>NW_027507903.1:505961524-506579024 GCF_037356315.1 Lithobates pipiens | reverse complement strand
GGGGCATCTGTAGATAAAAAAAAAACAACTATGCAGCCTTGACCAAATTTAAATAATGCCATTGCTATAGCAGACATCCCAACCTGGAAAAACTAATTTCAGGGAGGTGGCACTTTGCACTGCATACGCCCTCCGATGGTTTAATATTTTTTAAATCCCTTTCTCAATATTTTTTGCAGTTCTTCTGGGGAAGGGGTGGTGGTGGGTGGCAGTGGATGGTGTCAATAGTCTTTTTATTCTTAATCATTTATTTTTTTACAATTTTTTATTTGTTTTTAATTTTTTTTCTCAATGCTTTTTTTTTGGGGGGGGGGGGGGTTGGGGCAGTGGACAGTGTTGGTAGGGCAGGGGAGAGTGGTGTCAGTAGATTATTTTATTATTTTAATTTTTTTTTAATTTTTTTTATATTTTTTGGGGGGCTTTGGTGAGATGTCAGGGGTCTAAAGAAGGACACGGATGGGGTCTGGAGAGAAGTACACAGAGCAGCTGGGGATGATCGGTGCGCCTGGAGGGACAGCTTTGATCACGATCTCCCTGAATAGCCTTTTAGCCGTCAGCCGCGGAAGGGAGAGAAGTAGAAGCGGCTGTCAGCTAAAAATCTATACAAAGGAAATCATAATTACAGCTGATCCCTGAAAGGTTATGTTAAGCATCCATCTTGTTTCTGTCAGCCATCTTAATATTCACAAACTTCCATTTTACAATATGTACAGTTTGAACACCCCTTTAACTTCTCAGATAACTGTCTCAACATGAGATTCTTCTAACGCATTTGTTCTCACACACTTATCTAAAACTTTCACACATTTTCTCAGCATTCCTTCAGCTGCTGGAGAAAACATGAACTGTCTCACATTTTGTTATCTTTTTCTCAAATTCTTTAAGCTAGCTTAGAACAATGAACAAAACCTTTTTGTCTTGACCAGCTGTAACCGTCTTGATGTCTACTGCGCATGTCTTATCCTGTGTAATGTGTAATTTACTATATGAATCGCTTTGTGATAACTCAATACAATTAGTTCTCAAAAGACATGGTGTGAGTGTCGTTTTCTATGTTCTTTGAGAACTGATTCCGGATATATTCAGGCTAGATTATTGCAACGCACTTCTCATTGGGATTCCGAGAAAGAGCATGCAGAGGTTGCAATACGTTCAAAACTCTGCAGCGAGGATCCTAATGAGAGTGCGGAAGCATGAGCATATCACTCCAATTTTAAAATCTCTTCATTGGTTGCTGGTCTCTACAAGGATTGAGTATAAGGTCTCTCTTCTTGTCCATCAATGCATACATGGACAAGCTCCACCTTATCTTAAGGAACTTCTTAGATTGCAAAATCTACCCTTCGCTCAACTAATTTGAATTGTTTAGAGATTCCAAAAACTAGGTTGAAAACCATGGGAGATAGGGCCTTTTGTGCTGCTGCCCCACGTCTGTGGAATGCTTTGCCTGATAGTTTGAGGGTTTCTCAGTCTACTGAAAATTTTAAAAAGGGGTTAAAGACTTTTCTTTTTAGCAAATATTTTGTAAATTAAGTGGTTTGTTTGTTTTTATTGTAATTATGTAGCACTTTGAGGTCTTTTGATGGAAAGTGCATTATAAATAAAATGTATTATTATTATATATCTGAAATTATACAATACATTGGATCTAAGGTCTGAGAGGTTGAAGGGACCACTTGCACTGATCATTCCCCGGAGATTGAGAGGTACTTGTGGGTGTGCGGAAGCCACTGCAGAAATGCGGCACCTTCCGGTAGACTTGAGATGTCTGATATAGGCCATTTACGTAACTCATGAAGCCTGACCGGAAAACTCCTAGGACATTGCTAAGAACATTGCTAAGAGATGCCTAGCTGTTATTATTCACCTTCACTATCACAGGAGTGAGCTCTCAAATGCTGACCTCAGAGCTACTGCATTAGGGGAGAGAAAGTGCATGTGAGGGGGTTTGAATCAGAGAAAAACCTCATTCCCGTGATGGTGGAGATAAGCTTGTGTTTATCTACAAATGTCCCCTATCTGCTGAGGCAGTTTTTTTATTTGTAAAGGTGAACTATGCATTTACAGAGTGGTAAGAAGACGCACTAGAGCAGGGGTAGGCAACCTCGGCCCTCTAGCCTTGGTGAAACTTCAAGTCCCATGAGACATTGCAAGACCCTGGCAATCACAGGCGTGCCTCCTAGAGGCAGAGGCATAATGGGATTTATAGTTATACCACAGCTGGAGGGCCAAGGTTACCTAACCCTGCACTAGAGCTCTCACTTGTGACCTGTTATTCCTGGTGAGTGTACCCATGTTTGTGGCTCCCATGGGGGCAGCAGAGAAGATCTGTTTATAAATAGGAATGTTCAAGCCACTGTGTGGTGCCTGTTCTTATGGATTAATGATAGGTTGGTCAGTTTGTTTTTATAGAATAGGTTCCTTTTAATGTAAGCTTTCTTTAAGCCATTGCAGGAATTTTTTTTACACTACTTAAAATAAACCTGCAGTGAAAAACAACAGGTTCACTTTAATGTAGGGAGTGAAAACTAAGCCAGGAAAGGATCGTTCCGTGTAAGCTCTGTAAAGTGCTGATGGGCCCAGTGTTGCTATATGTATTGGATGACATGCTTTTCTGTACAATGAAGTACTTCCTGTGGTTCCTGGGAGCTGAAAGGTGTGGGGAGGGATAGAAGGAATGGAAAATATACCTCTGGGAATAGAGGAATTAAAGTAAACTTGCTGCTCTGCCCTGAACGTTCATAAAGCAACCCCATTTCTGGGAATTATAGAGGCCAGTGCAAAAACGTGGAACTTTGGTTTGCCTTGTTGCAAGCTCAGTCTATACCAGGGCTGCAAATGTGTTGGTCTATAATGCCTTTTACTGTGGCCCACAGGCCTCAGCTAGACAGTGCCCAATACAGAGTGGCAGCAGGATGCTACCCACTAGAACTTTCAAGTAAAGTGATCTACATGCTGCCTTGCCTGGTGGGAGAAGAAAAGGAGCAAAGGAGTAAGTGTTCAGGTAAGTGTAGTGGTGGTGGATGGTGTGTATCATGGCATCCAACGAGTTCAATGTTGGTCTTAATGACCAGACTATATTATTCTAGTATTTCACAGGCTGAAGTAATGTTCTTTCTACGTCCGGATTATGGCCCCAATGGTGCTCACTGGAACTTTCAGAAGTTTAGAAATCCTTCTGAATCCAATGCTATCAGTATGTTTTGCATCAATAAGGTTGGCAAGGTCTTGAGAGAGCTCTTTGCTTTTACTCATCATGAGATGTTTCATGATTGATACCTTGGTAATAAGACACCTTTTTATAGGCCATCAGTTGAGATTGAACCAGCTGATAATAAATTGCACTGACAAGGGGCAGGATTGCTTTCTTATTACTGATAGATTTCAGCTGGTGTCTTGGCTTTCCATGCATTTTTACACCTCCCTTTCTTCATGTGTTCAATACTTTTCCCTGTGTCATACCATTTTATCACACATAACATAATTTTTGAACATATTTGTTTTGGCATCTTTGTATGTATGGATTGCATGGGTTGTTACCAACATGTAGTGAAAATTTAATGTCAATAGTACCTGTACAGAAAAATGGTAGCGTGTTAAATACTTATTTTACCCGCTGTATATACAGAATATATATATATATATATATATATATATATATATATATATATATATATATATATATTAAATGTGTAGATACACATACATACATTCTTGGATGCATATGCACAGGCCAGTGACAAGTCCATTTTACACATCAAAAGGGTGGAGTAATGACTCCTAAGTTAATTTAATGCAAGAGGCAGGTAACTCCCCCATGGCCCTTATGGATGGATATCTAATTAAACATTTCAGCCTAGGTTCACACCAGTGCGATCACAGACATTGCATGTGATTCGCACCTGCACCTGCAGTGACGATCACATGCAATGTCTGTGAGATGTGAGTTCAGCCATACAGTTGTATGGCTGAACTCACATTACATTCACACAGAAAAAAGTGCAGGGACTTGTTTCTCCCCACACTAGAATCAGATCGTATAGGTGTTCTCACCTATGTGATCCGATTCCTGTGCGAGTTCACAGTTTGCACTGTGATCCGTGAACTGATCTGGGGGTGTCATTAACAATGTAATGACACCCACAGCGGTTCGCAGAAAGCAGTGTGAACTGCCTGCAGGAGAGGAGCGATGCAGGAACCGGCGCTGTAATCGCGCTGGTTCCCTCATCGAAGTAGTGTGAATCTAGGCTCAAAGGGCATTATTTAAAAATTTGCAAGGATTTTAAATTGCAGATTGCTTGGTCAGACTTGAAAGGAATTGTAAAGATGCATAGGGCCAGTTAAATGTTTACAGTATGTCTTTATGTGTGATACATTTTATTTTTATTTTTTCAAAAAGTGAGAATGCAATTTGGCCATACACAATATTTCATGATGATACTTGGACATCAAAAGGGGTCTTATAAGTATTATAAGGATTTATGGAGTACTTGTTTATGGAAAATAGCATTTTTCAAGGGGTAACTTGTTTACCTAATTAATAGTGGCAAAAATAATGCAATTTAGTCTTACACAATAATGAAATATCCAAGCAAGTTTATTTGGAATTTATGACTGCAGCTTCTAGAGGCAAGGAGGCATTATCTGTCATCCAGAAGATCAAAGGTGCTAGTAAAACTGACCAATCAGATTGCTCTACCTTTTAGTGAATGGGAGAAATTTGTATATTGGGGAAAGTTATTTTGGCTGAGGTATGTACCCTGTCATCTACTGTCTGTACCGGGATTCAATAAATGCAATCCCTCTGGGAAAGAACCTCATTACTGCGGAGACACTTATTAATCATCGCTTATACTGTATATCGACAACAGTAAGCAACCACTGAACACCAATAAAAAGATTATTATTAAATCCAAAAGCACATCAATGAGGCGTGTGTCGGTGGGTGTCGAAGGGGGTTATTTATTGTAACCACTGGCACTGAAAATGGTGAGAGGAGGAATTACTGATGACACCAGTGAAGATCGGGTTTATTATTGCTGCCACTGACACCAGGTTAAAGAGGGATCCCAGGTGGGAAGGTTATCTTGCAGTAATAAAGTTTTGCAAGTGTTTGACGCTACGGTAGGCTCCTTAGCCTTTTTAGGGTCTATAGAGAAATAAGGATGCTAATGGCATTTAGGACTGAACTAGTGGGATAGACTGTCTGACTCCTGCATACAATTCTCAGATGCAAATTAAAGCCATCCAGAACCTTTAACCACTTCCCACCCGGCCAATGCACATATACGGCCGGGTGGGAGCCGCCTACTCCTGATATGACGTTCAGGAACGTCATTCAGGAGTAGCGGGCGCGCGCGCGCGCCCGCGCAGCGGCGCGATCCCGATGCGCCCGTGTCACCCGGACACGGCGCATCTCAGATCGGCAGGAGGGCTCTGTGATTGGCCCTCCTGATCACATGACGGCCGTGTCCAATCACGGCCGTCATGTGATGTAAACAAACAGCCGGTTGCTAGGCAATCGGCTCCTCCTCTCCTCACACAGAAGTCATCGCTGTGGAGAGGAGAGCAGATCGCTGCAGCCGGCTGCTGATCAGTGAGTATGAGCTGCTTTTTACAGCTTTTTACTCACTGATCACCAGTCTAGTGTACACAGTAAACACACCACACAGTAAACACATCACACAGTATAAACACAATGTCCCCACACATGTCCCCAAAACATACATGTCCCCAAATAATAAAAACACATGTCCCTAATAATAAAAACATGTCCCCCACATATGTCCCACTAAAATCACATGTCCCAATGATTATCTGCACACATATGTACGTGATCACCTGCACACATATGTACATGATCATTTGCGTACATATGTCCGTGATCACACAAACCAATTATTATACACTTAACGGATTTTTTTTTACCAAAAACATGTAGCAGAATACATTTTGGCTTAAATTTATGACAAAATTAGATTTTATTGGATTTTTATTGAAGTAGAAAAAAGAAAATATTGTTTTTTTTTTCCAAATTTCCGCTTTTTTGCGCTTATATCGCAAAAAATAAAAAACGGAGTCGTGAATAAATACCACCAAAATAAAGCTCTATTTGTGAGAACAAAATGATAAAAATTTCATTTGGGTACAGTGTAGCATGACCGCGCAATTGTCACTGAAAGCGCTAGAGCGCTGAAAGCTGAAAATTGGGCTGGGAAGGAAGGGGGCGAAAGTGCCCTGTATTGAAGTGGTTAAGGACAGATAATAAGTGCCACATAAAACCTATAATATAAAAATTATTTTGTCAATGGAACTAGCTGAAGCAACATACCGGTATGTAAAAATGAATGATTTCTCATAAGACCTAGACTCCCAATGCGAAAACTGAAACTTTTCCCCCTTGATAGAAAATTAATAACTTGTACAACAATGTCATTATCCTCACCATGCTTTGGCTTCCAAAGTTTAATGCTGCTTTCTTGTGAAAAAAATAAAAAAAGTTTAATGCTGCAGCTTCCTAATTGGTATCTGGAGTTCTAATTAAAGTAACACCTAAGTGGAGGTTACAAGGGGGATTTGGAAATTAAACTGCAGTAAGCTTCAGTGAACATTAGGGGAGGCTGGAGTTCTGTAAGCTTTCCTAATTCCTCATGCAGTGTTGACCAAGGCTAGGAAGTACATCCTTTGATAGTTTGGTCAGTGTGTCAAAGACTTGTCATAATTGGGAAGCAATGGAAAAGCGTAGCAGAAACAACAAATATGATGGAATAAAATAATAAACTTTAAAATAAAAAAATTCTAAATGTAGACAATTACCCTGTTTGCTGACATATTTCTTAGCTTCCTTGAAACTTGCTGTTTGAATTGATGACCGTTGGAGTAACTTTCTGGAGTTAAAAGATTTGTTTGTGTGTTTCTTGCAGCAGTATGGGCATAGGGGATGAAAAACTACCAGCGTGCATTCTCTACCAAGCCAACTGTGCCTGCATGAAATATGTGTAGTCTGGCTGCTATGCAATTCAGTATTAAGTGTACCTAAAGCCAATTTTTTTTGTTTGTTTTGTTTGTTTCACATTTTGTGGTGAGGGGGTCAGAATCTCTCTCAGGTCTTTTTTGCTATCTGTTCCACCATTGCAAGATTTACCCTCTCTATAAGTCCAGTGACCATTGTCACAGTACAAAAAGTGGTGGATCATACACAAATTTACAGTTGTCATCTAAACAGGAAATGAGGAAAAAATTTCCAGCAGGGACACTTGTTCAAGTGACAACTGCTTAAGAAGGGATATCCCTCGCTCTGGAGAATTCTAATTGCTATGCTAATTTTGTGTTGTGTCCCTGGAATAGGAAGTGAAGAGAATTATCTTCAATATCACACAGATGAAAAACATAGTATCGCCTTAAAGGCTCGGTTCACATATATGAAATTAGATGCGTTTTTAACCTCATCCAATTCGCATAACATGGGAATCGGACTGGCATTCAATTTAGCTGGCTTATACATGTGCGATGCGGCTGCAGTGTGGTTTTAAAAAGGGTCCTTTGCATTTCTGGGTTCAGTTTTGGTAAGAGTTAGATAAAAATCTGTACCTGAATCGCACCTGAACCGGTGAACAGAACCGCACTGGACTGCCACACTGAAACTGCGGTCGCATATGTGTCTTAGGTACAGGTTCGGATTTAGGGCCGGTCAGAAAACTGAGGTTAGCGCCCGAGGTTTTTTTTTAAAGGAACCCATAAGGAATGAAGTCGCACCTGCAAAACAACAGAGTGACTGTTTTGCTCTTTTGTCACCGGCACCTTTGACAGAACAGCGCAGTGAAATCTGCTACAAAACTGACACTTTCAAAAGTGTCAATTTCCGTGGTCCCCCACTGCGATCAATGATTCCTCCCGCTAACCTCCACCTCTCTACGGTGTCCTATTGTGAGGAGAATAAGGGGGACACAGTGTCCATTTCAGACTTCAGTAGAGAATTTCTCTTGAATGAAGTGGCAATCTGGCAGCAAATAAAAAAAATAGCTTATTAAAGATAAAAAAAACTAACAAAAAAAAGCATTTGCTGCAATATTCAGCGTTAGTTCAGGTTTCTCCTCACAGTAGAAGTGGTTGTGCTTCTTCTTCCTCTCATACCCCATGGGCTGATACCAAGTCAAATCCAAGTACTTGCACTGCTTGTATTTAAATAAATACATTTAATAATGTGTTTATGATTATAGAGCTGCATTAATTTTGTGTTTTAATTCCCTTCCTTGTAGGTAAACCCTTTTTTCTGATTATTTTGACAGGGTCACTTTAAATACTATGAGATTCCTGAGACCAGCAGATGACTCCTCTCTCGGCCTTTATTTCAACTGTTAGGCAAATTTTCATGCATTTAGCAGTAAGCTGACCGGTCCCCGGAACCCAAATCCCAGAGCACAATAGGGTGGCACAAAGGCCATTTCTTATTTGACTAAATTAAATTAATTTGTGCTTTGCATTGCAAAAGCGCTGTGTAAGTGATATTATTCACATTGATGAATAAATATATGAAATGAAACCTATAGGGAGCAGACAAAGACTGCTTTAAAACCATTACCACATCACACATGTAGATGGACACAGGGACACCTCAAAAATCTGCAGCCACTCTATTTTTGCCATTTCTCCAGACTTTTCAGAACACCTTTTTTTTTTTTTTTTTTTGATACAAGAGCAATCATATCTTCTTTCACCACTTAAGGACCCGACCTATTTTTCAGACTTGGTGCTTAGAAGTTAAAATACAATTTTTTTGCTAGAAAATTACTTAGAAACCCCAAACATTATATATATATTTTTTTTCTAACACCCTAGAGAATAAAATGGTGGTCCTTGCAATAATTTCTGTCACATCGTATTTGCGAAGCGGTCTTACAAGCGCACTTTTGTGGAAAAGATAACATTTTTTGAATTAAAAAATAAGACATCAGTAAAGTTAGCCCAATTTTATTTTATATTGTGAAAGATAATGTTACGCTGAGTAAATTGATACCCAACATGTCATGCTTTAAAATTGCGTCTGCTCGTGGAATGGCAAGAAACTTTTACTCTTAAAAATCATCATAGGCAATGTTTAAAAATGTCTTCAGGTTACCAGTTTTGAGTTACAGTGGTTGTCTAGGGCTAGGATCATTGTTCTCGGTCTAATAATCACGGCGATAGCTCACATGTGTGGTTTGAACACCATTTTCATATGCGGGCGCTACTCATGTATGCATTCGCTTCTACGCAAAAGCTCTGCGGAACTGGTTACCAGTTTTGAGTTACAGAAGTGGTCTAGGGCTAGGATCATTACAGAGGTGGTCTAGGGCTAGGATCATTGCTCTCGGTCTAACAATCACAGCGATAGCTCACATGTGTGGTTTGAACACCATTTTCATATGCGGGCGCTACTCTTGTATGCATTCGCTTCTACGCACAAGCTCTGCGGGACTGGGCGCTTTAAATGTTTTTTCTTATTTATTTTATTTTTTATTTTGATACTATCCTTTAAAAAAAATAAAAATTGGGTCACTTTTATACCTATTACAAGGAATGTAAACATCCTTTGTAATAGAACAAAATCATGACAGAACCTCTTAAATATGAGTTCTGGGGTCAAAAAGACCTCAGATCTCATATTTGCACAAAAATGCAATAAAAAAAAGTAATTTGGAAAAAAAAAAGTCTCTTTTAAGAGCATTGGGCAGAAGTGACGTTTGATGACGCTTCCGCCAGTTAATGCTATGGAGCCGGGTGGGGCCATATTCCCCTCGGCAGCCAGCCAAACAGGGGGAAGGACCCAATTGTCTCCACCGCTACCAGCGGGTCCTTTAAGCGGCGGAGACCACCGAAGCGTGGCGGGAGGGGGGCCTCTCCTCCATAAAAGTAATCTCAGGGCAAACCCGCTGCAGATACCACTTTTATCTAAAAAGCCAACTGCTCACTAAAGCTAGCTGCTGCCATAACAACGATCAACGACCTCTTCAGCCGATGTATAAGGGGGGCGGGCAGTCAGCTGGTGGTAGCAAACATAGCTCCCGACTGTTCCTGATTTGGAACAAAGTCTCTATGTCCCTCTTTCCACCTCATTTTGGTCTGATCTATATAGTTGTATATAAAATGCACTTTTTATCTTTCAAAAAGTGTTTTCCAGTGCTAAACCTTTTATCCAGTTTCTAAATTGCTACATTTGTAAATTTCAAAAGCCAGTATAAAGGAATAGTAGTGGTAAAAAAAAAGCACTTATGGGTTTACCTAATCATTTTGTTTGTACAATATTCCTTTTCCATGGTAGAGGGTGTGCCCTATGCCTACAAAGTTCTGCTAATAGGTGTCTCTCATTCCCATATCAAAAAGTTGGGAGGTATGAGTAAAGCATGCTTGTTATACTCACAGTGGAACCTAAGGGGTTAATCCTCTGCATTGTGTAAAAAGCCGGCTTGATCTTGTATGCGCAGATCCTACCCTCCCTGCACTGTCCCCCTAGACAAGTTCGGATAAGACAGAGCCTTTAGAGTCAAGCTGTACATGCTCAGTTTGGTGTTTATTGCTAGAGAGGTTTTTTTTTTCTTAGGAAAGTACATGTGATCAGCACAGGGCCAATCTGCACTGTCCAGACAGGGTTATGAGCCTTGCAGCCTCATAGGACAGAAAATTCCTACTACAAGCTTCACAAGGAACTGATAGAATACACAAGACTGCTATATACTGCTGATGGAAAAAGGAATTTAGCAGTTTACATTTACTAAAATAATTGCATTTTCATGTTCTGTGTTAAAGGGTTTGTAAACCCTCGCTTAAAGAAAAAAAAATAACCAACATGTCATACTTACCTCTACTGTGCAGTTCGTTTTGCACATAGTGGCCCCGATTGTCCTCTTCTGGGGTCCCCCAGCAGCGCTGGTAGCTCCTCCCCACAACAGGTGTCCACGTTGGAGAAGCGCCCTCCTTGGTGGACACCTGTGTGGGCATGCTCCCGAGTCCTGCTTCTGCATGTTTTCACACAGAAATCGGGACTCGGTTCTGCCCCCCAGCGCCTGCGTCATTAGATTTGATTGACAGCAGTGGGAGCCAATGGCTGTGTTGCTATCAATCTATCCAATCAAGAGCTGAGACAAGGGGCAGAAAGCAAGAACGCGTCTCCACCAAGTGAGCGAACGGGCTCAGGTGAGTAAAATGGGGGGCCTGGGGGGCTGGACAGTGTCAGAAGTTTTTTCACCTTAATGCATAGGATGCATTAAGGTGTAAAAACACGAGGGTTTACAACCCCTTTAATACCTTTTCTATCCCTTGCCCTTACCTTTTCTATCACTTGCCCTTCCCTTTAGATTGTAAACTCTCATGAATTGAACAGTAACCATCTCCCTTTATTTAGTAAAGTGGCCAGATTTACATCTTAGGAGCCTATAGGCAGAGGATTCTGAAGAGTTCTGAATTCTGAATTCTACAGTGCAAAGGGGAGCTCTGCGGTCCATGATGTAAAGGGGAGTTCTGATGTGAGGGGGATACTTCGGACCGTGATGTAAAGGGGAATTCTGATGTAAGGTGGTCTCTAGTCACCAAAGGGGGGTAGATGTCACCCCATAGAGTGCAATGAGTATGTAATGAATAGAGATGTCTATGGTGGTGGGTGGGGGATGGGGGACTGCCACTGTCCTGCAGTAGGATGTCACTGGCCTTCCCCCCCCCCCCATGTCTGTATTAATATTTGCTGCAGGCGGGGAAATGTCACCCCATAGAAATTAATAGGAAAGGACATGGCGATGGGTGGGGGATGTGTCACTGGATGTCACTGGCAGCATCTCTGATTGAGGGAGACAAGGTGACGCCGAGGAGTCCATGCATCAAGTGTCACCCCCTCTCCCCCATAATAAGGAACACCAGGACTGGGGACATCACACCAGGAAATGGTGCTTTTCAAGAGTAGGACAGAGATCGGGGATCTGCCCCCTTTAAGGCCCCCCAGACACTTACTCTGCAGTGGGGATCCCATTGACTGCCGTAACATCCGGGGCGGAGTTGACACGCTGGATGGGGAATGGTTTCTTCTTTTCACCATTTTGTGTCCTGTGACCAGCTGGCTGCTCCTTGACTGCATAGAGCGCTGATCTCGAGTCCTCCTCCAGTCAGTCGAGCTGTCACTGTCTCTGCATCCAGGGGGCGGCAGGCACTCCCTCGCTACATGTATCTCTGCTATCAGCAGCCAATGAGGGAAGCCGCCCAGACAGTCAGAGGGACCTCAGAAATATGTCACACGAGCCCGAGCAGAGAGAGCTTCCAGCACCACCTGACGGCAGGCCAAGGGAGTTGTCAGCAGGGACAGGCTCCATTAGCTGAGCTCCGGGAATGAGAGGAGCAATACTTCAACTTAGATGAGCGCCCCTCTAGAAAGGGCGTCTGTAGGCACATGCCCTGCCAATGGGAGACACAGATGGTGAAATAACACAAAATGGGCTTTACTTTCTCCCTACTCTAACCACCTGTCCACAATTAAGCTGGGTATACAAGGATTTCCCCATTCACTCCAATCAAGATGGATGAAGGAGTCATCCCTAGTGTGCCATTATATTCTGATTACCGTGACTCACAATTTATAGTTACAGTAACCTTTGCAGTAAAGTGCATATGGAAGAGCGATCCACATCCCAAACAAAAAAAGACTTCCCAGCACACACAAAAAAAACATTGCCCCTGTCTAATAATTCACATTAAAAACAGAGGTTTGCACAGATTTGCAAATATATGTGGAAGCTGCAGTGCCTAAGTCAAGGCTCCTCTCTATACTGCAGTTCTTACCCTATATTTTTGAGAGTCTCCGAAATGGAGCATATATAGCAGTGGATAATTTAAGGGCAGGTTTAACTGGAGGGAGCCCACTCCTCCCTAAAGACACAGGGACACAATGGATGTCCAGCAAGAGCACATGACTGCTGAAGGACAATGTGTGCAACAAAATGACAATGTGTGCAACTAAAACCTCTGTTTTTATTTTTAAATGTTAGACAGGGTTTTATTGTAGTCTAGCTAGTAAGTGTGCTGTGAAATTTTTGTTTGTTTGTGATGTGCATTGCCGTTCCATGTGCACAATACTGTAAAGAATCTATAAATTGGGGCAGTTACCATCTCTTTGGTTGTGGCACAGGGACACACTGGATGTATTCAGCCATCATTGTGCACTTTCTTGGCATCCATTGTGCTCCTGTGCCTTCAGGCAAATCCACTCCTAATTTATCCACTGCATTATATGCTCCAACTTGGACACTCTCAAAAATATAGCTGACCGCTGTATAGAGAGGAACCTTGATGTAGACACTGTGGCTTCCACATATATTTGCAAATTTGTGCAACTGCAATCTCTCTTTTTAGCGTGAATTGTTAGAGTAATTTTTTTTTCTTATAGCTGGTACATGCGCTGGGAAATTTTACCCTGTTTGTGAGAGGCAGATCCATGATGTCCTGCACTCCCTGGAATGTCCTCAGACACTGTGGGGGACAGCTCCAGAGATTAAGTGCGTATTGCAGTCAGAGCTGTTTTCCTTTATTTTACACGTCCTGGGGCACCTTATAAAAAAAACCTGCTCAGAATAGGGAGAAATTAATTACTTTTCCATGATACTGATAGGGTTGAAATAATGACTGAGGCCGCGTACACACGGGCGGACTGTCTGTCCAACTTAGTCCGCTGAAACACATTTCAGCGGACAGTCCGCTCGTGTGTGGGCTTCAGCGGACTTTTTCAGCGGACAGTCTAGCGGACTAAGTCTTTCGGAATTTCCGTAATATTGTCCGTCCAACTTTGGTTTCAGCAGACAGTCCGCTCGTGAGTAGGCAAGTTGGACGGACTAAGTATGGCGCATGCTCAGAAAGGATTTACACGGCCGAAGGTTGCATTGCAGTGTATTGGACGTCGTATTTCTAGTCCCGTCGTACGTGCTGTACACGTCATCGCGCAAGCTTTCAACGGACTGTCTGTTCATCGTGTGTGGTCAAGTCCGTTCATTCAAAAGTAGGACGGACTGTCTGTCGGATTGTCTGACGGACTTAGTTGGCCAGACAGTCCGCCCGTGTGTACGTGGCTTTAGAGTTCTACTTAAATTGTTTGTGCTTTTCTTTCCTGTGTACGTATCAATCTGTATCTAGATGGAATTTGGAACTGCTGAATAATCATTACGTGTTTATTGATGAGAAACTCTTTGTACCTTAACCTCATTTGGTAATGCCAATAAGATTACTGCTGCCTATAAAAGGCCTTTGAAAGAAGTAAAGGCCTTTATTTGCTTCGGACTGTGGCACAGACATATCTGACTCCGTGTCATTATTCTTATAGAAGCAATAATTTGACAAAGCAATATAAACTTAAAGCAACTTATTTAAGAGTTGCACCTAACAACAATACCACATACCAGAGTTTTACAGCTGTCCAATTTTCATTCAAGAAGATTAACTTTTTAATTCATAAATATACTGCATATACACTTAAGAAAACAAGGACACTGCCAGTTAACATAAAACTAGGTCTATACTTCAAAGCTCATTAATTCATCATGTTAATGAAGCATCATAAATTAACAGAAAATTGGACATGGGGATTAGACAGGGTCCACATTGCCCACATTCCAGAACTGGATATAAAGAATAGTGAGATGGGATAACACACATTGAGGCTATTAACATAATAAAAAAGCTGTGCTCCCATAAAGGAAGAGAACTTTCTACCCCCATACCTAACCAACAGTTTAGAAATACAAGATGGCTGGAGGCCAATCTGAACCTTAAAGGAAAATGAATGATTGATTCATTATGATTCCTCCATCAGAGAATGGAATTTCTAGGAAATATTAATCTCCCTCAACAGAGTAACCATTGTTTGTGCTGACACAAATTACTGGGGAGAAATCTTCTCTCAGGGCAAGGGCTTAAATAGAAGTAATGCTAAAGCTCTTTTGTCCTGTAGGTCACAGGAGTGCACTTAGGTCTGCACTCCTGTGACCCAGATTCTGCAGACAGCAGCTAAAGCCTGCTGTCAGATCATGTCACAGATTTGGTCCAAGGCTTTGCAGGGATCCTGACTATAATGTTGGGATCTGCCCAAATGCCTGACACACCCTCTCCACAGCCCAGCCCTCCAGTGAGCGTGGGGATTGGCAGAACAGAGAGTCAGTGACTTACAGCCACTTCTCATCTATCCTCAGGGCTGTCCCGAGAACTGAGAGATCAGTGGCATTTGATCACTCAGTTCTCAGTGTAAAGGCAGTGGGGGAAGATACAGAATTGGATCAATGCTGCATTTACAAAGGCAAGTATGAATGTTTCTTTTTTTAGAATCCCTATAGCACATCGTGGGGCCTTAAAGCACAGTGAGGCCAACAATGTCTGACCACATGCTGGTCTATGCCAGCATCAACATAAATCAACTAATTCATTTAGATAAAATGTGTATATATTCTGTATATAATGCATGAACCATATACCGGTGTTTCTTAAACTATGGGTTGAAACCCAAATGGGAACGTGGATGTGTATGGGATGTGTTGCCACTTGACTATGTGTCCAAGCCCAAATCTGGTAGATCTTTATGGAGCGACAGCAAACTGACAACACAGAAATATATGGAGAACTAGATCACGTGCAGGTCAAGAAAATACAACAAAACTTTTATCTCTCAAGGCTTTACTAAAGCATTTAGAAACTAAGTAGACTACCCATAATACAACACTTATTTTGCAATCAGTTTAGGCAACATTATGATTTATAGAATTAAAATTTTATGAAAAAATGGCAGTTGTTTATTATACACTTTGCTTTAGCAAACGAAATGTCATACAGTTGTGTCGATGTCTACTTTATAACAATAAAATGTCCTTTTTTTCAGTAGGACACAGATACAGTTCTCTTCCCTGTCCCATAATTTCCAGCTCGCCAGAAAGGTAAAGCTGAACTGTCAAATATTTTTATTTTATTTATTACCACTATTTATATAGTGGCAACTATTCATGCAGCATTTCACATACAGTATGTAACTGAAGATGGAGATAGGACAGGGTACACATTGCTCAAATTCCAGAACTAGATATAAAGAATAGTGAGATGGGATAACAAACATTGAGGCCAATAAAATAGAAAACGGTGTTCCTGTAAAGGAAGATAAGCTTCCACCCCCATACATAACCACCAGTTTAGGAACATAAGATGGGTGGAGGCCAATCTGAACCTTAAAAGAAAATGAATGATTGATTCATTATGGTTCCTCCATCAGAGAGTAAAATTTCCAGGAGATATTTTAATCTCCCTCGACAGGGAGGACCCAGTAGGACCCAGATACAGTTCTCTTTCCTGTCCTACAATTTCCAGTTTGCCAAAAAGGTAAAGCTAAAATGTATTTTTTTATTTAATTTATTAAAGATTGTAAGCTCTAACGAGCAGGGCCCTCTGATCCCTCCTGTAGTGATTTGTATTGTAAATGTACTGTCTGCCCTCATATTGTAAAGCGATGCGCAAACTATTGGCGCTATATAAATCCTGAATAATAATAATAATAATAATAATAATTACCAGTATTTATATATTGCCAACTATTTATGCAGCACTTTACATATATAATTGGATTTGGGGATCAGACAGGGTACACGTTGCTCACGTTCCAGAACTGGATATAAAGAATATTGAGATGGGATAACAAACACTGGGGCCATTAAAATAGATTGTGCATTGACATCAGTCTCTGCCCTCAAGGAGCTTACAATCCAAGCTTCTTAACTCACATTCATACATACACATACTAGATTTAGCTGATTTAGACAGGTGCCAATTAACCTAGCAGCATGTCTTTGGAGTGTAGGAGGAAACCAGAATACCCAGAGGAAACCCATGCAAGCACAGGGAGAACATACAAACTCCATGCAGGTAGTGTTGTTGTTGTTGGGATGTGAACTATATGGTTAACACATCTTTCAGGCAGAAGTTCTTACCACTAAGCCTCTGTGCTGCCACAACACATAATAATAAAAATAATATATTTTTTTCTTTAGAGTGGACATCAAAAGCCTTATACCCCATAAGCAGACCTTCCTTTTTACTACAAGTTCTGCTGTAAAAAATATATTATTCTTTGACATGCACACAACTTTGTTACAAAGTCAGGTCAACCACTGTTTCATTTTAAAAACATCCCAGATCTGACGAATACTTTCGTTCTGGCTGGAGAACACAAAACATTGAATGCTGTCATCCTTACTTCTCATTAACAAAAAAAAGTCTCATTAACATTCACCACATGGAGAAATACATCACTATGTTTTTTTGTTAATTAGTGAAAGAAATGACTTACACTTGGCTTATCACGTTCCCACAGGAATGTCTGTGGCTGCAGGGAGAAATCCCACTGCACTATATAAATATGTGGAGAAGATGGTGCTAAAAAATTAAATGTGTCTCCAACTCAAACATGTATTACAGAAGAGCACTAGTGGGGATAAAAATAGCCAGCAAACATATTGGGTTGTGTGCACATCTTCTGTGGGCTTCTTAGAACAATCTATTATACTGTACACTATGCGGTTCCATCCAATCGCAGTCCCTCCCTTAGCCACAAGAGAAACAGGCCCTTCCACTGTGAACTGGAATTAACAAACTCTGCTGCATACCTACTGACAAATAAAAAAAACATTTTGTGGCTTTGTATATGCTGTCTACGGTTTTTATCTGGTCACTTCTGTCCCAAAGGAAAATGTCAATTTTGTAAATAAGAAAAAAACTGCTAGAACCATTTTGTATTTTTTTCGCATTATCTATTAAAAAAAATGATTCTTAACAGAAGCTTGTCTGATTGGTTCTCGTCTTTTAGAGTTTAAGTAGAGTTTTAAGTAGAATTCCAGGCATGGTCTGCTTTGTCCTTAGATTTTTGTCAGTAGGCTGAGATTTCCTGCAACCATGAGTTGGGGTAGCACATGTGTGAAACTTTTGGCACCCTAGCCACGTACAGGACCCCGAAAACCATTCACCGCATTCAGGCTTTCTAGGGGTGTAAAATGGTGATTTCACTTCCTCACTACCTATCACAGTTTTGGAGGCCCTGAAATGTCAAGATAGCACAACATCCCCAAATGACCCCATTTTGGAATGTAGACACCCCAATGTATTTGCCAAGATGCATGTTGAGCATTTTGCAGCTCTCATTTGTTGGGGGGGGGGGGGATGTGCTATCTTGACATTTCATGACCTCCGAAACCATAATAGGTAGTGAGGAGTGAAATCAAAAATGTATGCCCTTAGAAATTCTGAAGGCATTAATTGGTTTTCGGGGTCTTGTATGCAGCTAGACTGCCAAAAAGTCTCACACA
This sequence comes from Lithobates pipiens, assembly GCF_037356315.1. NCBI lineage: Eukaryota > Metazoa > Chordata > Amphibia > Anura > Ranidae > Lithobates > Lithobates pipiens. Next base: position 506,560,680 of record NW_027507903.1, on the reverse strand, counting down.
TGAGGTATCCTCATACTCAGGAGAGGCAGAAGAATGTATTTTGGGGTGTAATTCCACATATACCTATGGCATGTGTGAGCAATATATAATCTCAGTGACAACTTTGTGCAAAAAAAAAATGTATTGTCATTTTTCAATCGCTTGTGACAAAAAATTAAAATATTCAATGGGCTCAACATGCCTCTCAGCAAATTCCTAGGGGTGTCTACTTTCCAAAAATGGGTAATTTGGAAGAGTTTTGTACTGCCCTGCCATTTTAGCACCTCAAGAAATGAGATAGTCAGTCATAAACTAAAAGCTGCGTAAATTCCAGTAAATGTACCATAGTTTGTAGGCGCTATAACTTTTGCACAAACCAATAAATATTCGCTTATTGAAATTTTCTTTTACCCAAGACATATATGACTAAAATTGAGTTTATGGGGGTTTTTTTTATAACAAAAAAAGTAGAAAGTATAATTTTTTTCACAATGTTCAGTATTTTTTCCTTTATATTGCAAAAAATAAAAATCCCAGAGGCAATCAAATACCATCAAAAGAAAGCTCTATTTGTGGGGAAAAAGGGCCACAAATTTCGTTTGGGTATGGTATTGCATGACCACGCAATTACCAGTTAAAACAGCGTAGTACGAAATTGTAAAACGTGCTCTGGTCATTAAGGGGGTAAGTCCTTCTGGGGCAGAAATGGTTTAAAGGGGGTGTTGGAAGACAACATGGTTTAATATCATATTTATGGAGTTTTCTTTCTGGTAAATACAACCAGGTGACTTAAGTTGGAAGTTGAAAGTTGACCCAGCAGGGTGTCGATTCATGCCCCACGTAGGGGGTATGGGAACAAAAGCTTGGCTTCTGACCAACTAGTGTAATAAGATTGAAATCCTTGATTAACACTCTGCAAGCAAGCTTCAAAGAGAGCAACAGCTGCCAGGATGATTGAGGAGTTGGACTGCATAAGATCAAAGGGCTAAAAGTCACTGAAGATGACTTGGATCACATAGCAATGATACATGGACAAATGCTGCCCCTAGAGGCAATACAGCAGGACAGACAGAAATATAATATATTGAGGACTGCCTCATAAACTGCCTTCAGAAACCTAGATGGGCAATGGGGGTTGGGTCTGGATGGTGTATGATCGGATTTTAACAGTGCACACTGAAGGGAAACTGGCCATTTATGCTCTCTTGGCTCTATCTTGCTTCTATTAGCCCCATGGCTCTCTCTTGTCATTTTAAACCCAGCTGATGAGAAAATATCTAGAGGACAACCTGACGTAATGTATCATTAATGTTTTTGTATTTTAGATGCTCTGTAATATTTTCCTATAGTAGTTTTATGTCAGCATTCACTATTTTCTTGGGAAATAAATAAGACGCTGTATTGAGCAGTGTGGTTATTTTTCATTGCTAACCTTATATTATTTTACTATCAACAGTAACATTGTTCAGAGTTTAAATAGACTAGCTAACTATAGGAATAGACATATCCATAATCCAAATCCATAACCACCAGGGTAATATTTATTTCAAGATTTATTTCAGGGGGTTTTGTGTTGCTTTATTGGACTAAATACCAGTGCACAGGTTTTTTTTTTATATTAAGTTTATTCCAATAAAAGTCAGAGGACAATCCAAAAAATAGCCCATGTCTTTCATGGGTCCAAGAGTGCCTCTTCATCAGGGCTTGATTGACAACAATCCGAATAGACTAGAAGTGAACTCTAGTTTAAAGTATAAGGTCACCTTTACAGAAAATCTGCAAGGTGACCTTACACTGGACCCACCTTACAGATTTTCTGTAAAAGTGAATTTACACTTTAATGTTATTTTTTTCCAGTGTGATTGCAAGTGTAGGCCTTATGAACAGCTGGTTTGGCAGCAACCAAAGTATTTATCAACACTGTTTAGACACAAGATACCAAGTAATATTGTTACTTTTGTATGTACTCTGTTTCATTTATCTGCAAATGAAAGGGACAGGCCTTGGGGGCAAATGGAATCACCAAAATCTAAAAAAAGTGTTCCTTTAACCACTCATTTACTCTTATGCCGCGTACATACGTAGCGGACTACCCGGTGGACTTCCCGCCGGACTGTCCCCTGGACTTTCCGAACGGGCTACTTGCCCACACACGGCACTTTTTCAGCGGACTAATACGGCGTACTAAGTCCGCCGGACTATCCGCCGTACTTTTGAAATGAACTGATTAGCCCACACACGCGGAGGAAAGTCTGCTCATTTTGAGCGCGTCTCCATGTAGGCGGGGCCCGCGAAGGAGACGTCGCTGGCCCTGCCACCTGGTATGGACTTAAAGGGGAACCCCAACGCCGAAAAAATCGGAGTGGGGGTCCCCCCCAGGTCCAAATCAGACCCTTGTCCGAGCACGCTACCGGGCCGGCCAGGAAAGGGGGGGGGACGAGCGAGCGCCCCCCTCCTGAGCCGTACCAGGCCGCGTGCCCTCAACATGTGGGGGTGCCTTGGGGAAAAGGGGCCGCGCGGCCCCCCCACCCCAAAGCACCTTGTCCCCATGTTGATGAGGACAAGGGCCTCTTCCCGACAACCCTGGCCGTTGGTTGTCGGGGTCTGCGGGCGGGGGGCTTATTGGAATCCGGGAGCCCCTTTTAATAAGGGGGCCCCCGGATACCGGCCCCCCACCCTATGTGAATGAGTATGGGGTACAATGTACCCCTACCCATTCACCTGTGGAAAAAAGTAAAAATAAAACACAACACACAAGGGTTAAAATAGTTTATTGCACAGCTCCGGGGGTCTTCCGTCTTCGAGGGTCTTCTCGCCGGACTCCTCCACTATCTTCTTCTAGCTCTTTTGCTAGCGGAGGAGTCCAGCTTTCTTCTTCGCCGCCACCCTCTTCTTTCGACTTCGAGGGTCTTGTCCTCCTCTTCGGTTCTTCTTGCCGCTGTCGCCGCCTTCTGTTCTTCTCTTCAGATGTTGCCTCGTCGCTCTCTCTGCTCACAATGACGGGGACAAGGCGTGCAGTGACTTATATAGGGACATCACCGGATGATGTCCCCGCCTATTATGATGTCACAGTCCCAGCATCCTCTGGGACTGTGACACCATAATGGGCGGGGACATCATCCGGTGATGTCCCTATATAAGTCGCGTCGCGTCCGTGCCATTGTGAGCGGAGGATGTGACAAGGCAACATCTTAAGAGAAGAACCGAAGACGGCGAAAGCGGCGACAGAAGAACGGGCCACCGGCTGTAAAAGAGCTAGAAGAAGGCGTGGTGGCATGGCAAGAAGAACCGAAGAGGGGGACAAGACCCCCGAAGAGGGGACAAGACCCCCGAAGTCGGAAGAAGAGGGCGGCGGCGAGGAAGAAAGCTGGACTCCTCCGCTAGCAAAAGAGCTAGAAGAAGATAGTGGAGGAGTCCGGCGAGAAGACCTCCGAGGACGGAAGACCCCCGGAGCTGTGCAATAAACTATTTTAACCCTTGTGTGTTGTGTTTTTTTTACTTTTTTTTTACAGGTGAATGGGTAGGGGTACATTGTACCCCATACTCATTCACATAGGGTGGGGGGCTGGTATCCGGGGGCCCCCTTATTAAAGAGGGCTCCCGGATTCCGATAAGCCCCCCGCAAGCAGACCCCGACAACCAACTTCCAGGGTTGTATGGAAGAGGCCCTTGTCCTCATCAACATGGGGACAAGGTGCATTGGGGTGATGGGGCCACGCGGACCCCCCTTCCCCAAGGCACCCACCCATGTTGAGGGCACGTGGCCTGGTACGGCTCAGGAGGGGGGGGTGCTCGCTCGTCCCCCCCTTTTCCTGGCTGGCCGGGTAGCGTGCTCGGACAAGGGTCTGATGTGGACCTGGGGGGACCCCCACGCTGATTTTTTCGGCGTTGGGGTTCCCCTTTAAGTCCATACCAGGTGACGGGGCCAGCGACGCTTCCTTCGCTGGCCCCATCTACCTGGAGACACGCTCAAAATGAGCGGACTTTTCTCCGCGCGGGAAAAGTCCGCTCATTTCAAAAGTACGGAGGACTGGCATACCAACGGCCGGATTGTCTGCCGAAATGCGAGTCCGGCGGGAAGATTGGAGTGCAAAAATACTTTCTAAGTCCGCCGTACTTTCGGGTAAAAAAAGTCAGCCGGAGGCTACACACGGGGGCATTGTCCGGCGGACTTGAGTTTGCCTGACTTTTCCACCCGATTGCTTGATTGTGTGTACGCGGCATTATGCCGTGTACACACGATCAGACATTGATTGGACATTCCGACAACAAAACCCATGGATTTTTTCCGACAAATGTGGGCTCAGACTTGTCTTGCATACACACGGTCACAAAAAGAACGCGGTGATGTACAACACATACGATGAGACGAGAAAAATAAAGTTCAATAGCCAGTGCTACTCTTCTGCTTGATTCCGAGCATGTGTCGAACTTTGTATGTCGGAGTTGTGTACACACGATCAGAATTTCCGACAACGGATTTTGTTGTTGGAAAATTTGAGAACCAGATCTCAAATTTTGTGCGAAGGAAATTTCGATGGAAAATGTCCGATTGAGCCTACACACGATCGGAATTTCCAACAAAAAGCTCCAATCAAACATTTTCCGTTGGATCGTGTGTACGGGGCATAAATCTACTCTAATCAGCCCTCATTAACTCCTTCAGTCCCTTCCCCCCATCAATTGTCATTTTCCTGCTGATATTTTTTGTCAATTTCTGCTTTTCTAACCATTAATAATTAAATGTGTTTCATTTTTATTTTTTGGTTCTTTTTTTTAGTATTAAATTAACAAAAAATGGCAAAAAGGCCCATATTTAATTTGAATGAACTTTGCAATACTTTGTACCAGAATCATAATTTTAGTGTCATTTTATACAGTGTAATTGGATTTTGATATTAATCTATAAGTTTCATATTATTGATATTAATTAAAGTATACACTATTATTAATATTATTGTTATAGTTACTGTAATTCAGTAAGTCAGCTAGATTTGAACTTGCAGAGCTATTCAAATTAGCAGTTGGAATTTGGATGAACTCACTACTTCATATCATGTACATTTTTATGACCTGAAAATACTTTACCAATTGGAAGGGTGTCCTTCACAGAGATTAATTAAAGTCCATGTACTATGTCTGTAGTAAATAGAGATAAGGCTACCGAAGAACTACCTGTGTTTACCACACACGTCTGTACTTGTACTGAAACTAGCACAGAACTTTCTTGAATTTGGCTGGAAATTTTATAAGTCTATTAAAAATATAACAGAAAATATACAGTCTGATTAATAAATAACCCAAATGTTAAAGCAGCGCTGATAATGGATCAGTGTCCAACTACACAATCACGTGATAAATACACTATGATGATGTATCAAGCAGAGTCTATGAAAGTGGGTGATCCTAGGTTTTCACCACGTGCAGCACTCTTCACCCCAATGGGGTTCAAACTCACCGAACAGATGAAAAAGTTAATCCTTAATAACAGATTTTTCTTTCAGACTCCCATCATCAAGTCAGAGGGCAGGTAAAAGATGTACTCCAAAGGGGTACATAAAAACACAGGAATGCAGAAACATAGCGTAATCCTGCTTTATTAAGAAATCCCCCAAATACAATCCACCCCGCTCACATTACACGTACAATAGAGTATTTGTTAGTAGAACATTAATAACGAGTATCTAATCACTGCTTAGCCTGGTTCTTGGAACCGCCTGTGTTGCATACACAGCATCCTTGATCACTTCCAGGTAAGGAACAGCCGCCGGTGAAGTGCACTCGTCACTTCTGGTTATGTTGTTGTAGCCATGCACTGACACGTTTTGTCACTTCCTGACTTCAAGAGAGGGCGCCCAAATACTCTAATGTACATGTAATGTGATCGGGGTGGGTTGTATTTGGGGAATTTCTTAATAAAGCAGGTTTACGCTATGTTTCTGCATTCCTGTGTTTTTATGAACCCCTTTGGAGTACATTTTTTACCTGCCTGCTGACTTGATGATGGGAGTCTGATTGAAAGAAAAAGCTGTTATTAACGCTTAACTTTTTCATCTGTTCAGTGAGTTTGAACTCCATTGGGGTGAAGAGTGCTGCATGTGGTGAAAACTGGGAGTTGGTGTAAGGTGCACATACAATCCACTGCCTAGGATCACCCACTTTCATAGACTCTTCAAATTCAAATTCGTCCAAACGTTTTTTATTAAAGAAAGATCACATTACAAAACAGCAGGGCTGCTGATAGGGGGACCACCAATCCTCATGTAGGGGACCCAGGCAGACACAAGGGGCCTGAACAGCAGGGGGAATCAGTGTGGTCAGGCGGAGGGGCAATTACAGAAGGATGACCTGTGCAGCTCTCTGCAGCAGCTGAAAGCTGGTTCCTCCTCCCCACCGGCTTTCAGCTGCTGCAGGGAGAGACACAGACACAGGGCATTGTTCCTGTAACTGCTTCCCCAACACCGACCCCCCCCCCCCTGTTCTGCCTGCTTATGAAACCTCCCCCCCATGTGCCCCCCTGTCACTGTGCCTAGTAGCCAATAGGTTTGGTCTCGTAATTTGATCTGAGCATGCGTGGCACTTTGTCCGATCGGAATTCTCTACAAACGATCAGACTTTGTCCGATCAGATCATGTTGTCGCAAAATTTTATATCCAGCTCTCAAACTTTGTTGGTCGGACATTCCGACAGAAAAAGTCAGATGGAGCCTACACACAGTCAGATTATCCCACAACACGGTTCGATCAGACATTTTCCGTCGGAATGTCCGACCGTGTGTACGGGGGCTTAGCCTCACATGCACAAATATTTTCCAGCTTGCAGGACCACAATCTAGGTGCCAACAGATTGAGAGGAATTATCACTGGGTTTAATTGACTAAGCAATTAACTATTTAACTGCCACCAACTACTTTTTATCGAGAAGTAGTGAACATTCACAAGATTTGCTAATATTTTTTTATATTTACTTTAGAATAAACATCTGTAACACAAACTGTCACCCCTAAACATCTGTAACACACACTGTCACCCCAGACAAGTATATTCAGAGACAGGGAATCTTTAAGTTTTAGTGCACTTAATAATGAAAAGGTAAAACAAAAAAAGGTGCAAATAAAATATTTACAGAAAAAGGTGTTAAAAGAAGCCAAGAGACAATAATGCAACAGAGAAAAAAAAATTGAGGGAGAGAATATTTAACAATGTCTTGGTTCAGCAGAATTCCATCAATAAGTAGGTGACATAGTGGCTGTCATACGACTTGACAGGTGTTCCCTGGTTTGATGTTAAAATGAGAGCTGTCAACTGAAACGGCAGCCCCCTTTTCTTGTCGGTGAGGGGGATGTTAACAGAAATGATCTGACTAATTAAGCAGCTGAGGAGGCCATTCTCTACAAACAGATTTATACCGATATTAATCTCTTCAAATATGTACAGGTTGCATTCTGGAAACTTAGATTATTGTCCAAAATTTTATGTCCAGAGATACTAATTATGGGGTCTCTTGGATAGGCTTGTCACCCAGGAAGTAGGAGACTGCTATCTCACCTTTTGTATACTAAAGCTTAGTCATGTATGACCTTGATTTGTTCGGTATGATTTTCTGCATTGAAAAATATACTTAATATTAATGTGTCTTGGTCCTGTCTGATTTTAGAAGTTGTGTGTAGATTTTTTGAAATTGTGAGTGAGACAGAGGTCTCTGAAAGGTCGCTGCAGGCCTGACTGGCTACACAATACCCTTTAGCATTAGGCAGAACATTTTAGGGCATACTGTGTATTTCTAATGGATTTGATTGCCCTAAAAAACATCTCTGACAGAACTGAAGTGACTGTTTTACGATAGGTCAATCCCAATCCCCCTCAGAGGGAAGTGATAATCTGTAGATGTTTATGGTTAGCAAACACTGCCAGATCCCCTGCCAGATCCTCAATTAGATATTTACAGCTCTGGTAAATGCCTGTGTACCAGTTTCTGTTGTCCCTAAGTCGAGATAACAGACTCTTTGAAATTCCAGACACATGCAGAAATGTGACTTAAGTTAAAAGGCTATGGACTTAAAAGCTATGTACTCCTAAGAATTCTCTGCTGCAAAGTGTCCCTGTTCTCCAAAATCCAAAACCGTCATGGCTGACTTATTATTCCTGAACAACATGGCCATCAGAAATGGCTTTTCCTGTGGCCAGTACATGATATCATTACAATCAGTAACAGGTGAGTGCCCACTTTGAGCACCCAAACTTAAAAAAGGCCCTATCAAATTAAAAACAAAACAAAAGCCCACTTTTTTTTAAAGTAAGCCTTGCAATTAGAAGAAAAAAAGTGGTTCAATCTCAGATAAAGGGCTTATCAACATAAAACCAATATATTCAGGGAAGGTAAGGACAGCTGCTAAAAGTGACAGCTTACCTCAAATAAACCACACAGAAAAAAAGTATAAAAATGCACGCAATAACAGCAACAACAAAAAGGAAGCACTCATTTCATTCAAATATTGAATATTTGAATGGCTGAGTGGTGCTCAGCCTGACTCCATTTTGTACCACGAATGGGAGAGCAAGTCCCCATTCTACTGCTGGAACACAGCGCTGTATACTGTATATAGCTGATGCTATATACAGTTTATACAGTGCTCACAGTGGGCATATTTGTTAGTGAAGGTAATAGATAGTTTTGGAGCAGCTTGGTCCAGACAAACTATTTTTAAATGACAGAAAGCTGGATTCTGCAGCAGAGCGTGGCCCCAAAGATACACATATTCAGACTGTACCCTATATGGTCAACTGAATGATATCTACCACTTTTCAAGGAGTAGATGAAAGCAAAAAAAGTCAAATAAAACAATTACAAACCGTATTTTTGTCTGCTTATGATTAGTCCTAGACTAACACCTTAACGTTTATCAGTTCAGTGGGAGCCGAACGTCATGTACAATAGTGGTATTATTTCTGCTATTACACATGGCAGTTTCCGACTTTCAATGGTTGTTAAAGAGAAACTGCAGTCTGCTCACATAATTTATAATAAAAACATCTTTGCCATCCTGAAGCTGCCCTCCAACCACTTTGCATATTTTTTATATATACTGTGATTCTGTACTTGCCAAATATGCTGCAAAAATCTCCCTCCGCTGAGTCTGGCTGCAACCATTTTAACTGTGGGCTGCTGCCTGTTCCCTTCTTGGATTTACACAGATGCACACCTCCAGCTCTGCAGGCCTGCGCCTCTTATTGGCCCTCTTATGACTCATCCCCCCTCCATTCCTGGCAAACTCTCACGAGAGTGAGAGAGAGCTGTGCATGATGTCATAAGCCTAGGCATTTTATCAGACAAGAAACAGGAAATGGGTTGTTTAAGGTATCTACTGAAAGAAAAAAAAATGTTTACTATCCAAAGTTAAAACAACAAGGGCAGAGGATTTAATAGAAGGAAAAATTAAAAAATGACTGGAGTTCTGCTTTAACCACTTAAGCCCCGGACCATTTTGCAGCTAAAGGACCAAACCTCTTTTTGCGATTTGGCACTGCGTCGCTTTAACTGACAATTGCACAGTCGTGCGACGTGGCTCCCAAACAAAATTGGCGTCCTTTCTTCCCCACAAATAGAGCTTTCTTTTGGTGGTATTTGATCACCTCTGCGTTTTTTATTTTTTGCGCTATAAACAAAAATAGAGCGACAATTTTGAAAAAAATGCAATTTTTTTTACTTTTTGCTATAATAAATATTCCCCCAAAATATATATAAAAAAAAAATTTTCCTCAGTTTAGGCCGATACGTATTCTTCTACATATTTTTGGTAAAAAAAATTGCAATAAGCGTTTATTGGTTGGTTTGCGCAAAAGTTATAGCGTCTACAAAATAAGGGATAGTTTTATGGCATTTTTATTAATATTTTTTTTTTACTAGTAATGGCGGCGATCAGCGATTTTTATTGTGACTGCAACATTATGGCGGACACGTCGGACAATTTTGATACATTTTTGGGACCATTGGCATTAATACAGCGATCAGTGCAATTAAAAATGCACTGATTACTGTAAAAATGTCACTGGCAGTGAAGGGGTTAACCACTAGGGGGCAGTGTAGGGGTTAAGTGTGTGTGTGTTTTTTTTACTATGGAGGCATGGCTTGGCGTGTGACGTCACTGATCGCCTTTCCCTATGACAGGAAACAGACGATCGGTGACAAGCTCACTAGGAAGTACGAGGAGAGGCTTGTTTACACTTACCTCTCCCCGTTCTTCAGCTCTGTGACCCGATCGCGGGTCACCGGCAGTGATCGGGTCCGCAGGTCCCGCGGCCACAGTCACGGAGCTCAGGACCGGGTCGCGGGTGCGCTGCTGGCGGCGCACGACCCACAACTGGGCACTTAAAGGGCAACGTACCTGTACGTGCTTCTGCCCAGCCGTGCCATTCTGCCGACCTATATATCGACGTGAGGTGGTCCTTAAGTGGTTAAGGACCCTGGTGGGTGCAGGCACCGGTGAGTCCCTAACAACCATTGATGTCACTGGCCCTGGCAGCCGAGGAGGCCATTCTCTACAAACAGTTTTATACCGATATTAATCTCTTCAAATATGTATAGGTTGCATTCTGGAAACTGGTAGATTATTGTCCAGAATTTCATGTCCAGAGATACTAATTATGGGGTCTCTTGGATAGGCCTGTCACCCAGGAAGTAGGAGACTGCTATCTCACCTTTTGTACACTAAAGCTTAGTCATGTATGACCTTGATTTGTTCAGTATGATATTCTGCATTGAAATATATACTTAATATTAATGTGTCTTGGTCCTGTCTGATTTTAGTAATTGTATGTAGATTTTTTTGAAATTGTGAGTGAGGCAGAAGTTGCTGCAGGTCTGACTGGCTACATGATACCCTTTAGCATTAGGCATAACATTTTAGGCCATACCGTGTATTCCTAATGGATTTGATTGCAAAAAATTTTTTTTGCTTTAAGGACCCTGGTGGGTGCAGGCACCGGTGAATCCCTAACAACCACTAATGTCACTGGCCCCATTCACTTACATGGCCAGCAATCCACAGTCTTGTAAGTAAAGGGGTGGCATACTTTAATTTAAAAAATGGGTGGGGTTTTCCTCATTCATCCCAGGCTCTTTGAGTCTGGCATGATTTTAAATGGGTACTCCATGCAAAAAAAAAAAGTGTGAGGTCCCCAGGAAATTCCTCACTAGACCATTCAAGTCTGATACAGATTTTAAAGGGGATCTTGTGCAAAAAAAGGAATGCTTGTGTTCTGTAACCTAATTTAAGCATGCAGCCTGGCTGGCCAGGCCCCTTCTTAACCACACCTGGCTATATTTCCTCAACATGGGGGGGGGGACCTTGGCAAAGCACCTTTTTCCCATATTGATGAAGGCGCAGACCCAGACAACCACTGTCCAGACCCACACAATTTATTTTAGTTTTATGCCCCATACACACGGTCAGATTTTCCGACGGAAAATGTGCGATCGGATCATGTTGTTGGAAAATCCAACCGTGTGTGGGCTCCATCTGACTTTTTCCGTCAGATTTTCCGGTGTACAAAGTTTGAGAGCAGGATCTAAAACTTTCCGACAACAAAATCCGATTGCATAAATTCCGATCGTATGTAGACAATTCCGACGGACAAAGTGCCATGCATGCTCAGAGTAAACTAAGAGACGAAAGCTATTGGCTACTGGCCCGTTTATAGTCCCGACATACGTGTTTGATGTCACCTCGTTCAGAACAATTGGATTTTCTGACAACTTTGTGCGACCGTGTGTATGCAACACAAGTTTTGACCAAAATCCGTTGTAAAAAATCAGACGCATTTTGTGGTTGGAATGTCCGACCATGTGTATGGGGCATAAGAGTAAAGAAGGGTTAAAATCATATCAGGTTATTTTTTGCTGCTTGTGTCCCACTGGGGAGATTTTTCTTCAATCCCTCTCCTGAAGACACAGCAAAAAATTAGGGGAAAGCTTTTCATAAAATAGATTTCCCATCTTAGAGAGCAGTCATGGAATCACATGTTACAATTAGAGGATTTTTCCCCACCACTTGCTCTGGTGACAACTCAATATTTTTAACAAATATTTTTAACAAATAGAGGGGTACACTTTTCCAGCAGGGACACAGCAATAAAAATGTGACAATGATACTCTTCGCTACAATATCCATATCGAAAATGTTCATACACTTTAACCTTAAGTGGGCCTGATATCTGTTGCCACCACTGATTATAGATAAACTGTATATGGTTTACCAACAACGGAGAAAGTTGAATGGCTGAAGGGAAATTTTCACAGACAGAGGGGAAGTTACCTGTGATGTCATAAAGGAATAGTTCATGAATGAACCAGGTGAAGGTGACAGAACCCAGGGCTCAGTGTCAGTGGCTGCACGTACACAATCCCAGCATTTGCCAACATAAGTGCATTGCTGTCATTCTGAAGCTTAACAGCGGATTTAACCATTACAAAGAATGAGTTAGACTCTGTCTGACCCTGTGGTGACTTTGTGCCCACAATCTCCCTGCACCCCTGCACTTCCCTACAATAACAGAGGAGGCTTGTACGGCTATGCTCCTGTCAGATATGAAAAAATAATACAAATGTGTATTCCTTTAAAAATAATGAAATATATTTACATATTGCTAACATAAGTACTTGAATCTTTCTTGAGATCAGCTTCTCAATTTTACCAGCACAGCACCACTAAGACGGGAAGACAAAGGTATGGGTCCTTATCTCTATCTTCCTTTCAGTGGAGATCGCATGACCAATTACCCAGGTTTTGTGGTTATGTGAGCAGCACTGGGAGGAACCTGGAGCTGCATCTTATTCAGGAAAGATAATTATTTAATTTCTTCTGCTACTAATTTCATATCTATTACAGCAACACTGCTAAGCATATCGATACTTTATGTACTTTTTTATATATAATTTCTACATAATTAAATGTATTTATTATTGCATAATTACATTTATTTTGTAAAGTGCAAGCAAAGTATGTACTTGTATCAGTGCAAGCAAAGTATGTACTTGTATCAGTGCAAGCAAAGTATGTACTTGTATCAGTGCAAGCAAAGTATGTACTTGTATCAGTGCAAGCAAAGTATGTACTTGTATCAGTGCAAGCAAAGTATGTACTTGAGCTGCAAAGCTCAGGCTGAGGGGGGGAAGCAGCACAAGGATTTAATCAGTTGTGCTGCAGTGCCCATGTGCTAACAATGAACATGCTGATAGCAGTTGAAAGCAGAGTGGTGGAGATATGCTTTCATCATTCAGCTTCTCCTCCTCTTTTCACTATCCAATCACAGGCTGTTGGAGGAACAAGTCATGTAAGTGTGACTGAACAGCAGCAGAGAAAAATTAAGTCTCCTTCCATATCAAATTGGATGGTGCTGTGTGGCAGATAGCCATGTAAATCTCAGAATTGGATAGACAGAAGTACAAATGCTTTTGGCTTTGTGGTAAGTATTTCACCTGTATATTTAGCTGTTTGCCCGGAGTTCCGTTTTAAAGCAATAATGCTGATTGCAATGTAAGCTAGCTTAGTATATGACGTATATTCAAAATATGGCCCAGAAAATGAGTATGAACTAGTGTGAAAATCATATTACAAGTTATTCTTGGCCACTTTTAAATCAGTTAAAATCAATTAGAGAGTACTCAATAAATCTCCAGTATTCCCCTTTAAGCATTGGATTAATATAATGTGTGTGAAGTTCTGAGACGCAGATATCCTGCACCACTTAAGACTTTTTAAAAGTATTGATTTGCAGCACATTAGGATGAAATGACATTTGAATTACCAGGTCGTGGTCTTGTGCCAGTACGTCTGTTTATCTGACATTATTGGTTTTGTAGTGCAGATTTGAAAATAAGGGTATAAAAGACATAACTCAATGCTGCTCTTTATTAATACAACAAATATTTTGGATATTTTCAATACAAGCAATGTAGGTACCTGGATCTGACCTGGTATAAGCTTTTTTGCAGGCCTTGTATGGTAGGGCTAACGTGTGAGAGGGAGAAGCAATGCAAGAAGCCACTCAGTTCAGGTGCTGACAAAAATGATGCTGGCAATCTCAGGTTAGAGGAGGGACAAGACCTGTGTTTATAAATTGCAGCCCAAAAAATCAGGCCTCCTGTCAGGCAAGGCTGTGCTACATAACAGAGCTGCATAACCCTCAGAACTGGATAAACAGAGGAACAAATTCTTTGAAAGGGAAGTAGCTTGCATATACTGTATGTATTTCATCTGTGTATTTAGCTGATTGCCTAGAGTTTTGCTTTAAAGGGAAATATTTTTTGGGATATGTACAGTACAAAGAGTAAAGGGATTCTAACCTCTTTTAAGTCTTGGACCAGAGCAGTAAGACGCTCATTTTCGCCCTGGACATTGCCGATGATCGTTTTACTCTGTCGCACATCAATCTGCATCTCCAATATCCTGCCCAGGTAATATTCTTCTTTCGTCGCTGACTCCTGTAATAGGGTCTCCTCTCGGGTCTCTCCATCTTCAGCAACTTTGCGGTGGACGGTGAAGGACTGTCCAAAGGCCTGAGAAAAGAACAGACAACTGATTATCAGAATTTTTTTTTAAGTACAAATGTTTCAGTTTGATCGTACCTCAACCTGAAGTGTATCTTGAGAAAAAAATTATAACGTCAGAACTGAAATAATATATTGTATCTCTTAAAATATGATGCCCATGTTATGTCTATGCAATGTAGGGCTGGTGTGTCTTTTCCTCTAAACTCCTTGAACGCCTGGTTTACAACCAACTGAGTGACCACCTCATTAAGAATAACCTTCTTGATCCCCTTCAGTCTGGATTTTGCCCTCAACACTCCACAGAAACTGCTCTTTTAAAATTCACAAATGACCTACTAACTGCAAAAACCAAAGGACACTATTCTGTACTCCTGCTTCTGGACCTTTCAGCTGCCTTTGACACAGTTGACCACCCCCTCCTCAAAAAAAAACTTTACTCCCTCGGTCTCCATGACTGTGCTCTTCAGTGGCTCTTATCCTACCTATCCCAACGCACCTTCAGTGTCACTTACAATTCTATTTCCTCCACTCCTCTTCCCTTCTCTGTCAGGGTCCCCCAAGGTTTTGATCTTGGACCTCTTTTATTTTCCATCCACACTTCTTTCCTGGGTCAGCTGATAGCCTCTTGCGGCTTTCAATATAATTTCTACGCTGACGACACACAAATCTATCTCTCTACCCCTCAACTCACTCCATCAGTCTTCTCACGCATCACTAACTTACTAGCAGACATATCTGTATGGATGTCACACCACTTCCTCAAACTCAACTTGTCCAAAACCAAGCTTATATTTCCTCCCCCACATGCCTCTTCCCCTGACTTATCTGACAAGAGCAATGGTACAACCATCCACCGATCCCCACATGTCAGTGTGCTAGGTGTTATCCTGGACTCTGAACTCTCCTTTCGGCCCCACATCCAATCACTTTCCAAAGCTTGCCGCCTCAACCTCCGCAACATCTCTAAACTACGTACCTTTCTAACCAATGAAACCACAAAGCTCCTGATTCACTCCCTGGTTATCTCAAGCCTTGACTACTGCAACTCCCTCCTCATTGGATTATCTTTAATTAGACTATCCCCCCTTCAGTCCATCATGAATGCTGCTTCCAGACTCATCCACCTTACAAACAGCTCAGATTCTGCTACCCCTCTCTACCAATCCCTCCATTGGCTGCCACTCGCCCAACCAACTCAATTCAAAATACTAACAATAAGTTACAAAGCCATCCACAACTCTGCCCCCAGCTACATGACTAGCCTAGTCTCAAAATACCAACCTAATGGCCCTCTTTGTTCCTCCCAAGACCTTATGCTCTCTAGCTCCCTCATCACCTCCTCCCATATCCACCTCCAGGACTTCTTTCAAGCCCTTCCCATCCTACTGTCTGCCCTAATGTTGTAAAGTGCTGCGTAAACTGTTGCCGCTATATAAATCCTGCATAATAATAAAAATAATAATTAAAAAAGTCTTCACCTAACAAACTACCTTGAGCACATGTTGGGGTGGCATAGGCTGGTTTTGTTTTGATAAAGTGGATTTCTTTGATTAAGTGGGACAGTCTAGCTCAGCCTCATCTGAACATCTCTTTTCTGTCTCTTCACAGTTAATCTATGAATCTATGTTGCTGCTTTTCAAAAGTACCTACAACTGAAACTAACTGATTACTAGCACAGTGCCCTATAGTAAACTATGCTGCTTTGTTCGCCTCTGTAGCCCTGTCCATATTAATGTGATGTTTATTTCGTTTTTTATTGTCTTACCTAAATAATGTGCTGATCTTTATCTTTACAACTCTGTCCTCTTGCTCCTCTTGTAGTCTGATTGTGGTGTGAAAAGTTTGTTCAGCTAGCCATGTGTCTTTTAATAAGTCCTGATTGATTAATTAGCAAATACCACCCCTACCCATCACAGTATAATGTTAGACCACCTTTACAAGTGAGGCACATACCAGAGGGGGCACATACTGGAATGGCATAGGCTGGTGTTCTTTCAATAATGTAGGTTTCTTTGATTAAGTGGGCACTTCCACTCTGCACTTGGCCAAATTGGACCCAATTAGCTATCTTCCCTCCCGGTGTCATGTGACTCAGTGTTTCAAGATCTCAGGTGTGAATGGGGAGCAGGTGTGTTAAATGTGGTGTTATCGCTCTCACTCTCTCATACTGGACACTGGAAGTTCAACATGGCACCTCATGGCAAAGAACTCTCTGAGGATCTGAATAAAATAATTGCTGCTCTACATAAAGATGACCTAGGCTATAAGAAGATTGCCAAGACCCTGAAACTGAGCTTCAGCATGGTGGCAAAGACCACACAGTGGTTTAACAGGACAGGTCCCACTCAGAACAGGCCTCGCCATGGTCGACAAAAGAAGTTGAGTGCGCATGCTCAGAGTCATATCCAGATGTTGTCTTTGGGAAATAGATGTATGAGTGCTGCCAGCATTGCTGCAGAGGTCGAAGGGGTGGGGGGGGTCAGCCTGTCAGTGCTCAGACCATACACCGCACACTGCATCAAATTGGTCTGCATGGCTATCATCCCAAAAGGAAGCCTTTTCTAAAGATGATGCACAAGAAAAATAAATGTATTTGGTTCAGATGGAGTCAAGCGTGAGGTGGCAACCAGGTGAGGAGTACAAATACAAGTGTGTCTTGCCTACAGTCAAGCATGGTGGTGGGAGTATCATGGTCTGGGGCTGCATGAGTGCTGCTGTCACTGGGGAGCTACAGTTCATTGAGGGAACCATGAATGCCAACATGTACTGTGACAAACTCATCCCCTACCTTCGAAGACTGGGTCGCAGGGCAGTATTCCAACATGATTACGACCCCAAACACACCTCCAAGACAACCACTGCTTTGGTAAACAAGCTAAGGGTAAAGGTGATGGACAGGCCAAGCATGTCTCCAGACCTAAACCCTATCGAGTATCTGTAGGGCATCCTCAAACGCAAGGTGAAGGAACGCAAAGTCTCTAACATCCATCAGCTCCGTGATGTCATCATGGAGGAGTGGAAGAGGACTCCAGTGGCAACCTGTGAAGCTCTGGTGAACTCGATGCCCAAGAGGGTTGGAAAATAATGACCACACAAAATATTGACACTTTGGGCCCAATTTGGAGATTTTCACTTAGGGGTGTACTCACTTTTGTTGCCACCAGTTTAGACATTAATGGCTGTGTGTTGAGTTATTTTGAGGGGACAGCAAACTTACACTGTTATACAAGCTATACACTCACTACTTTATATTGTAGCAAAGTGTAATTTCTTCAGTGTTGTCACATCAAAAGATGGAATAAAATATTTACAAAAATGTGAGGGGTGTACTCACTTTTGTGAGATACTGTATATATATATATTGTGGTCTTATCTGGACTCACTCTCTCAGATCCAGTGGACGGAAGTGAGGTGGAGGTGGCATCCTTCTATCCTTAAAAAACACTTTTCAAGTTCTTCACTCACCTCCCTCTCTGTCCCTCTCCTCATTTGAGGCACACAGTATTGTCTATTTTCTCCAGTTTCTTTAAAATCCGCTGTGATTTACTGGCCTCCTGCACCAGTATTAACCTTTCTTGATGATTTCTTTGCCTGGCTACCCTACTTTCCCTCTTCTACAATTTCCACAATTATTCTTGCTGGCTTTAACATCCCTGGTAATACTGTCACTCCTGCTACTTATAAACTCAGTCTAACTTTAACTTTTAACCTGAGGCAATGGACACATGCTTCAACTCACTTTGGTGGTAACACCGTCGACCTTGTATTCTCCTGCCCATGTACTACATGCAACTTCTCCAACAAAACTTTTCCTCTCTCTGATCAATTAGTTATTAGTTTCAATCTCTCCCTGTCTTTCATATTCTAATAGTTACCCGTAGAAACCTTTGCCACTTTAACCCTTCTCTTCTCTATTCTGCTACCAACCCCTGCTATGATAAAATCTCACCCCTGTCCTGCCCCAACCTTGCCATTTCTGTCTACAACAGTTCACTGTCATCCTGCCTGTACACACTCTCCCCCCTCACTACACAAAAAATTAGGCCCGACTGCTACAACCTTGGCAAACAGATGACAACATAAGCCTGAAAAGGGGCACCTGTGATTTTGAGCGTCCGTGGCATAAGACTAAAGGGTACACACAGGCCAAAAATCCTCTGATAATGGTGTAAAGAACTATAGCATGAAAGACTCCATTTTAGTTCAAGACACCATTTCACACATAAGTTTGAGTTGTTCTTTTATCTATAGAAATGTTTTCATGGTTATTTATGCATGTATATTTAGCTAGTCTGTGGAGTTTTCCCTAGCTCATGTTTGTTTTAGATAGGCTAAGTATATTTCTTCAACACCTGTTTCAACATATGAAGAATACATATATTCTTATAGTAAAATTCACATAATAATGCAAGTTTTTGTTTTATGACACCAGCTAATAGGAAAATATTAACTGAACTTTTTTTCTTATAACATGTATAAACTTAGTAAACTCCTCCCATCCCCTCCCTTGTCCCCTAGAAATGTATAAATATCCTTGTTTCCAGCTGATTAAACCAGATACCTTTTTGTGCACATTGCAAACCTCTGTGCCATTTATTGGTATCTCTGGGCCTGGGGGACTACGGAAGTCTTCCTGCATTACCTGAACTTACCTGGGTGGCTGTATAAACAGAAATTCCTTTCAATCTGGGGCTCGTCCAGCATAAAGCTATCATCTGTGGTAAGTGGATCTTTTTGTCTCTACTGACAAAATATTTCTTGCCTCAGCTCTGATTAAAGCTTTTAGTCCCATAAATTAGTAGGGGATAAGAGCCACGCCAGAGGTTAATATTGGAGGGTTTTTGGGAAACCCACAAAGATAAGCAGTACTGCATACACATACATAGATAAATTCCTTTTGGGAAGGAATATGAGGTGGTTAATGAGGAAATAGACCCTGGTGACCCCAAATCTTTGGCTTTTTCTTTCTGACGCATAGAACTGCTTTGTAAAACAGTCGGCTCCCACTGTCAATATGGGTCAGAAACAAGGTAAAGAAGATCCTTCCCCTCTTCCCAACCCAGGAGAAACTTGTAAGGATTTTGTAACCAGAATTTGTGGTACCGAGTCGAGGTAGCTGAACCAGAAGAAGATCAGGGAGCTACAGGAGGGGTAGTTTCACCACCTGGCCAAGAGAAGGAGGAAGAAAGGAAAGATGCTGAAGGGGGTAAAATACTCAGTCCCCCTAAAACAAAGAGTGGAACTGTATATAGTAACACTAACTTTCAAGAGCCTTTCATGACCATTGGAAATTAAATATTGAAAAAGGTAATAGACATTGAGGACATTGACAGGATAGTAAAACATTGCCCCAAACCCTATGCAGGAGGCACTTTAACTTACTTAAAAAAGGCCTGTAAGGGTGGAAATTACACACAGGAAGACATGCGTCTTATCATTGATGGCCACCAGTTCCTGGAGCTGGGCAAATGTTCCAAGTATAAACACCATTGACACTGGAAACGCGGGAGCATATGGGTTAAACACAGTACTAGGTAGGAACATCACGTGGATGTAATTAGAGGCTGAAATGATGAAAGTATTTAAAAATAAAAGTTCCCTCCCTACTGCCATAGCATGCAAACAAAAGTCAGGAGAGACTGTAGTTGAGTTCTGGAAAAGGTTTCATGAAAATTGGACAACAGAAGCCGGATTAGCTACAACTACTGATGTGGGAGCATTGTTTATTCAAATTTATATAAATAATCTAAAACCCCAGTTCGCCTTGATGGTGAAACAGATGATATCTGAATGGACCACACAGATGATTGACCAATTTCAGGAAACTTTAATACAGAAAGAAGCAGCAGGGTGTTTCGATGTAATAAGAGAGAAAGCAGTACATACCCATTATCAGGGTGGAGTGCAAACCCAGCCTCCCCAAGATAATGGTGGACAGTGGGGCAGTTGAAACAGAGGCAGAGGAAGAGGAAGAATAAGAGGGAGAGGGCATGGTTTTTCCAGACCACCCCAGCAGTCCCACACATGTTGTTTTAACTGTGGACAGGAGGGGCACTGGAAAAATCAATGTCCTTATGAATGGAATAACCCAAGTACTCAAGATCAAGATCAAATGCATACACAGGGACCCCAATCTAGCCAACAGAATCAAGTTGCCCCAAAGCAACAGGGTCCCCGATTACCTATACAGTGGAATCAACAACAACTGAAATGAAGCTGCCCGGAAGGTAGTATCCCAGCATTTCCCTTGATCTCACATTCTTACAATGAGCAACCAATTTTGACCCTATATGTTAAAGATAGGCCTGTTCCGTTTTTAACAGATTTAGGGGCGACTAGGAGCACCCTCCGTGAGGACTATTACAGAGGTGAGACCAAAATTGCTGAAACTTCTATGGGAATTAAAGTGATACTTACCAAAACCTACAAAACACCGCCTTTACCAGTGAGTGATGTTGAAAGGGGAGGTGCAACAGTCTTGCATCATTGTTTCAGGATTATACCAAAATGTCCTGTGAATCTCTTGGGTAGAGATTTGATATGAAGATTGGGTATAACACTGAAAATGACCACAGAAGGAGGGGTCTTCGTACACCTTCGTAATACCAATATATTACACTGTGGCTAGTGATCTCCCTCCAACAGATGATCCAGTATGGGTCTAAAAGCTCCTTGGACATAGGTCTTATTTCTTGTACCCCATACAAGGCAGCTTTAAAATCACGGTCACGACAATATCACAAACAATACCCCATTACAAAATAAAAAGGGAAAGGAGTTGCCCCAATAGTAGAAAGGTTCCTGCAGCAAGGAATTCTTAAAGAGACACTGTCACCCTACAACACCCCCATTAACCCAGTAAAGAAGCCGGACGGCTCTTACAGGTTTGTACAAGACCTCAGAGCTAAAAACAACCTAGTGATACCAATCGCTCCCACAGTGCCTGACGTACCATCATTCCTAACTTCCATACCATCCGATGCAGAGTATTTTTCAGTCATTGACCTTTGTAATGCTTTTTTTTCACATTTTTCAGTTTCTGTTGATGAAGAGACACAGCCTATCTGTAAGGTAAACCGCACCTCCACCACTAAAAGGCCAGTGCGGATACCTGCTCATGCTCGTACACATTGCACACATGTTCATAAGCAAAGGACCAACATAATGTCCGCTGCCAGTTCATCACACACGTATATGTGCACGCGACGAGTGTGCATGTGCGCACGCATGTGCGTAAGCGCGTGCGTACATGCGCGAGTGCACACAACAATTAGCGCTTGGCGCCCAGTGGCCTATTTAAACTACTCTGTCACTGCAAGCAAGTGCTGGATGATCTTCAGCTCCTGATCCGTTGCTCCGGTTTGTTCGTGTATGACCCGGCTCACCTTTGGACTCCCCCTCTGCTTGCTCCTTTACTCTGTTACCTGGTATCCTGACTTCGGCCTGTTTATTGGACTTGATCTGCCTGCTGACTTGGTACCACATTGCTGTTACCTTCCCTCTGGACTTGCTTTTGCCTGCTGATTCGGTACCCTGCTGCGTGGTTGTTGCTGACTACTGCTTCTGGTTTCGTTCCAGCTGCATCTACTTCCTGCTCCAAAGACCGTGACTGCCAGCTCTACCCACCTTCAGAGGGGACATCACCAACCAGCTACCCGGCACTTGTGCCACTCCTTGCCTTTACACTTTCTGTTCCCACCTTCAGGACTGTAGGCAGGAGGAGTAAGGGAGGCCTCTATCACATTCCAGTCTCCACCAGGTACGTGATAGTATCATCCAGCCATGACTGAGACTGGAGGAGGTACCTCCCTGCCCGAAGCACTGCAAATCACAACCTTAATCCAAGCGGTGACTGGACTCCAGGAGGCCTGTGTCCAGCTTGAAAGTCATTTACCTTCTGCATCTCAAAATCCTCTATCCGGGGAACCTGGTCCTGCACCCACTAGTGGTTCCTTTCCTGAAGCCTCAAGTACCTATTTCGGAGTGCTTTTCAGGGAATCGCTACACATTTCAGACTTTTCGCAATGCCTGTCAGCTATATTTTGAGTTACAAGCACAGACTTTCTCCCTTGGGTTCACAAGGGTGGGTTTTGTCATTTCTCTCCTGCGGGAGGAACCGCAGATATGGGCCCATCACCTTCGTGAACAGACTAGTCCGGTCCTTGCATCAACTACTTCTTTCTTCATGGCTATGGCTGAGATCTATGATGATCCCCAGCGAACCTCCACAGCGGAGGTTAACTTACATACGCTTTGGCAAGGATCTCAACCCGTGGAAGACTACGTGGTTAAGTTCCGTCACTGGAGTTTCCGACACTGCCTGGAATGATGCCGCCTTGCAATATCAGTTCCGCCTAGGACTTTCTGAAACTCTGAAAGATGAGTTTGCCAGACTAGATACACCAAAGACGCTCTCAGACTTAATCCAGCTTGTCATCCGGCTTGATCACAGATTCCGAGCGAGAAGGACAGAAAGATCTGGCAATACTCAACCTACCCGGACCTCAGCGACACCTCGCCCCCCATCCTCCTCCATGATGGAATCTGTTCACTTGGGATTTACTTATTCACCGCTGTCATCCAAAGAAAGACTTAGATGCTGGCAAAATTACTTATGCCTTTACTGTGGTGGCATTGATCATTACCTCTGCAACTGCCCCATAAGGCCACAAAAGACTGTCCATGCTCCTGACGCTTCCAGCTGTCCTGTAAAAAACATTTTTATGGACTACACCTTTGCTAAACAACATCAAATCCCACTGCAAACTAAGACGCAGCATTTAAAGATTAATCTGGCGGATGGCTCAAACCTCAAGTCAGGACCTGACACACAAGAAACTTGTCCCCTACTGGCAGTAACCCCTTTGGGTCATTCTGAATACTTAAACCTGGACATTATCCCATCTCCCTTGTTTCCTATCATTCTGGGGAGTCCATGGTTGCAGGCACACAACCCCCAAATAAACTGGGAATCTGGAACTGTGTCTTTCCCTACCACCTACTGCCAGCAGCACTGTTTTCCCCAAGCGGTCACCACCACAGCGCCCCTAATGGAGCTGCAACCAAAGACTTCAGTTTTACATCACGTCCCACCTGTTTACCAGGATTTCTTAGCCCTTGTACACATGGTCAGAGATTCCGAAGGAATGTGTCCTATCGGACCGTTTTGTCGTATATTCCGACTGTGTGTGGTCTGCATCGGACTGTTTCCGTCGGAATATCCGACGGACCAACTTTTCCAACTTGCCGGTAAAATTTTCCGACAAAATGCTCCAATCAGACATACTCCGATCATGTGTAGCCTACTCCGACGGGCAAAGTGCCACGCATGCTCAGATCAAATTTTTAGACCAAAGCTATTGGCTACTAGCCTGAACGTAGTCCAGTCATAATGAAATAACGTCATCACGTTATGTACAATCGGATTTTACGACAACTTAGTCCGACCGTGTGTATGCAACATCACTTCCGGACCTCTTCCGGAATTAATCCGTCGGAATTACTCAGACGGATTTGGTTGTCAGAATCTCCGACCGTGTGTACAAGGGCTAAGATGTTTTTGATAAGAAGAAGGCTGAGACTTTGCCACCCCATCGACCATATGATTGCCCGATCGAATTGCTATCCGGGGCCGAGATCCCGTTTGGACGAATTTTTCCTTTATCATAACCTGAGCTGGAGGTGTTGCGCCTATACATTGACGAGAACCTGAAAAGGGGATTTATCCATCCATCCACATTGGCTGCTGGGGCTGGCATATTTTTTGTTGAAAAAAAAAGATCACACTTTGAGACCTTGTGTGGACTATAGAGAAATAAACAAAATAACCATTAAGAACAGATACCCCCTTCCACTTGTTCCAGAACTTTTTCAGCGTTTCAGAGCAGCAAAAGTATTCACGAAACTTGACCTACGAGGTGCATATAACCTGGTAAGAATTCGGGAAGAGGATGAATGGAAAACGGCCTTCCGTACCCGTTTTGGGCACTTTGAATACTTAGTTACCCCCAGCTACTTTTCAGCATCTTGTCAATTATGTTTTTAGAGACTTTCTCGACCTCTTCATGATCGTGTATCTCGACGATATACTCATATTCTCCCCTTCCATATAGGAACACCAGCTGCAAGTTAAAAAGGTCCTCAACCGTCCCCGAAAACACCAGTTATACGAAAAAGCGGAAAAATTCGAGTTCGAGAAAGAAACGATCCAGTTCTTGGGGCTTATTATCTCAACATCAGGCATTGCAATGGACCCACAAAAAGTTAGTGCCATCCTTGAGTGGCCAGAGCCAATTAATCGGAAGGGAACCCAGAGATTTATTAGATTCGCTAACTTTTACCGTACATTTATGAAAAACTTTTCAGCCATCATCAGCTCCATCACTCAGCTTACCAAGCAGAACACCCGATTTCAGTGGACTCCGGCAGCGCAACTCGCCTTTGATAAATTGAAACTTCTCTTTACATCAGCACCAATTTTACAACATCCTGATCCTGCATTATCCTATGTTCTTGAGGTAGATGCTTTTGAGAGCGCAGTGGGCGCCATCTTATCCCAACGACAAGGCACTAAATCTCTTATGCATCTCTTGGCCTTCTTCTCTAGGAAACTCAGTGCTTCAGAGAAAAATTACGATGTGGGAGATCGTGAGCTACTTGCCATCAAGGCCTCTCTGGAGGAATGGCACTATCTGTTTGAGGGAGCAAGTCACCCATCCTTATTTTTACTGACCATAACAATTTGGAATATCTCCGTACAGCCAGATGTCTAAAGCCTCGTCAGGCCAGGTGGGCCTTGTTTTTCTCATGATTTACATTCCATATAACCTACAGACCAGGCTCTAAAAATGGGAAACCTGACACCTTGTCACATATGTTTCTGGAACAGAAGGAAATTACCCAACCTGATACCATCCTTTCTCCACAAAATTTTCTGTTACTGCAAGGAGATTTGGTGTCATAGCTTAAACAAGCTTCTAGGGAGGAAGGGCCACCGCAGGACTTCCAGTTGCAAGAACGAGATGGATTGTTATTCTATAAGCAAAGAGTTTTTGTACCTTCAAGTTTGCGCCAGTCAATCTTAAATCTATGCCACGACCATCCCTTGGCAGGGCATTTTGGGATCCATAAGACTTTGGAGCTGTTACAACGATCCTTCTGGTGGCCCAGCCTGAGACTTGATTGTTGGACATATGTGAGGAGTTGTGAGATTTGTATCCGGAGCAAAGGAGACAAGACCAAAACTTGGGGTTTGTTAAGGCCCTTTGGACTTCATTGTCAAGCTACCACCTTCTAAAAGTGTTACCACTATTTTTGTGATAGTCGATAGGCTATTCAAAATGGCACATTTTATACCAATGATTGGAACACCATCTAGAGAGTGTACAAGCATTTATCAAGGAGATAGTATGGTTGCATGGGGTTCCTTGGAGAATAAATTCTGACCGAGGAGTGCAGTTTACGTCCAAATTTTGGAAAGAACTTTGTAAAGCACTTAAAATTGAGTCATGGTCATCTTCAGCATACCACCCCCAGACAAATGGTCAGCCAGAACGTACAAATCAGACCTTAGAACAATATCTTCTGTGTTTTCCGTCATTTACACAGGATGACTGGACATGGCTTCTTCCGCTAGCAGAATTCGCTTAAGATTCTCTCCACTCAGCCACAGGTCAAACGCCATTCTTTGCAAACTTCGGATTCAACCCCTCTTTTTTGCCTGATGCAGTCTTTGATTCTTCTGTTCCAGCAGTCCAGGAGTGACTGTTGTTTCTACAAACCAACAATAAAATTCTACAGGAAGCTATCGCCAAGGACCAACGGGACAACAAAAAATGATTTGATAGAAAGAGAACGGGTGATCTGGATCTGTGACAGAGTTTGGCTATCAACCATTAATCTGAAAATGGCCTGTCCTTCCAAAAAACTGGCTCACACGTACATTGGTCCATTTGCTGTAAAGAGAAAAATAAATCCAACAGCTTATGAACTTTTGCTTCCAGAAAAGTATAAGATTCATCTGGATGTTCATGTATCTTTACTAAAGCCTACTGTACCAGATCCCTTTCCCGGCCGTAATCCTGGCCCTCCAGCACCTGTTACTATTGATGATGAAGAAGAGTATGAAATTGAGGCCATTATTAATTGTAGGAAGAGGGGTGGCCGTATTCAGTATTTGATCAAATGGAAAGGGTGCAATCCTGAGGAGAGTTTGTGGGAACCAGAAGACAATGTCCATGCTCCAAGGCTAGTAAGGAAGTTTTTTCAAACCCATCCTGCAAAGATGTCTCAGATGGGCAACCTGAGGCTGCCCATTGAGGGGGGGGGTTAATGTAAGGTAAACCGGACCTCCACCACTAAAAGGCCAGTGCGGATACCTGCTCATGCTCGTACACATTGCACACGTGCTAATATTCATAAGCAAAGGACCAACATAATGCCCACAATGCCAGTTTATTACGGATATGTGCACGTGCGCACATTGGTGCACGAACTAGTGTGCATGTGCACACGGGTGTGTGCAAGTGCACGCATACGTGCGCGGGTGTACATAACAATTAGCACTTTGCACCCAGTGGCCTATTTAAACTGCTCTGTCACTGCAAACAAGTGCTGGATGATCTTCAGCTCCTTCCTAGTCCTGATCCGTTGCTCCTGTTTGTATATGACCCAGCTCGCCTTTGGACTTCCCTTCTGCTTGCTCCTTTACTCTGTTACCTGGTATCCTTGATCTGCCTGCTGACTTGGTACTACATTGCCTGGCTGTTACCCCAACCTTGGCCTGCCCTCTGGACTTGCTTTTGCCTGCTGATTCTGTGCCCTGCTGCCCGGTTGTTGCTGACTACTGCTCTTCTTCTGGTTTCGCTCCTGTCCACACTCTGGTGCCCAGCTGCTTCTACTTCCTGCTCCAAGGACCGTGACTGCCAGCTCTACCCACCTTCAGAGGGGACATCACCAGCCAGCTACCCGGCACTCCTGCCACTCCTTGCCTTTACACTTTCTGTTCCCACCTTCAGGAGTGTAGGTGGGAGGAGCAAATGAGGCCTCTATCACATTCCAGTCTCTACCAGGTGCGTGATACTATCTTTGTATTTCATTTCAAAAATCGCCCAAGGGTTATGTAGACTCCCCTGTAGTATTAACAGTGGCCCTCCAAGCAACCCTGCAGTCCTGGACACCCCGCCATAGTTCTGTCCTACTACCAATATGTTGATAATTTGTTATTGTGTAGTCCGAGCCAGAAAGCATGTAAACTTGATGGTTTAGATCTGTTACACTGGTTAGCAGACAATGGTCACAAGGTTTCTAAGAAAAAGCTACAATGGTGTCAGAAAACTGTTGAATACCTTGGTTTTATACTCTCCAAAGGAGAAAGGAAAATAAGTCACAAGAGGGCTGCGGCTCTAGTGGGTCTGCCCCGCCCACTCACTAAGAAGGACATATCCCTTCTTGGTATGATTGGTTACTGCCACCAATGGATACCTGATTGTTCCTACTATGATGATCTCCTGAGGCATGCCACAGGTACTGACATGCCAGATTGTGTGAAATGCAATGATGAAATGTACAATGCTTTTGTGTATTTTAAAACTGCAATGGTCACAGCTCCTGGACTTGGACTACCTGAATATGGGAAGATGCTTCACTTGTTTGCAAGGGACAACTTTAAAACAATGGCGGGGGTCTTGACGCAGGAGCATGAGGGCAAACTCCTCCCTATTGCATTTTTTTCAAAGGTTGTGCCTATGCCAGTACAGGGCATGCTGGTGTATCGCAGAGCTCTGACATCCTGTGCAATGGTGGTGGAAATGGCTACATCATTCACTCTAGGACATGCCACCACACTATACACTCACAATGTATCCATTCTACTAATGAATATCCATACCAAGCACATGTCAGCCCAGAGGCTGAGCGGTTATGAAGTAATTTTACTTTCAAACCCAAAACTTGAGATAAAATATGCCACTCCCACTTTTGGCCCAACTCCAATCCTGAATGCCTTGCTAGGCTTGAAAGGTGAAGAAGATGAGGTAGTACCTCAACATGAATGCATGGACCTCATCCACCAAGACACATCCCGAGACCAAACATGTCTTCAACTGCTCTCCTTGGAGCACAGAATGTCTTTCTAGATGGGTCTTGTTCAAGACCAAATTATAACAATTATCATGCAGGGTATGCTGTTGTTCAGCTGCCTGATAAAATACTGGAAGCAAACCCTGTCCCATTCCAATCAGCCCAAGCTGCAGAACTTAAAGCCCTTACTAGAGCTTGTCAGCTTTTGGAAGGCAGGATGTAAACATTTACACAGACTCCAAGTACGTTTTCGGTGTTGCACACAATTTTGGAGTTATATGGAAAAGGAGGGGCTACATAGCAGCAGACGGGGCGCTCGCTCGTCCTCACCCCCTTTCCTGACCGGCCGGGCTGCGTGCTCGGATAAGGGTCTGGTATGGACTTTGGGGGACCCCCACACAGATTTTTCAGCGTAGGGGTTCACCTTTAAATCCATACCAGGTGACGGGGCTACCGAGGTGTCAATCTTGCCGATGGAGGCGGCGACATTGACTTCCTTCGCCAGTTCCTCCGCTGGAAAAGTCCGGCTGTATGTGGGCATGTGTGGGCAAGTCCGCTCGTTCAGAAAGTCCGGGGGACCTCCGCTGCAAAGTCCAGCGGGTTGTCCGCCAGATAGTCTGATCGTGTGTATGCGGCATTAGAGGAATATTAAAGACAACAAGAGGTGAAGTAAGCAGTGAAAACCCTTGAATAGTGAGTGAAGCAGGTGGTCAAGACTCTGAACAAGATGACCTCGCTTATCTCACCACAGAATTCTGGGAAGGCCTTATGCCTCTTATGCTGGGCTGCCCTGATCATGTTCCTGCCAACTTGGCTGAAAACTAACTGTATTTATCATCCTGAAGATTTGAGACCCATAAAGGGTATTTGTGGAGCCTCTAACTCTCTCCATAGTCATCAGCACTCAGCTTTTTAGTAAATATCTCCTAAACCATGGAGTTTTAGGAGATATTTCAAGCACCTACAGGTAAGCCTTATTACAGGCTTACTTGCAGGTAAAAGTGGTTGTACAGGGTGTACAACCACTTTAAGTACCTTCAGAGAACAGCTTGACAATTCCCTTATGTTGGATGGATCGACATGCTCGTTTTACAAGATTGGAGTATTTTGTCACAGCAGGATGTCAAAGTTATGCCCTTTTTAAACTGAAAGATGTCCAGGGGTTGGGATCACCCCTCTGGTGTGTCCCTTGTGGGATTGGCCAGATACATGACTTTACCATTAGAAGATGTGGTGGCCTTCAAGGACAAATGCAATCACTGCTTTTTTCTTGATCATAGAAGGTCAAGCCTAAATTTAATAGTGGTCAGTTTGCCTTACTGCCTCAAGATGAATGTCTGCAGAGTTAAAGGAGACTAAAAAGCTCAAGACTGAGTTTCCACACACACTCCAGAGAGGTTAGCTTCTGCATTTCTGGCTGGGAGTCCAGGAAAAACTGGGAAGCCAATGCATAAGCCAAGATGTCAGTAAAGAGTCCCATGTCATGATGCTTTCTGGTATTTTGGGAGTGTGCCACCCATACATGCCTTATGTGCACTTTGTGGCTCCTCTGCGGACATAGGTACAGCTTTGCTGATTGACGTGGTCCCTTAAGGCAAGCATTTTAGGCCATATTTGGAGATCTTTCATCCTTCACATCTCAGATTGAGCCATAGAAATCGCCTCGCTCCAGCAGCTCAGGTAGGCTCAGTTTAACTCTTGCTCCCGTTCAAGTCGGGTTTCTGGACCAGTGGCCTAAACTTGTGGTTGAAGAAACGAAATCATCTGCAATGTCATTCCTTTCTGATGACCTAGTGACTGGTGGTGTACTCACAAATGCAAAGTAGTAGGTGAGCCCTACATCAAGAGCAATGGACTCAGGGCCAATGGTCTTTTTCAGGGGTCCAAGATGGTGTCCAACATCCTGGAGTTGAGAGCAGCATTTCAGGCTCTTAGCCTTCAGTCACCTCAAGATGAAATCTTCTCCGAAGTCCCATTCATACATCATCCGACAGGCTCGGGCTGATGGCCTGGGTATGAAGAGGCAGAGGCTAATGGCTTTTTGAATGCTCTGTGAAGATTGTGAATACTCTTTACGAAAACAAGAAAGGACAGTGCTATAGTAGAATATGGCATAAATTACCATCATTATTGCTGATCAAGATTTTACGCCGGACTCTTCAGAAGTCTGTTCTGAAATGTCTACAGGCATGGCTTGATTTAGGTCTATGCGCAAGTATGCTATAGGCACACATTTCGGCTATCTCTGCCTTCACTGGCATACAGTGGGCATCCAACACTTAATTATACTGTTTTTCAAGATGCAATTTGGTTGAAACCTCGAATTGTTGTTTCTGAAATGGGATCTCCCATTGCTGTTTGATGTTATTGCATCAGATGTCTTCAATCACCCTGTGGTACCTCTCACTGAAAACTGCTTTAAATTGTGAAAAAAAACAATCAGCTCCAAAATAAATGACTTCTTCCTATAACAGGGTAAATGTGTAAAATCAGCAATATAGCACAGCTGCTGAACACTTATGGTGCGTGCACACAGCCGGACTTTTCAACAGACTAGGTGCGACGGTTTTCCCGACGGACTTTCGGCGGAGGTCCGAAGGACTTTCTGAACGAACGGACATGGCCACACACGACCGGGCTAAGTCTGTTAATTTTGAATGTGATAACGTAAACGGGACTAAACAAGGAAGTTCAATAGCCAGTAGCCAATAGCTGCCCTGGTGTCGTATCTGGTCCGTCGGACTAACACACAGACGAACGGTTTTCCCGATTTTTGGAGCCCACGCGCGATCGAATTGTCCGACGGATTCCGGTCTACTGGACCAAGTCTGCCGGAAAGTCCAATCATGTGTACGTGGCATTACAGTGATACACCACACTAAATTCAATATTGTTTTCTAAATAGCGTGGCGCTATGTCTCATTAAAATATGTGCATACAAAATGTATATTAAACTATATTAAACATATTTCATGATCAAAAAAAAAAATTTTTTTTAAAATTGAAAAAAACTATTCATCTGCATCAATGCTTCCAAAACAATCACCACCTCAAAAGGACCAATATCCAGTGCACACCTCCACCAGCTAAAGTGCCTGCTCACCTCAAAGATATAAAAGAATAGACAATACACTCCTCATGTCCACCCCAATGGATCAACTTTCACTCTCCAATGGTAATCCTACAGTCTTCAGACTGCTCCTCTGTGTGAGTAATCAGCATTTGTATTTCCGTCAAACGAACATTCCTTCACTTTCTCATAAGTGCTCAATCACACTATTACTTCCGTAGGTTATAGACATGAAACAACAAACACAAGTGCCATAGTATACTCTGCCTGTTTATTAAAAGCCCCCAAAACAAATCCACTTACAAGATAAAAACTTTAAAACAGCATGTCTCAAATCATCACTTCATCCACCGCAAATCTACACTCACAAAGCTTCACAGATTCAGCCCCTCCCCTCTAAACACGTGTAGGCTAGATATTGGCCTTCATCAGTAGCACTGGTGGCAATAACATCAGCCAGAAGAGAGTCAGCATTGCCCTGGGGTTTAAAGAACCCATACTAGCATACTTCCCAGACAGGGTGGTACTCATGCCAATGCTTGAATTTTGTGCCTGAACTAAGCCTTCAGAGTCCATATCACACAAGTGGTTGTCCTCCTATGTTCCTTTTGGGGAGTACTCAAGAAATGATCCCATCGGATGTGGGCCAAGCTTTAAAATGTTTAATCAAGGCAACTTCTACTATCAGAAAGTCCGAGCTTCTGTTTGTCATTCCAGGTGGAACACCTAATGATTTTACGGCTTCCAGCAAGATTATTGCCTCTTGGTTGGTAAAGCTCATCTCCTTGGCCTACAAGTTAAAAGGGTTGGCTGTGCCAGGAGAATCACAGCACTCTTCGCTAGCAGGGTCTCAACCTTGAGATTGGCAGCAGGCCGAGTGTCTGTAACTATCTGGAAGGCATCTACATGGGCACCAAAATATTCACATTCATGGCTTAATGACAGTTGAGTTTGGCAGAGGCATCTTGGCTTCTGTTTTTTTATTCAGAATTGAGGAGTGTATATCATTATCTCTCCCTTGTTTTGGCTAGTTAGTTCCCAGCTGCGCTGACATGGAGCCGCCAGGAAAACGGAAAATTTTATTGAAATACTTACCGTAATTTTCCTTTCCTGACAAGCTCGATGGCAGCACAGATCACAGCTTGGTAGGACTAGTTACAGAACTCCGAGGCTGTAGGTGGGCTCAAATTTATATGAGGTAAGTCCTGGAGGTATGGGGGATGGAGCCTATACCCAGCTGTGCTGCCATGGAGCTTGTCAGGAAAGGAAAATTAAGGGAAGTATTTGAATTAAATTTTCAATTTTTCATTCTTTTCATTATTTTGCACAGGTGATTTGATCAGTTTCACTGCCTTAGTAATTACCACAGCCATTTCATCTGAGGGAAATCCTGAAAACATGACCCGTTGGGTCGCCTTGAGGACTGGAGTTGAGAAATTTTTGCCCATTCTTCTTTGCAAAATAGCTCAATCTCTGTCAGATTGGATAGGAAGCGTCTGTGAACAGCAATTTTCAGGTCTTGCCAGATTCCCAATTGCATTTAGGTCTGGACTTTACTTGGCCATTCTAACACATAAATATGCTTTGATCTAAACCATTCCATTGTAGCTCTGGCTGTATGTTTAGGGTCCTTGTCCTCCTAAAAGGTGAACCTCAACCTCAGTCTCAAGTCTTTTGCAGACTCTAATGCCACGTACACACGATCGGAATTCTCATCGGAAAAAGCTCTGATGGTTTTCCCAACGGAATTCCGACAGAATTCAGCTCAAGCTGTCTTGCCTGCACACGGTCACATAAAATTCCGATCATTTATAACGCGGTGATGTACACGTATGATGTGACTAGAAAAAGGAAGTTCAATAGCCAGTAGCCAATAGCTTCTGTCTCGTAGTTGAATCAGAGCATGCGTGATTTTTGGCGTGTCAGAATTGCATACACACGATTGGAATTACCGATAGAAAGTTTTTCCTTCGGGAAAAATGAGAACATGCTATCAATTTTTGGCTGGCGGAAATTCGGACAGCTAAATTCCAATGGAGCATACACATGGTCGCATTTTCCGATGAAAAGCTCTCATCGGTCTTTTTCTGGCCAGAATTCCGATCGTGTGTACGTGGCATAACAGGTTTTCTCCTAAGATTGCCCTGTATTTGGCTCCATCCATCTTCCCATCAACTCATACCAGCTTCTCTGTCTCTACTGAAGAAAAGCATCCTCACAACATAATGCTATGTTTCACGGTGGGTATGGTGTGTTCAGGGTGGTGTACAGTGTTAGTTTTCTGCCACACATAGCATCTTTGCTTTTAGGCCAAAAAGTTCACTTATGGTTTCATCTGTCCAGTGCACCTTCTTCCACATGTTTGCTGTGTCACCCACATGGATTCTTAAAGCAATCCACTGAGCTGGCCAGAACCACCTCTGCAGGGAGTCGATTCCACATTTTCACGGCTCTTACTGCGAAGAAACCTTTCCGTATTTGGAGATGAAATCTCTTTTCCTCTAGACGTAAAGAGTGCCCCCTTGTCTTCTTTGTTGACTGCAAAGTGAATAACTTGACACCAAGTTCACTATATGGACCCCTTATATATTTGTACATGTTGATCATATCCCCCCTTAATCTCCTCTTATCAAGAGTGAATAAATTTAGTTCCTCTAATCTTTCCTCATAGCTGAGTTCCTCCATGCCTTTTATCAGTTTGGTTGCCCTTCTCTGCACTTTCTCCATGACAAAATGTGGACCATTTCAAGGGGTATTAATTATTTTCAAGGCACTGTGCGTGTGTGTGTGTTTGTATATGTATGTGTATGCATATATATATATATATATATATATATATATATATATATATATATATATATATCTCTATCTCTCACAAAAGTGAGTATACCCCACACATTTTTGGAAATATTTCTATTATATATATTCATGTGACAAAACGGAAGTAATGACATTTTGCTACAATGTAAAATAGTAAGTGTGCAGCTTGTATAACAGTGTAAATTTGATGTCCTTTCAAAATAACTCAACACACAGCCATTAATGTCTAAACCACTGTCAACAAAAGTGAGTACACACCTAAGGCTCGGTTCACACAGTGGGCGGCACGACTTGCAGCGCCGCGACCTGCACACGATCAGCAGTGACTTGCAAAACGACTTCTGTATAGAAGTCAATGCAAGTCGCCTGAAGTCGCCCCAAAGTAGTACAGGAACCTTTTTTCTAAGTCGGAGCGACTTGAGTCGCTCCTATTAGAACGGTTCCATAGTACAGAACGGAGCGCGACTTGTCAGGCGGCGAAGTCGCCTGGACAAGTCGCCCCTGTGTGAACCGAGCCTTAGTGAAAAAATGTCCAAATTGGTCCTAATTATCCACTTTCTCTCCCCGGTGCCATGTGACTCATTAGTGCTACAAGGTCTCAGGTGTGAGTGGGGAGCAGGTGTGTTAAATTTGGTGTTATCGCTCTCACTCTCTCATACTGGACACTGGAAGTTAAACATGGCACCTCATGGCAAAGAACTCTCTGAGGATCTGCAAAAAAGAATTGTTGCTCTACATAAAGATGGCCTAGGCGATAAGAAGATTGGCAAGACCCTGAAACTGAGCTGCAGCACGGTGGCAAAGACCATACAGCTGCTTAATAGGACAGGTTTCACTCAGAACAGGCCTCACCATGCTGTACACTCACTACTTTAGATTGTAGCAAAGTGTCATTTCTTCAGTGTTGTCACATGAAAATATCTAAAAAAAATGTACACAAATGTGAGGGATGTACTCACTTTTGTGAGATACTGTATATATGCACACAGTATATACACACAAATGTTTTGCATTTCAGTTATATTTTAAACTGAATGGGTTGTTTTACATGGTGAGGTTTACATATATTTTAATTCTGTACTTTGTCCTCAACTGCCTCCAACCACTAACTCACTCATTGTCCAGGAGATCACCAATCACTTCAAAAATAAGATTAATACAATTCACAATGAGGTCTTCACTGTAAAGTTATCTTCCCCACTTAATATTCCATGTCCACAGGCACGCTCATTTACTCTGCTACTATAGATGAGTTTGATAAACTTTTTTTCTACTGCCCCTGGACCATGTTCCCTCACAAATACTACAGTCACCCTCTGGTTCTATCCTACATTCTCTAACTCACATCTCAATCTCAAAACTCCACAGAAGCTGCTCTTCTAAAACACAAATGATTTAATATTGGGTAAAACTAATGGTCACTATTTTGTTCTCCTACCTTTGGATCTCTTTGCTGCTTTTGATACAGTTAACCACCCACTCCACCTCAAAACTCTCCACTCCTTTGGTCTTTGTTCCCACCCTACCTATCTCTACCACCTACTCTCCTCTTCCCTTTTCCATTGGTGTCCCCAAGAGTTTTAATCTTGGACCTTTCCTATTCTCAAGCTACATCTCCTCCCTGGGTTAGCTAATAGCCTCACAAGGTTTTCAATACCATTTCTACACTCATGACACCCAAATCTATCTCTCTACTGCTCAGCTCACTCCATCAGTCTCCTCATGCATCACTAATTTATCGACAGACATATCAGTCTGGATGTCACACCACTTCCTCAAACTCAATCTATCCAAAACCAAGCTCATAATATTTTCTCCCCAATGTGCCCCTTCGATTGACATCTCTGTCAAGATCGATGGCACAACTCCCAAACCATCCTTGCATTGCCAGCGTGCTAGGTGCTCTGAACTCTGCTTTCGGCCCCACATCCAATCACTGTCCAAATCTTGTCACCTCAACTATATCATTTACATTATACTAATATCTCCAAAATATGCCCCTTCCTAAAAAAATTACACCACAAAGCTCCTAATTCACTCCCTGATCATCTGCTGCCTCGCCAATTGCAACTCCCTCCTCATTGGATTACCTTTACTTAGGCTTTTCCCCTTCAGTCCATCATGAATGCTTTTGTCAGACTCATCCACCTTACCAGCTGTTCAGTGTCTGCTACCCTTCTCTGCCAATCCCTCCATTGGCTGCCACTCGCCCAACAAATTAAATTCAAAATAATAACAACTTTCAAAGCCATCCACAACTCTAGCCCCAGCTACAACACTAACCTAGTCTAAAAATACCAACCAAATTGTTCTCTTCGTTCCTCCCAAGACCTCCTGCTGTCTAGCTCCCTTGTCATTTTCTCCCATGCTCACCTCCAGGACTTCTCCCGAGACTCTCCTCCAATGGAACTCACTACCCCGATCCGTTTGATCATCTCCTACTCTGTCCATTTTTAGCTTATCCCTGAAAACCCTTCTCTTTATAGAAGCCTATTCCACCTCCACCCAACAACCGTACTTTAATTTTCACCTTCAGCTCATCCCCCACAGTTTTTTCCTTTAGTATCACTTGAACACCCCTTTTAGATTGTAAGCTCTAATAAGCTGGGTTGGGGGTACTTGGGAGCACTACCCCTAAGGACTGATACTGGCGGGAAAGGACGCTGGCACTGTTTATTCGCCGATTCTCTGCTTTTTCAATCTCTCCGTCTAACTAGTGGGCTGGTTCTGGCGCTTGTGTGTGTTGGCTGGAGGTGAGGAGGGACGAGGACAAACCCCTGGACATCTGTGTGTGTCCGAGAGCCTCCTTGAGTAGCCAAGCAGCCGATTAGCCGAGCAGCTGATCAGCCGAGCAGTCGAGCAATCGAGTACCGAGCAGCCGAGCGACCGAACAGCCGAGTGACCGAACAGCTGAGCAGCTGAGTGAGTCTGTCAGGGCTGGCTTAGCCCTTCCTCCTCTGGGCTGGCCGCTCAGCTATCGGCGAATTGCCAGCTCTCTTCTCTTTCCACAGTTGCCAGCTGTTCCGATGATGCTCGTCTGGCCTGCCTATTTGGGGCCTTCCAGCTCACTTTTTCCTTTGCCCTTGTGTTGGTCACATCACAAGGAACCAACTCCTGCTGTTTGTTTCAAGACTGGCTTGCTGACATCCCTCCTGGCTTCTTATCCTGCTTGCAGTTGCTCTCCTTGGATCCCTGACTTCTGGCCTGGCTGATTACCCGATCTGGTTAATGAACTTTGGACTGGCTGACTACCCGATCTGGCTACTGGACTCAGGCTATGCTTGACTATGCTTTTTTCTATTTACCTTTTTATTTTTATTTTTTTCATTAATAAACAAGTGTGATTTGATTGTACTTCTGTCTCAGTCTGTTTCATGGTTTCTGACATTGTCATTTGGAGGTGGGGAAGGACAAGGAGGGACGAGAAAAACCCTTGGACATTTGTGAGCATTTGAGAGTCTCCCCGAGCAGCCGTGTAGCTGAGTGGCTGAACAGCCGAGTGGCCAAGCAATCGAGCAGCTGAACGGGCAAGCGACCGAACAGCCGAGCGGCCGAGCGAGTCACCTCCTCACCCACTCTCAGTCCATACAGTCACTTGTTGTTTCCGTTCGAATCAGTAAGCTGGTAAGCAGGTGGCGTGGACGTTGTGGGATCTTGGCGTGTTCTGCCTTATCCTCATTGTACTTGGGCACAAATGGTTTTTTTGGGATAGTGCAATTGGGAGGATTGCAGTGAACTTGGTGTATTTTAAATGAACTGCAAATGAACCCCTGCACTATGCTGCAGCCACCTGGGGTATAGGTTATTATAACCCTGACTGATTTTTTTTTTTTGCTGATACTTGCATCGCTTTATAGACATTTTTATTTTATTGAAGCTGACTTCTCACAACTATATTATATTAAGTCATAAGTCATATAATAATTAAGGGAATGTGGACTGATATCCCTTTGACTTAGTGCTGCAGATATTTGTTTTTACTGTCAATTATAGTTATAACTAAAAACAACCTGTGCTTCTACCATGCTGCCGTTGGTACCATCACTATGTCTGAGCTATTCAGTTAAACAGCTGATGAGTTACACCAGTTTTTTTGCCCCACCATGTATTGCAGTGATTAAACAGCTGGGACTTCTTCGCCGCCCATGTTATATCCATAGAAGCTCTCGCCGAAAGTTTGTTTGTTCACAGACTAATCATACCATCCCGACTCTTTGGTCAGCAACGCAAACTGTCACTCAACGCGTGCGCCATCAGAGTGCTGGAGTCCATCGGTTATGTAGTTTGGATGTTTCTGTGGCAACATCGATTAGTGAGCTGAAGGAGAAACGTGGGGTGGACTTTAGTCTGCTGCGGCCGGTACGAAGATTTGTTGCATCGCCAAGCAGCAAAGCTGAACTTTTAAATGCGCAGTCTATTACAAACAAATCGTGTTTTATTCATGATCATATTCTGGATAAATGTTTTGACTATATGTTCATTAGAGAGACCTGGCATCAGTCAAATATTTTTTCTTCCTTAAATGAGAGCTGCCCTAAAGGGTATAGTTACCTTCAAATAGCCTGTAGTACAGGGCGTGATGGAGGCCTGTTAGTTATTTATCGCAGCCATTTGGAGCTATCTCTGCAATCATTACCTGAATTAGTGTCGTTTGAATGCCTTGCTTTTAAATGTAAATCTCCTTCTCCTGTGCTGTTTCTTCTTATCTATCGACCACCGAAATTGAATTCATCATTTATTGTTGAGATGTCAAATCTTTTAACAACTTTTTTGTACATCCTCTGCAAATGTTATCATTTTAGGTGATATGAATATTCATGTTGATACCCCTTAATGCCCTCCTGCAGCTGAATTCCTTCAGCTACTGGACTGTTTTAATCTAAAACAACTTGCTGATGTCCCCACACATACTAGGGGGCTCACTTTGGATTTGGTCATTACAAATTATGCTCCTCTTACCAACTTGCAGGTGTATGACCTAGGTTTGTCAGACCATAAGGTTATTTCTATGGATCTGACATCTTCATCCAGTTTTTACAAGCCTAAGCGAAATATTTGTTTTAGAAATTTAAAAAATATAAATCCAGAACTTCTGGCAACAGACTTTTAGCATCTTTCTACACATTTTTCCTCTGTTGATGATGCAGTGGCTTATTATAATAGCCAACTTAGCAGTCTGTTGGACCTTCATGCCCCACTTAAAACAAGAACTGTTACCTTCACTCGCTCAGCGGTTTACAAATGAGCTTCGTAAGACAGGCAGTAAGGCAGTGGGGCGGGTCCTTTAGCGGCGCTTTTCGAGCCTCTGGCCTCACTGTCCACAAACAAATCTATCAGGAGCATCAATCCAGGAAATTCCAAGCAGCTTTTTTCTACTATAAAGCAACTGCTTAAGCCTAACTCTCCGATACTTACTGTTATTTAAGAAGAGCGGTGCAATAAATATATGGATTTTTTTAGATCCAAAATTGACCATATTCGTTCTGCTTTGTCTGGTCCTCCCGTTCAAATTGTCCTTCCAACTTGTAACAGTGTCCCAACCATTGATTTGTTTTCCAAGGGTGTCAATGGAAGAGGTGCAAATCATCGTTAGAAAGATGAAACCCTCCACCTGTTCCTTGGACCCTTTCCCAACTTCCCTGGTAAAATATCATATTTCAGTCTTAAATCCCCTGATTACTGCTGTTATAAATCATGCTCTCCAAACTGGCCATGTTCCCTCAGTTTTAAAAAGTGCTATTATCAGACCTTTTCTTAAAAAAACCCACCCTTGATCCGGAAGTCCTTTCTTATTATAGGCCCATTTCTAACCTTCCCTTTATATCAAAAGTACTTGAGAAAGCCGTTGCAAGTCATCTTCAGGATCATCTTAAGCATAACCACCTTTTGGAAAAATTTCAACCAGGCTTCCTGTTTGCTCATAGCACAGAGACTGCTCTTGTTAGAGTTACAAATGACCTTCTTATGTCATCCGATGCCGGCTCTCCTTCCTTCCTTATCCTTTTGGACCTGTCAGCTGCTTTCGACACTGTCGATCATGGCATTCTCTTAGACCAGCTTCGTTATAATGCTGGACTAAATGACTTAGCCTTCAGCTGGTTTGAATCATATCTCACAAATAGGACTGAACTTATTTCACTGGGTCATTTTAAATCTAAGCCGCATATGGTTACTTGCGGTGTCCCCCAGGGGTCAGTTCTTGGCCCAATTCTGTTCATTCTCTATCTCATTCCCCTGGGCCAAATTATCAGTCGTTATAACATCTCATTTCATTGTTATGCTGATGACACACAATTATATGAAAATGCAGCAGCTGAAACTCCATCTGCGCAGTCCTCCCTTTGAGTACTCACCGCCTGTCTGGAGGAGTTAAAGGTGTGGATGGAACAACACTTTTTGCAATTAAATAGTTCCCAAACTGAAGTTATCATGATTGGCACGTCACGCCTCATCAGATTAAATCATCATCGATAACCAGTATTGCTTTTTCTGGTTCTAAAATCCCCTTTTCATAGACAGTTACTAATCTTGGTGTAAAAATGGACTCTCAATTCACTTTTGAAGCACATATAAATCATTTATGTAAGACTTCTTTTTACCATCTCCGTAATATCTCTAAACTTCGTCCTATTCTTTCCCTTTCTGATGCTGAAAGGTTGGTTCATGCCTTTGTCTCCTCTAGACTGGATTATTGTAACACACTTCTCATTGGGATTCAGAGAAAGAGTCTCTAGAGGCTTCAGTATATTCAAAACTTTGCAGCTAGGATCCTAATGACAGTGCGGAAACATGAACACATTACTCCGATTCTTCAATCACTTCATTGGCTCCCGGTCTCTGCTAGGATTGAGTATAAGGTTTCTCTTCTTACACACCAATGCATATATGGACATGCCCCACCTTATCTTAAGGAACTTCTTAGACTACAAAATCTATCTCGTTCCCTCCGCTCAACTCAATAAAAAAATTTTCAAATTCCAAAAATCAGATTAAAGACAATGGGAGATAGAGCTTTTTGTGCTGCTGCCCCACGTTTGTGGAATGCTCTGCCTGATAGTTTGAGGGTTTCTCAATTTACTGATAGTTTTAAAAAAGGATTAAAGACTTTTCTTTTTAGCAAATTTTTTGATTTATGTTAGTTGTATGTTTTTGATTGTAACCATGTAGCACTTTGAGATCTTTTGATGGAAAGTGCATTATAAATAAAATGTATTATTATTATTATTATTATTATTAAGCAGGGCCCTCTGATTCCTTCTGTATTGAATTGTATTGTAACTATACTGTCTGCCCTCATGTTGTAAAACTGTTGGTGCTATATAAATCCTGCATAATTATAATAAAATGTCTTTTTCGCTAAAATTGTACAACGTGTGATCTTATCATATGTACTTTGTCATGTCATGTCTTGTCAGTTGACATTGTAAACTTATTGTATGTTTGTCATTTTCAACTTGTACTGAAATGCCAACGTGCCCTGTTTGTTTTTGGATGACCACTTCCATGTTGTGTTAATTCACTGATTTAACTTAAGGTACGGATATAAGGCTCATGGTATCAAAGCTTTGATTCCATAAACCAGTACAGCATGAGATTCTTTGTGAAGCCAATAGTCTAGGATGTCACAAACCTTACACCACCTGCCAATTTCCTTAATCTAAATCCAAAACAAAATGGTAATATATTGCAGTTTACCAGTCCTTACGTGTGGTGGCTGCATTAGGTTTCTATTTTCAGGCTCAGAACATTTTCAGCAAGTTCAGGTAATACCTGTTTATCCTGCCAGAAATGCAGTATCACTTACTGTGAGCTGAAAAAAGTAAAAACATCCTTATCTTTTTGTGTAAACTATTAATCATATCAATCCCCAATGTAATAGAGGTGAGTTTAAAGGTGTTTAAATCCAGCCTGCCACCACACATGCAAAGCAAAATAGGTGTAGACAAGAAGAGACAGAAAATGTGTTACTGGCAGGGTTACCAGATGAACATAAAGGGGAAAAGTCCTGAAAATAGGAAAATAATAAAACCAACACATTTAAGTACTGGTAAAAAGCAATATATTAAATTTTTATTATCTTGAGTTTAGACACGCTTTAAAGAAAGCCTGTGCTGCTGAAATAGGGTTCTTGCAATTGTAGAACTCTCCTTCTTAAAAACCTAGTTCCCTGGAAGTTTTGATGATCCAGAGGATTTAGTATTTTCTGAGGCACTGACCTTAACACAGTATGCAAATCAGAAGTTCTAATTTCATATTGACATTTCTGATCTGTACGCTTGTTCAGCCAGAGGCAGCCAACCAACTAGCATGTTCAGAAGGACCATTGCTGACAATATTTCAAAAAAGTTTCCAGGGACACCTTTTTTTTTGCTGCATGTCCAGCAAGCCATTGTAGGCAGAGAATGTACTTTAATTAGGGTTGGGGCATCCATCTAAAATGGGCATGGTTCCACAAGCATATTGTTAACCTATTGATTTATTTAATACATTTTGTTTTTTTATTTACTTAATTTATTACAGGCATATATATAGTCCTGACAATCTAAGCAGTGCTTTACATACTGTATATAATGTTAGGAAGTTTTCTTTTAACTAATATCTAATATTCATTATTAACAAATTAATGAATAGATTGGATCTAATGTATATGTATGTATATTACACACACACACACACACACACATATATATATATATATATATATATATATATATTCTATGTATGGAAAAAGTGAAGTTATATACATTTTTATAATTGTAGAAGTATACATATTGTTATAAGCTCATAAGCATTTCTTGGGAGAGCTCACATATGGCAATAATTAGCTAGGTTCACCTTCCCCCATCTGTGAGAAAGGAGGATTCACATACTTTGAGATGCAAAAGTTTTAGTTAAGATCATAATTTCTTTATACTACAATATTTCTTGATTATGATATTTTTTATCAGCATTGGGTTTTAAATGAATATAATATACATACTGATTTGTGTAGTATTAGGTTTAAAAAGTTAGGAAACTTATGTTGTATATGTTAAAATAGGTTTAGACACTGTTTTTGGCCACTCTTCAGGAATGTCAACCCCCACACTTGTGTGAGGTGGGAGGGTAGCTATGTCTCATTAAAAGGCTGCGGTTTCTGTTGAACAATATAGCTCAGAAGAACCTTTAAGCTAGGCTTTATAGGAGAAGGTGGGGGCTGAATTTAGGAGTAAAAAGCTAGTAACAGAGGACCGGAAGGCAGATTTTTCTGCAGACACAACGAGACATTGAAGAAAGCTGCCACATTTACACAAAGAACACATCTGATTTAACCTTAATTTTAAGAATATAATACATTAATATTATTTGTACATTCTACATTTTGATATTGTTCTTGTAATATTTTGTTATTTTATTAGTAAATCAATTTTTGAGTTTTTACGCGAGAACTGAACATACTTTCTTGGAACTTTCCTCATCAATATGAATTATTGAAATATCAATAAATAATAATAATTAATACAGTGAAAACGAGTATTTAACATATAACTATTTATTTTTGAATATACTGTATATAATGGAAGATTTCTCATAATAAGGACAGAAACACAGCCAATAAGGTCTTGTTCCAGGGGTCACCAGGGCACAGTACAGGGGGTCATAAGGACAAAGTATAGGTGTGCACCAGGACACAGTACTGGGGGTCAGGATGGCAAATTACAGGGGGGCACCAGGACACAGTACTGGAGGGGTCAGGAGGGAAAATTACAGCAGGGCAACGGGGAACAGTATTGGAGGTCAGGGGGGCAAAATACAGCAGGGCACCGGAGAACAGTACTGGAGGTCAGGAGGGCAAAGTACAGGGTTGCACTTAGGCACAGTGCAGGGGGGCAGCAGGGCACAGTACTGGGGGGGGCGTCAGAAAGGCAAAGTACAAGGGGGCAGCAGTCTATGGTACAGAAGAGGTTTGCTTCACTTGCAGAGTGGCATAGGGAAGTTGCTGTGAC
Organism: Lithobates pipiens; assembly: GCF_037356315.1. Classification (NCBI taxonomy): domain Eukaryota; kingdom Metazoa; phylum Chordata; class Amphibia; order Anura; family Ranidae; genus Lithobates; species Lithobates pipiens. The sequence continues at coordinate 506,516,196 of NW_027507903.1, read as the reverse complement.
ACATCTACTTGTTTTGCTGTGCTATTTCCTGCTGGCCTTCCTCTCCAGTCCATCTCACATGATGTCACCCACAAGCACCTGTGATGGACAGGAGAGGAGAGCTGGCAAAGATTGGTGCAGTACACTGCCGCTCTGCAGGTGGGGAGAAGCATTGTAGGCCAAGAGTCAGTAAGGCATGGAAGCAAATGCGATCTACCCATCACCTGCCCTTTATCGATGGATAGATTACAATTGAAGGTTTGCAGAGACCCATGCTATACACACATGCTAAGCTGCAGGAGCTCAGCAGAGACTTGGCTTAGCATACATATACCTGCAAATAAAATCCCTGAATCCCAGTTTACGTCCACATACAATCCTCAAAACAGAAACTCAGCTAACACCCCATTCCAGGTGTGTGTCCTTTTTTTGTCCTAGAAATAGAGCTTTCTTTTGGTGGTATTTGATCACCTCTGCGTTTTTTATTTTTTGCGCTATAAACAAAAAAAGACCGACAATTTTGAAAAAAAAACTTTATTTTTTTACTTTCTGCTATAATACATATCCAAAACAAAATATATATATATATATATATATATATATATATATATATATATATATAAACAAATTTACTCATCAGTTTAGGCCAATATATATTCTGATACATATTTTGGTAAAATAAAATCGCAATAAGCATATATTGATTGATTTACGTAAAAGTTATAGCATCTACAAACTATGGGAAAGATTTTTTACTGGCAATGGTGGCAATCTGCGACGGAATTGGGGTGGACAAATCTTACCCTAAATCTGGTCACTGGTCCTAAGTGACACTTTTTGGGGACCAGTGGCATTATTACATTGATTAGTGCTAAAAACAATGCTAATCAATGTATAAATGACACTTGCAGGGAAGGGGTTACCCCTAGGGGCCGATCAAGGGGTTAACTGTGTTCCCTGGGTGTGTTCTAACTGTGTGGGGGCTGGGGCACCACAGAGATCGCCTTTCCTGATCACTGGAAGCAGCAAATCTCCATAATGTCTCCTGTCAGAATGGAAATCTGCCTTGTTTACACAGGCAGATCACCGTTCTGCCTCTGTGTACCGCGATCGCCGGTGGACATCGAGTCCACAGGCAAAAGAGCGCACTCCCGCGGCGTGCAGCGGGTGTGCGCCCACAGTGTCACATACACAGACCGCCCTACAGGTACGGTGGTTTAAGCAATAGAGACATCCTGCCACCATATATATACAGTGGCTGGTTGGCAAGTGGTTAAAGCAATCTACTGAGCTGGCCAGAGCCACCTCTGGAGGGAGTCTATTCCTCATTTTTACAACCTTTCCGTATTTGGAGATTAAATCTTTTTTCCTCTAGACATAAAGAATACCCCCTTGTCCTCTGTGATGACCTTAAACTGAATAACTTAACACCAAGTTCACTATATTGACCATTTATGTATTTATATATGTTGATCATATCCCCCCTTAATCTCCTTTTCTCAAGAGAGAATAAATTCGGTCCCTCTAATATTTCCTCATAGCTAAGTTCCTCTTATCAGGTTGTTTGCCCTTCTCTACACTTTCTCCAGTTCCCCGCTTTCCTTTTTGAGAACTGGTGCCCAAACCCGTACTGCCTATTCCAGATGAGGTCTTATTGATTACAGAACACTTTATCTAAATATGTTTTAACAATGACATTTGGCATTTCCCAGACCACATGTTTCTTAGCCAACTAACAATAATTCTCAAAATACATCTTTTTATGGCCAAACTATGATTTTTCAGAACATTTAAAGTTAGTTTTAGTTTAAAAAAAAAAACGAATTCCATGTACTAGCAGAACACAGGTCACTTTTAGTTCATTCCAAGAAATCCGAAAGATACATGCATTACAAGATAATAGATAGATAGATATTTGATAAAAGTTACAACATTATGTCCTCGGGCTGTGATTCATACTCAAGTCGTGTCAAATTTGCCTCTGAAAGTCGCGCTGGAAGTCGTGTTGCCCCTCTGTGAATGGAGTCTTATTTATGATATCTTCATATTTGATTCAGCTTGTCACTTACATGCCATTATTAAGCTTATGGTCGAAAAAAAACAGCTCCTTCTCCATTATGGATTCCCCCAGTTGTACTCATCCTAGTATGTATGATGCATGCATATTCTTAGCCCCCAAGTACATAACTATATTTATCAACATTAAACCTCATTTGCCACCCAGTTGCCCAATTAAACAGTGCATTGAGGTCGGCTTGTAAGTTGGAGACATCCTGTACGGCGTTATTCCACTGCATAGCTTGGTGTCACCTGCAAAGACTGAAATGGTACTTTTAATCCCAGTCCCTATATCATTTATAAAGGTATTAAAAAGTAAGGGTCCCAACACTGAACCTTGGGGTACACCACTGATAACCTTAGACCATTCAGAGTAAGAATCATGAACCACTACTCTTTGAAATCAGTCTTAGCAATTTTTCTATCCATTTACAAACTGATCTTTCCAAGCTTGTAGACTTTACCTTAAGCCCCATACACACTATCAGTTTTTTATGCTGAGTTTTTCCTTCAGGTTTACCACAACCATGTAGTGCAAGGGCCTGCCTGATTGCATACAAATTGAAACTCCTAAGGTTTGACCTCATATTATATCGTTTTGGTAAATCTGAAGGAAAAACTCAGCAGAAAAACTGAAAGTGTGTATGGGGCTTTACACATTAGCCGTGTGTGGGGACATGTGTCAAATACTTCTGAAAAATTCAAGTATACTACCTCCACAGCTACCCCTCTGTCCAAGGTTTAAATTACCTCCTCTTAAAAAGAAATCAGGTTTGTTTGACAATCTCTGTCTTTCATTAATATTTTTTTCCAGTTAGAACTTATCTATGTGGTCTTTTATTAAGCTCTCCAAAATCTTCCCGACTATAGAAGTTAAACTAACAGGTCTATAGTTACTTGGTAAAGACTTTGTTCCCTTTCTTAAAATATAGGCACCACCTTGAACCTACGCCAATTCAGTGGTACCATTCCAGTCATTAGCGAGTACCTAAAAAGTAGAAATAATGGCTTTGAAATGACAGAGCTCAAATCTTTTACGATCCGTGGGTGGATGCCATTTGGTCCAGGTGCTTTATCCATCTTTAATCTGTCTAAATATTTTTAGACCATATTACTTTTGAGCCACTGCAGATCATTTGGGGCTGTATTAATACCATCCACACAAAGGAAGTATTTAATAAATTTGCCTTCTCTTTGTCCCCAGTCACCCACTCTAGATTATTTTGTAAATGGCCTACATGCTCAGACCTGACCGTTTTACTATTAATATATTTGAAGATTTTTGGGGGGTTTGTTCTACTATCTTTTGCAATCTGTCATTCGTTTAGAATTTCTGCGTCCTTGATTTCCTTTTTACATATTCTGTTATATTCATTGTAACATTTAAATTATGATAGCGTTCCTTCATTTTTATATTTTTTAAAGGTCTTTTCTTATTATTTATCACTTTTTTAACTTCACTTTGGCCGTGAGCCACATAGGTTTTATTTTTAGTCTTTTAAACGTATTGCCCATAGGAATAATAAAGCGTATGCTAGTGAAGGGCCGGGTCACCCGTATGGGTTTCTCTGCATCTCTGTGCAGATAGCCTCATTGATGTCAACTGGGACGCAGTAGCTAAACAGAAACAGCTTTACATCCTAATTTGATATCTGTGCTGGTGTGAGGGCATGACCCCACACCATGGGTTTGAGAACACGCACATGCACCTACACGCACTGCATGTGGATGCATGGAACATCTGTGCATCACCATGAAGGTGGACATGGCCTTGCACAACCATGCACTGTAGTACACCCCGTGTGAATGAGGCCTTACTATTTTTATTTATTTATTAAAATTGTATTTATATTATTTTTTACAATTTTTTTGTGACTATTTACAGCCTTTTCAGGGGGCTTTTATGAAATATCAGGGGTCTTAACAAAAGATTTCTCTTTTTTGAGACAGAGAAAGGGACTGAGGACATAGTGTCCTCGTTCCCTTTCTCTGAAGCCTCAGCTGCACGCAGTTGAATGAATAGAAGCACCTATTCTTTCACAAACTGAAGATTTACTAGGCTTCAGTTATGAATGAACAAATGAGTGATTGGTACTGATCGGTCACTGTGTTCATTCGGGAAGGAGTTGGTGAACATGACATACTTCTCACACCCTCTCTCCTTCTTTCTTACACCAATCTCTTACCATAGCTGCAGGTGCCAGGTCGGCAATGAGGGGAAGCCAGCCAGCAGCACTGGGGAAGGGGGGGAGCCACATGCTTTGGATCGGTGCTGCTTGGGGTTCCAGTACAGAAAGAGGGGGGTTAGAACAGGGGTGGGGACTTTTATTTACTAAGTTCAATCCTCCTGCGGCTCCCCTGCAGCAGCTGAAGTCAGCTAGAGGGTAGAGGAAAATAAGCTAGCAGAAGGAGGGCCTGCTAGGGGATCGTTACTGTGGGGCCAGAGAGGAGCAGCAGGATGCATTGCCTAACCAACAGGACACAAAAGAAAGTAACTCAAAAATTAACAATTAACTTTGTTTACCTATGATCAACAATCAATCTCATCTACATGCAATCAATAAATCAGTATTACACATGGTTAATAAAGCAATACTATGTACAAGCAGCAAGGCAATATGTGAAGTAGAGAAGAATACGTCACCAAACGAGCTGCAAACAACATCCATGCATCACTTTGACTGGGGAGCCCCTTACAGCCAGGCTAGAGTCTCAAGCGGGAACAAAAGGGTCCTGCGCAGTGCTTTCACTCACAGGTGAGGTTTCAAACTGCTAGATCAGACACCCAATCTTTTATATCTTGCTGCAATGAAAGCCTGGTTTCTATGTATCAAAAGTTTTGACAATTGCCTAGATCAGAAAAGTTCTGTTTCACAAACTGAATGCTGGCCATGATCCCAAAAATGCTCAAGAAAGCCTCCCCATCCATTATCCACTACACTGGGGCAAATGACCGTAACATATCCTTTGAACTAAAACAAATGAGATAAGTGACCGCAACACCTTACATGATCCTTTCCATTGTGTGTGAGGTTAATTATGTGAGGTATTGCTCACGGAGGTATGTGAGAAACTCTATCTTGCAACACCTGAGTTACAATGTAAAATTAATTAACTCCTAACTCACTGCTACCATTTAATCAGTAGTCAATTTTAACCCATTTGTACTACATATACTAATGTGACCTGGCTGGATTTCTTACATTCAATAATTTTCTGAGATTCAAGGAAGTCTATTGCAACACACCCTATCAAGCTGACTGCTGACTGGTATAATCCATATAAAAATGAAATTAAAATGCAGAAAAATGTGCTTTAACACTTTATAATGCATGTGAGAACACACCACAAAGCACATTGAAAATCAGAAAAAGGCATAAGGTACAGCATAAATTCTAACTTCCAGATACAGAATTTTTCCGATACACTCAATTAACACACTTTTTGAAATCCCTTACAAGCCACTCAGACCTTACACCAATGATACCAATGGAATACTTGTGTAAAAATCTTGACAGGATTTCAGGCCATATCTCAGCGATATAAAGTATATTTAAAGTGGAAATCTGCTCGAAACCTTGAGCTTAAACCTGCTACCACCCTGATTCTAAGACCTATACCATGGGTGCTCAACCTATGGCCCTCAAGCTGTTGCAGAACTACAAGTTCCATTATGCCTCTGCCTTTGGGAGTCATGCTTGTTACTGTCAGCCTTGCAATGCCTCATGGAACTTGTAGTTTCGCAACAGCTAGAGGGCCACAGATTGAGCACCCATGCCCTATACCAACTGTTAAGGAAAGATGTGTATACTTACCTATTCAGAGTGCTCTGGTCCAGTCACATGATCTCCCCATAGTCCAGCTTCATGGAAGAGCCTGGGCGCTGGTGTTACCCATAGACTTACTATGGGGTATCCATTGGCCGCTGTCCCTTCACTCTCCTGAAGCCAGTGCTGGGAGCTGATCATATGACCAGACCAGAGTGCATTAGGTTAGGTAAGTATAGACATCTTTCCTCTACAGTGTAGTTAGTATAGGGCTTAGAATAAAGGTGGGAGCAGGTTTAAGCTTAGTTTTTGACCAGACTTCCACTTTAACTTTAAATCTAATAAATTACTATATTCTGTAAGCTCAGATATGAAAGTGATCTGGATATAAAACTGGATCTTAAAGATTGGTATAAATTGACACTTCGTGCTCTTAAATCCTATATAAATACCTTGATTGTGGAAGCAAATGATAAAGTATTACTGCAATGGTATATGGTCCTGTGATTGACCACCTATGTTCCAGGTACTTCCTTGACTGACTTTAGGGGTTGCGGTCAGGAAGGAACAGTAAATCCTGTCTGGTGAACATGCTCAAAAGTTGATTGACATATAAATCATACGCTCCCAAACACAAAATCACCCTAAAAAATCTTCATTACAGGCTTTATTAAATAAACTTATTGAAGAGGCTAATTGCTTTTATCTTTATAGACACAAAATAGTGATTGCTACATTATGTAAAACAAAAACTATCCCATTTGAATTAATTAATTCCGAATTATCATGGTTAATAATAAATGAAAAATTATCTGTTATCCTAAATTATAAGGTTGAGTCCTCTGAAAAGATGTGGGACCCATGGATACAATATATTTCAGATGGAATATAGGTAAATGTAAATACAGACCATATGGGACAACTCAATGTAGGAGACAACAAATTACTTGACTTGAACTCAGATCTTTCTTCTATTCTTCTTTTTCTTGGGTGATTCTGACCCATCCAAACTTGTCTTCATTTAAATTCACCTTCCCTCCTTTTTTTGTAACCCCTGCTTACCTGGTTGCAGGTCTTGCCCATTTAAGGTACTTACCCGCCCAGCAATAAAAGTGCTTATGCTCCCCAACGAATGCTATGGTTCCATCCTCTGACCCCTACATCACTGCAGGACTCAGCACTTACTTGTGAGTCAGCAAACAGAATCCTGTTGGGTGGTGAGGGAGAAAAAATTCCCAATTTTGTTCATCCTAAGGTTCATTCAGACATGCCATCCCTCTGAAAAGTGATATGTCAACTCCTCACCACCTGCTTTAACCCTCTAAGGGCCAAACCCTTTTTCCGCAATCATTGTCCTTTGCACATGATTGCAGTGTGTTTGCACCACAATCCTATTAACGTGAATAAGTTGAATTTGGCAGTGGAACTGCACGCCAAACACAACAGGGGTTTAACTTTTGCTGCAGCCACAGCATGTGTACAGCCCTGAGTGGCTGCAAATCCTTGTTTAGGTGGGCGATTGAAGAGGGTTGGACCTTAAAACAGCAGCTCGCCTGTCTGATTTTACCACCCTCTGGCTGTCTGGCGAACAAGGCCTTAGTGGAATTACTTTTCCATCAATTACCACAAAACTATTATATAAGCAATATTTTAAAGATCAGCATATACAAAAACACATTTACTTTCTCATAATCTGGCCTTGAACTGAACATTTTTAAATGAAAGAATCTGTAAGCACAGTTTTGAAAAACTAGAGGACGGATGAATAATGCGATTTGACAGAAATATTTTCACATACAATGCACACCATAAAATGCAAACACTGGAAGCTCGTGAGCTGTCCTTCAAGCGTCAACAGAATGAGCTAAATTCTATGAATAAAGTCAACATTCAATCCCTTTGGCAATATGTTGAAATGAGAAAGCAGGTCCTTAAAGAGAAACTCTAGCCATAGTGTGTGCTGTACTAGGGTATTAAATATGGCTTGTCTATATTCTGCTCAGACCATCACCCCATCATATTTCCAATAAATTTAACAACACCACAAGTTGGAGTTAAATGGTCATAGCGGCCTTTTATTTACCAAAATACAAATAACATTTTAATAACTTATAAAACACTTAATACCAGAGTGTAACAAAAATATGGAGCCCCAAGGTCCTATTAGGCATCACAAGAAAGGAATCGCTTAATCAGGCCTCCAGCTGCAAGACCATCGACTCTGAGACAACACGCAGATACACATCCCAATAACTGTAGCTGTACCTCAGAAAGATCCCTACAACATACCTTTTTACCCATCTTAACCTAAAAGGACCTAGTACCCTGTCTGCTAGACATGTGCAATTTGTTTAGTTCTGAATTGTTTTTATAACAGATTCTGAAAAATTTGTTAATTACAAATTTTCAAATTTCCAAAAATTCTAAATTTCGGAAATTTGGAAATTCAAAATTTCGGAAATTTGAAAATCTGAAAATAAGACTGAAAATCAAAAAACCCAAAAATATGAAATAATAACAAACTAATAATAACTATTAAATTATAGGTATTGGAATTTCCTTTCAAATTTAGCTGTTAGTGAACTTAACGAGTACGAATTTATCTGAAGTTACAAATTATCTGAAATACCGAATGCCATATCTAAAAAAATGGAATGTAACGATCTAATAATAATAAATAACAATAATAATAAAACCCTATATTATTATTAATTTGTTACATTACTTATTTTTTTAGATGCGGCATTCGTTATTTTGGATAATTTGTAACTTCAGATACATTTGTATTCGTTACATTCGCAAACAGCCAAATTTGAAAGGAAATTCCAATACCTAAAATGTCATTTTAGTTAGTTATTATTAGTTAGTGATTATTTCAAATTTTCTTTCTTCTCAGATTTTCAAATTTTCACATTTTCAAATTCTCGAATTTGAAAATTAGAAATTCGAACGAACACATTTTTTTGTCAGTGCACATGTCTACTGTCTGTTACATGATAGAGAAAACATGACAAACCAAAATTCCCAATGCTGAAAAAAACACAACTACAGGACGGAAGGGAAAGAGGTTTTCCCCAACTCTTCAGACCTCCGACTGAAGACCTTGCCAAACCAACTACTAGACAACCCCCTGCAACTCCACCCAACCCTGACCTTGACCCAATCACCTAAGTTCTGCCACACATTTTCTGCAACAGAATCCCCCACCCAGGACCAAGCCTTTTTAGCCCCTGTCACGTCGGCCCTCCATTCATTTACTTGTGCATTTTAGTCTGGGCCTCCCTTACTGTATACAGGATAGAAACACCTATGCAGACCCTGTGTTACTGCTCCGTCCCCTGCGTGTGCAGTTTCTGTAAATGGTGATTTGATAGCCATAGTAGATTTGTGGTGGTATGTATGAAAATGGAATGCCAGGAAATGTCTCTGGATGCAACCAGATACTCATGCTGGCCCGTTCACACCATTGCATTTTATGTGCACTACATCACAGGATCCTAGCATACTAAAAATAATGAAAACTAGTTACCATTATAATTAAAGTAGAACTGTAGACAAAACGTTTTCATTTTGGATAGAGTAAGGAAGGGTTATAACCCCTGTCAGTTTGTGCCATCTGTGTCCCATTGGGAAGATTTCCCTTCCTTTCCAGTCCCATAACCACACCAGGAAGTCAGAGGACATCCCTCTGAAATGAAGGAAATATCAGATTTTCACCAGAACTAGCATTTACGCTGGAAGATGTCCACTCCATTCCTATTTTGGTTCCTATTTTGGTGACCACTCAAAATTTATAATTTTCTTTCACTATCGGAGCTAACAGTCACCAAGACCAATAGAGGGGGTGAATCTCCCTAATGGGGATACAGACAACATTGAAATCTGACGCATTCTGATCTCTCTCTCCACCTATCTAAAGCTTAAAAAAAAGATTTTTGACTTCAGTTATAGTTTAACCACTTGCTGCCCGCCCTATTACAAAATGACGGTGGCAAAGTGGTTTCATAATCCTGACCGGACGTCATATGACGTCCTCAGGATTATGAGCCGCTGCGCGCCCCCGGGGGCACGCATCGCGGCGATCGTTGTTGCGGGGTGTCAGTCTGACACCCGGCAACTACGATCTCGGTAAAGAGTCTCCGACGGAGACTCTTTACCACGTGATCAGCCGTGTCCAATCACGGCTGATCACAGTGTAAATGGGAAGAGCCGGTGATCGGCTTTTCCTCACTCGCGTCTGTCAGACGCGAGTAGAGGAGAGCCGATCTCTGACAGGGGGGGTCTGTGCTGAAAGATTATCAGCACAGCCCCCCCGAGGATGCCCACACTGGACCACCAGGGATGCCACCAGACCACCAGGGAAAAGGTAATCCTCCCTAGACCACCAGGGATGCCAGTCAGCACAATGGATGCCAATCAGTGCCCATAATGGATGCCAATCAGTGCCCACAATGGGCATCACTGATTGGCATGCATTATTGTTTGGCACTGATTGGCATCCATTAGTACAGTATAACACCAATGCCGCCTATGAGTGCCCACCTGTGCCGCCTATGAGTGCCCATCTGTGCCGCCTATGAGTGCCCACCTGTGCCGCCTATCAGTGCCCACCCATGCCCATCTGTGCCGCCTATCCATGCCCATCTGTGCCGCTTATCCATGCCCATCTGTGCCGCCTATCCATGCCCATCTCTGCCGCCCATCCATGCCAATCCGTGCCAGCTATCAGTGCCAATTTGTGCCACCTATCAGTGTCCATCCGTGTCGCCCATCCGTGTCGCCCATCCGTGTCGCCCATCAGTGCCGCCTATCAGTGCCGCCTATCAGTGCCACTTCATTGGTGCCCATCAGTGCCACCTTATCAGTGCCCATCAGTGTAGCCCCATCAGTGCCCATCAGTGAAGGAGAAAACGTACTTATTTACAAAGTTTTGAAACTGAAACAAAAAAAAACATTTTTTTTTTCAAAATTTTCGTTATTTTTTTATTTGTAGCGCAAAAAATAAAAACCGTAGAGGTGATCAAATACCACCAAAAGAAAGCTCTATTTGTGGGAAAAAAATTATAAAAATTTCATTTGGGTACAGTGTAGCATGACCGCGCAATTGTCATTCAAAATGCGACAGCGCTGAAAGCTCAAAGATGGTCTGGGCAGGAAGGTGTTTAAGTGCCCTGTATTGAAGTGGTTAATAAAGCTCTTTATATCAGTGCGTTGCATTAGAGGAAAGCGTGTAGCATTTTTGAAAAAAATTTCTTACTGCAGTTTGTGTGCATTTTTTAAAAATGACATCTCTATTTCTTACAGACACAAATGCAACCCTCAAATAGAGAATGTAAATGACAAATATTAAATAATTAAAAACACTTGTAAAATGCAAAAAAAGAAAACGCACATAAACGCAGCTTGCATCGTGTTACATTATAGCACAATATTATTATTATTCACGATTTATATATCGTCAACAGTTCATGCAGCGCTTTAGATATGTAGAATGTAGAGGAGTGACAGCACAATTACAGTACCGTTCAATACAGAAGGGACAGGAGGGCCCTGCTCGAAGAGCTTACATTCTAAAGGGAGGGGGTGGTGGTACAAAAGGTAATAGATGCGGGGAATGATTTGATGGGGTTGATAGCTAGGTGTTGGATGGGCTTCCCTGAATACGTGAGTTTTCAGGGATCTCCTAAAGGTGGACAGGTTAGGGGCTGATCAAATATACCGGGGCAGAGAATTCCAGAGGATGGGAGAGGCTCTGGAGAAGTCCTGAAGATGAGCATGAGAGGAAGTAAGAAGGGAGCTAGAGAGCAGGAGGTCCTGGGAGGAGTGGAGGGGATGATTTGGGGCGATATCTGCAGATGAGGTTGGTGATGTAGCTGGGTGCAAAGTTGTAGATGGCCTTGTATGTTGTGGTTAGCATTTTGAATTTTATACGGTGGGGTATAGGAAGCCAGTGAAGGGATTGGCAGAGAGGGGCAGCAGTCACAGATCGATTAGTGAGGTATATTAGTCTAGCAGCAGCATTCATGATAGACTGAAGGGGGGATAACTTGCGTAAGGGTAGGCCATTAAGGAGAGGGTTTCCATAGTCAAGGCAGGAAACAATCAAGGAGTGAATAAGTTGCTTTGTGGTGTCATTAGTCAGGAAGGGTCAAATTCTGGAGATGTTGCAGAGGTTAAGGCGGCAGGATTTAGCCAGTGATTAGATTCGGGGGCTGAAGGAGAGGTCAGAGCCAAGGATTACACCCAGCACCATGGCATGTGTGGAGAAACCAATGGTTGTGCTGTTGATCTCAATGGTAAAGTCATGAGGGGGGGACCGGGAAGGAGGAAATCTTACAAGCTCAGTTTTAGAAAGATTGAGTTTGAGAAAGTGGTGTGACATCCATACCGAGATGTCATTCAGTAAGTTTGAGATCAGTGAGGAGATTAAGGGGGTGAGTTGAGGAGTGGAGAGATAGATCTGGGTGTCATTGGCGTAGAGGTGGTATGGTATTGGAAGCCATGGGAGGTTATCAACTGTGTCGAAGGCAGCAGAGAGGTCTAAGAGTATGGAGTAATGGCCATTGGTTTTAGCAGTTAGGTCAGTTTCAGTAGGGGGTCGAGAAGGTTGTTGTCTGTGAGGTAGCAACTCATTAGGTCATGGACAAGGCGTTCGATGAGCTTGGAGGCAAATGGGAGCAGGGAGATGGATCTAAAGTTATTCAAACAGGTGGGGTCTAGTGAGTTTTTTTTTAAGTATGGCCGATCGCTATTATTTATCTGACAGGATTTTGGTGCTCCCTGAGGAGACACTTCTCCGAGAGGAGAGAAACACACACAGCAACTCTGCTCTTCCCTCCCTTCTGATGCCCATTGACAGAAGCCTTTCTATTTTTTGAATGATTTTGCATAATACAAAGGCTTCTGTGACTGGGCAGCAAGAGGGGAGAAGCGAGTATAGCAGCTGCATTGACTCTGCTTGTGAAGGAGCTATGCCCAGGAGGTTCAGAATTGCAGCTCCGTAAACCTGTCAGATGTAAATAACAGAGATGTGGCATACACCTCCTTGGACTTAATTCATAGTATGACTGCACGTTTTACAAAGGAGCTGAATTTACGGAGTTCAGCTTTAAAGCGCGTTTACAGCCTAAATTTTTTTTTTTAATTATCCGTAGATTACGAAAGATTAGAATCCCTGTCTCTTCATCAGTGTCACCTATCAGCGCCGCCTACCAGTGCCCATCAGTGCCACCTATCAGTGCCCATTAGTGCCACCTATCAATGCTGCCTATAAGTGCAGCCTCTTCAGCACCCACCAGTGCCCACCAGTGCCACCTCATCAGTGCCCACCAGTGCCTCCTCATCAGTGCCCATCAGTGCAGCCCATCAGTGCTCGTCAGCGCAGTCTCACCAGTGCACATCAATGAAGCAGAAAACTGACCAAATTTGTAAAATTTTATAACAAACTATGATTTTTTTATTTTTTTCAGTCTTTATTCATTTATTTAGCAAGAAATAAATAAACCCAGTGGTGATTAAATGGCACCAAAAAAAAACTCTATTTGTGTGAAAACATTTTTTAAAAATGTTTTGTTTAGGTACGGTGTTGCATGAACGCGCAGATGTCATTCAAATTGCGACAGTGCTGAAAGCTGTAAATTGGCCTGGGCAGGAAGGGGTAAAAGTGACAAGTAGTTAAAAGTCAGCAGCTACAGTAATTATAGCCGCTGACTTAAATTTTTTTCTTTCTAGGGTGAAGATCCTCTTTAAGCTAAGGTGCTCCAGCTTTGGAACAATTTTATCAAAACCCACCAGCAACAGCTTGAAAAGAGGTACTGCGCCTTCCAACTACATGCCCTACTAAGTGCTATTACAATTAGGTATAAGATGCATGTTCTATAACTATTCTTTCCACCCAACAATAAATAAAGATCCTTCATTGCAAAATGTTTGTGTGCTCTTCGTCTTTGAATACACACTGATCTCACAGTGCTCTCTTTCTACATAATGATTCTTAATTGGCCTCAAACAGGGACAATAATCCATTAAATGTCAGCAAGAAACAGTTACACATTACAATGATACTAGCACAAACAACAATTACATACTCAATGTTAAAAGGAAGAATGAGGACACTTTCAGCTACTTATATTAATCTAGTGGCCAAATTAATAAAATATGAGTCACCCAAGACAAATTTTAACCCCACAGGGTGCACACTGCACAGGAATTGCAGCTGGACCTAGGGACAAACAATTGCAGCAATCAGGAGTAAGTCAGTGCAATCTATAAGCAAGCATTTACTTTTAGGCCCACCTTCACAAGGATTCCAAATTAGGAATAACAAATGCTGGACTGCTAGAAGAGCTTTTGCAAATTGCAATGGATGACTTTTTCATCATAGAAGAGAGAGAGAGGTAGAGCAGCGCCACTCTAAGCCCCTGTACACACGGTCGGACATTCTGCCAACCAAATCCCTCGGATTTTGTCCGACGGATTGTGTCCGAAACTGTTGCATACACACAGTCGGACCAAGTTGTCGGAAAATCCGATCATTCAGAACGTGATGACGTTATTTCGTTACGATGGGACTACGTTCAGGCTAGTAGCCAATAGCTTTGGTCTAGGAATTTGATCTGAGCATGCGTGGCACTTGGTCCGATCTGAATTCTCTACACATGATCGGAGTATGTGCGATCGGACCAGTTGGTCGGAAAATATTTCCAACATGTTGGAAAATTGGGTCAGACGGATATTTCAACGGAATCAGTCCGATGCATACCACACACAGTCGGATTATGCGACAACACGGTCCGATAGGACACATTCCGACGGATTCTCCGACCGTGTGTACAAGGGCTAAGAGTAATAAATCAGTTTAAAAGTTTGACTTTTATCATAAAAAAGTTTGAGTAGGTAAAACCAGGCATGGGATAGTTCCCATTAAGGCGTCCTCGGCTGGCCTCCTGTTTCCTGCTGGGCTGCTGTGAGGGGTCAAACTCCGGTCGCTTCCGGTGTGGTCCGTTGCTCCGGAGTGTGTCTTTCCCACGATGAATACCATCAGCAGGCACATCAGTGGGAGACGGGGGCATGGCTATAGCGCTCGCGTTTGGAGCATGCGTGCTCCTTCAACATTCATTGGATCCGGCCATTAATGGCAATGTTTATATGGAGGAGGGAAGGACAAGGGGAGGGGAAGGGATGGTGTCTAAAAATATGAATACCATAGAGAGTATCACATTGATAGAACAGATTGCTTCTTGGGTTTGTAATTATTCACAAAAGAGATTACAAATTCATATCTTTGTTGGATCAAAGGAGGACTAAATCTCACCAGCTCCATTTGTCTTGAGGCAACCTTTCACTGTTTACACCATATAGCACATGTACACCAGTTTCCAGAAAATTCTTCACAAAAATGCCTGAGTTACCGACGAATATCTCACAAACAACATTATAAGAGCATGGTATTTACTTGATTTATTTGATTACAAACCCAAGAAGGAATCTTATCTATCAATGTGATACTCACTACGTTATTCATATTTTTAGACACCGCCCCTTCCCCTAGCCTTATACTTCCCTCCTTCATATAAACATTGCCATTAATAGCCGGATCCAATGCCTGATGAAGGAGCATGCATGCTCCGAACGCAAGGCATATAGCCACACCCCCCGCTCTCAAGCCTCTGACGTGCCTGCTGATGGTATTCATCATGGGAAATACACACTCCAGAGCTATGGACCACACCGGAAGAGACCGGGATTTGACCACTCACCGCAGCCCAGCAGGAGGCTAGCCGAGGACGCCTTAAAGAGAACTATCCCATGCCTGGTTTTACCTACTCCAATGTGAGTGCAAAAATTTTTATGATAAAAGTCAAACTTTTAAACTGATTTACTACTCTTAGAGCGGCGCTGCTTTACCTCTCTCTCTCTCCTGTGCTACAGAGTCCCTTCTGCACTGAGGTCTGGACTGACAAACCTGTCTCTAATTATCACAAGGAAGTCCCTTTGTCCTCCCCTTTTTTCCAGCTTTATCATTGCCCCATCATTTTTCACTAACAGCTCCCACCAGCGCTCCATTCCCCCTTTTTTAGACTTTTCATCATGCTCATTGTCTTCATTGTCCAGTCAGCAGGTTGGAGGAGGGCTGGTGACCAAGCTGTACTGCTTATTTACAGTGAAAAAAGGTGAAGCTGGCCATACATTGGTAGCTATTTGGACAAATGTTCATATGAAAAATCTTGTCAGAACAATCAATAATGCCACCAGAGATGAATATCATTCAAAATAGCTTCAAAAGTTTCTTGGCTTTTAACATTTAATTTTGGAATTAAACAAAGTTTTACAAATGATAGAAAATCATTGTTAGAATTTTGTTAGTTTGAGAAATATTTCCCATCCTGCACTTTTGTTTTTTTCATCACTACAGTTGATAAACAGTCATATTGGCCCCATTAACTATTTGAAAATTAAACAACGTTCTGAAATACATTTTTTACAACATTTCACGCATGTATGGCCAGCTTGACTGACCTGGCT
Source organism: Lithobates pipiens (assembly GCF_037356315.1). Classification (NCBI taxonomy): domain Eukaryota; kingdom Metazoa; phylum Chordata; class Amphibia; order Anura; family Ranidae; genus Lithobates; species Lithobates pipiens. The sequence goes on along the minus strand of NW_027507903.1, from coordinate 506,499,868 downwards.
AACTGGTTAAACATAACTACCAATCGTTTGGTAAAACAGCTGCCATACATATATTTCAACTGTGTATCTGTTTTTCTGGAGGCCAAGTTCACCTTTCATAACATGTTACATGTAGCCATTGCAATTCATGAGTTCGGTGCCCTGCATGTAGATTAGGGGGCCAGAGGCATGGATTAGGGGGGAGGCCTCCCTGTACCTTGTATTACAGGCCACCACTGTGTTGTTACACCCATATTTTGGATGTAACATGTTACTAACCACCAGTCCTTGCATCCCCGATTCCTTCTCATGACAGCAGCCGGGGGTTCCTGTCCCTGCAACCACTACCAGAAATTTAAATTTAAAAACAGCATGGCTGTGCGGGGCTCCACCCACACAGTTGCGTCATTCATTCATTCACAGGAATCTCTGAATAAATAAACTACAAGTCCCATCTTCCACCATGGCAGATGGCTTGAATTTCTTAAACACTTTAAGATCAGCCCTTGTCTGGAACTTTTTGTTTACAAGTTACATTACATTAAAAAATTTTTGCTAGAAAATTACTTAGAGCCCCCAAACATTATATATATATTAGGACTGTTACTGATTAATTGACTAATTTCTATTAATTATAGTGCACATACAGATCTAACTACCTTGGCAATCATAATTATGGATATAAGTGCAGCGCAAAACCAATTAATAAAACAAATAATAACAGCAGAACAAATAATAATAAATCTGAAGGCAATTAGAGAGATGAAATAGCAGTCCTGAGAGACGATAAACAACTAGATCCACAAGTTATTCCACCAGTGCTGATCCACACGGCAAAAATATCACAGCTTATCAGCCTCTAAGGACAACAAAAAAACTAAGGTTATCAAATTTGCCTAAACTTATCTCACTGAGGATCCCAGCCTCTAAGGACAACAAAAAAACTAAGGTTATCAAATTTGCCTAAACTTATCTCACTGAGGATCCCAGTTAACCACATCCATATTTACCATCACTGTCCAGGCTGTCAGGTGACATGGCGGACATCGCCGTCACCGGACTCCTCCCCCCTTCCCTTCGTTAGCAGACGGAGGCCCTTGGGGAAGGGGGGAGGAGTCCGGTGATGTCGATATCTGTGACATCACCGGATCTCCGATGGAGCTCCCTGAAGACCCAGAAGCCAGCGTAGAGGTGAGTACCGATCAAAAGAATTTTGATTTATAAAAAATGAACGATTAATCAAGGAATTAATTGTTAATTTCCGCAGCCCTAATATATATATTATATACTCATACTCTGGGAATGTGTAATTATTGTCTATACTGGTTAAGCGCCTTCACCCCTCCATTCACCTCCCTACATAAACATTCATGTAGCTGCAGAGGGCAGAGTAAAGCAGAATACTAGAGAGTGATTTCAGTGACAGCTCTAAGTGTTGGGGCTGCTGCCTTCATAGCCAAGATGGCTACACCTAGCAGCAGTCTCAAAGCATTTGTATGTCAACACAAGGGAGGCTTTTACAGGTAAATAACATGCCAAAAATACTGTACATTAAATATATATATACAGTATCTTACAGTAGTACACCCTCACATTTTTGTAAATATTTTATTATATCTTTTCATGTGACAACACTAAAGAAATGAAACTTTGTTACAATGTAAAGTAGTGAGTGTACAGCTTGTATAACAGTGTAAATTTGCTGCCCCCTCAAAATAACTCAACACACAGCCATTTAATGTCTAAACTGCTGGCAACAAAAGTGAGAACACCTCTAAGTGAAAATATCAAAACTGGGCCCAAAGTGTCAATATTTTGTGTGGCCACCATTATTTTCCAGCACTGCCTTAACCCTCTTGGACATAGAGTCCTGACCTCAATCCGATAGGAAACCTTTGAATTAGAGCGGGGGATGGGAGCCAGGCCTTCTCATCCACATCAGTGCCTTACCTCACATGCGCTTCTGAAAGAATGGTCAAACATTGCCATAGACAACCTCCCATAAGAGTTGAAGCTGTTATAGCTGCAAAGGGTGGGCCAACTCAATACTGAACCCTACGAACTAAGACTGGGATGCCATTAAAGTTCATGTAAAGACAGGTGTCCCAATACTTTTGGTGATATAGTGTATATTGTGGGAAATTTTTGATTTTATTTTTTAATACTTAAATTGTCAAACATTTGGGTGTGTTTATTTCCAGGGTATCTTCATTTTTTTGTGAATGAGTAGGGGTACTATGTGGGTCTTTCCTTATTTCTGGCAGCAAAACTGCACACATTTTGGCCAAAAGTTCCCGAACCTCATCTCTACCCACTATATACTATACTGCTGGATTTATAGCTGAAAAGTTACTTAACCACATCAGCTCTGGAAGGATTCGCCCCCTTGCTGACCAGGCCATTTTTGGCGATATGGCACTGCGTTGCTTTAACTCACAATTGCACGGTTGTGCGTCATTGTCCTTTTTTCCTTACAAATAGAGCTTCCTTTTGCTGGCTGAGCTTGATGGCGGTTGCTTGAGCTCTTAGCTCCGACATCCCGGGACGAAAGCTATTGTCTACCGCAGGTCTTCCCGCCGATGTTTCACATCTAACGATGGGTACAGCCTCCCGCACGTCCTCCGCATCTAGATCTCGCTCCCCGAGAGAAAATTCTGCCGGACAACCGCCTCAAATCATCCCAGAGATGTTCAGGGCACAACGAGGAAACATGGCGCCTTCCCGCCACAGCACACCTCAGGCCGCGGACTCTCTCCCCCCCTCACAGGGGTCGATCGTCTTGTCTGACAACCTTATAGTTGGGACCGCAGCAGCTCAGAGACCAATTGATCATCCCCCGCAGGCAGCTTCCTCGCCGCAATCGATCAGCATGAACGATCTCCGTTCCGTCGCCTCTGATATTAAGGACACACTATCGGCGGCCATAGCTGAACTCAGGGTTGACATCAGAGGCCTTTCAGATCGTATGCATACAGTGGAGCAGATTGCAGATCAACATGAAATATCGCTCCGCAAGACAACTAGGAAGCTGGATTCCCATACTCTTCAAATGCGAGATATTCAACGACATTTAGAAGATTTGGACAACAGGGGAAGGCGTCACAACCTAAGGGTTAGAGGCCTCCCCGAATCGGTTGAAGCTGACCAAATCACCTCAGCAGTCTCCTCCATCTTTAATGATATTATGGGAAGACAGCCTCAATCTAACATTGAATTAGAACGTATCCACCGCGCTTTAAGGCCGAAGGGAAGAGACAATGATCCTCCAAGGGATATAGTTTGTTGCCTGGTCAACTACCACCTCAAAGAGGACATTTTAAAAGCTGCCAGAACAAGGCAAGTCATAACTTTTGGCTCTACCCCTATCCAGATTTTTCAAGACCTCTCTGGTATAACTTTGCAGCACCGCAGGGATTTGCGCCCCCTGCTCGACATTCTGAAGACGCGCGGCATACCATACAAATGGAAGTTTCCTTTCTGCCTCGCTGCCTCTGATTCCGGCCGTACTGCACACCTTAAAGTACCAGAAGATTTACCGAACTTTTGCTCGATTCTGAATATCCCCATGGTTGAGCTCCCTAATTGGTACGCCTCCTTCCGTCCGATGATACCTAGAGTGCCCAGACAACACGCGGATCCGATGGATACTCACGACACCTCCTTCCGAAGACGAAGATCCCCCTCGGGGCCACGAGGTCGGCGTCCGCCTGATATTACCCGCGGAGATCACAGTCCCTCATCCTCTCCGCGCGCCCGCCGGGCACGAAGAGAATACTGAGTGACTTGTCATCCTTTACTCATCGCCTTATCTTTCTGGTCAGACTTTTACACCTGGTTGTGTTATCAGTTACCTTCCTGCCAGAATGACCTGTCTTCTCTACTTGTCACAACCCGCAGTGAGTTACTAGTTGCCATCCGTTCCTGTTACATCGGTTCTTGTTACTCGATTTTTTCCCTGTTCTGCTCTTCGTTTCGGTATGTTGGCGGTACACGAAAACTTTTAGTCCTGCAGTACACCTACTCCAGATCGGATACAGACTTGGTCCTCCCGTGTCCTTTTAGTTACTGCTCTGGTATTGACTGTCCGCTCTGTACTACTTCCTCGCAGTGCCCTCGGATTTGTATTGCTTTCAGGACATGACTTTATACGATCACTCATGCACTACTAGAGGAACTTTTGGATCCAGCCTTACTTCGGGACGCCGTTCGTTACCGATTACAGACGAGTCTGTTCCTAGCCATCCCACTCTGGATGTTTACTTGATCTCCTTCTATACGCTTCTCCCTGTACTATCTGGCATGTGTACCCTAAGCAGACTGATCGAACTGTCTTCTTCGCGGAACTATTGATAGCTCTGTATCCTGGAATCCTTTGTCATTTCCCGAACACGCTTGTTTAAACCCCCCTCAGTGACAATGCCGGACTGCAGACGATTTCTACTCGCAAGAATCCACACTGTGCACTCGTTACATCAGACTGGTCTTCCCTTCTTTTATTTTCACAGGCTCTCCAGTTGATAAGTATTGTTGTCCTGATTTATTGTTGTTATATTGCGGTACTATCATTATGTATCACGAGCTTATTCTCTACACTCTACCATTTGCTGCGATCGACTCCGGAAGACGACTATTTACTCATATGTCGCCTGCGGACTCGGACGTACGCACCGAACAGCTTAAGGTTTATAATTGTTGATTGTTCGGTCGTACCTGTGGACCCTGAGTTGGATTATTCACAACTTTATATATATATGTAATTGACTGTTCCCCTGGTGTGCACTGTGTTCTACCACGAACCACAGCTGCTTTGTTTACTCACACATCAGGACCCTTTGTTAACTGTTATCCCTTAGTTAGTCCTTTTAAATACTCACCAATCATACCGTAGACCTGCTCCCATCACGCACGTCTTATAGTCCTGGGATGTCGTGAGGCCGTCTAATCGACTTATTTTTCTTATTTTTGTGTGTGATCCGTAGTTGGGCTGAGACTTGGCCAACCCCACTGTAGGGTGTCGTCTGGGATTCCCTTCGTTTAGCGTCGGGACCCCCTGCCTCATCCTACCCTTCTTTGTTTTTCTCGTACCACCGAATAAGTGGTCTGATTCCCTCTGCCCTTCCACCCCACTCATTCCCTCTCCATACACGTCCTTCCTCCTCCCACAGCATTCAATTGGCCCCCTTTTGCACTCAGATCCGTTCTAACTACTGTTCGGACTGCTCCCACCTTCCGGACTTCCCCCCCCCCCCACCCTAACTCCCATTGCTTTGTTTTGATTTACTTGCTCCTCTCTGAACATGTCGGAAGCACGTTCTTCTCGAGACGATCGTGCTTCTCCACCTGATTTCACAGCCGGTACAAAATTCTACTCGATCAATATTAGAGGTTTAAACACTCCCGAAAAGAGATCAAAATTTCTTCTTACCTTACATAGAGCACGCGCACACATAGCTCTGGTCCAAGAGACACATTTTGATTCTATACCCAAACTACATGACACAAATTATCCGATAGTATATCATGCTACTATGGCGGAATCGAAATCTAAAGGAGTCTCTATCTTAGTTTCTAAATGTTGCCCTCTCACGGTCACGGATGTCCTGTCGGACCCGATGGGCCGATATCTCTTCCTCAAAGGATATCTGCACAATAGACCTGTTACTATAGCTAACATTTATGCTCCAAATTCTAGACATGTTCCCTTCTTCCGAGAGGCACTGTCTCTACTCACCACTTTTCAACACGGGATGCTAGTCCTGGGGGGAGATTTCAATATCCCGCTTTCCCCAGACATCGACACGTCTAATGGTTCCTCTTGTATCACCTATAGAGCTTTACGGGCCATCAAAATGGAACTCCAATCTCTTACGCTACATGACACATGGCGTATGTTACACCCAAGTACTAAAGACTTCACGTTTTTCTCCCCACCTCATAATAAATATTCACGCATAGACCATTTTTTTCTTACACAAACTGATGTGCGCTGCTTGATGCAAGCCACCATAGAACCGGCATTTCTCTCAGACCACAATCCGATTACTATCACCCTTAACCTGACGACTACACCCCCACGTCCACGGCTGTGGAGACTCGATGACTCTCTACTCCTAGACCTTGATCACAAACAAGCCATCCTGGAATGCTTACAAAATTATTTTTCAGACAACTCCGGTGCTGATTCCTCTATGGAAACCATATGGGCTGCGCACAAATGTGTAGTGAGGGGATTGCTTATCTCATTAGCTGCTAAGCGGAAAAAACTTAGAGAAGCTCGTATTACAGAGTTACACAGTCGCATTCGCACGTTGGAGCGGGCCCATAAACGTACCCTTGCATCCTCCAGTCTCACCGACCTTACCACAGCAAGGGAAGAGCTTTTGGAGGAATTGCAATTGTCAGTTAAACGTAAATTTGCTCTCACACACAAACTGTTTTACGAATTCGGAAACAAGGCTGGCAAATTTTTAGCTAAAGCTCTAAAGAATAAGAGAATGCTACATACTATACATAAGATTGTGACCCCTACTGGGACTTCTGTTGTAGCACCCGATGCCATAGCAAACCACTTTGTTAGCTACTTTCAATCTTTATATAATCTGCCACGGGCTTCCCATGCTGCTGACCCCACGCCTCGAGCGGACATGATTCATGACTTTCTGTCAAAATATGCCCCATCCCCCCTGAATACCATTGACGCCTCTTCCCTGGAGGCCCCCATCTCGCTGCTGGAAATTAGGGAAACCATTAAGCACTTGAAATCCGGGAAGAGCCCGGGCCCAGACGGTTTAACGGCGGCATACTATAAATCTTTTCTTGATCTGCTGTCCCCACACTTAGCTAAGACCCTTAATGCCCTTCCTCAATCCACTAGGAACAATTCGGACCTCCTAGAAGCACATATTACTGTAATTCCCAAACCAGGAAAAGACCCTTCCTTAGTCACTAATTATCGCCCCATTTCTTTACTTAATGTAGATTTGAAAATATATGCCAAAATTTTAGCAAACCGATTGTCACCCCTACTCCCAGATTTGATTTCCAATGACCAAGTTGGCTTTGTCCCTGGTAGAGAAGCTAGGGACAATACCATTAAGGCAATAAATATCCACCACTGGCTCACCACGTCCCACTCGGAAGGCTTTTTTCTATCCCTAGATGCTGAGAAGGCGTTCGACAGGGTGGCCTGGGATTATATGATTTCCACTTTGCAGTATATTGGACTCCCTTCTAGATTAATACAAATGATACAGCTCCTATACTCAGCTCCATCTGCGAGGGTGAGAGTCAATGGCCACCTGTCGAACGCCTTCTCTATCACCAATGGCACACGTCAAGGTTGCCCACTTTCTCCGCTCATCTTTGTGCTTACCCTAGAGCCTCTCCTTAACATGCTTAGAGAAAACCAAAACATAATGGGGATATCGATTACTAATCATACGTACAAACTAGCCGCCTATGCGGATGATATTTTGCTCTTCCTTTCCAACCCGATCATATCGATACCCAACCTCCTACAAGATTTAGACTCTTATCATATCATCTCCAATTTGAAAATCAACTTTGACAAATCTAAAGCATTGCCGGTCACCCTGTCGGAACACCTTGTATCACAATGTAAAGATAACTTCCCCTTCCACTGGGAACGTAACACATTGACATACTTGGGAATTAAACTCCCGAATACGCTCTCCCAACTATATGACTGCAATTTTGGTCCAGCTCTCCTAAACATCCAAGAAGACCTCCTGAAATGGCACAGGACGTCTTTTTCGTGGTTTGGGAGGATTGCTATTTTAAAAATGAATGTGCTCCCAAGGCTGTTGTATCTTTTACAAGCTATACCCATTGATCTCCCTAAAAGATTCTTTAACGCTTACAAACAGATGTGCAGAGCCTTTATATGGTCTCATAGATCCCCTCGTCTAAGTTGGGCAAAACTAATTCTTCCTAAAACGAGGGGAGGCCTAGGTTTGCCGGACATTCGCACTTACTACCACGCTAACCTTCTACAGAGAATACTAGATTGGCATTTGCACCTTGATTCCAAAGCATGGGTCCGCCTAGAACAAACAATGAGTCCGCTCCCACTGATTAATCTACCATGGATTCCCAAATCGTATATCCCCGAGTCCTGCAAGACGCACCCTTTGATTGGACCCTCGCTTAGGACAGTTCACCAAACCTCCAACACTCTTGGCTTGCACCTTCCTAATGGTCCAATGACACCTTTGTCTAACAACCCGGCCTTCCCACCAGGTGTTCTGTCCACCGACCACTCGACTCCACAGCCCCAACCTTCTTATAGAGCATTCCAATTTTTTAGGCGCAAGATGCTGCTCTCTTACCCGGAGATGACAGCTGCATTTCCATACCTACATTTACCTTTTTTTAAATATTTACAAATTCGACACTTTTTCTATTCCGCCAAGCCTCTTTCGAGTTGGTGTAGCGATATGACCCCTTTTGAGAATTTATGCAATAGTCAGGAACCCCAAACACATATTATCTCTCAGATTGTGGCCCTACTCACTACAGACAATGTGTCGCACGCCCCCACTAGACAATTGTGGGAGACTGAACTTTCTGCTACTTGGTCCAATAAAGACTGGGAATCTATTTACTACCACACACATAAGGGTTCCCTTAGTGTTTCCACACAGGAAAACAGATACAAACTGTGCTCGAGATGGTATCGCTCCCCCGATAAGGTACATAAGATATTCCCAGATGTATCCCCAGTGTGTTGGCGATGTGACTCAGCGGTAGGCTCCTTTCTCCACATATGGTGGGACTGCCCAGCCATACAAACATTTTGGAAAAAAGTTCACGACCAAATAACTCTAATTACGACTTATCAACTAGAATTCTCCCCAGCCCAATACCTCTTACATCACACTCCTATTCCTTTCCGCAGCTATAAGCGCTCCCTTGCTCTACATTTGATTAACGCAGCTACTCAGTGCATTCCCAGATGGTGGAAGTCAAAATCAACCCCCACTTTAGAAGACTGGTACCGACAGATTAATAGGACTGAAGAAATGGAAAGACTCATTTTTCAATCGCATGACAAACATGATAAATATACCCAAATTTGGTCTTGCTGGATACACTTTCGATCAACCTCTACGGCATCCCCTTTTCATTCTGACCGGAGACATTCTACACCTCTATGACTCCTTTACCGCTGGCACTTTAAGCTCCCCCCCCCACCCCTTTTTTAGTCTTTACCTCCCTAACCTGACCTCCCCTCTTATTTCTCCCTCATAACCCCTACATAAAAACTTTTTGCTCTTTCCTACCTTCATGTCCCTAATCCTTTGTAACACAATTAAGCGGTTTATAACTCCATGCAGTGATGTTCAACAACCCTGTCATACCTCCGATAGGTCTCCTACAGTGTGTCTTTCCCATCCACAGCAAGTTCCCGTAAGGGGTGGATGGTTGAAAGATACACATAAAACTCCTAAGGGTAACCGGGTTCCCGAGATCTTCTTTGGTTCTTTAGTTATTTCGCCCAATGTTGTTACCCTTGACCTCCCTTTCCACATCCCACCTTGACCTGGCTTATATGACTCGGTTAATGTGGATATAAACATATGAACGCTTCTGATAATCATACTGTTTGCCTCCGATTATATTTCTTTACAAACCTGCTGTTCTTATCTGATGAATGATTTTCCCGACTATGATTGTACTTGATATATTGTTTGTATTAGTAATGCTTAAACTTGGTTGATATTGTATTGTAATACTTCTTATACTTTAATAAAATGTTTGAAACAAAAAAACAAATAGAGCTTCCTTTTAATGGTATTTGATCACCTCTACGATTTAAATTTTTTGCGATATAAACAAAAAAGCAACAATTTTGAAAAAAACACCATTTATTTTCTTACATTAGGGGACACAGAGCCATAGTAATTACTATGTGGGTTATATATCGGACCGAGAGGTGCTGGACACTGGCACGCCCCTAAGGCGTGTACTTCCTCAATATAACCCCTCTCACTACTGGGAAGCCTCAGTTTTTTCGCCAGTGTCTAAGGTATTGGTCACGAGTAAAGATGTGCTGTGCTGTGCTGAGCTCCACGGGCAGTAATCATTGATGAGAGCCAGCCATGCTGACCGGATCCATTTTGATGTCTTTGTAATGTGCTAAATGAATGGTACCTGGGCCTCGTAATCTGAAGAAACAAGGTTTTGCTTGAGAGCTGGGCCCTGGGATCCAGTACTTTTTGGTAGTAAGGCCATAAAGTTTTAACTGGCAGGGTGCTGTCGCAGGTCCAGGATTGTGGGATAACCTGAGAGTTCCCCGATTCCTGAAGGTTTCCTTTAAGGTCTCGGAGCCTACTGTGAAGGGTGAAGATTGGGTTTATATCTCTGATAAAACCCTGCTGCGAGGATAAGGTAAGAGAGATTTTCTCAGGAATTTCTCCTTCTATGTATTGTGTTGTCATGTCATGTCTATGTGTCACCACTGGGGGCTGTATTGAGCACTCACCATCCTGACGCTGGAAACAGCAGAAGCCTTCACTCCCCTCTTCTTCAGCTGGCACAGACCCTCTGGTAAGAAAAGGGGGGTCTGATCTCCTCCTGTGCCCCTAGATTGGTGTTTTCTCTCAGATGCCAGACCATCTGCCTTGTTTTGTTTTGTTTAAAAAAAAAAAATTTTAGAGAGCAGATCGCGGCCGCTCGAGAGAGCGGAGGATTTACCCCCCGCCATGCTGCAGGACGCAGCTCGCGCAGGCAAATTAGCTCCTTTGAAAAAGGAAGAAGGGGGGCTGTATTCCGTGTGGGGGAGCGTGGCTAATGGCTTCAGACACTGGCCACACGTCTGGGAAGTGTTTAAAGCACTGTGAAGGAAGCTGCTGCCTGGCGGTGGAGGGACAGAGCAGAGAGGTTGGCTGGATCAGGTTTGGTGTCACAGGCATTTCCTTTTGACAACATTGTATTTTAAAAGCTAGGATTAATAGCAGTTATTGTTCTGTACTATAGCCTAGCAAGTTTACATTCTTTTGCTGGTAGTGCCTCTGCTTTGTGTTGTAAGCTATGAGTGGTAAGGGACCAGGAACTCCTCTAAGGGTTCTAAGGGGTCAATGGTTACACAACAAACTATAAAACCTTTCCAAAAGAATGTCATCCTCCCCTGAGAGGGATACGGCTAGTCAGATTGAGCCATCAAGGGTAGAACACTTCAGTCCCTGTATATCATACAAACAGGTTTTTTTTTCTTCTACCATTTAAATGATATGCTATGATGTCTCTCCATAGTAGGACTAAACATAGCAGATTCCCATCTAGTCCTCAGGGCCCTTTTGTTGAGGTGCAGGAGGCTGAGGATCAGGTAGATCTTCCCAAATATTGGAAGATACTTATTTTTCAGATGAAGGCAGGATCAACCAGGTAATTTTCACTCTACACAAAACAAATTCTTTAGTAGCTTTGTGAGCATGAACACTGTGTTATATAGCATGTAAGTAAGAGTTTTTCATAGTCTGGGTTTAATGACACTTTAAATGTAAAGTCCAAAATCATGATCAGTTGTACAATTTACATATAGAGGGTACTATCTAGAGACTTACCATATCAATGGTCAAAATAAGAGAAGCCCCTATAGAAGATGATAAAGTATATATGAAATTATGCAAATATCCGAAGAAATTGTATCAGCAGAAGTGTGACTATTATTTTTTTCCACATTTTTTAGTTGAACAGAACTTACACTTTCAACCTTGTGCACCTGTCAGCTCGTAGCATCAGTCAGATGTTTGTAATTAGCGGTTTTCTGAATATGTTCCAGACAGCTATTTGTCTCATGGCGTTCATTTAAACTGAGCCTTAATGCTCACTGTCACCTTTGTGTATCAAGGTGAAATGTACAATAGATTCTGCTGAGTCTATTTTCATACAGAGAATGGTTCAGAACAAAGCCAATTACACATTTCCCCCACTTAAAGTGATTCTAAAGGCTGGACATTTTTTTACCTTAATGTATCCTCTGCATTAAAATAAAAAATGCCCCACTAGTTGTATCGCTTCCTCATCTCCATTCATACATTCCTATATCAATCCCATTTGCAGCAGAGCTGGTCTCCTCTCTTTCTCCTCACATGCTAAGAGACAGCAGTGGGACCCACAGGTTCCTGCTGCTGTCAGTCAAATATTATGAGGAGGAGGCAGGGGAAGGGGCCAAGCAACGCTGTGCGTGTCAATAGACGCATGCAGCCCGGCTCGGGAGTGAGCCAGCAGGTGTTCCACCATAGGAAATGGCATCCAATGGTGGCACACAGGGAAGAGGAGGAGCCAAGAGTACCAGCTGGGGACCCTAGAAGAGGTTACAGGCTGCTCTGTGCAATACCACTGCACAGAGCAGGTAAATATAACACATTTATTATTTTTATTTTAAAAAATACCTTTTACAACCACTTTAAGGTACTACATATTTAATGTAACCCACCAAGCAGACTCACAAGATGCAGCATGGCCACAGAGTCAGTCCATTGTGTACTGAGTAGACCCTCCCTAACTTCCTGGATTGCACACAGTCATTTAAATTAAGTACCCCAACAAAATCCCCTCATTACTCGTGTGTATATGTTTCTAATTATAGTCTGTCTGAGGGTGACCAGGTTGGTATATTGGTTTTTGGTACTGGGATTTACATTTTTTACTTCCTAACGTCAAAGCACTGAATAACATTTATCTCTAACCCCATGACTTTACCACTTAGCTCCCACTCCTCAAGGCATAGCACTTTAAGTATAACTAAAGGCAAAACTTTTTTTTTGTTTTGGATAGAGTGGAGAGGGATTAGAACACCTGTCAGGTTTTTATTGGTACTTGTGCCGTTAGGGAGATTCAACCTCCCTATTTGTCATGCTGACAGTTATCAACGAAAGTGAAAGAAGTTCCCAGATTTTCAGTTGTCCCAAGAGCAGTAATAAAGGAGTTTTCCAATGGGGAAACTACTTATGGTGTCCCTGGTGACACCCAAGGATTCCCTCACTTTGGAGAGATTTCTTCTCACTTCCTGCTTTGGCTATTGAGCAAGAAGTGAAGGGAAATCTCCTCAATGGAACACAGATAACAAAAATAAACACTGACAGTGGTTATAAACTTCCTATACTCTATCCAAAATAAAATAAAATAAAAAAAGTTTTTCCTTTTTAGTTTTACTTTACCTAGCCCTAAAAATTACCCTGTCGCCATAGGGTTACTTGTATACAAGCGGAACCCTGTAAAAGTGGAGGCAATATACTACCTTTCTGGTGGTGTTGAAATGTTGCCTCTTTTCTTCTCCCTGCAGGTTTTTACCTCTCTGCGTGGGTTGAATAATTGCTCCCTCCCCTGCTGCACAGTGGTTGCTCCCGCTGGATCGCAATCTGTACCAATGTATGAGCCAGAGAGAGCTACCACTGTGTTCAACAGGGCAGCAGGAATTTAAAACAGGCCACTTGCAAGGCAGTATATTGTCTGTTATTTAGCATTTTTCATGGCGTTTGCATTGTGTACAAGTAACCTTTTGGTGACTTTTTTTTTGTTTGTAAATTCTTTATTTACAAAAGGCATATGGTGGTACAGAGATCGCAACAACATTGTTTGCACTGTAGTTCACCTCAACGGGTCAGACTGCGTAAACATACATCATGGTATAACTGGTAATGTAAGGATGTAGTCGTAAACTAGGTAACAGACTGCGGGGTCGAGAAGCTAACTGTATCCCGTATAATTTTAGATGGTTTATACCAATCTATTCCTAATGGAAAGGCAAGTGAGTGTGACCCTAGTGTCAAACAGCCATAAAGAAGAACTAAAAAAGAAAGCATAATAAAAAATAAAAATGAAATACATTAAGTAAGTGGGGAGAAGGGGTATGGGAAAGGAATCTTCCTTAAGTCCCTCCATCAATGTCCGGGTACTCATCCTGGGTATCTCCATTCCCAAAAGAATTAGATCATCAGCCCTGCATTCTCCTCCGAATAGACAAATTCGTGCCAACAGAACCATTTCTTAAGAAACTGCTCTCTGAGTCCCCTATTTGTGGCCACCAAGTCCTCCATTTTGTTAATTTTAGCCACTATTTTTAGCTTTTGGTGACATTTAACATTTATCCTTAACATAACCCCAAAATGGAGCCCTTAACTTCCCAATACACTTACCTATCACCTTAAGGTGACCCATTACTTTGCTCATGAGAAGATTACTAGTTTGTGTAATACTACTGCAATTTTATCATATACACATCTTATTGTATTCTACTAGTATGTGGCCTATTCCTCTTTAGCCATCTTGGTGGAAATTGATGATTCATTCCTTTTGCTTATATGGTTGAATGTAGCCTTACATTTTGTTATAAGACTACATTAATCTATTATTCAACTTGGAAATCCACTGTATATACTGTATACTGTAAGCTACTGTTTACTACGTATCACTGTGAAACAAAATGCTAGTCTGATATCTGTGCATTGCTCAATGTGCTTAATAAGTTAATTATTAAAACAGATAGTTTTATCATAAATATATGCTGTAATGTTAAGGACAGTTACTGTAATGTTAACTAGTAATGCTCTGACCAGCCCTGAAAAACTAAACTTAAATTTCACAATTGACTGCAACAAATTTTTACTGTGGAGTTCTCTTTTAAAATATGTAAAGCACATCAACAAAGTGGGAAATACCTAATGAGAAATGACAATATTGATCCGATTTACTGTCATCCATTTACATCTCAATGACACAATCAATACCGGTACCGGTACTTAGGAAATAAAAGAAAAGAACCTTATCTTGCAAAGCGTTTTATGCTTTATGGCTCAGACAAGGAAGAATGCGTTCAAGAAGCAACAAAGACATTATCATCAGACATGATCATTATTTTTTCCTAATGTACTGTAAATCAGGGCACCAAGAAATCCTGTTTTGGGAGAATTTGTCACAGTTTGTCAAAAAAAATTTACACTTAGTCAATAAACAGGCAGATAACCACAAGCATTATTCTTATATCAACTTTTTGTGAGCTGGGGATAATGAGTGCCTCAAGTTGTTACAGGCCTGTGCAATGCAGTATCCACATATACTGTCCTATCAAATAGTACATCCAAAACGTGTCCTACCCCATTTTCCACCAGGGCACTTAGGCAAGGATGATGTTTCATTCTTTCTGTCAAGATACTGTGAAATATACCAGAGGTTATGGAGGAGGTGTCCAAGGAACTGAGACAGGTTTTTCTCAACCAATGCCCATCCAGACAGCCCGCTACTAATGGTCTGGGAGGCTCACAAGGGTTACATCAGAGGGCTCTTGATTAAGCTTGAGTCCTGTCTCAAGAAAGCCAGAGCGCAGCAAATTGTTGTCTTATTGGAGAAGATCTGGACCTTGGAGGCTATCCATAAACGTTCTTTAGCAGTCCAGGCACTGACTTTACAAGCCCAGGATATCAACTGAGAACGATGGCCCTGGAAAGAGTTAAGTCCGTGATTGCGAAATGTAGGCAAACGTTCTATGAACACAGCAACAAGTGTGGAAAATTGCTGGCATGTGCCCTTAGAGCCCAGCAAGCACACTTGTTTATCCCTGAACTTCTTAACGATGAACAGACTAAGGTTCATACCATGGAGGAGATAGCCGACCTGTTCAGGAGGTATTATACTTCTCTGTATAATCTTCCACATTCGGTCTCCTTGTAGGAGATATCTTCTGAACATAAGGCAATACAGGACTGTATTCAAAAGTCGGGACTCCCTCATCTTACAGAGGATGTCATCACCGAATTGGAAAAGCCTATTACGGCAGATGAAGCAACCCTGGCGATGGCTCGCATGCCCCTGGGCATGGCCCCCGGGCCCAGATGGGTATTCCCTCCTTTACTTTAAGACCTTTGGGGACCTTCTGACTCCTCATTTTCTCTCCACATATAATGCGACAGGGGAAGGGGCAATTCTCCCAGAAGACAAACTGTGAGCACACATTACAGTGATTCCAAAAGAGGGTAAGGATCCATTATATTGTCAATTGTCGGCCGATATCTCTTCTAAACGTGGATCTAAAAATATTCACTAAAATGCTTTCCATACGCCCGATGGACCTGATCCCACAACTGATCCACTCCGACCAGGTTGGGTTTGTCTTCTTGAGGGAAGCACGGAATAACACTATCAAGGCAAGGCAAGGCCAGGTTGGTTCATGCCGCCCGGTTTTCGAAAGACCCCGTTACTGCTTCTTTCGACCGACAAAGAGAAGGCGTTCAATTGGGTGAGTTGGCCCTTCTTGGTCGAGACTCTCCGATGCGTAGGCCCGAAGGAACAGATAATGAATTGGGTCCAGTCAAGGTAAATAGCCATCTCTCTGCATCGTTCCGGATATCGAACGGATAGCGAACGGGACAAGACAGGGATGCCTCCTACTTGCTCTGATCTTCATCTTGACCCTGGAACCCTTTCTCCGCTTCGTCAGGGACAACTCAAATATCTTGGGCCTGCAAGTAGATGCTGCCCTGTCTCCCAAAATCGCGGCATTCGCAGATGGCCTGTTGTTCTTCCCGACCAACACCTTGGTATCTATCCAAAACCTGCTTTTGAAATGGAAGAAATTGGAGGCGCTAGATGTGTCTACCTGCTTCCTTAGCTCTTAGTGGACTTTCCCTTTAAGTGAGCTTCATCCCACCTTAAGTATTTGGGTATCCTTTTGGGTGGAGGAGAGCTTTCCTCTTAATTTCCGTCCCCTTTTGACAGCTATTAAAAAGAACCTTTAGGACTGGCAGCACGACCTGTTTTACTGGTTTGGGCACTGTGGCATAGTTAAAATGAACATCGTGCCTCGGTTGCTTTATCACTGTCAGGCACTCCCCGTAGAGGTACCTAGCTCCTTCCTTAGAGCAGTAAACCAAGCTCTGGTCACATTTCTTTGGGCACAGAAGCCCCCCAGCTATCCCGATCTATTCTGTGACTCCCGAAATTGCTAGGTGGTATGGCCTTGCCGGATGCTAGGAAAAAAAAGAAGAACTGCGCTAACCTCAGAATCCCAAAATGAATGAGATATATATATATATACTAAACAAAAAAAATAAAGAACTTCAAATATTATACCTCTAGAGTCACCTCAGAAATAGTGCATTCAAATATATATGCATAAATGTGCAAAATTAATTTAAAGTGAAACACAATTAAGTGTCATTAATGTGGTAAATAAAAAACATATAAAAAATTAAAAATAGCCTAAAACAAAATATACACCTTAAATTAAACACACCCCAAAAATTGAGAAATGCATGAGATGAGAAACAAAATAAAAATAATAAAAATTATCAACTCTATATAACGTCCATATAATTGTATGACAAATTATTAATGCAAAGTGTCGATATGATTAATCAAACACCAGTGAGAAAATCTTCATGTGAATAACTGGATTTGAAGCACACAGATTACCGTATTTATCGGCGTATAACATGCGATTTTTCCCCCTTACAATCGGGGGGAAAGTCGTGGGTGTGTGTTATATGCCGATCCCCACTGTCTGTGAGTCTAAAAGACCGAGCCCCGCCGAAAAAGACCGAGCCGACTGCTCGGCTCTGCTCGTAGTCCCGCCTCCCTGCTTTTTCTGGAGCGAGCGCTGCCGAAAAAGACCGAGCCGACTGTACTGTGTACTCGGCTCAGCTCGGCTTGCAATATGGGTGGGACTGCGAGCCGAGCCAAGCCGAATAAACAGTAGAGTCAGCTCGGTCTTTTTCGGCAGCGCTCGCTCCAGAAACAGCAGGGAGGCGGGCCTACGAGCGGAGCCGAGCAGACGACTCGGTCTTTTTCGGCGGCGCTCGCTCGGTCTGTCTCGGCGGCGGGATATTTAAACATGGGCAAGGCTGCAAACGGCGCACGACTGGGGTGTCGACGTCACCCCAGTCGTGTTCGTTCGTTACATACCAGGAAGGACGGGTTGGTTTTCTGTGGCGTGTGTCCGGCCGGCGCACGCTTCTGTTTGAGCCTGTTTTTAAACTCTTTCATGTAAGTGCATATGTTTATTGATTGTGAATTAAAGTCGTTGGTTTTACACTATCTGGAGCCTATGTTTTTCCCTATATGACACTACGTTGAGCTGGGAGTGATATATGGAGTAACAGCTATAGTCCCACTGTGTGGAAGATCTGGGATCGCTTAAGAGGAACAGCTACTTGGATATCCATCTAATTATATTCTGCTTGTGGTGACCCTCTGTAACGGGGGTCGTTTGGAGCTGGTAAGGAGCCAATTCTCCCATTCTGGCAAAAACTACAGCTAGCTCATTGTATCGGCTCTTTACCTGGCCCGGAGCCCTTCTGGAGGCAAGTGGCCTGTTTTGAATTACTTTGCCTAGAGAAGTCTCCAATGCAACATGCGATATCCCATACTTACCAACTATTGTTTTCCCAACCTCCAGACTTTAGGCCTCCATATTTTGCCAAATTGGAACCGGAGCTGGGAACACAATTTACTGAGAAAGAGGTTGAGAGACTTTTCCTTTTTTCCTACAAAACTTCCATCAAGAGGCAGGATTTAAGGTGCTAACCTGGTGGTACTACACACCGGAGAGGATCCATAAGATGTTCCCCCAGAGTTCGGACCTTTGCTGAAGGTGTGGGGAGATTACTGGTTCACTTCTACACATCTTCTGGTCCGGCCACCTCCTTCAATCCTTCTGGAAGGAGGTCCACCACATAGTCCAGAAGTTTGCTGATAGAGAGCTACCATGGACTCCCGAGTTCTTCCTGCTGCATCACCACAAGATTCTGATCAAGATTTACAGGAGATCCATATTGTCTCTCCTGCTCAAAGTGGTGAAAAGCTGCATCCCTCTGTTTCGGAAGCAGACGCAGCCACCGTCAGTCGCTAGTTGGTTGAAAAAAGTGGAAGACATTAATGCAATGAAGGATTTGGTGGCCACAGAGAAGGGCCTTCGTGAGAAATTTTTCAGGAATTGGTTCTATTGGCACAAATTTGTCTAGTCCGAGGAATTTCTTTTTTTTTCCCCTTCTTTTCTTTCCCCCTTTCTCTCTCTTTGTTGCTCTTCTCCCCTCCCCTTCTTTTTTTTTTTTTTCTGCTTCTTCTCCACTGTTCTCCTTTAGTTAGAGATCCGTGATATATACAGTTTTAATGAGAGTGGCCCCCCTGCATTCCCAGGAATCTTCCCAGAAGGACCGTGATGTCATACCCAGACATAAAGAAGACAGGGATAAGGTCTAAGTACATTTTGCACCTACTATCTGCTAGTGATTTATACATAAGGAGGTTTCCTGCACAGCATAAAAGGAACTTTGCATTATACTGCAAGGTGTGCCTAAGACCTCACGGAAGTGGATGTCTAGAGGCTTCACATTTATCCAGGGTAAAAGTCCTCGTGCTTTCTCACACCCAAGGAGCCGCTGGTGCCATGTACAATCACCCATATGAGTGAATGACTGTATGTGACTCTACACATGAAAAAACTGGTGGTTTGTACATTGGTGATTACCATCACCTGAGCATCCAATGTATTGCCTCAAATGCACCACTTTTGGGTTTGAATAAATGCATACACAAGTAAATGCCAATGCACAAGCCATTGGTGTTTACATAAGTATGAGTACTACCATTCACTTGTATGGATGTCTGAAATGGGGCTAAGCAGTAGCAGATGCTGATGCAGGGTGCAGGGGCGCCGCCACCCTAATTCATGAGCATGGCCCTTAATCCACATGCAGGGTGCCGGACGCATGGATTCCAAAGTTTTGAGGCTCTAATTGGCTTCAAAAAGTGTGGGCACCCAGTTGTGTGACATTAGCGAATTAATATTGGCTAAGGTCTTCCTGTTTCTCCTCCCAGCCAATCAGGAAGCGGGTCCTGGGACCCAATTTGCTGGCAGTCCTAAGTCCTAATTGGCCAGGAGGAGAAATTAACACTGATGCTTGGGAGGAGACACAGAGGGGAAGCCACCACAGCCGAGACCTGGATAAGGTAAGTGCGGGGCTGGCGACGAGTGAGCAATGCGGCGATCCAGGGACAGGGGGGTGGGTGGGAACTTTATGGCTGGCTGGGGGGATGTGGATGGCTGGCTGGGGAGGCCACCCCCCCCCCCCCCCCCCAAGAAAATTGAGCACCAGCCACCACTGGGGCTAGGTATAATCTGCAGAAATTGTCCAACGTTGTGAAATTCTCAACAAGCAGAAGCTGATTTTTCTCAATCACATTTTGTAAAAAGTGGGCTTCAATAGTTTCCCTGTTTTTCTCAGACCATTCCAGAGTGTGCAAGAAGCCCTTGCTCCCTTCCCCCTGCACGTGACACCACTGCCCTAATAAGAGCCTTCTATACAGTATTTCCTTATTAGGACCGCACCTAATAAATACATTGTTTCTGTAAATTTGAAAGCAAGGACTTAATTGTATTCATATTTGGGAAAGCTTAGAGTGTCCTCTTTTGTAATAAGATTTTCTGTAAACAGCTTGGGTAGAATAAGAATGGAGAAGCTTTTCAAAAACATCTTCTAAACTTGTCACTCTCTTGAAATGATTAACTTTTTATGTTATGTTAAAACATACAGGTGAACAAAAAATAAACTCTGCATATACATATACAGTAAAACCTTGGATTGCGAGTAACTTGGTCTGCGAGTGTTTTACAAAAAAAAGCAAGATTTTTTAATATAAACTTTTACTTGATAAACAAGCGAACAATACGAGTAGTGCCCTGCCACAACTGAGTATAAAAGTGAAGAGAAATCCCATTTAATCAATGAGAGCTGTCTTAATTAGCACTACTGATGTCACTCTGACTTTAGACAAGTTTCCTGAACTACTTCAAGGTGACTTCTATCTGACTTGTGCACAAGGAGGGTTTGTGAAAAAAAAAAAACGCTTAAAAAAGCTCAAAGGAGCTCAAAGAAGCTCAATAAAAACATGCACAACACCACAAAAAAGCACAAGCTTCTTTTTTTGAGCTGCAGTGTGCATGAGCCCTAAGGCCTCATGTACACTGCAGCTGCTAAACTCACGTTTAAGAGCGGTTGGGTGTTTTTTTTTTTTTTTGCAGCCCCTGAACTCTCCTCATTGTTAACTTATGTATACATTATGTAAAGCATTATAAGCGTTTTCAAAGAGGAACATGTCAAATCTGGAAAAAGCACGATTTTTACCACATGCTGTTGCATGCAAGCAAGGGGAGAGAGAGAGAGACAGAGAGAGGGAGAGATTATCCATGGTTAAAGCACATTTCTCTCTTTTCTGCTGCTCTCTCTTCTCTCACAGAATGGCTGAAATTGTTAATAATACTTGTTTTTCATGCATTGTGGGCATTTGGGAGGGTCTCCAGAGGTTATCTTTAAAAAACACTTCTAAAAGCAAACTCGAATAAACACGGTATTTAGAATCAACAATACAGCGTTTTTAAACTTCGAAACAAATAATAGTGCGCTAAATTTCAAATATATGCTTCATAATAAACTCCAGTGAGTAAGTGACAAAACGTGATCTTAAAAGATTTATGCAAAAAGTCCACATGCACAATAATATAAATAAAACTTGATTGCTGGAGAGATGTGAATAAACTCAATCCGTGCTCTGTGACAGTCTCTAAGTGGTGACAGGTAATTACCACCACCTCCGTGTGCAATGTCTACTCACCTCAAATAAGGACCCCCTTGGGTCTATTGCCCCTTTTATTAATAATCCACAAATGGATCAGCTCGATCGTACACAAATTTTCAGCTAAAGGCTCCAGGAATACCAGGACTTCTCCATAAACAATTTCTTTCTCCAAATTCAATTTCTCAAAGCAAATAAAACATAATCTTCGCACAAGATTGCTTAAAAATACTTGCTTTAAATTAATCACATCATATGCACTCACATTTCAGCAGAAATAAAACTGCATTGAACAATCAGTTTGTCATTGGGACAGATGTCCTCTTCACTACACATCCAAGGTCACGAGACACAGGAAGTGTCGTCACCAGCTCCTCCCAACGCATTGCGTCACAGATCATGTGACTTTCTCAAGGGAAATTAAGCCATGTGACAAACGTTGCGGTATAAGAGCTATAATTTGTGTATCAGTTACCACAGTGACGCATGAGTCATTGGATCATCTTGCTGTCATTCACATTCATAGTACTCTTCATTGTGTGAGCATTTATACATTAGTATTGCACAATCTATATACATAGTATTACACACTCTGTATAGCACTAACTGGTTTAAAACACATATGTGTTTTAAAATATTATATTAAAATAATTATGACCCTTTTTGCCATGACCCCTTTTTTTTTAATTAAAAACCCACTTATATCTAAAAGGATTATTTGGCCCCATCTAGTGGCATATGTCAAAAACACCTATCAAAAATCGAATTGAATTTGGAGAAAGAAATTGTTTATGGAGAAGTCCTGGTATTCCTGGAGCCATTAGCTGATAACCCGTGTACGATCAAGCTGATCCGTTTGTGGATTATTACTAAAAGTGCCAATAGACCCAAGGCGGTCTTTATTTGAGGTGAGTAGGCATTGCACACGGAGGTGGTAGTGATTACCTGTCAGTACTTATTCTTTGCAGAGACTGTAACAGAGCACAGATTGAGTTTATTCATGTCTCTTCAGCAATCAAGAGTTTTATTTATATTATTGTGCATGTGGGCTTTTTGCATATATCTTTTAAGATCATGTTTTGTCACTTACTCACTGGAGTTTATTATGAAGCATATATTTAAAATTTAGTGCACTATTATTTGTTTCTATTCATTTGTACATGTGGTGCCAGAACACATTTTAAATAGCTGCAGCTGTTTTTCATTAATGTAATTAGTCACATTATTTATAGTTTTTAGGTTGTTTGTTATACTCCTATCAGCGCTTTAGTAATATATTTTAAGTTTTTAAATGTCGGTTACTAACTGTCAAGTTTCCAGCATTCAGAGGAGGTTTTCAAACATCCTGTGTACATGAAGCCTAATGCCGCGTATACACGACCGGACTTTTTGACAGCAAAGGTCCGACGGAACGATTTGGTCAGACAATTCGATCTTCATAGTTTCATAGTTTCATAGTTTGTTAGGTTGAATAAAGACACCAGTCCATCCAGTTCAACCTGAGTGAGTGTCTACAATGGTCCCTTTCCCTGTACATTGCTACACCCACATCCGTCCCTATCCTCAAGGAGTCCACAATCCAAGGTCCCCATTCATATACTAGGGCAAATTTTTAGACAGAAGCCAATTAACCTACCTGCATGTCTTTGGATCTTGTGTGGGCTCCATCAGACCTTTGCTTGCCAAAAATCCGGCGGACTTTAGAAATAGAACATGTTTTACATTTTTCCACCGGAACTCCGCCGAGAAATCCGTTCGTGTGTATGCTAGTCCGAAGGACAAAAACCGACTCTAGGGCAGCTATTGGCTACTGGCTATGAACTTCCTTGTTCTAGTCCAGTCGTACGTCATCACGTTCGAATCCGTCGGACTTTGGTGTGATTGTGTGTGGCCAAGTCCATTCATTCGGAAAGTCAGTCGGAACTCCGCCAACAGTCCGTCGGAAAGACCGTTGGACCTAGTCCCTCGAAAAGTCCGGTCGTGTGTACGCTGCATTAGTCGAATCCTAATCCTAATTGATGTGATTTGGATCTGACATTACAGGAGGATAATCCAGGCATTCCCTGAAGTTGCCTTAAAGTCACAAATAAATCTTTTTATATATTTTTTTTGTTTACAAACCTTTTTCTTTTGAAAAAAATGGTGGTACAAAGATGTGTTGCATATCAAAAAAGATTGAACAGATAATATAATGTATACATGTAAAAAGGACTTCTGATATAAATGATTTGTTAGCAAATGGATACAAAAATAGATTGTTAACACAAGAATATTGTGGTATTTATATATATTTCAAGATGTATTAAAGATATATTATTTTTCAAAAAGGGTCTTTAAAATATGAATTCAATAATCTAAGGGTTGAAAAAGAGTTTCACTGTGCTTAAACCATGAATCCCATGTTTTGTCATAGAATTGTGTAGAGTTGTATAATGTATGGAAAAAATTGTATTCACTCTTGCCTTCAATTGAGTAATAGGGAATACAGTAGGTTTCCAGTGGAGGGCAATTAGCTAGTGAATTGCTACATTATCATATGAATAAGTCTCATGTGTGGGAAGAAAATACCAGCAATAGCTGTAAATAATAAACAATTAGTCAGGAATAGATGAATGCATGTGTAAGAAATTATTGATGAAAATTTTCTAGTTGGCGCCAGATATGTGATATTTTATCACAGTCCCAGAAAATGTGGAAAAAGGAGCCTGGGGATGGACAACCTCTGAAACACGTTAATGGAACCAATGGAAAAATGGCATTCAATTTGGTGGAAGTATAATAGCATCTTGTAAAAAGTTTGACAGCAGTTTCTCTTACAGTAAGTGATACGAATGTTGATAATAATATTACCGAAAGATACGTTGCATTCCGATTCACATTTTTGCATGTAAGGAAGTTTTTCTTGTGTATCACCATTCACCAGATTATAGTATATTTCTGAAATTAGACCCCCCCCCCCCCAGGGTTTTTTAAACATATATTTTCATAAAATGTAGAGGGATCTATGTCTGTTGTTTGGTTTATATGGACTATAGACTGAAGAGCTTATGATTAAATGGTTGTGGAACAAATCATCTGAGTTTCCATGATTTCTTATGGGGAAATTCGTTTTGATATACGAGTGCTTTGGATTACAAGCATGTTTTGAATTATGCATGCAGTCCAAGGTTTTAATATATTTCATTGTATATGCTCTGCACACTGCTGCCAACATCATTTGCATTCTGCCACTTACAACCCTAAGACCCCGATGAGAAGCTAGCTTTCCCATGTACTGCCTACAATTGTACTATTAACCACTTCAACCCCGGAAGAATTTACCCCCTTTCTGACCAGAGCACTTCTTGCGATTCGGCACTGCATCACTTTAACTGACAATTGTGCTCCCAAACAAAATTGACGTCCTTTTTTTTCCCACAAATAGAGCTTTTTTTTGGTGGTATTTGATCACCTTTGCGGTTTTTATTTTTTGCGCTATAAACAAAAAAAGATCGTCAATTTTGAAAAAAACTGATTATTTTTTACATTTTGTTATAATAAATATACCCAAAAATATCTAAAACTATATATATTTTTCCTCAGTTTAGGCCGATACATATTCTTCTACATATTTTTGGTAAAAAAAAACCGCAATAAGCGATTATTGATTGGTTTGGGCAAAAGTTATAGCGTTTACAAAATAGGGGATAGTTTTATGGCATTTTTATTAATATATATATTTTTTTTTAAATGGCGGCGATCAGCGATTTTTAACATGACTGCGACATTATGGTGGACACATCGGACATTTTTGACACATTTTTGGGACCATTGTCATTTATACAGCAACCACTGCTATACAAATGCACTGATTCCTGTGTAAATGGCACTGGCAGTGAAGGGGTTAACGACTAGGTGGCAGTGTAGGGGTTAAGTATGTGCTGGGGCATGTTTCTAACTGTGGGCGAGGGGGGTGGCTGTGTATGACACGTCACTGATCTCTGCTCCGATCACAGGGAGCAGAGATCAGTAACACTGTCACTAGGCAGAACGAGGAGATGCTTGTTTACATTAGCACCTTCCCGTTCTTCCTCCCCATGAGGCAATCCCAGGTATCCCCTCGGCGATCGTGTTCGCAGGACCAGTGACCCGACTCATGGAGCTTGCCGCCCGCTAGGCGCCTCTTAAAGGGCAACGTACAGGTACATGATTCTGCCTGTACGAGTACGTATATCGTCGTGAGGCGGTCGGCAAGAGGTTAATGTCATAAAAAGAACAGTTATTTCTAAAGATGCTGGGTGTATATTTTGGGTCTGTTCCCTACAGTAGTAGTTATTAATTTGGAACAGTGATCAATATTACAATAGAAGTTGTTTATATATGAATTCCAACATTTTTAAGTTGTCACTGAAATAGGAGGGGGGGGGGGATCTTGAAATAGGGATAACCATTCTTGTGACAACTGGGCAAGTGAGGGTACATTTCCAAAGTGGAGACACTGACCGTAATTAAAAGTTGACAGAAGTTGGATAAACTCCATATTCTATTTAAAACACAAAAAAAAGTTTGGGATTACTATAAACATGAATTAATTATCATAACTATTTACAGATGGACAACCTTTCTTAAAAGCCAATCAAAATCTAAGACACAGTTAATGACATCAACAGAAAAAAATGTCTCCTTTTTTTAACTTGAACAGTGAGAGAGAAGTCCTCCTAGTTAACCCTGTTTGTTGAATGTAGTTGAATACGCTTTTAGCTTGGTGTGCTAGCTTATTAGGTATGATCTTGATACAAGAAACAAATAAAAACTGGCAGGTCTTCCAGCATCAAAGACTTAGTCCTTGGCACGCTGCTGTCATGAGTAACTTGAACACAGGCACGCCTTGGAATACAAAATTATTTTGCAATCCTTTTTTGCTTGAACCTGATCTTTAACTTCTTTGAAGTAATATGATTGTCAGTGATGTATCATGTGCTCCCTACATCCTGAAGTGTATTAATAAAAAAATAAACATTAATAACAGCTAAGGCCTTCAGGGCAGGTACCAGCTTTAATTACTTATACTCATTAACAATCCAATGTGTACAGTAAGAAGACAGCTAACTGGCATCACTGAGGTTATATGTACAGTGCTGTGAAAAAGTATTTCCCCCCTTCCTGATTTTAATTTTATTTGCATTTTTCTCACACTTAAATGATTCAGAGCATCAAACACATTTTAATATTACACAAAGATATCCCAAGTAAATCCAAGATGCAGTTTTTAAATTATTATTTCATTTATTAAGGAAAAAAAGCTGTTCAAACCTGCCTGGCCCTATGTGAAAAAGTAATTGCCCTCTCCCATGCTGAATCATGAATGACCTGTGATTAAGCACAATTTTTTGGAAAGCTGAGTTAGATTTCACTTGCCACACCCAGGTCTGATGACTGCCAGACCTGTTCAATCAAGAAATCACATAAATAGAAGCTATCTGACAAAGTGAAACAGATCACAAAAGCCACAAATCATGCCACAACCCAAAGAAATTCAAGAACAGATTAGAAACAAACTAATGTATATGTATCGGTCTAGGAAGGGTTTCAAAGACATTTGTAAGGCTTTGGAACTCCAGTGAACCACGGGGAGAGCCATTAACCACAAATGGAGATAACGTGGAACAGTGGTGAACCTTCTCAGGAGTGGCCGCCCTACAAAAATTACTCCAAGATCAAGACGATGACTCATCCAGCAGGTCATAAAAGAACCCAGAACAACATCTAAAGAACTGCAGGCCTCACTTGCCTCAGGTAAAATCAGTGTTCATAATTCAACAATAAGAAAAACTGGGCAAACATGGCATCCATGGGAGAGTTCCAAGGCCAAAGCCACTGCTGACCAAAAAGAACACAAGGGCTCATCTCACATTTACCAAAAAAACAGCTTGATTATCCCCAAGACTTTTAGGCAAATATTCTGTGGACTGATGAGACAAAAATTTAACTTTTTGGAAGGTGTTCGTCCCGTTACAGCTGGCATAAAACGAATACAGCATTTCATAACAAGAACATCATACCAACAGTCAGACATGGTGGGGGTAGCATGATGGTTTGGGGCTGCTTTGCAGCTTCAGGACCTGGACAACTTACCATAATTGAGGGAACCATGATTTTTTGTTCAATTAGCTTTTATTGAGAGTAAGGAGAATCAAAAGTACACTTTACACAATATAACAGTCAACAGTTGGTGAACAACAGAGTAATATTACATGGTTAGGGCATTCATTTTTATATTGCATGCATTATGTGGTGACAACAGGGTATATCTAAGGAACACAATACGTATCGTCTAAAGCCCTTCCTAGGTTCAGAGTGTCCTACTCAAGAGAGGAATCATAAGCGTAGACAGTTGGAACCATGAATTTTGAGCTCTACCAGAAAATCCTAAAGGAGAATGTCCGGCCATCAGTTTGTGACCTCAAGCTCAAGTGCACTTGGGTTATGCAGCAGGACAATGATCCGAAACACAACAGAAAGTCCACCTCCAAATCGTTCAAACAAAGAAAAATTTAGGTTTTGTAGTGGCCTAGTCAAAGCCTGGACTTAAATCCAACTGAGATGCTGCATCATGACCTTACACAGGCCATTCATGCTGGAAAACCCCCCAATGTGGCTGAATTAAAACAATTCAGCAAAGAAGAATGGGTCAAAATACCTCCACAGCAATGTGCAAGACTCATTGCCAGTTATCGCAAATGCTTGATTGCAGTTGTTGCCGCCAAGGGTGGCACAACCAGTTATTAGGTTTAGGGGGCAATTACTTTACTTTCACATAAAGCTAGGCAGGTTTGGACAGTTTTTTTTTGCCTTAATAAATTAAACCATCATTTAAAAACTGTATTTTGTATTTACTCGGGTTATCTTTGTATAATAATAAAATTGCATCTGAGTCATTTAAAGCGGGATTCCGCTGACCTATCGTTTTTTTTTTTTTTTGGTGTCATTGATATCTGAGTATACTATTAGTCTAGCACTCACTTGTTGCTGTTTTTTTTTCCCTGGCTTGCCGATTTCGTCCATGAGTTTAACTTTTAAAAATTCCTCCTGGCCGTTTCCATTTTTCTTGTGGGCATTTGAAGCCCACAAGCAGTTAGTTCCGGGATGCGGTGAATGCTGTGTTCCCTGCATTCACCGCTCGATCCTGCGCATGCTCAGTTATATCAGCAGGGTCATTAAGTCCTGAAATCTGACGAGATTTCGGCAGGACTGCGTTCCCCACTGATTCATGGGAAGAATGTGCGAAAGCTCCCAGGGGACATTGCGGAGCCGGGGAAAGGCGATAACCACGCCTACTCCCACGGGAGGAGAGCCCGGAAGTCACTTTTAGAATTGCAATTAAAAGGTAATTACGACGATCTGATTTTTTTTAAGGGTCAATTGCACATCTATGGCAGAAAGAGATTGGCTTAGGATGTTGTTGAAAATGTGAGTACAAGACCCCTTTAAGTGTGACAAATATGCAAAAAAATTACTTTTTCACAGCATTGTATATTCAATAGCTGCACACCTCACCCTGCTCGAATGGTTAGCAGGTAAAAGCACCTCAGCTCCATTCATCCAGACCACGACTCCACTATGTTTCACCCCAACCCCGGGCTATCTCTTCCTATTTCTAAAGTATGCTTTTAGTTTGGACAGACCTATCCTCAGCCTGCACCCTCACTAGTCAGTGACATCCAACTCAGTGGACCTTGACAGCCTGAGCGGGAACCCTTAAGCATTTATTGTGGGTCACAGTGAGACAAAACAGTGTCAGATCAATTCAAATTAATGGGTAATTATAGTTATTCTAACATTGAATAATTTTACCATAACTATACCTTTTTATTGAAATAAGAATATGACCATTTAATCTCTCTTTTGAGTCTGCTGACAGTGCTTATTAGGGAATGCTAAAAAAGGGAGATGTATATTTTAAAATGTAGAAAAGGAAACTGATAGATAAAGAAAAGCTTTAAGTCCCGGTTCACACAGGGGCGTGTGAACCGGGACTTAGCCGCCTGACAAGTTGCAATCCGTTCTGTACTATGGAATCGTTCTAATAGGAGCGACTCAAGTCGCTCCGATTTAGAAAAAGGTCCCTGTAATATTTTTGGGGCGACTTGCATTGACTTCTATATAGAAATCATTTTGCAAGCCGCTTCTGAAGTCATGTGCAGATCGCCTCTGTGAGTCGCGCTGCAAGTTGCGTCGCCCCTGTGTGAACCGGCACTAAAGTGTAATTGTTATCTGTAAATGAAACAAGGATAAAAACGGTCTTCAAATTTTGAAGTGGCAAGTATAAGATTATCAGAATATTGATTACTATCATTTTTTTTTTTTATGTCAACCTTCACCCCCTGGATGCACTGGGCACCATTGCTCTCCTCTCTCTTTCCATAATCCAAAATTGAATATTTATTTCCTTGCTTGTTTACCTATTTCACCCCCCACTGGCAGCTATTGGATTTGTAAATAAAATTAGAACTTGTGTTTTTTTTAACCTACGTTCGGGCCCAGATTGATTTTCTGAAACAACAGACAATAAGAGGAAATCTCCCCAGAGTGAGAAAAACTCCTCTTTGACAACTGTCACCAAAACAGGTGTACTTATTGGAAGATTAATTCTTATCACTTTTCTGGTGACAATATTTTGGAATTCCCTCATATAATAATCATCAGGACAAATGGGGATGCAGACAGCAATAAAAACATAATAGTATTTTTACCTTACCACTCTACCCAAAATAAAATAAAAACATAGTTCAATTTCTGCTTGGATTATTTTTAACAACAGAACTCAGTGTAAGGGAAATTATGTCTGAAATAAGTTAAAGGGGTTGTGGGGAAAAAAAAAAAACCTGCAAGGCAAAGGCATAATGAGCTAGTATGCATAGCATACTAGCTCATTATGAATAATTTATCTGAGAACGATGCCCCGAAGCGGTCCTCTGTTTGTAAGGGTTTACAACCACTTTAAAACATTATATGTGAAGATATAGTTTCTCTCCTTTTGAGTGACAGGCTGAAGTCACAGATTCACTCACTAGCCAGTGGAAAGTGTTGAGATATGAATCAATTTAGTCTGCTAACCCTAATGCCATGTACACATAAAACAGAAAAAGTCAGACAAAATCTTTTCATCGGATATTCCGATCGTGTGTGGGCCCCATCTGACTTTTGAAAATTCTGACGGACCTTGAAATAGAACATGTTTTAAATCTTTCAGACAAAAACAATTTCTATCGGAAAAAACATTTGTCTGTATGCTGTTCCGATGGACCAAACACGACGCATTGGCAGCTATTGGCTACTGGCTATTGAACTTCCTTTTTCTAGTCCCCTCCTACGTATTGTACGTCATCGCGTTCTAGACAATCAGACTTTGGTGTGAACGTTTCAGTGGAATTCCGTCTGAAAAACCATCAGAGTTTATTCTGACAGAAAAACCACAACCATGTTGTGTACGCGGCCTTAGACTGGCCATACACTATACAATTTCCCTTCAGATTTACCAACGCCATATAATATGAGGTCAAACCTAAACACTTCCAATTTTTATGCAATCAGGCAGCCCCTTGCACTACATGATTGAAGGTAAATCTAAAGGAAATCGAATAAGAAAATTGTATAATGTGTGGTCACTTGGCCAGCCTTAGGCTCTGTTCAGATTTGTGTAACCCGTGTTCTGCAGGTAGGGCAGCCTATAAAATTCCTTTCAGCACAAACATGGGGGTAAACGTCCTGGACTTTTTTTTGCAGTTGTGCCACATGGAACCACACCATGCATTTTCACCATTTTTTTCAGATTAGTTATGTAGTCAAGCTTTCCTAATGTCTGTAAATACTGTTGACCTATGATGTGTTTATATAAATACCCATGTTTTAAAGAATGTAGTTGTCCTTCTCCTAATAAAATAACAGTGCCCCACACCTGTATTACTAAACTTCCTGTTATTCCACTGTAAAGAGATATTTTTCTTTCTCTCTTTGTGATATCAACAACATTTTTCATGTGATTTATTACTTGTAAAAACACTACACCAGGGGTTCCTAAAGTGGATGTAAACCCAATTCATGAAATGTGGTCACATATATCTGCAGAGCTTTCTAATCTCTCTTCAAAGCACTAAGTCCCATAGCTTTCTCCTACTCCATTCGTCTGTTATCAGCCTGATAACTTCTGACAAGTTCTCTGACACATATGATAAAACCAGCCTGAAATTTGTGTCAGGTTGGGAGCTATAAATAGATTAGCACAAAGCTCTGTGTGTGTGGGGAGGGGGTGTGTCCCTTTCCTCTAATCAGCTCTCTCACAGTGCATAGCAAGAATCCCCACCCACAGGTGAATCAGGAAGAGAAAAAACAGGACGTGCACTTTCTAAACAGTATATAAAGCTGAAGACATCCGGTAAACGTGTACAACTTATGTAGGGAGATTTGCTTCATCTCTGTGTATCATCTGAGGCTAGTCACTGTACTGGGTGTATGGCGTGTTTACATCCACTTTATCTATTTTACGAAAAAAAGACCCCCATTCGATATTACCCAATATTAACATGTGCAGAATGCAAAAATGCGTTTTAGTTTTGATTCGTTATTTACATAAATGTATTTAGTTAAATGCATTAAATCCATTTAATTCACTTTCAGAATTAGTTTTGTTTTTCAAATCTACTCGAATTTTCAAATGCAAATTGATGCGAAAAGTTTCAAATCAATTTCAAATAGTTTTCGAATTTGAAAAGTTTTCCAATTTCCAGAGAGAATAGAATACAACAGAAATGAAAGGATTAGAATAGAAAAAAATAGAAAATTATATAACAGAAAATTAAAGAATAACCTATAATAGAGTAAAACGGAACAAAATAGGATGGAAAATAAAATAACAGAATAGAATGGAAGAGAATAGAATAGAAAGGAA
Source organism: Lithobates pipiens (assembly GCF_037356315.1). NCBI lineage: Eukaryota > Metazoa > Chordata > Amphibia > Anura > Ranidae > Lithobates > Lithobates pipiens. Next base: position 506,467,371 of record NW_027507903.1, on the reverse strand, counting down.
TATAATAAAAAAAATCCATTAAATAGAAAGATTATAACCATCTTCTGAAGTTTGAATAGAATAGAAAATAATAGAATTAAAAAAACAATAGAATAGAACAGAAATAATAAAATCATTTTACAAAATTCAAATAGAATCAATTCGAATTTGAAAAGAATACAAAAGAATAGAGTAGAATAGAAAATAACACAATAGTATAGAAAAAATAGAATAGAACAGAATGAATATAACCATCTTCCTTTTCTAATCTATTCTTTTCTATGCTATTCAAATTGATTTGATTTGAATTTTGAGAAATTATTATATTCTTTATATTCTATTCTATTGTTTTTTTTTATTTATTTTTTATAAAAAAATTCTATTTGTTCTGTTGTATTCTATTCTTTTATATTCTACTATTTTATTTTATATTCTACTCTTTTCTATTCAAATTTATTCTATTCAAAATTCGAATTTCAGAAGAAGATATTCTATTCAGTTGTTTTTTTCTATACTATTCTGTTATTTTCTATTCTAATCTATTCTTTTCTATTCAAATTTGAATTTATTCTATTTGAATTTTGGGAAATTATTATATTCTTTCTATCCTATTTTTTTATTTTTATTTTTTCTATTCTAATATACTCTATTCTATGCTATTCTTTTTTCCCCTGTTCTATTCTTTTCTATTCTATTCTTATGTATTCACATTTATTCTATTTGAAATTTGAATTTTAGAAGATTGTTATATTCTTTCTATGTTATTCTATTCTATTTATTTCTATTATATTCTAGTCTATTCTGTTCTTTTATCTTCTATTCTATTTTGTTCTGTTTTAATCTATTATATTATTATTATATTTTATTTTCTGTTATATTCTTTTTCATTCTATAATTTTTTGTTCTATTCTATTCCTTTATTTTCTATTCTATTTTATTCTCTTTGGAAATTCGAAAACTTTTAAAATTCAAAAACTTTTCGAATTTGAAAAATATCCGAATTCCAAAAGATATCGAAAACTATTCGAATTCAAGTTTCATCCTAATTTTTTTGTTATTTAGAATTCGAATAAATTCGTTACTATTGTAATTCGTAAATTCAGATACATCTGAATTTCCAAACATTTAAAATTCTTCCGAATTTCAATTCAGAACAAAACGAATCGCACATGTCTACCCAATATGTCCCCATCACCAGTTCTGTTAGGAACATGTAGGACTTCAAAAGATGTCCAAAGTTTAGTTTTACTTTACATATAAATAAATAAGTTATTCCAGCAGCTCTTCTCTTATCTATTTAAAAATAACAAATGCAGAAGCTGGCTAAAACTATTGAGATTTTGCTGTTTGTGTGCAATAAAATAAAGAATTAAGGTCCAGTCAATGATGGTATTAACACTTTATCTAACATATCAAGTCAATTTCTTCACTACAAATTAACCGAATCCCGACCACCGCACGCTGATGTGCATCCACAGAAAAGGGCGTACCCGTAAATCCCTTCATAATCCTAGGCTAGCGGTTCGCAAACCTGCGGGTCCCGCGGACTCGATGTCCGCCAGTGGCGCGTAATCGCGACGAGGAGAGGCAGAATGGGGAAATGCCTATGTAGACAAGGAATTTCCCTGTTCTGCCTAGTGACGTCAGGAATCTACTGCTCCCTGTTATCGGGAGCAGTGATCTCTGTCATGTCCTAGGTAGCCCATCCCCCCTACAGTTAGAACATGCTGAGGGAACACACTTAACCCCTTGTGTTTAACCCCTTCCCTGCCAGTGACATTTACACAGTAATCAGTGGCTATTTTTAGCTCTGATCGCTATATAAATGTCAATGGTCCCAAAATAGTATCAAAAGTGTCTGATCTGTCCGCTGCAATGTCGCAGTCCCAATAAAAACTGCAGATCAGCGCCATTACTAACAAAAATAACATAAATCTATCCCCTGCTTTTTAGATGCTATAACTTTTGTCCAAACCAATGAATATACACTTATTGCAATTTTTTTTTTTACCAAAAATAGTTAAAAGAATACATATCGGCCTAAACTAAGAAAGAAATTAGTTTTTTTATAGATTTTTGGGGGATATCTATTATAGCAAAAAAAAAATGATTTTTTTTCAAAATTGTGCTTTTTTTTGTTTATAGCACAAAACAGAACAAAAAGCAGAGGTGATCAAATACCACCAAAAGAAAGCTCTATTTGTGGGGGAAAAGGACTTAAAACATCACACGACCGCGCAATTGCCAGTTAAAGCGACGCGGTGCCGAATCGCAAAAAATGCTCTGGTCATTAAGGGGGTAAAATCTTCTGGGGCTGAAGTGGTTAAGGATCTACCCCTGTTAAAATCTCTCCTCTAAACTGATATATTGAATTTGCTCCCTGGGGCAAACATACTATTGGTTGACACACAATGGATGATAAAACACAGGAACTTGGCTGGCAAGAGTTCACTAATGGTTATTTTAGGTTTCTCATACTATTGCCGTCATTACCCAGCTAAAGGCTGAAAGCTTCTAAAGTCTTTGCTTAGTTCCAATGAAGAGAAGGCCAGTTATCCTTGATGATTTTTCTCAGACTGATGCTGACCAAGATAATTGTAGGCATGGCAAAGCATGGGAAAACTATTCCTTAGGGGGTCTATACTCAGAAAGTAGAAGATGGGCCACCAGGACATGCTACCAAAGGACAATAATTTTGTTTACACACTAAACAAAATTTTCTTCCATATACACCCAAAGTGCTTCTTATCTACCTGAGCCTTACCAAGTCTTCTGGTACTCAACGCCATACTTAAAAAAAATTATATATATAAAAAAAATACACATTATCCTGTACCTCTGATATTACATCTCAGAACAGATCTAAGGCAATTTAATAGCAGCGATCTACAGCAGAAGCACTGGTTCAGGTTTCCAAAAAAAAGTAATGCAATCGTATTCTGAAAAAGACAGTGGTCGGATGTAGTCTTGTAGCAAATCAGGGACGCAAAGAAGGAATAGATAGCAACTATTTTTAATTTATCAGCCTACTTCCAGTATTGTCACCCTTCTCCCGAAAGTGCTGCCACACCTCCATTACTGGTGGAATCAATAATTATTCAACATGGAAATAAAAGGGGGCAATAACCGTGAAACCTGTATAAAGCAACATGTGCACTCTTCACTAATACATTACAGAAGTTTTGTATTTTCCTAGAGATGCACAAGTCTAAACTACAATAGTTCATCTTCATACTGAACCCTCTGTCCCTATGCATCTGAAACCAATGTACATTGGACACTGACTTCTAGCCATGTCAGGATTAAACCTGACCCCTGTCTATCAACTGTGAAATACCAAAGCCTTTGCCTCCCCCTAAAGTTCTGGCATTTGACAGTTCAATGGCAGGTGGTGGAGTTTTTAAGTTCAAATCAAGGTTCAGCAAGGTTATAGGATTTAAGTAGGAACACAAGGATTGATCTGAAGACTACGCAGGTAAATGTGGTCACCGCAAGATCCATCTACATTAGCACTGTTGCCACATTACAAATGTTTTAGTCCAGGTCAGGTTTGATTTTGGGAAGGTATATTTATGTTCCCTAATATGCTTTGTATTACTTTTTTAATTTGTTATCCTTTTCAATTAAAGAATATATTAACTTCAACATTTCTTGCATATTAGCCTTTAAAATTAGCACTTTTGATTTCGAACATTCAAGTCCCATAGACTTTAATAGGGTTCTAAAGTTCATACACATTTTTGGTCCGTTCAAAGGTTCTGGTACGAACCGAACCGGGGGTGTTCGGCTCATCCCTACAATTGACATTGAGGATAATTTGGCAGGTGTACATAAGTGTAAATGAGGCTAAATGGATACTGTAACTCTTGTCTGCATCCCAGGTTACAGTGCACTTCTTGTGTGTCCCTGGTGAGCCTAAGCTGCTTAAAAAGGAGAAGTGCAAAACCCAGAGTGGAAAGAGGATCAGATGGAGAGGGGAGATGTGTACATCCACCCACACACACACACTTGCCAACATTATCTTTCATATCTCTATGAAATGGTAATTGCATTAAAATTCAAAAATCCCAATAAAGATTAGATTGTACATAAAAAATGCAATGAAAACATGTGAGGGGTTCCTACTCCTTCCCTACTTTATCCAACATGAAAAAAAATACAAAAAGTAATATAGTAATATGGTTTGTATCTAGTCACACAGCTAGTGAGATTATGCACTTTAGGAAATCATTAAAGTCTATCTGTAATTGTGGCAATGTTAATGGAATACTGTAGCAGAGTTCAATTAGAATGCATTGATGACCAATAATGTTCCTCTAATTTTGGAAAGCCCTAGCTTTTCAGTCTTGCCTTAAATAAAGGACATAAGCACACCGAGTGCCCAATCACTGGCTTGGTTTGCACTCAGTCACTTTGCTTAGGGCAATAGCACTTCCAATTACATTGCTGATTATTTCATAAACCCAGCAGAGTTTCTGGGCTGAGTGACAGGACTTTAATACTAGTTGACAATCCCTCTAGACTTCCTCATTGGGGGCTAAATCTTAACATGTTTATTCCTGGCAAAGTCACATCTCATTTTCATCTGATGTACACAGAATCAGTTCAGAATTAGGTTACCTGGAGCCCTACAAAGAGCACACGAGACTTCAAGTGAACCTGTCAGGTGTGAAAAGAGACTACACTAACACAACTCTCAATGTAAAGGGCAAATGTTAATCTTCAGCTCTGACAAAACACTATCTATGAAGGATCCAAACCCTCATCAAGCTCCCCAGTAAGCTAATACCAGTGGCCTACTGACCAATTAAGCTCTTGTTCTGGATGCTGAATGAAGATTGTACTGGACCAGTATCTGGCCATCTGTACCCTTAGCCTAAGATTGTGGTATGACTCAGGTGCAATGCAAGGAGTAAAGAGAGAAGTGGCAAAATACGTAACACCCTATTACAATTTACTTTACTCAAGAAAGACTAGTACTAAATGGGTTCTGATTGGTTTATATGCATACTGTACCTTGCACTGTTCTCCATGCATTGCTTTACTGCATAACTACAGTTATGCCAACGCTTCTGTAGAACTGTTAGTTTAGTCACTTCTTTCATTTTTAAAGTTCTATTCAATGTTGAAATGCACCTGGTTTATTGTCAGCCCCCACCACATAAAGTATATAAAAATATATATTAAAAAATGTTCAAAATATACAGCTTTTTTTTAGGAAACATTTAACCAAATACTAATTATGTACCCGACTTCCTGAAGACGCAAGTGAAGTCACCTGACTTGTAGGAAAACTGGGTGATCAAGATCCAGTGAAAATGAACTCCTGCACATTGCATTAAGTGAATTCTCGCATGATTTTGAGAAGCCAGAAACATCACAAATATTCATATGGTAGTTAACCTGGGACAAATTCATGTATATTTTGATGGATGATTACTTGGAGTTTACTGAGGAAACTGTTGGTACAATGGTGCATTCACCCTCAATTCACCCCCCTCTCCCCTTCCCCATCCCAAAATATATATACAATGGCACAGCAGCATATTGATGAGAAATCTACTTAATACTGCTTCAATCCTTTTTGGATCGAAGCGTTAGGATCTCACCCTTTTGACCATCCCCACAGGACTAATCTCCAACACTGTTGTGGAATTCAGTTATTAGCACTTGTCGGTGAAATAAGAAGAAGTCTATTGACCCATGTGCATAAGCACTCCTCTATACATGACAGTGCTGCACACCAGGGCTGTCATTAATATTGATTGGACCCTGGACAAAAATTTTCTTGGGCCACACTCCAAGCAATTTCGCTTTCCACCTGCTCTGAGTAATACTATAAATAGCAGCTAGACTCAAAATCTGTTTACTGAATCAGATCAGGCAGCAATTGCAATCGGTTGCCTGAGGTTACAGTGTATTATTACCGCTCTCTGACTGTTTGATAGAGGTTACAGCACACATTATGGCTCACTGATTATTTGCTAGATCTTATAGCACATCACCTCTGCTTGTTGATTGGTTGCTAGAGATTACTGTACATAAATACTGCTCACTGATTGGTTGCTAGAGGTTAATGGACATCCTTACCACTTACTAATTGGTTGCTAGAGGTTACTGCATATCCTTACCACTCAATGATTTGTTACAAGAGGTTAGTGCATATAATTACTGCTCACTGATTGGTTGCTAAAGGTTACAGAACATCATCTCCTCACTGCCTGCAAACCATGGACTGGGGCGGTAAGGGGACCCATTAATAGACAGAAAACTCCTAGGCATCCTAGGATTCTTGGGATCAGTGGCAATGCTGGGGGGGGGGGTGTCAATTTTGGCAATGCTGGGGTATTAATGGGATCTGTGGCAGTGGTGGGGGGATGCAATTAGTTAGGGGGCAGTACACTGTGGCAAATTCTGAACCATTTAGAGCAGGGGTGCCCAACCAGTGGCCCGGGGGCTACGTGTGGCCCTCAGAGCACTCTGTTGTGGCATGGGGCCTCCAACTCTGGGATGGCAGGTTGGCAAAGCCCAGATCGTAGGTTGCCGACCCACCATCCCAGAGCATCAGTGTTGTGAATGGAGGTGGTGGTAGAGGAATCAAGCCGCTGTAGAACCGATGCTTCCTATATAGTCGCAACTCCTGTCGTAGATGGAGTGATACCAAATGCACTCTGCTTGGGACAGCGATGGCCAGCAATACCTGAATTAAAGACTGTTATTAAAGGTAGGTTTATTACTAAAACCACAGTGTTTATATGGGCATATCTGTTCTACAGTGGCTACTGGGCTGCTTTCAAACTGGTCCGCAGGGTTAGCTGCACTGTGCCATAGACTTCTGTTATTACCTGTGGGTTTGGTTCAGAAAGTGCACCACACCTGCAGGATATAATAGAAGTCTATGGCAAAGTGCAGCTGACCCGCAGGAATGCCACAGGTGCACTGCCCTGCATCTATGGTGTAGGTAAACTGCAGTGCATCAGTGTAAAAGCAGTCTTAGACCCCTTTCACACGATTTGTCTGACTCAATTGGACCCTCCATTCACCTCTATGGAGCAGCAGATGTAAACAGACTTGTGTCCGTTTACACCCTCCAACCTTCAATCTGATACGCTAAACAGAAAACAGAAGGGGATCTGTCCTCTTCCATCTGGGTGGATCAGATCAGAGGACCCATATAGTAGAGAGGGCTGTGTCTGCGCTGCACTGCATATGAAGAGTGCTGTCATCCACCTGTTCCACTCATTGTGGCTCGCAACCGGTTACCAAGTAACTTAAGTGGCCCTCTCTGTTCAAAAGGTTGGGCACCCCTGATGTAGAGCAAAGCTGGAAATCTTTGGCAAATATATAGTGGGGGGTTTTACACTGACCACCAATATAATGGGGAATTTACACTGACCACCAATGTGATGGGGATTTTACACCACCCACCAAAATAAAGAGGGATTTCTACACTGACACCAATGTAATAAGAGCATTTACACCAACCACCAGTGTAAGGGGGAATATACAATGACCTCCATGTAAGGGGGAATTTATACCAATGTTAGGGGGGTTAACACGGACCACCAATGTTGGGGGGGTTAACACTGACCACCAAGGTAAAGGGGCATTAACACTGACCACCAATGTAAGGGCAATTCTGCACTTACCACCAATGTAAAGGGAAATGTACACTGATCACCAATGTAATGAAGACATTACATTGAACCAATGTAATGAGGGATTTTACATCAACAACCAATGAAGGGGATATCTACACTGACCACTAATGCAAGGGGGATATACACTCATATACACTAACCACCAATTTAAAGGGGGCTTCTACATGGACCACTAATGTAAGGGAGGATTCAAAACCAATATAAAGAGGAGTTTCTACACTGGCCACCAATGTAATTGGGATTTACACTGACCACTAATGTAATGGGGATTTACATTGAACACTAATGTAATAGGAGCATTCAGAGTAACCACCAATGTAAGGGGGACCTTCACACTGGCCACTAGTGTGAATGCAAGGAACACCAAGCCCCAATGTAATGAGAAGATTTACACTGACCACCAATGTATCTGAGACATTTAGCCTGCATTCACATTTGTGTGCATCAGAAACGCATGCAAATTCCCTTTTCTGACACCACAGAAACGTGCTGCCCTTTAGCAGATACACAGAAGTGACAGTAATTGTTAATGACACCCTCAGGTATCTGCTGAGATGTACGTATTCACATGCACCAAAATTCACAGTGCTGTGGCACCATGTTATTTTGAAAAAGGGTTCCACCTCCAATTTGCTTAACTTTGCAGAACAGGCTGATGTTAGGCTTAATGACCACAGTTGTAGGCAGGACTTTCAAGTATGTCCCTTCTCAGTGGGCAGCATTCAGCAGAAGTGATGGTGGATATAGCCTCAGAGGTGCATGATATACATATGAATGCTGCTTCTATTTACATATCAATGCTGCCAGTCTGCTGCTATATACATATTAATGCAGCCCCTATTTATATATCAATTAGGTTATTTACATATAAACACAGGGTCTGCAGGTGAGTCATCTGGCAATAGGGCAGAGCTGGGCAGCATTAGTAGCAGCACTTCACACTGAGATATTGGGACACAGCATGTGGCTAAAACATCAAGAAACAATGGAATTTAAACTAAGACAGTTGGCAAGTATGAGGCAGCTGCTTGATGGGGCCCAGGGCAGCCACCCCTTTTTCCCAGCCTTACAGATGGCCCTTTTTCACACATACATTCATGCAGATATATTTATACCTTTATATCAGTACATCAGAAGATAAAGTTGAATACAATGTGTCAGCACAGTTTGTCAAGAAAGGTTGGCACACATAAACAGTAGCACAGGTTTCATAACCTTTGGCACCTTCCATTATCTACCCACCAGATATTCACGGCATACCTAAAGCATTCACACTTCCTTCTATTACCCTACAAGAGAACTTAATTCATAACTCAGAAAGAAAAAGTAGGCCTATAGATAGCCTTGAAACTAATGAGAAATGAATCAAGAACAATGAAACCAAGGACTGCTCCCCCTCCAAATAGTGCCCCCCCTGTTACTCCTTCCAGCAGTGAATCAGCAGCTCAGTTCTCCCTGCTCCCTTCTCCAGTAAGTGACTTAGCAGCTCTGCTTCCCACCCCCTTGCAGCATTGAAACAGCAGCTTGGCTCACCCTGTCCCCCATCTCAGCAATGAATCAGCAGCTCAGCTTACCCTGTTACCCCTTCCCAGTAGTGACTCATCTGCTCGCACTTTTCCTACTGGGATCCACTCCACCAATGTGTGATAGTGGTGCAACACATTGATGCTCTCTTTTCCTCTTTGCCACTAAAGAGCAAGGCTTTGGCTCCAACTGGAAATAGAAGTAGTTTCCAAAAAGTTAGAAAATCTTCTTATCTAAAGCAAGATTTGCTGAAAGCTGGGGTCACACACTGATGACTTCAGGGGCATCCCTTTTAGCTTACCTGCAATTTGCAGTTATATGACCCTATATTATTTCTTTTTTTGGAAGTGAAGACCAGTGATCCACTGCTGCAGTGTAGGCTCACCATCATGACATCATTTTGTTGCAGGTGGAGCCTGCAGGAAGCTGGGAGCACCCAATCGGCAATGTCTATGCCACCAGGCAGTGGAATGGACGCCCTAAAAAGGACCCTCCTACTTTGCAGCAAAAAAGAAAGAAGACCCTGGACTTGATGTGTCATGTGACTGTAGATTTAGGTAGGTAAATGGAGTATATAGCTTATTTTTTATTAATGAGGCAAAAAGCTAAGGGGGTGGGGCTTGATTGTGTGTGTGTGTGTGGTGGGGGGAGAGGGAGAAGCAGCACAAGGAGCCAATCAGTTCATGTGTTGACAGAATATACTGATAGGAGGAGAAAGCAGAGTGATAGAGAGATAAGCTCAACGCTGTACTGCTTCTCTTTCACTGTCCAGTCAGAGGCTAGGGGCAAGTCAGTGACAGCCCTGAGCTCAGATGAAGTGGGTTGAATGATACCGGGCATCACTAAACCTGGAACACTGAGGACATCAAATGTCACAAAAGAACCAAAAGTACTGAGAGGGACAGCTCCAGACTGAAAGTGATTATAGAATTGACAGGTTTTTTAATCTTTTCATGGACTATCATTATTTTTTATTGGAGTTCATCTTTAAGCAGATGATGTCATAGATATGAAGATTCTAAACACCACCTTGCAGTCTCCTTGTAATGAGTAAACAACTTAAGCCAAGAAATATAGACTTTTTTTGCTAAAGGTATTTTAGAAAAATGCCTTTTGTTATACCTTTCCACATAAGAACTCACGTAACTAGAAAAACGTATATTAGACATGAAAGGTTTCATTGTTTAGAACTGCTTTGTCATCCTGCTTTTGTGTATTCTGAGTCCCCCTGCTATCTTGAAAGTAAAGCTGCAAATACCTTCAAAGTAGCTCCATTACACCTGATTTTTACAGTTTTAGAATGGCCACTTAGGCCTAAGGCATGAAAAATATCTCTTTAAAGAAGAAATGCAGTCAAACACATACCGTATTTATCGGCGTATAACACGCACTTTTTCCCCCTTAAAATTGGGGGAAAGTCGTGGGTGCATGTTATACGCCGATCCCCACTGTCTGCGAGTCAAAAATACAGAGCGCCGCCGAAAAATACCGAGTGCCGCCGAAAAATACCGAGCCGATTGCTCGGCTCTGCTCGTAGTCCCGCCTCCCTGCTGTTTCTCTAGCGAGCGCTGCCGAAAAAGACCGAGCCGACTGTACTGCGTACTCGGCTCCGCTCCGCTCGCAGTCCCGCCCATACTGGGCGGGACTGCGAGCGGAGCGGAGCCGAGTACGCAGTACAGTCGGCACGGTCTTTTTCGGCAGCGCTCGCTAGAGAAACAGCAGGTTTCTTAATTGCCCCAAATGAGGATTAGGCACAGTTCATGGGGTCAAGAAAATATTCTATAATCCGCCCAAGCAAGGGTTAACAATACTAATGGTGCACAGGAATATGCAGCTCCATCAGCTAGCGGGACACTGGAAGCTGTGAAAATATATAGAAAAGGCAGAGTTCACCGGCTACTTGTGCAATACAGTTTTATTAAATGAATGAACAACAATAAAAATCAGGTTGCACTCACAAAGGTTGTGTGAAACAGAGCATTCTTATGGATAACCATGGTCAGCAGCATATGGGGAGTACTTTTTTGGATGGCGGGAGAGCAGGAACTGATGAGAGATAGGATCCAGACAGCAGCAGCAAGCAAGCTGCGTGTGAACCGCTCCTAACAGCCAGGAAATCCCAATCCTCAGTAAGTATCAAGATTGAGTTCACCAGCTGGTGGCACTGTGCTGCTCTGGGCTGTTTGCTGCAGTACCAGTGTCCACCAGCAGGTGTCTCCCAGAAGCCAGCAAGCTGTAATAATCAGCCACACTTGCGTTCAGCCATTTAATGGCTATTTAAGGCTACTCCTTCCCTTCCCTGGTGTGTTATTATTCGGTTCGCCTCCTTGCTGTCAGAGATCCTGTATGAATGAATGAATGAATGAATGACTTGTATAGCGCTGCAAATGCGAACTGAAACCCCCCTGCCTAGCTTCTGCCTCCCTCTGCCTTGCTCTTGCTCAAGTACTCAGTCATGATTCCCCCTTCCTTGCATCCCTGCATTCCCTGTACCCTTGTCCCTTATATTGTATTTTGTATATAGTCAGTTGCTAGGATCATCAGTTATTTGCCTTATGGGGTTTGCTCACTGTTTGCTGTGTATGTTTATTGCTGTGTTCACTGTTAATAAATCGAATTTTAAGGATATGTACTTTGTTTTGGTCACAGTTTCTATGTGTAGCACATGTCTGGTCTCCTTGCTGCAGAAACCTGACAGTAAGGTTGGTCCCACCTCTACATTCACGTGACTCTGAGCTGTGCCAGCTGACAAGAGACTCTCTGGTGGTTGCTATCACAATGCGTCTCAGAGGCTGTGGCCTTCTTCAGGTTTGCCCGCTGCTCTCCCAGAGGTTTTTTTTACTTTAGGGGTCCGACTGGAGGAGGTCTTATCCCTTATTTTGGTGTATTTTACATTTGACCAGGGTCCCTCCTGCACAGGAGGTCAAGTGGGGGGAGCCAGGGGCACCGGCAGGGATGAAGAAAAGGGCTGCTCTGTGCAAAACCACCGCATAAAGCAGGTAAGTATGACATGTTTGTTATTTATTAATTTTTTTTATCAAATCTTTAATATACCTTAAACTGATGTTTACCTTGAGTTTAAAGAGGAAGTAAACTCTCCCACTCTGATGCTTCTCTTCATTTAGTCCATTATTATAAGTAATTATGAGGCTATAGCCACTGTAATCCAGCCCAAATCACATATTACTTACTGTTTAAAGAAACTTTAAAAAAATTATTTCCAGGGGTTAGGCAGCGCCATCTTAAGTATTGTTTTCTGAGTCCACAGTGGAGTGTATTTCCGCCCTTACATTGAGCACTTCCTGTACTGTTAACCAAGCCTCCTTCTCAATCCAACATTTCTATGGCAACCCTGCTTCCCTGTTCATAGCTGACTTGTTTTATTTCATAGTATTTACTTGTGCCGATGTCTGTTTCCCTTTGTCAGTCTTATCAGCTTCAGCTGATAAGACTGCAGTAATGACCAGGTTTAAATTGTATGTCATGTCACATGGTCACATGGTGTGTAGGAGGAAGCTCTTAATGAGTCTGAAGTCTCCTGGGAGTTAAGTGTTGTGCCATAGGAAGTCCTGATAACAGATAGATAAGACATAGAGAGTGTGCCGTAAATCAGGGGAGATCTGGGCATGCTCAGTGACTTCATTCTAAAGAACAAAAAGGATTACAACAATACTAAGCAAGTAAGGAGATATCTACAAGCAGTGTTCATTAGGGTTTTTTATGCTGATTTACATGGGACAAAGTTGTGGGGGAGGGTTTACAACCACTTTAATTGCACACCTAAAAGGCTAACTGTGAACTAAACTGGTCCCATTGACTACCTTTCTCAAGCAAGCCATAGATGATGCAATGACTCCCCACACAACACAGTAGGGTGTTGATGGGGGAATCACTCCCCTGCGCTATTGCGTTCTGCTGGCAGGGAGCCTTCTCAGCTGGTAAAACACAACAATCACTACTGAAAGGGACTTGAACCAGACGGCTTGATAATCCTCACTCGGGGGCCCCGGGAACACACAATGACAGATTACACCAAAAATATGTTAGTTTATTAAGGGAAATATCCCTTGGCTTTATACAAAATCAACAAATCAAAGGTAGGATGGATTTCAATACATTAGGGTTTGGTTACAGAGAAAAAGGATGACAATTAAGTTAAGTTTAAGTTAAAATGCTCTCATAATAGAGCAGCCACACTAATCTATTAGCCTAAACATTTCTAGCACGTAAAAATAGTAATAATAATGATAATGATATGGAAATATGCAGACTATAAACAGCATTAAAACATCATTAACCCTTCAACTACTAGCGGCTATAGTCACCGGCAGTAATTTCAGGCAAAAAATCCGTAAGGCTGGTTGTACTGAAGTTCCTTGATGGATAAACTTCAGTACAAGCATCCTACCCAAAGATGGATCAAATCTCAGCCGATCCCTGCTGAACCCACCAAGATTTGATCCATCTATGGCTGGCTTCAGTCTGCTGGTGCCAAGATTGTTGTCCAGCACACAGGACTCTCTTTGCACAGGGGGAGGTTGAGAGTAATATAATCCCATTTTGGGTACTTGATATTTTTAAATTATGGCAGGTTCTAAGGAGTTTATCCACTTTCAGACCGGACCATTTTGCTGGCTTAAGACCAGACCACTTTTTGCATTTCGGCACTGCGTCACTTTAAATTGCACGGTCGTGGGACATGGCTCCCAAACAAAATTGATGTCCTTTTTTTTCCCAAAGATAGAGCTTTCTTTTGGTGGTATTTGATCACCCCTGTGGTTTTTGTTTTTTGCGCTATAAACAAAGATATAGCGACAATTTAAAAAAAACGCATAATTTTTTACTTTTTGTTATAATAAATATCCCCCAAAAATATATAAAAAACTGTTTTTTCTCTCAGTTTAGGCCGATACATATTCTTCTGCATATTTTTTGGTAAAAAATCGCAATAAGTGATTATTGATCGGTTTGCGCAAAAGTTATTGCGTTTACAAAATAGGGGATAGTTTTATGGCATTTTTATTAATAATTTTTTTTTACTAGTAATGGCGGCTGTAAGGGTAGGGAGAATCACCCTTTAAGTTTATACTCTTCTGCTTGAACAGATATTTACTGAAGTTTAGTGAAACACCATGCTTTGCAAGTTACTTCTGAAGTCTGCCAGAAACAGGATGCATTCTGTGGTCAGAGCTAGCTGTTAGAACTTATAGGAAGTAGGAGATATTCATAAGATGAAATGAAGTTATGTGGTTTAATTGTAGACAATTTTAAGGTCATGAAATATATTTCTATAAATGTATGTCTGGGGACCTTTTTATCAAAAATTCCCCAAAAAAATCCGCTTAATGTATGACGCACTAAATGTCAATGCTTCATGATTGGTTATGTCTTGAATGTCTTGTCTAATCCTGATTGGCTGACAATGCAATGTTTTAAGCACAAAAAAGTAGTATTCAGGAAGTAAAGAACGTAGTCATGATAATCCTCAACTCGTGTGATTGTCTGATTTTTACCCAATCGATTGAGAGGGCTTTCCAGTGATCACTAAAGTCCAGCTCGAGCTAGGAGCTAGGAGGGGCTCACCTTACAGCGGCGATCATCGATTTTTATTGTGACTGCGACATTATGGCGGACACAGCTATAAACAATGTCGTTTTTTAAATTTGTATAACGTTAATAACTTATAGAGGAGTGCATGTGAACAGCTGCTTTTTGGGTTCTGTTGACCTATTTAAATTTACATTTTTTTTAACAGTTCAGCCTCTTTACAATACATTTTTGTGTTCAATCTATGTTTATTGAAAGCTTTAACTTACAGAATACATAAAAAACAGAAAATATTCCCTTGTAAAGTAGGGTAAAAACAAAAAAATACAAGTGAAAAAACATAATAAATAAAAGCAACCAAAAGGCTTTTTTTCTTTTTTCATTTTAGATAAAATGTTGAGGGGTTGCAATCCTGGTTGCCATCAAACGCAGCCACTGTGCCCATCAAACGCAGCCACTGCGCCCATCAAGCGCAGCCACTGTGCCATCAAACGCAGCTACTGTACCCATCAATTGCTGCCAGTGTGCCCATCAATTGCTGCCAGTGTGCCCATCACTTGCCGCTACTGTGCCCCATCAAATTCTGCCAGTGTGCCCATCAATTGCCGCTACTGTCCCCATCAAATGCTGCCAGTGTGCGAGCAGCATGTGACGTTTTGCTGATGTTGTAGTGCGTTATTACACTGGGGGGAGGGAGCGTGGCCGCACTACACACTCCTAGCCTAGGGGGCCCTCTAATAGGGTCTGCTTGGGAAATGGTTATTCATCCTTTTCAGGCCCTCTCCCTGCTTTGATTGGTGGGATTTTAAGCATATATAAGGGGTCAGTGGCATTTGCAGATCTGCTGTTGCCCCAACCAGATGCAAGCACCAGTCCTTGTCAGAACCAGGTATTTGTCACAATTTTAACTGTTAGGGAGTTAGCTATAGGGCAATGTTTGAGTTCTTATAAGCTTATAGGTGTTTTTTCACATTTTCCTTTAGTGAATCTTTTCCTATAACATTACTACCAATTCTAAGATTTCTTTACTGCCTGGCTCTAAATTTCTACATCTGCTTCTTGGATCATTTCTCAACAGGGGTCAGTAAGTGTCTTCCAGTATAATTTCTTTCCTTATATACAATACCTGTTGAGATAAGATATTGCATTTTGTATTCTTTTATCGGTTAATTGCTGCATGGTGGCCCCAGTGACAAAAAATTCGGGAAAACTCAGCTTGTGGATGAACATCGACATTGCTTTAGGTCTGTTTTTACAGAGGCTATATTTTTCTCTGTAATGCACATTAACCACCTCAATACCAGGCACTTAAACACCTTCCTGTCCAGACCAATTTTGAGCTTTCAGCGCTGTCGCAATTTGAATGACAATTGTGCGGTCATGCTACACTGTACCCAAATGAAATTTTTATCATTTTTTTCCCCACAAATAGAGCTTTCTTTTGGTGGTATTTGATCACCTCTACGGATTTTATTTTTTGCTAAACAAATAAAAAAAGACCGGAAATTTTGAAAAAAAAATGTTTTTTTTGTTTCAGTTTCAAAACGTTGTAAATAATTACGTTTTCTCCTTCACTGATGGGCACTGGTGGGGCGGCACTGACAGGCACTGATAAGGCGGCACTGGTGAGGTGGCACCAATGAAGTGGCACTGATGAGGTGGCATTGATGGGTACTGATATGTGGCAGTGATAGGCGGTACTGATGGGCACTGATAGGTGGCACTGATGGGCGACATGGATGGACACTGATAGGTGGCACAAATTGGCACTGATAGCTGGCACAGATTGGCATGGATAGCTGGCACGGATTGGCATGGATAGGTGGCACGAATGGGCATGGATAGGCGGCACAGATGGGTATGGCTAAGCAGCACAGATAGGCATGGATGTGCACTGATAGGCGGCATGGATGGGCACTGATAGTTGGCATGGATGGGCACTGATAGGTGGCACAGATGGGCACTGATAGGCGGCATTGTATTGTACTGATGGGTGCAAATTAGTGCCAAACAATAATGCATGCCAATCAGTGATGCCCATTGTGGGCACTGATTGGCATCCATTGTGGGCATTGATTGGCATCCATTGTGGGCACTGACTGGCATCTCTGGTGGTCTAGGGTGGCATACCTGGTGCTGGGCATCCCTGGTGGTCTGGTGGCGTCCCTGGTGGTCCAGTGTGGGCATCCTCAGGGGGGCTGCACTGATAATCGATCAGCACAGACCCCCCGTCAGAGGAGCAGCCGATCGGCTCTCCTCTACTCGCGTCTGACAGACGCGAATGAGGAAAAGCCAATCACCGGCTCTTCCTATTTACACTGTGATCAGCCGCGATTGGACATGGCTGATCACGTGGTAAAGAGTCTCCGTCGGAGACTCTTTACCGAGATCGTAGTTGCGGGGTGTCAGACTGATACTCTGCAACAGCGATCGCCGCGACGTGCGTCCCCGGGGGTGCGCAACGGCTCAAAATCCTGAGGACGCCCTATGACGTCCAGTTAAGGATTTTGAAACCACTTTGCCGCCATCATTTGCCTATGGGCGGGCGGCAAGTAGTTAAGGTCGGTAAAAACTTTTATGCAATAAAAATGATGTATATGCAATATAATATGTTGTGATATTAATTGTATGTATTTTTGCACTGTAGCTTATTCTGTATGCACCCCTTTGAAACGCATCAGGTGCTGTACCCCATTATTAATACAACTGGATATATATTATGTTGCAAACTATATGTGCAATTATGTATGGCTACATACTTTGACCTATGAAGTCTTTTCAATTTTACTTTTTGTTAATCCAATATTTGTTGTTATGTAGCCATTAAAGTCCCACGCAACAGAGGGTATACTTGGTCTATTTTGGTTCAGGGATGTTGACTGCCCATTAGCACCATATTCTTCTTCAATGTCTCCTTGATTTTGTATCAGGGTGCCTGTACAGCAGAGCTTAAAGAGGTTGAAGCATCATAAAGAGCCAATCAGTGCTCATGTACTAAGAAGGAACATGCCATTAATAGATAGCAGACTGACAGAGAGATGAGTGCATCAGTGTGCTGTCTCTCCTTTCACCGTCCAAGGGAAGGGCAAGACCTGTAAGTGTTACTAAATTGCAGCTGAGAAAGTTCAGGACTCCTGTCCATCCAGGCAGGGCTGTGCTGTGTGGCAGAGCTGTAAATCTCAAGACTGTATGGACAAACATTCAAATCCTTTTTCAAGTAAAACAGCTACCTTATGTGTATTTCTTCTGTGTATTGAAACAAAGAGAGGGAAATTGGGACTTTAAATAAGGTGGTTGACCTGTGTAGATCAATGCAGAGAAATTTTATTGTAGGAGTAAGAATTTGTCAATACGTAATGATAATACATTTCATAAATAACTGTTATCATATCTGTACTTATACATTATATAGTATTATAAGTAATAAATACATTTCTTGTGAAAAATTCATCAATAAATATTATCATATCTGTACATAGGTATAAAATTTGTATCATCATGTTCGCAAATATATGCATGGTAAGCACATGGCAATCATATGACATAATCAATTCACATAAACGCTGGCAGCCTAATTCGTAATAAAAATGATTAAAAGTGTAACATATCCAGATATTCCTAATGGGGCACATATCTACATTCATTATAACCCAACGTGTTTCTGTGTAGGAACACTTCATCAGGGGCGGATGTGTAGAGAGTATCTATAGAAAAGATATAACGTACAAATTAATTCTAATATTGAAGTAAGTACAACAGGACCTGACACAACAATGTCATCCACCCTGAGTACTTACATACCAGTAAATAGTGACGGTATGCAGTAGGAACAGAACCGAAGCCGTAGGAGTGGTCCATCCCAGGAGCTGAGGTGATCATATGCCCCATAGCCAGGAGGGACGCACAAGCTGAAAACCCCCAAAAGGAGACGCAGGCCCCTTATGTCCAAAGTGTAACCAAATGGTGGGGAAAACCCAAAGTAATTTTTGATGTGACCTGTAATGATGACTAAAGTGACCATGGGTTAGTGAAAAATAATAAGTGGGGATGAAAACATGGAGTGTAAATAATGAGGTGAAATAGTGTACAGTGTAAAAACGGTGGTGATATGGACCACCTGCAGTGTGCTAAAAAAGTGTAAAAAGAAATCACAATGACCCATATAGTGAAAGGGTAGGTAGGACCCAGCTGAGAAAGTTCAGGTCTCCTTACCATCCAGGCAGGGCTGTGCTGTGTGGCAGAGCTGTGTAAATCTCAAGACTGTATGGACAAACATTCAAATCCTTTTTCAAGTAAAACAGCTACCTTATATGTATTTCTTCTGTGTAATTAGACAAATTGTAAGCCTAACTACAGCTTTACATATCTAAAAGATTCTAAGTTTCCCAGTCTACTAACAAATTTTCATAGCTGTGTGAGTCCACATTAGGGAGCTGTCTTCTCTTTTCCTGGCCTGGTGACACCATCATGGAGTCAATAAGCAAGAGGAAATCTCCCAAAGGGTAAAAGACAGCAATAAGAATCTGACAGAGGTTCTAACATTTCTAATCAGGGATTCTAAACTTTCACAGTTTTGCCTGCATGGGGCATTATTTTATTTAGGTTGAATGTGTTTTAATAGGCTTTATCCAGTGAGGTATTTTACGTGAGCTTGAAGCTCAGCTTTAACTCATGTGGTCTGCTTTCACTTTGTAGTGACTATACACAGTTAATCTAATGCTATTACCCACACAATCCTTAAATCCTCTTTCTCTTGGCAATCTGCTTTCTAGAAAAAAAAAAGTTTCATTAAGCAACTATTTTTAGAAGCTTCCCCTATGAGCGGATATGAATTAATTTCACTTATCCGGCAACGGTAAAATAGGTGTGTATATATAGGCTGCAGGGCATTTATGCAAAATCAGAATAGGCTAGGCTTTTCTCATAAAACGCTTTAGAGCAGGGGTGTCCAAGGTTTTCACCTTCCTGAGCCACACTGGAATAAGAATTGTCTTGGGCCACACATAAAATACACTAACAATAAGGATAGCTGATGAGCAGAAAAAGACCCGCAGATCACGAGGTAATGATCACTGATAAAGATAATGTGCCTATCTTTGTAAAAAAAATGTATTATACAAGTAAAAGAGGCAACATAAAACTAGTTTAATATATGACATTGTTTTTTATAAACAACAAGGTGTGTAGGTGTGGCTGCTGGCCCCGTTCATTATAACCTACCAGACCTATTCGCGGCTCTGGTGACGCCCTGTGTCATGTGCACACCAGGACTTGGGTAAGCAGCTCTACACATTTTTCTTTTCCCCTTGTGTAATATATATATCGTTGAACTGTATAATATATATAATAATATTTTCTATGGATTATATTGTTATTGATCTTGTGTCTATTAAATCGCAAATGTTTTTTCCTAATGAAGCAGTTCAGTCTGCAAAACTAGTTGAAACACTGTTCATGACCAAGTCACCTATGATTTTAATCTATTGCTGATGCCCTTTGTCATGTATTATGTATTAATAAACTTTTCTAAATTTTATATGATTGTCTATATACTCTATTGTATCTTTTTCTGTATTGTATCGAGATAGTCCACTTGCTTTTCCCTCCCTCTTTGGTTAGTCCTGGCTGGAGACCAGGCTCCCAAACCCCTTATTTCATAAAATTTTGGATGATGGTACAACCCTTGTTCTAATATATATACCGGTATCCATTGCACTATTTCTAGAGGCCATCCTTATTTTTATATGGCCAACTTTAGTGCAAAGGAAGAGAGGGAACATATCTGACCAGGTCAGATACATTGCAGTGGGGTCGCACTCTGATGCCTGTTTTACTGTACAAAGTTCTACATCATTGTAACTAACCATAAATCTGACACCTGTCATACATCCAGACACATCTATTCAGTCCCACAATTCCTACATGTTTATTAAAAGTGATTGATAACAGTTTTTGTCTATGGTTTTACCTAGTTAAAATCCTTGTCTGCAGACAGTATGACATCCAACGTGTTCATCATTAAATCAAACTCTTCTTGTTTTGGTAAGACTTCTCCAACCCAAGGACATTAACATATTTATGACTTTGTGAAAATTGACTTTAGTTCACCCCACCCTATGTGTTAAATGTGCGCTCGGATCACGGATCGGTGACGATCCGTTGCACCCCTAGGGACGGAGAGGGAGAAGAGAGGGGGATGGCGGCACGGAGGGGGAGAAGAGAGGGGAGCGGTAGATATTAAGCACTGCCACCACTGTGACGCAGCGATGCCCTGCACGCACGTCGACGTATTTTCTTAGTCGACGTAGTCGATTACGTCGACACGTCGTGGCAGCTCTAGTTAACTGTTTTATTTAATATTGTCTAACTACAGTATTAATAAACATATTTTACCTGCTTTTTAATTCAAACAGACAGTACCAGGTTCTATTTAATTTCTTGTCAAGGTTGTTTTTCTTGGTAGTGGTTGAAGTTCAACTTTATATATAGATTTTCTATATTATGAAATAGTATAGTATACATTTCTAGAGACTATTACAGTAACTATTGCTTAATATTGAATTAATAATAATAATGAAGATATTACTACCACTACTAGAATAATAATATGAATATGAATAATAATCATATTATCAAAAACACATATGCAAATTAATATGAATAATATGAAATCCTACTACACAATAAATCATATTTTTATGTAATATGCTTGCAAAGTAAAAAACTGTATAAATTCAGCTTGCATTCCCCTATGCTTTGAACACGATCTTGTCTGCCTGGTTCAATACATAATTATTGTACTTCCCTTTATACAATACAGAAAGGTTAGCAGATAAATGGAAAAGGCAGTTACAAATGCCATCATGCTCTGCAAACTGAGTGTCGTGTTTTTAAATAAAGTTTTTACACAAACCTGATTTCTAACAAATAGATCCTGCAGTGCACTTGAATGGGTAAGATAATTTGTGTTTACAATTTCTCGAAAATGTGGTGTTTGGAAGAAAGTCGAGTCAAGCGTAATCAATAATCAATAGAGTATTTTCTTTAGCAGAGAACAGACTATACAGACATCAGTGTGATGTGTTCTAATCTGATGAGAAGAAAGGCAGGGCTTATATACATGAGGGATGGGATGCCAAAGTAAAAAATGGCAAATAAACAATAGTTGAATATTTTGCAGACTAATTGGCTATATGCCTAGATCTCGTGGTCAAAGTGACCTTGTAATTTTACTTGGAATCTGTTACAAACTTAACAGAAACATACTTAATTGTAGAAACTAAAGCTGGCCACACACAGTTTTTTTGGTTGGCTGAGATTCTTCCAGCCACACAAACTAGGTGGATGGAGGAATCCCTCCATGGGGCCATTATATTCTGACAGTGACACCCATCGATGGCAGAAAACACTAATTACACTAAGCGGCTGCAGCTGTTGGATAATAGAGAATTTTCCTGCATAATCCTTTGGCTACTTTTACACTGGGGTGGGCGGGCGTCGGCGGTAAAGTGGCGCTTTACCGTCATTTTAGCTGCACTAGCGGGCCGTCTTTAACCCCTGCTAGCAGCGGAAAAAGGGTTAAAGCCGCTGGCAAACCACTTTGCCAGCGGTTTGGCAATATATAATGTTTGGGGGTTCTAAGTCATCTAAGTCATTCAAACACCAAAATCTCAAAACGAGGCTGATCCTTAAGTGGTTAACAAAAATAGTATTTTTTTCAAAATGGTACTTCAATAACACACACAGTCTTTGATTTCAGCAATATGTGTAGTGAGAATTCGACTGGAGTTCAATGTAAAATTCGATTTGAATTTCAGTCCGAAATTTGTTACATTATTTGGAGCATTTGGTAAAATTAGTTCATATTGTAATTTGGGTATTCAGAAATATCTGAATCTCCAAACAATTAAAAATTTGTCTGAATTTTAATTTGGAATGAAATGAAACACACATGTGTAATCTCTCCAAAAATGACATTTTTGTTGCAGGGGATGCCAGAAATCTGACTTGTATCTTAGGCAGACTTCTGGGAAAATTGGTGAGCCAATCACACAAGCAGGAAATGATGTTTCTGGGGAGTGGTCAGTACACATTCTGTGTACAGAACAACTCCAGGTAGCCATATTGCAATGCATTTTTAGAAAATTACAGTGGCTGCAGGTTGAAAAGGAAAGGTAATTTTTAAAAACATTCCAATTACAATATGATTTGTGTCGCAATTATATGTGCTATATTATTTTTCTTTATTTGCAATTTTTTTCCCATGAAAGTGGACTTACCCTTTAACGGTTTATCTGCTTTATTACATACAGAAAGACCAGCAGGGCTCTTTTGTGATGTCTGCAAAATACTGTTAAGGTTAGGCTTGCAATAAAGGACATCCACGCTGGTATATCTCTTCAGTCTATGTATGGTGTACTAAGCAATAGCACTGTACACTGGATCACAAAGCATCAAAGGCAGAGTAACAAGGTCCAAAAATAAACACTCAGTTTTTACATGGTTTCAGTTACATATCAGTTACATGCTTTCTACACTATTCTATATCT
The DNA here is from genome assembly GCF_037356315.1 of Lithobates pipiens. Taxonomy (NCBI): domain Eukaryota; kingdom Metazoa; phylum Chordata; class Amphibia; order Anura; family Ranidae; genus Lithobates; species Lithobates pipiens. The sequence continues at coordinate 506,444,111 of NW_027507903.1, read as the reverse complement.
CTGGCGCATATTCAATAGGAAAAGCTGAAAATTCTTATTATCTAAGATAATATTGTAAGTGTCAGATAAATGATAAATGACAATACATGACGTTTGCATATTAATTAAAGTCTTGTATATCAGCCAAAAAGTTATTAAAAATTAAAATGAAAGAGAACCCCAAAAAAAGAGAAAACCATAGCCAAAGATATAAGACCACTGGCCACACGTCCTTTCCTATCCACCTTCTTCTAACCACCACCCCACACATCTAGAACAATGGTTACACTCATGAGCCTACATTTACAGACATCTTTTCATTTCTACATTGTCTAGACTGAGCTAAAAGAAAAAGAAAAAGCTCAGAACTCAACAAGATGTAGAACATAGTTCACTTAAAGTCCACATTTAATTCACGCCAAGACAGTTTCCTTGTGAATCCATCTTGTATACATGTTATACATGTTAATAACTCAACTCCATGTTGTCTCTCATCTTAACAATACTCAACAATGATTATATATTTGAATCTACCAAAAATGCAAGGGCACCTAGCCGATAGGTTCATAGATTTACTTGTTTTTTTAGTTCTTTGCCTTGGTAGAAGACCCTTTTCAATAATTTGCACTTCTGTTGGAAATGATCTGTACGTAGTAGGAAAAACACTTTGTCATGTCTGTTTTCTCTTCATGTATAGACCTTAGCTAGGTCACCCATTATTTTAATGAAAGGTATCATTTGCATGTTACTCTATGTTATGGAATATGTAGAGGAGAATTGGAATGGGCAGTCTGCCTATTCTGTTTCTTGTTTTTTCAGTTTTGTTTTTGCATGCCTTGACATGCCACGACACACAAGAAAAATAACCAAAAATGTATAGAAAATCCCTGAGAAACTAGTTTCGCATCCACCGAGGACCACTTTGCTTTTGATTGAGAGCAGTGTTCATTTTGTTCACTAAAATATTTTCATTGACTAAATTAACCACTTCAGCCTCGAAAGGATTTACCCCCTTAATGACCAGGCCATTTTTTGCGATACGGCACAGCAGTGCTCTAACTGACAATTGCGTGCTCGTGCGACGCTGTACCCAAACAAAACTGAGGCCTCTTTTTCTCACAAATAGATCTTTCTTTTGGTGGTATTCGATCACCTCTGTGATTTTTATTTTTTGTGCTCTCATCAATTTTGAAAAAAAAACAATATTTTTTACTTTTTGCTATAATAAATATCCCAAAAATTATCCCAAAAAAAAATTCTTCATCAGTTTAGGCCAATATGTATTCTTCTACATATTTTTGGTAAAAAAAATTGCAATTAGCGTATATTGATTGGTTTGGGCAAACGTTTTAGCGTCTACAAAATAGGGGATATATTTATGGCATTTTTATTATAAATTGTTTTACTAGTAATGGCGGTGATCAGCAATTTTTAGCGGTACTGCAACATTGTGGCAGACAGATCACACAGTTTTGACACTTTTTTGAGACCGGTAACATTATTACAGTGATCAGAACTAAAAATAGCCACTGATCACTGTATAAATGACATTAACAGGTAAGGGGTTAACACTAGGGGGCAATCAAGGGGTTAAGTGTTTCTAACTGGGGGGGAGTGGACTGACTAGGAGTACAGAGAGAGATCGCTGTTCCTGATCACTAGGAACAGCAGATCTCTCTCTACTTGCCTGACAGAATCGGGATCTGTCGGTTTACTTTGACAGATCCCCGTTCTGGTTCTATGTGGAGCCATCACGGTTGCATCGGCTCCAGCGACGCTATATCCATTAAAGGGACTGCCGTACTAATACAGCAATTCGTGCAGCCGAGCTAACCTGCCGAAGTATAACTGTGGCGGCTGGTCGGCAAGCCGTTAATACTATTTTAGCTGACTAAAATATGACTCAAACTAAAACGATTCAGATGACTAAAATATGACTAAAACTAAAATGTAATTTTAGTCAATAGACTAAAATGGCATTTTAGTTAAAAGACTATGACTAAAACCAAATTGAAAATTGATATCAAAATAACCATTGCACTACCACATAAGAATACACGGGGGGCATCTACTAAGCTGCTGAAAGAAAGAAAAAATCAGAAAAAGGCTTTTCTTATTTTTTTTCTGAATATTTAATGTTGGTAATATTTTCAGGTAATATGTGCAATGGCATTACAGTCTATAGAGTTTACAATTTTTTTATTTTTTATTATTTTCAAATTGTACTTATGCTTGTCAAAAAGGAATGGTTTTGTTTGTTTATGAAACTTGGTTTTATTTATAAAGCCGTTATATATCGCAACGGCTAAATCTGTGTCTGTAGTAGATGTTCAAACCTTAATACCATAAAAAATAACATGTTATTAGGTTTTTACTTCAGGAGTATGTAATGTTTGGCAATTTTAAAGACATAATACATTAAAATTTAACTAAACCCATCAGATTTAAGTATACTAAAATACGACTAAAACTAAAACAATTCATATGACTAAAATACGACTAAAACGAAACGGGCATTATATGCCTGTCAGTTTCCCCTAGGAATGGGCTCTGACATCTACGCCGGCTCCCCTACGTGTCGGCGGCGTTTCAACGTCATCACGCCTGTTGAAGCAGTGACGCCGGACGCCGTCTCGCCGGGGGGGGGGGGGGCGGGTTTTTCAGGAACTGTGCGCCGTCTCTGCTGACACTGTATGTCGGCGGGAGGCAGCGCTGCTATATCCCATGGGCGGCTCCCCTTTTACTTATTGAGGATAGATATCTTGGCCAATGTGCGGTCTTCGTTTGTCTTTGAGGGTGGTGCTCTAATCTTTGAGGCAGTATTTAACCACCTAATTAGCCTCACACATGCAGGGCTCCTTTTGAATCCCTGCTGGGATTGTTTGCTACTTTGTATTGGATCATTGGTAAGTTTTCCCTGGTTCTACGTTGTTGTTATTTAGATGGGATTGAGATACATTCACAATCATTATTAAGGACAGCTCCCTATTAACTCTCTCTTACTTTTGTCCTTTGAAAATTTTTTGAGCTTCTATACTTGGCTGCATCTAAATTGTGTTATCATTATACGGACTGGCTTTAATTGCAGATACAAGAGGGAGTTTCTTGATATCTGGATCTACTAGCCTCTCAAATTCATATTGATATTTTCAATACTAATGTGAGTTTTTGAGATAGCATTTCCTTTCATGGTATGGAATTTTATATTTCTTGCTAGTTTGATAAGGAAATGTCATTTAGCTGAATATTATTATTTTTTATTATCTATCTAGGGGTTTCACGCCTTTTTACGACCTGCCCCTTGTGGACACGGCGACCCCCAAGGTCCTCACTTTTTCCGGATCTTCAATATTATTGAGAGCAATGGTCTATTTGGTATTTTATAGTCTGCAATGCGACTTTTTTATTCAATTAGACCATCCACCAGCTCGGATCTAATTGGTCCCGCTATAATCACCAAACTTGCAACCAAAATACTTCGGAGGTTTTGGAATCTCTCTAACATTGTTTGGACACTGAAATCCTGGAGCCCTGCCTGTTTCTTTTAAAATTACACTTCTGGTGTCTTCTGATTTGTCTAGTTAGTGCATCCTAAATGCTTCCTGCATCCTTTGTTTGAACCACGTACACATGCCCTATACCAAGCGTTATATCTTGACTAATTAATATTATTATTTTTATATATTTGTTAGATATTGCAGTTACTCTTTGCGATCCCTGAAGAAGGAATTAAACATAAATAGTAATCCGAAACATGTTGGATATTGGAAGTATGTTTTATAATGCTGTGATTATTTTGAGAATCTCTGGCTTCTTCAATGTACATCCGGCAAGAGTCTCTGCATACAATGTGTTGTTTTTTTGCATTTTTTTTTCCAGTGGCAGCCTGTGAAGCGCTGGTTAACTCTATGCCCAGGACAGTTAAGGCAGTGCTGGAAAATAATGATGGGCACACAAAATATTGACACTTTGGGCCCAACTTGGACATTTTCACTTAGGGGTGTAACCACTTTAGTGCCAGTGGTTTAAACACTATTGGCTGTTTGTTGAGTTGTTTTGAGGGGGCAGCAAATTTACACTGTTATACAAGCTGTACACTCACTACTTTACATTGTAGCAAAGTGTAATTTCTTCAGTGTTGTCACATAAAAAGATATAATAAAATATTTACTAAAATGTGAGGGGTGTACTCACTTTTGTGAGATACTTTATATGTAAAGCAAAGAACCAATTTTGAGCCTAAAATGCTTCAAAAGACTTAAGCCTCGTACACACTACTATTTTTTTTCATTCAAACCGCTGTAAAAAACTGACAGCTCTGGTCGGAGCTGCTGTACTAACTATGCAATGTTAGTACAGCAATCTACCCTGCTGAGCTATTGTGTTCTGACAGGGGGGTGGCCCCCTGCGGGAACACTCCGGTCAGCGTTCTTAGTGTTCTTTTTCCTTACATTCATTTTGCATTCATTGCATGAGCCTTCAACAGAAGCTGGCCCGGCTGCTGTACACATGGGCCGAATGTTGGTCGGTTTCTATTGAACCAGCTGATACCGGCCAATCGTCCCGTGTGTACTAGGCTTTATTCAAATAGATCTGAACACTGTCTGAGTTACATTTAGCTTGCTAAAGTACTGTGTATCAACAAACTATAATTTTATTTTTGAGAAAAAAATCTGTTTTTTTTTTAACCTTTGTTGCATCTTACTGCTGCTGATCTCCTGTAGCTTCTCTGTAGCAATTTCCTGTCTACATGCACTCCAGTGATGACTATGTAGCATTTCCTGATGGTGATAACAGTGGTCCATGCCTGCGTAATCTGTGTTGTAGTCACTATTGGAAGTCTGTGTGACATAGTGACAATGTAGTAATAAGGGACAGAGCGTTGTCACCCTATAACAGAAAAATGCCTAAACAAAGAGCAGGGCCCTCTGATTCTTCCTGTATTGAATTATATTTAAAATATACTGTCTGTCGTGTTGTAAAGCACTGTGCAAACTGTTAGCACTATATAAACCCTGTACAGTATTAATAATAATACCAAGGACCTTACAGGCAGACTTACCAGGTACTCTGTTAATAAAAGCTGCAGATTTAAAAGTATCGAAAATAAACTCTAAATTACATTACCATATTTGATGTGATTGGGTTTAATTTATTATATGGAAAGACTATATTTTATGGCAAAAGCCCCTCAAAAGCAGTTTATTTTTCTGGTAAGGAGTGTTGTCTGCTCAACCGTATTCCAGGACCAACTGACCTTACCGTAAACTCAGAGAGGAATTCCAGGTCTTTTATGGGATGCTGTAAAATGGAACCAATCCATATCAGCAGATCACTGCAATAAAAACACTGGACACATACAGCCTAACAAGAGTTCCTGGACTAATATTCTATCAAGGAAAAAGCAGCTCTGAACTCAGGGTTCACTAAATCTTGTGTTGTTTTAGGGAGCTATAGACTTTCAGATGGCCATAGATAGATAGATAGAATTTCAAATGAAAATTCTTAGAAAATATCTTAAGAAAATTTTTACGAAAATTCTCAGAACATTCTTTGTCGTATTAAAAAATTTGGTTTATTTTTAACATTTGATTTTGAAATTAATGGACTTTACCGAATGAAAACCACATGTGTAAACTGTTGGCACTATATAAATCCTGAATAATAATAATATACTGTTAGAAATGAATTTGCTCGAGAAACATTTTCCAACCTGCTCCTTCAAATTTTCTCAGCACTGTAGTCAAAAACAAATGTCAATTTGACCCACTAAATGATTACAATACTGAATGAACTTTCATAGAATCTTCTTTTCCCAAGAATTTGCATTCAAAATTCTATTCATCAATAGCCAGCTAAGATAAGTTCTCCTTTTCACTAAAACATACTATGCTGTCTATGGGCCAAAGTTTGTTGTCTGCACAGTTTTCAGATAGTGTCCTTGGGACACTAGCTGGGACTTTGGGAATATCATTCATTTCCTACAGGGAATATCATTCATTGCCTACAGGGAATATCATTCATTGCCTACAGGGAATATCATTCATTTCCTACAGGGAATATCATTTATTGCCTACAGGGAATATCATTCATTTCCTACAGGGAATATCATTCATTTCCTACAGGGATTATCATTCATTGCCTACAGGGAATATCATTCATTGCCTACAGGGAATATCATTTATTGCCTACAGGGAATATCATTCATTTCCTACAGGGAATATCATTCATTGCCTACAGGGAATATCATTCATTGCCTACTAGGAATATCATTCATTGCCTACAGGGAATATAATTCATTGCCTACTGGGAATATCATTCATTGCCTACTGGGAATATCATTCATTGCCTACTAGGAATATCATTCATTGCCTACAGGGAATATCATTCATTGCCTACAGGGAATATCATTCATTTCCTACAGGGAATATCATTCATTGCCTACAGGGAATATCATTCATTGCCTACAGGGAATATCATTAATTTCCTACAGGGAATATCATTAATTTCCTACAGGGAATATCATTAATTTCCTACAGGGAAAATAATTCATTGCCTACTGGGAATATCATACATTTTCACGTTGGGTATTATAGCACACTGCTACACAACAGTGTGGATTTTGTTTAGCGCCACTAGGCGTTTTTGCTTGCATTTCAAGTGTTAGATTTGCCTTCTATCCACCTTCTGATAAATATCATTCATTGCCTACAGGGAATATCATTCATTTCCTACAGGGAATATCATTCATTGCCTACTGGGAATATCATTGATTGCCTACTAGGAATATCATTCATTGCCTACAGGGAATATCATTAATTGCCTACAGGGAATATCATTCATTGCCTACAGGGAATATCATTCATTTCCTACAGGGAATATCATTCATTGCCTACAGGGAATATCATTCATTGCCTACAGGGAATATCATTAATTTCCTACAGGGAATATCATTCATTGCCTACAGGGAATATCATTAATTTCCTACAGGGAATATCATTAATTTCCTACAGGGAATATCATTCATTTCCTACAGGGATTATCATTCATTGCCTACAGGGAATATCATTCATTGCCTACAGGGAATATCATTTATTGCCTACAGGGAATATCATTCATTTCCTACAGGGAATATCATTCATTGCCTACAGGGAATATCATTCATTGCTTACTAGGAATATCATTCATTGCCTACAGGGAATATAATTCATTGCCTACTGGGAATATCATTCATTGCCTACTGGGAATATCATTCATTGCCTACTAGGAATATCATTCATTGCCTACAGGGAATATCATTCATTGCCTACAGGGAATATCATTCATTTCCTACAGGGAATATCATTCATTGCCTACAGGGAATATCATTCATTGCCTACAGGGAATATCATTAATTTCCTACAGGGAATATCATTCATTGCCTACAGGGAATATCATTAATTTCCTACAGGGAAAATAATTCATTGCCTACTGGGAATATCATACATTTTCACGTTGGGTATTATAGCACACTGCTACACAACAGTGTGGATTTTGTTTAGCGCCACTAGGTGTTTTTGCTTGCATTTCAAGTGTTAGATTTGCCTTCTATCCACCTTCTGATAAATATCATTCATTGCCTACAGGGAATATCATTCATTTCCTACAGGGAATATCATTCATTGCCTACTGGGAATATCATTGATTGCCTACTAGGAATATCATTCATTGCCTACAGGGAATATCATTAATTGCCTACAGGGAATATCATTCATTGCCTACAGGGAATATCATTCATTTCCTACAGGGAATATCATTCATTGCCTACAGGGAATATCATTCATTGCCTACAGGGAATATCATTAATTTCCTACAGGGAATATCATTCATTGCCTACAGGGAATATCATTAATTTCCTACAGGGAATATCATTAATTTCCTACAGGGAAAATAATTCATTGCCTACTGGGAATATCATACATTGCCTACAGGCAAAGCATTAAAAATGCCTTGCCAGTAGGCAATGAACGATATATTCCCAAAGCCTGCCATAAAAACTCCCATTGAATTGTTAAGTCATGTCAAGTCCAAGTCACTTGAAGCTTTAGACACTCACACCCACCATCATAGGAACAAACACACTTCCATGTTCTATACCCACAGTGTGACCTCCCTACCCTATAGCTGCAGCGACTGAAGGTGAGGGAGAACACACTGCACATGGGTGGCTTTTGAAAATACCTGTTGGGCAGTGGCAGCTGGTGGTAATTTTTTTGGGGGGAGGGGGCAGCAAACTGTGCACCCATAGCCACCCCTGACCCGCTTCCTGATCGGCCTGGGAGGAGAATCAGTGTGAAAATAGTGAATATTCACATTCATTGCTATTGTGACACAACTGGGTGGGCTCGATTCACAATGCTCTGCGTCCTGAGCCCATCCTTTTTTGAAGCCTATTAGAGTCTCTGGCTCTAATCATGTGCTTTGAAATCCCCCCCCCCTCCAGTTGGAATTCATGCATTCAGGGTCCTGCATGGGGGCTGAACGCATGGATGGGGGAGTGACACCCATGCACTTTTAATGAGCCGCCCCTGATGTTGGGAGGTATCTGTGGCAATTTATCAAATATATGTCAAAGAAAAATTTCTAAAGCATTAGCAACGCTAGTGCAAAAATAGCAAATATTTAAAAATATCAATGAAATTGCTTAAGAGTCCACTTAAATAAAGTATCAAATGGTGATCCACTCAGTGAAAGTCCATTAAGAAAAGGCAGGTGAGTATAAACTAGACGATCATGGAAGAAAATAGCAGTGAACCCAAGTCTCCATCACCATGCCACTTGTGCCACAGCCCTGTAGGTAATCCACTTACCAGATCCTGCTGATTAACCACTTCAGCCCTAGACCATTTTGCTGGTCAAAGACTAGACCACTTTTTGCAATTCGGCGCTGCGTCGCTTTAACTGACAATTGCGCAGTCATGCGACGTGGCTCCCAAACAAAATTGACGTCCTTTTTTCCCACAAATAGAGCTTTCTTTTGGTGGTATTTGATCACCCCTGCGTTTTTTATTTTTTGCGCTATAAAAAAGAATAGAGCGACAATTTTGAAAAAAACGCATTATTTTTTACTTTTTGTTATAATAAATATCTCCCAAAAATATCTAAAAAAACATTAATTCCCTCAGTTTAGACCGATACGTATTCTTCTACATATTTTTGGTAAAAAAATTGCAATAAGCGATTATTGATTGTTTGCGCAAAAGTTATAGCGTTTACAAAATAGGGGATAGTTTTATGGCATTTTTATTAATAATTTTTTTTTACTAGTAGTGGCGGCGATCACCGATTTTTATTGTGACTGCGACATTATGGCAGACACATCAGACATTTTTGGGACCATTGTCATTTATACAGCAATCACTGCTATATAAATGCAGTGATTCCTGTGTAAATTACACTGGCAGTGAAGGGGTTAACCAGTGGGTGGCAGTGTAGGGGTTAAGTGTTCCTAGGGGTGTGTTACTAACCGTTGGGGGCTGGGCTTTAATTTAGTGAACACTGATCTCTGCTCCAATCACATGGAGTAGAGATCAGCGTCACTAGTTGCTAAGCAGAACGGGGAAATGCTGTTTACAATGGCATTACCTCGTTCAGCCGCCCCGTGAGACGATCGCGGGTATGCCCACAGTGATCGAGTCCGCGGGACCCAAGACTGGACTCACGGGGGTCCCGACCAGCACGCGAGCGCGCCGCCGGCAGCACGCACGCGATGGCAGGGCGGCAAATTTAAAGGGACGTACAGGTACGCCCATTTGCCTGCCCGTGCCATTCTGCCGACGTACACTGGCGTGCGCTGGTCGGGAACCGGTTAATATCAATCAAAGGGATAATCGCTGTTCACTGGACACTTTTCATCTGAATCTTGCTCATTGCAAGCAATAGATGAAAAAAATTCAGATAGCGTAATCCAGTACAACAATTATTTAATAATTTAAAATTATCTCACAAAAAAAACACTCACAATGTTTTCATAATATAAGGGCCTCTGATGAAGGTGATGACAGAAACACGTCAGAGCGTTGCTACGCAGCTATCTACAGAGTCGGGTTATCCTCGTCTGTCCTTCCCGGGAACACCGCAGGAGCAGTCAGAGGTTAGAGGGGAATGCACGACTGACATAGTATTGATGTTACATGCCTTTATATTATGCAAACATTGTGAGTGTTTTTTTGTGAGATAATCTGCTAAATGGATTACCTACAGGGCTGTGGCACAAGTGGCGTGGTGATGGAGACTTGGGTTTGCTGCTAATATTTTCTTCCATGATTGTCTAGTTTATACTCACCTGCCTTTTCTTAATGGACTCCTAAGCAATTTCATTGATATTTTTAAATATTTTTGCACTAGCGCTGCTAATGTTTTAGAAATTTTTCTTTGACATTTTTTTTTGGGGGGGGGGGGGGGGGATCGCCCAGCCATGATAGAAATATGTATATATTGTAAATTTGATGCAGCCACAAAATGCAGTATCTAGTAAAATTGCTTATCATGGTTTCTAAAAGCATTGATTTAAATGTCAAAATATCCGCCTGTGTTCCGGAGCATGAAATGTATAACTGCTTACAATATATAACATGTCATGAAAGGATGCTGAGTAAAAATGGAATCGTTCTAAACGAGTGGGATGTATGAATATACTGTATACTTACTTATATGTACGTTTTCCAAATCAGGTAGGTAGGGTCTGCTAGTATGTTCATGAATCCCTAAAGTGACCCTGTGCATTGCCCTTGGAGGCTTTGCCTCTACTAAGGGTGCACAAGCAGTTTTAACAAAAATGGAACATTTTGTGGCTTTTGGCTTGTAGTTTTTGATGAACTACCACGCCACTGTGAGCGCTGTGGTAGTTCATTGAGTCTTCCTATCAGAATGTATTGGCTTCCTCGTACGAGGTATGAGCACGCCGATACACTGACAGATCTGCAGGAGACTTGGCACCAGCGATCTGCCTCCAGACAAAGACACAGTGCAGAACAAAGCATTGCAAGGCATAGGCAATACTGGTGACTAGTCCATTGCAGGGCTTTTTTTCTCAGTGAATAGGTGCAGAAACTCACCCTCCCCAGTTAACTCCCCGCCCGACCCTACCCCCTTTCCGCCCCAACCCCGCCCCCAATGTCGCTATTCCTCAAGGAAAATAAGTAAAGTCATACCAAATAAAGAGTGTGGTCAAGGCTCAGAACTGAGTTTCGCACACAATCCAAGGTTGAGGAAGGTGTAACACACAGAGTACTGAACTCAGGAGTGCATAACACACAGGAGTACATATTGTGCAGTGCTGAGGAGTGTGTATCACAAATTGTGCAGAAAAAAATGAACATTCCCATCCACTGCTCACCTTTTCTACTCCCCTTCCATAGCTAGCTCACCCTCTCCTCTCTGTCCACAGCTCACCCTCTCCTCCCCGTCCACAGCTCACCCTTTATCAACATGTCACCTCTGCACCCCCATCCACAGATTATCTCTCTGCCCCTTCACATGTCACCTCTGCACCCCCATTCACAGATGATCCCTCTTCCCCTCCACATGTCACCTCTGCACCCCCATTCACATGTCACCTCTGCACCGCCATGCACAGATTATCCCTCTGCCCCTCCACGTGTCACCTCTGCACCCCCATCCACATGTCACCTCTGCACCCCATCCACAGATTATCTCTCTGCCCCTCCACATGTCACCTCTGCACCCCCATCCACAGATTATCTCTCTGCCCCTCCACATGTAACCTCTGCATCCCCATCCACATGTCACCTCTGCCCCCGCATTCACAGATTATCCCTCTGCCCCTCCGCATGTCACCTCTGCACCCCCATCCACAGATTATCCCTCTACCCCTCCACATGTCACCTCTGCATCCCCATCCACAGATTATCCCTCTGCCTCTCCACATGTCACCTCTGCACCCCCATCCAGAGATTATCCCTCTGCCTCTCCACATGTCACCTCTGCATCCCCATCCACAGATTATCCCTCTGCCCCTCCACATGTCACCTCTGCCCCCGCATTCACAGATTATCGCTCTGCCCCTCCGCATGTCACCTCTGCACCCCCATCCACAGATTATCCCTCTGCCCCTCCACATGTCACCTCTGCATCCCCATCCACAGATTATCGCTCTGCCCCTCCGCATGTCACCTCTGCACCCCCATCCACAGATTATCCCTCTGCCCCTCCACATGTCACCTCTGCATCCCCATCCACAGATTATCCCTCTGCCTCTCCACATGTCACCTCTGCATCCCCATCCACAGATTATCCCTCTGCCTCTCCACATGTCACCTCTGCACCCCCATCCAGAGATTATCCCTCTGCCTCTCCACATGTCACCTCTGTACCCCCATCCAGAGTTTATCCCTCTGCCCCTCCACATGTCACCTTTGCACCCCATCCACAGATTATCCCTCTGCCCCTCCACATGTCACCTCTGCATCCCCATCCACAGATTATCCCTCTGCCCCTCCACATGTCACCTCTGCACCCCATCCACAGATTATCTCTCTGCCCCTCCACATGTCACCTCTGCACCCCATCCACAGATTATCTCTCTGCCTCTCCACATGTCACCTCTGCATCCCCATCCACAGATTATCCCTCTGCCCCTCCACATGTCACCTCTGCATCCCCATCCACAGATTATCCCTCTGCCCCTCCACATGTCACCTCTGCACCCCATCCACAGATTATCTCTCTGCCCCTCCACGTGTCACCTCTGCATCCCCATCCACAGATTATCTCTCTGCCTCTCCACATGTCACCTCTGCACCCCATCCACAGATTATCTCTCTGCCCCTCCACATGTCACCTCTGCACCCCATCCACAGATTATCTCTCTGCCCCTCCATGTGTCACCTCTGCATCCCCATCCACAGATTATCTCTCTGCCTCTCCACATGTCACCTCTGCACCCCCATCCACAGATTATCCCTCTGCCCCTCCACATGTCACCTCTGCACCCCATTCACAGATTATCTCTCTGCCCCTCCACATGTCACCTCTGCACCCCATCCACAGATTATCTCTCTGCCTCTCCACATGTCACCTCTGCATCCCCATCCACAGATTATCCCTCTGCCCCTCCACATGTCACCTCTGCATCCCCATCCACAGATTATCCCTCTGCCCCTCCACATGTCACCTCTGCATCCCATCCACAGATTATCTCTCTGCCCCTCCACGTGTCACCTCTGCATCCCCATCCACAGATTATCTCTCTGCCTCTCCACATGTCACCTCTGCACCCCATCCACAGATTATCTCTCTGCCCCTCCACATGTCACCTCTGCACCCCATCCACAGATTATCTCTCTGCCCCTCCATGTGTCACCTCTGCATCCCCATTCACAGATTATCTCTCTGCCTCTCCACATGTCACCTCTGCACCCCATCCACAGATTATCTCTCTGCCCCTCCACATCTGCAACCCCATCTACAGCTCCTCTTAATCATTAGATCTGAACCTTTGAAATCTCTAGTCTTTGATCTCTGCACCCCCAGCTCCCCCCACAGCTCTCAGAGTGCACAATCAATTACCCAATAACCCCCCCCCCCCCCCCCATGTTCCCCAGCTCTGACCACTGCAGAACAACCTCAACATCTCCACAGTTGTATCTCTGCACAGCCACCCCTCCCCCTTACCCTTTGTAGCTCTCTCACCTCTTCATGGTTTATAGCACACAGGTTATCTTCACTGCAATAGAATGGTGCAGCCAGCTCCGTTCTGTTAGGTAGAACATTCTACTGTGCAGTCTCCTCTCTGTACAGCGTCACCTGTCAGATCATCAGTGTACATAGAGGTGAGGAGGACTTTCACAACGCTTCACATGGCTCTGTGCTACACTGATCTGACAGCAGGCGGCGACAGAAGATACCCCTGGAAGCCCCAGAAGAAAACACTTCTTACAGTTGCGGCTTCTGGACCCGGGGCACCCATTAATAGGTGTGGGTATGTTGCCCTGGGTGCTCGTGTAAGCACACAGCTGGTGGAGGAAGTAATATAGAAAACTTCTTCTACCAGCTTCAGAGTTGAGTAACAGCCTGGAAAGGAAAGGGCTGCCATAGGTGGCGCCCCGTTCCGGCTGAAAAAAAGCCCTGGTCCATTGTAATGGCCAATCACAGCAATCGCAAATGTAAACAGTACTACTGTTTACATTGGAGAGCCCATTCCTTTTTTCTCTTTTGCTGATCCTCTCAATCCTCCCCCTTCCTCCTCTGCCAGCAGCTTTTTCTGTCAATCCTGTTAGTAAACATGTTCCTTATGGCCCCCAAGGAAAGAGGGCACACTGAGCAGTAAAGGGCATGGGCACACTAACAATCACTGAGCAGGAAGTGAGGCACAGTGCACATATGGACCATTAGGAGGCACACTGACCCCTGGAAATTATTAGGCGATGTAGTCTTGTGTGATAGCACAGGGTACAAACATCATAGAAATTTTGATGCAGTACTACTTTAATGGGTTAAAGCGGTATAAAACCCATAAGCAAACATTTACTATATTGCAGGTTACCAATTCTTAGATTTGATGGCTGCATTTGTTTTCCTTATTAGGCTTTGTTTTATTTTCACCTGGCAATCTAGCCAGTACATCTAGTGTTTTTCAACAGAATAAGCTGTCCTGCAGATGTAGCAGTTATAGGGTTGAGACAAACCATTAAAAGTGATATGCAATGGTCAGCTTTTATTTATTTATATAAAACCTTTTTCCAAATAGGTAAAAAAAACTGTTACTGTAACTGCTTAAAAAAATGTTAGCTGGAGTATGGATTCGATTTGTTAGTGCCTCTAATACCGCGTACACATGACTGCACTTTCCATCAGAATAAACTTTGATGGTCTTTCCGATGGAGTTTCCAATGGAATTCCGACTGAACGGACTTGCCTACACACGATTACACCAAAGTCCGTTTGTTTCGAACGCGATGATGTACGATGGGACTAGAAAAGGAAGTTCAATAGCCAGTAGCCAATAGCTGCCCTTGCGTTGTATTTGGTTCATAGGTGCCTCTGCTGTTCATAGGTGCCTCTGTTACTCCTCCTTCAGCAGGAACAGGCTGAACTTCGATTAGGCTGCTCCCGCTCATGGAAAGGTGATCTGTCGATCACCTTCTCATACACTGCCTTGTTGTTAAATGTTCTCTCTATCAGCTCATGCAGCCAATCGGCTGCAGCACTGATCGGTGTATTTTTATGGCAGAGGAGTTCAGCTGTCAGAATACAATGACACAGCAGGGAGGATTCCCGCATCCACCTCAAATGTGTGAATTGGGAATCGGTTCCTTCAGCCAAGTGGCTGGACGAAAAAAACCGAACTCTGTATGGCCAGCTTAAGACAGGAAGTATATTGCTGGTAGGATTACCAGGTGAAAACGGAAAAAAAAAATTGAAAATGAATGCACCCACCACATCTAAGGATTTGTAAACTGCAATATATCAGATTATTGGTTTTGGGTTCACTACCTCTTTAAACTTGGTTACATTTATATTTATAAGTTCAAAAGGCGTATAATCAACTGGGCCAATAGGGTTTATACAAATCGTATGACTAATATCAGTATAAGCTAAGCAAACAGTACAAGATGACATAGATAAGCAAGCAAACAAAAAATATTGATTTTTTTTCAACTAATAAAGTTTTGCTGACAAGATACATGGAAGGGGAAATTTTGGTTGAGAGTAACATGATGATTAACCTTTTATTGTTTTTAGAATGTCTTTCTCACCACTAATGTTATAGAGAAATCATTACTGGCCATCAATGTTGTGAGACATACCACTGATAACCAATATTCAAAGGACCACCAATATTTAAAGGGACACTCACCTCCGACTATGACCATTCTGTACTACTCCTCCTGGACCATGACACAGTGGACCACCCCTCCTCTAAAACACTCCTTTGGTCTCCGTGACTGTACAGTTCCCTGATTCTCATCCTACCTATCCCACCACACCTTCAGTGTCACTCACAACTCTACTTCCTCCTCCCCTCTTCCTTTCTACGTCGGGGTCCCCCAAGGTTCTGTTCTTGGACCTCTCCTTTTCTCAATCTACACCTCCTCCCTGAGTCAGTTGATTGCCTCCCATGGCTTTCAATACCATTTATGCATGGCTGAAACACAAATCTATCTATCTACCCCCAGCTCTCACTCCATCAGTCTCCTCACGCATCAGCAACTTACTAACAGACATCAGCCTGGATGTCACATCACTTCCTCAAACTCAACCTATCCAAAACCCTGCTCATGATATTTCCTCCCCACGTGCCTCTTCCCCTGATTTCTCTGTCAAAATCAATGGCTCAACTATTAACCCGTCCCCCTAAGCCAAGGTCCTAGGTGTAACTATCCTTTCGGTCCCACATCCAATCGTTGTCCAAAACTTGCTGCCTCAACCTCCACAAAATCTCAAAGATACGCTCCTTCCTAACCAATGACACCACAAAGCTTCTAATCCACTTCCTGGCCATCTCTCACCTCAACTACTGCAACTCCCTCTTCATTGGTTTACCCTTAAATAGGTTATCCCCCTTCAGTCCATCATGAATGCTACTACCAGGCTCATCTACCTTACAAACCACTCAGCATCTGCTACCCCTCTCTGCCAATCCCTCCATTGGCTGCCACTCAACCAACAAATTAAATTCAAGATACTAACAATAACTTACAAAGTCATCCACAACTCCCCCCCCCCCCCCCCCCCACTACATAACTAACCTAGTCTCAAAATACCAACCAAATTGTTCTCTTCATTCCTCCCAGGACCTCCTGCTCTCTAGCGCCCTTGTCACCTCATCTCATGCTCGCCTCCAGAACTTCTTCCGAGCCTCTCCCATCCTCTGTAATGCACTACCCCAATCTGTCCGACTATCTCTTACTTTGTTAACTCTCTGACAATCCCTGAAAACTCATTTCTTCAGAGAAGCCTATCTGGCACCCACCTAACAACTGTACATTTATTTTCTTCATCAGCGCATCCCCCACAGTTATTACATCTTGAATATCTTGACCCTCCCTCTTAGATCGTAAGCTCTAATGAGCAGGGCTCTCTGATTCCTACTGTATCAAAGTGTATTCTAATTGTATTGTCTGCCCTCATGTTGTAAAGTGCTGCTGGTGCTATATAAATCCTGTATAATAATAATAATAATAATAATAAATAATGAAGAATATTAACAGGCTTTACTCAAGTGGTCAAGGAGGCATTAAATCCCAATGCTTCCCAATGATGTCCTTCACAGTTTAAGTTTACTATTATTTACAAAAGCAAACAAAATTCTTCAAAGTCTGGAGTCCACTGTATCAACTCGATAAGTTCAAAAAGTGAAAAAAAAAAAAGAAAAAAAAAAACAGCTGTGTGACAAACTGCTCAGCATGTTTGTCAAAATGTACAAAGTACATAACATATTGATTGATACAGTTCTTAAAAGTACTGAGCTTGTTCCAAACTGTTTATTACATCACAAATGGGATAAGTGGAGACAGGGCAACTTTTGATCTACCCGTGTCGGACCACCGAAACCGGTCTAATTTTGTGCTTGCCTATGCCCTTGGATTATACATGTTGTGATCCGAGGGACCTGAACAAAGACTGTGAGCATTTCTACGCCCTGACAAGTATTGTGAGAACCTTTCAAATTTTTTCTGATCAGCTGTTTATATTTGAAATATCACTGCGCATCCAACTCTCAAGGATGTCTTCATTATCATATATAGTGGAGCCATGGAGCGATACTATTTTTCTGTCTGACCCTTGGAAAGAACACTGTCCTTTATATTTAGAACACTATGTTGGCAGACATTCATGCTGGATATAGCTACCAGTTTACACATGTTACATTATAGAAAGATTATAATGGATTTATAGCTTCCACTTATATGAGACATACACATAATGATGCAACTTTGATGCAACTGCCCTCATGTTGTAAAGCACTGCACAAACTATTGGTGCTATATAAATCCTGTATACTAATAATATGCTGGAGGATATGCCCAGGAGGTTTAGCTATATGGACAGTGTTTATATCCCAGTTCTGATATGTGGAAACAGACAATGTTTAGAACAAGCTCAATACTTCTAGGACATGCAAGGATCAATATGCACTTTGTACATTTTGACAACGATTTTGAGCAGATAGTGATATTAAGGGCACTGGATGACATGCCTAGTGACCACTAATCGGTGCACATGTGTAGGGATGAGCCGAACACCCTCCTGTTCGGTTTGCAGCAGAACAAGCGAACAAGCAAAAATGTTGTCAGAAGACACGAACACCATTAAAGTCTATGGGACACAAACGTGAATAATCAAAAGTGCTGATTTTAATGGCTTATATGCAAGTTATTGTCATAAAAATTGTTTGGGGACCCGGGTCCTGCCTCAGGGAACATGTATCAGACCCCTTAGGTCTGGTATGGGTTTTAAGGGGAACTCTGCACCAAAATAAAAAAAAAATGGTGTAGGGGTCCTCCAAAATCCATACTAGACCCTTATCCGAGCACGCAATCTGGCAGACGTGGCATCAGAGGGGGCAGGGTCACCCAGCTACGTCATCGGGTGGCCCCACCCTCAGTTATATAAGAACTGTCAGAAGCAAAGAAGCGTCAGATGGTGGGAGCCTCCTATGGAGGAGGATCGGTTGCAGATTTATTTTTATTTTTTGATCAGTCGTGGCGTGATAGAAGAAGATGAATGGACATTGTGGGACATTTTTTATTAAAGGACTTGTCCCAAGCAGTTTTTTTCGTTTTTAAAATGTTTACACTTTTTTTAATGAAATGGTAGGGGGTACAGTTGTACCTCGTTACCATTTCACATCAGGGAGAGGCCGGGATCTGGGGGTCCCCTTGTTAAAGGGGGCTTCTAGATTCCGATATACCCCCCACCCGCAGATCTTCCATAACCACCGGGCAAGGGTTGTAGAGATGAGGCCCTTGTCCCCACCAACATGGGGACAAGGTGCTTTGGGGGCTACCCCAAAGCACCCTCCCCACGTTGAGGGCATGTGGCCTGGTATGGTTCAGAGGGGGATGCTCTCTCGTCGCCCCCTTTTCCTGTGGCCTGCCAGGTTGAGTGCTCGGATAAGGGTCTGGCATGGATTTTAGGGGGGGGCCCTACATAATTTTTTTTTTAATTTGGTGCAGGGTTCCCCTTAATTTCCATATCAAACCCAAGGGGCCTGGTGTGGATTTTAGGGGGACCCCCACGCAATTTTTTTTTTAAATTGATTCGGGATTCCCCTTAATATTCATACCAGACCCAAAGGGGCTGGTAATGGAGAGGGGGGGGGAATCCCATGCTATTTTTTTCAATTATCTGTATCTATATTGCCGAGACCCGAGAATTCATTACAGCCGCGATCAGTTTTAAATGACAATTTTTCCTTTAGAAATGTAATTTTGCTGTGGTACCGTTCTAAACATGGGAAAAATATGCCACTTTACAGGAATACTATAGACACCCCCCAGGCACGATATATAAAGGAATATTAAATTTTTATTGTTTCACTTTAAGCATTAAAAAAATCACTGCTCCTGAAAAAACGTCCATGTTTAAAAAATGTTTCTGCATTGATACATGTCCCCTGGTTCAGGACCTGGGTCCCCAAACACTTTTTTGACAATAACTTGCATATAAGCCTTTAAAATTAGCACTTTTGATTTTTCATGTTAGTGTCCCATAGACTTTAACGGTGTTCCAGCAGCTTTTGAATTTGCACCAAACACCGCATAGTGTTCGGTGTTCGCAAAACATCTGCACAACCAAAGTTCAGCCCAAACTTATGCTCGGGCCGCACCATTCGCCCATCCCTAGTGTAAAGTCAGTTGATTATCTTAAACAGAACTTGAAGGATAAATTAGAAGGGGATATTACAGTATCTCTTGACAATGGATGAAATCTAAAATTCCCAAATCACTGCATTGAGTGGATTTTAATATACTGTACTCAGTTTGATCAACACAAATAGGTGGATTTCCTAAAGGCAAAAAGACTTTGGACCTTGCAAATGCAGTTGCACTTATCCCACCCCCCGAGCTTAGTAAATGTGGTAAAGCTCTGCTGATCTCCATCATCCAATCATGTGCAAACAAAAATGCTCTTTTTTATTTTCCTTGCACCTGATTGGGTATTGCTTTACAAAGTGACTTTACTTCATTTACATTTACTAAGGAAAATAAGTGCAACTGCACTTGCAAAGTGCACAGTCTGATAGATTGATTTACTAAAGGCAAATAGACTGTGCACTTTGCAAGAGCAGTTGCTCCTGAGCTTAGTACTGTAAATGAGCAGAAGCTCTGCTGACTTCTATCATCCAATTATGTGCAAGCAAAAATTTTTATTTTTATTTTCCTTGCACGTGATTGGATATTCTTTACAAAGCGAAGCTTTACCTCATTTACTAAGCTCTGGAACAACTGTACTAGCCAAAGTGCAACTGCACTTTACAAAGTGCACAGTCTATTTGCCTTTATTTTTTATTAAGCATCTTTCCAATAATTAAAATTTTCATGGGAAATCAATTTTTTTGGTATCTTACTGTAAAGAAGTGAAGCTTTTAAATGAAGGACATCCACACAAGCACAGTATATCTCGAGTCTATGTATGCTTTACTAAGCAAGAGCAGTGTGCATCAGATCACAGAGCATAAGACGGCAAAGTGACATCATTCAAGAATAAACAGTTTTATACAGTATATTTTATGTATCTTCTATACTATTCTGAATATTGGGCACATATCCAGGGGCAAAGAGGAAATTCTGATTATCCAAGACATGTGTCAAACACAAGGCCTGCGGGCCAAATCCGACCCACCAGGCCATTTTATGTGGCCCTCACGCCTCTCCTACAACTATGTTGCCCTCCTTGTCTCAGTCCCCACCTTGTCTCAGCAGTAAGCTGCAGCAAGGAGGACAGAACCCCTCTGCCAGATCCTGCCCTTCTGTGTGCAGCCACGGAGAGGCTCATCTCTGCCCTGAGTCTCAGCAGTTGGCAGCAGAGAGGAGGACAGAACTCCACTTACAGATACTGTGTTGCTTCATGAAGCACCCCCTCATCTCCACCTCCCCTGGTCTCAGCATTCAGGAGACTCCAGCATTTGACTCCAACCCTCCTCTGGTCCTTCTCCGGACCCTGCACTTTCTGCTTCCCAGCTCTACCCCCAGCTTCTTCCCAGCGGCAGCATAAGATAAGAGGGTGCACGGTGATGTAAGGAGGAGTGGGAAACTCTTGACTACTGATGGTGGAGAGGGGGCTCTTAACATCTGATGTAAAGGAGGTTGGAGTGCTCTGGAGTTCTAGTCTCACAGATCCAACTGGTCCTTTGAGGGCAACCATAATCCTGATGCAACCTGCAATGAAATTGAGTTTGACACCCCTGAACTAAGATAACACTGTGAATGTCACATGACAATGGCAGATGATGTCTACATACTGTATGTATAGCGTCTATAATGTTATTAGAAATAAGATAAAGGAAAAAATCATAACCAAAGGCCCAAGGCCTGACATCCTTTCATACCTATCTTTTCTTAAACCCCACATATCTAATGCCGCGTACACACGATCGGAATTCCGGCCAGAAAAAGACAGATGAGAGCTTTTCATCGGAAAATGCAACCATGTGTATGCTCCATCGGAATTTAGCTGTCCGAATTTCTGCCAGCCAAAAATTGATAGCATGTTCTCAATTTTCCAGACGGAAAAACTTTCTATCGGTAATTCCGATCGTGTGTATGCAATTCCGACACGACAAAAATCACGCATACTCAGATTTAACTACGAGACATAAGCTATTGGCTATTGAACTTCCTTTTTCTAGTCGTACGTGTTGTACGTCACCGCGTTATAACGATCGGAATTTGATGTGACCGTGTGTAGGCAAGACAGCTTGAGCCGAATTCCGTTGGGAAAACCATCAGAGCTTTTTCCGACGAGAATTCCGATCGTGTGTACACGGCATAAAACAATGGCCACGATCATGAGCCTAGATTTATCGACACTCTCAACATCCTTTCGTTCCTCCATGTCTAGACAGAACAAAAAGACATTAGATCTCTCAACACAACAAGGTAAATGGCATGGTTCAATTTACTTTATGCCGAAATAACCTCTGATTAATTTTGTTTTTCAAATGGACAACTCCATTTCGTGTCTCATCTACACGTAGCACATCGCATGAAGATACTCAGAGGAACAAATCACAGGGTCCTTGTATGGCCTGTTTTTGAATCAGGAACTACAGAGATAGTACATCACAAGAGAAAAACACAGCAGGAGGGTCTTGTGTAGCCAGCCTTAACTTAGCACACAAGACCAAACAGGCAGCACTTCACAGGATGGGGGAAACAGCGAACATCCAGCAGATGCATGGGGTCCTGAGGGATAGTGGACAGTATGTGTGGCTTTGTCACAGCCCGGGTCCATATGACAGCAGCACTGCAAAGGAGAAGCAGGAAGGAAGTGCAGGGCAGAGAGCCACATGGACTTATGGAGCCTGTTTGGACTAACCGCAGCCCAAGTGTACTAAAACAGCAACATGACCTAGTTGGGAAGGGGAGGTAGGAACTGGGCACAAAATCACAGCGTCCTGGGGACCCTGCCACAGCTCAGGTCCACACATGCTGTAGCATTACTCAGAAGGACATAAGAAGCAAGAGCACCGCTCAGCCCCATGCTCTTAAACATGGGAGTAGGGGCATGATCCCACAACCAGGAAATCCAATGCCAATGTCGGGTTCTCCTGGCGATAGACTCTACCCATTTTATTTCTGGCAGCATCAGGAGCATGGCCAGGGGCAAGCACTTTGTCTCTGAGCACTGAGGAGTATGGGAAACAGAGCTGCGCCAGGCTTGCCAGGAGACAATGTGTTACCTGGGAGAGGAAATCTGCAGCCTGCATGTGACAACTTACAACTTATTTTGTTACAAACTTCACATTGTGAATTTGGGTTTGTTGTAGTCCTTAAACAGGTTATTTTGCTTTTTTGAATACATTAAATACACACTTTAAACCCACGACGATTCTATCCGAAATGATAGATATATAAGATTTCTGTCACAGATGATGTCAGCGTGAGCAAAAACTAAAAGAAAAAAAAACATTTCAGATCTTTCTTTTTACTTCCTAGGCCACATCTAAAACAATCCAGACTGCTGAGCAAATGCATGCAGAGATAGGCAAACAGAGATAAGATTCTGACAGGTCATACATTTACTCAATCTGACTGAAGAAAACAACTGGAGGAACACACATCAGATCTCAATGGGGAGAAATATCATGCTGGACATCTATACTGATATGGACTGGGTAATGTGTTAGGAATCAAAGGAAGCCACATCGTTTGATAGAAATAAAAATGATCAACCTGCAGAGGGCTGAATTCAAAGACACCCCGAAAATCAAAGTGAAAAAACGATGCAGCAGGCTAGTCCATTTTGATGAAATTTCATTGCAGCAACTAAAAATGACAATCAGTAGTTTGTATGGCCCCCATGTGCTTGTATGCATCAGTGGCGGCTGGCGGCAAATTTTTGTTGGGGGTGCCGATTGAATAACCCACCCCCTGATCCAGTCTTTTGGTTAGGAGCCCAGCACTTACCCCATCTATGGCGGGCAGTGCTTCCCGACAGGCAATAGCTTCCCCTTCCCCTGTTCTCCTCCTCGGCATCACAGTGGTTTCTCCTCCCCCTTTGTGGCGGGCATCGCTTCCTGACTTTCGGCGTCTTCCCCTGCTCTCCTTCTCGGTATCACAGCGACTTCCACTGTGCGTCTCCTCCCTCCTCCTCCTAGGCCAATTGGAATGCTTCTGCTTTCACCAATCAGGAGACGTGTCTCAGAGCCATGCTTCCTGATTGGCAGAGAGGTGATTTAGTGTGGGAATAGTGAATATTCATTTGCTACTCTAACACATCTGGGTGGGCTCCGAGCGCAATGCTCTGCACCTGGAATACATCCTATATTAAAGCCTATTAGAGCCTCTGGCGCTAATCGGTGCTTCAAAAAAATACCCCCGCCACTGTAATTCATACGCCCGGTGTCCTGAAAGGGGCCGAGCGCATGAGATGACCAGGGCCGGTACAAGGGGTGGGTGGGAGGGGCATTTGCCCTGGTCTTAATTTGAGGTGGAGGGGGCACACTGGGAGCTTTTGTTGCTGCTCCTGTCTCATTGACAGGGGTGACTGTCCTTTTTATCCACCGCAGGATATACGGATAAAGCTCAGCGTAAACTGTTGGCGCTACATAAATCCTCTATAATTTCATACCCCCTCCCTTTAGAATGTAAGCTTTATGAGCAGGGCCCTCCTGTACATTTTGTATTGTACTTTAATTGTGTTGTCCCCCTATACATTGTAAAGCACTGTGTAAACTGTTGGCGCTATATAAATCGTGAATAATAATAATAATATTAATAATAATAATAATTCCCTGACTTCTCAGTTCATCCAATGGTGCCTTATCCATTCACTGCAAATATTAATCATGCTGTACTCCAGCAAGCTACACTGCAGCCCCCAACTTGCTTTACCTCCCGGGACACTTCTTCCCTGGTCTGGTTTATCTGAGACTTGCCCCTACTACATCTCTCTCTCTCTCTACCTTGCCTGTCCCATCACACAGGTCACACAGTAAGTCAGCAGGATCCTCCTCTCTCCTCCACTCTGTTTATTTTTCCCTTCTTATCATATCTGCTGTCCCCTCCATAAATCTACACTGCCTGTCCTGCATCCTCCTGTCTCAGCTCTGGGCATTCCACACAACCCTCTGTCTGACACCCTTTCCATCCCAGTTTTAGCTCTTCTAACTGCCCTGGCTGTCCCCATCGGGTAGCCTAGCACATTCTCTGCACTCCACCATCACTTTGCTCTTCTTTAACGCATACTCTTACCCCCCCAACCTCCGATTTACTCCTTTCTTATCCCTAATAGCGAATTCACACAGGTGCGCTGTGGTGATTATATGTGCAGCATGATTATAAGTGCAGTTTAGCCACAGTTTTAGATGCGCTCCTATTAAATTCTATTAGACTGTGAGCAAATCACAGTCTTGCATGCTGCATCTTTGATGCATGTTGAGAAAATGCACAGTTCAATAGAATTAATCAGAAGTGCACCTAAAACTATAAAGGCTAAGTTCACATGCTTACATGTCAAGAATGTGCTCAAAATTTTGGCTTTTCTAGTTTTGACAGGTACCCACCAAATGTTTTTTTTTAGATACATACCATACCCCCATATGGCTACATTTAAAGCTTAAAGCGGGAGTCCGCCGTTTTTTTTTTTTTAAAGCCAGCATCTACAAATACTGCAGCTGCTGACTTTTAAAATAGTGACACTTACCCGCCCAGCTTGCCCGCGATGTCGGCACCCGAAGCCGATCTCTCGATCGTCTCTCGGGTGCTGCCGCCGCCATCTTGGGTATGGGAATCAGGAAGTGGAGCCTTTCGGCTTCATTTCCCGGTTCCCTACTGCGCATGCGCGAGTCATGCTGCGCAATAAGGATGGTCCCCGCTGTCTCTGGGATCCATGTGTTTCCCAGCAGGCAGCGGGGGACTTTCGGAAAGGGGCGTAGATTCTGTGGAAAGGGGCGTACCTTCTGCAGAATCTACGCCGGAAGTGGGTGCAGATACCTGTACTGTACAGGTACCTGCACCCCCCTCCCCCCTGAAAGGTGCCAATTGTGGCGCCCCGGAGGGGGGGAAGATTCCAATGAGCGGAAGGTCCACTTTAGGGTGGACCTCCGCTTTAAAGGGGTGGAGACATTAAAACTGCAGCTCAACCAACTTAATATACGACCCCTTCAAGCACAAGTGTAATCAAGGCACTGGGGGTCATTCACATAGGTGGGAGGGAAGCAAGTGTTTTAGTGCCCCAACCACCCCCGAAAAGGGAGATGATGTCAGCCAGGGCTGTACACATGGCAAAACTGAAATGGCATGTACTGCACACGGTAGGTCAGCATTTTTAGGGTTAAAACCGATGGTAGCAACACATGACCCCCTCACCACCTGTCAAACACCAGCAATCATAGCCGCATCTCTGAACAAGCCCTAAGAGACCTTTCAGCCGCCCTTACTCCCCTAGTGCACCATGCACCCTTCAGAGTCCATCTCCCCGCCCTCATCACACTGACATAGATGCCAATCAGTCCTCCGTAGACTGACATCAACAACATAACAGCATTTTTCCTTCCCAGTGATGTCATCAACACACAGACATTTTTTTCTTTCCAGTGATACTACAGATGCAGGGACAAGTTTCCCCAGGGACACGACCACTGCTGGCACATTTTTCCTTCCAGTGACAACACCGACCACTACCCCCAATTTTAAACTACCCAGGTTTCAGTTTGCCGTTTTTCGCCCTGGGGTATTTCCTCCCAGATCTGGACTAGAGCATCACTGAGCTCCTGAACAGACTGAGGTGCAACCTGGTGGTGTCAGAGGGACCCAAACATAATTTCCCGTAGGTGTTCTATTGGATTTAGGTCAGACAAGCGTGGGGGTCATTCAATGGTATCAATTCCTTCAACCTCCAGGAATTGGCTGCATACTCTCACCACATGAAGCTAGGCATTGTTGTGCACCAGGAGGAACCCAGGACCCACTTCACCACCCTAGGGTCTGGCAAGGGTGCACGGATTTCATCCCGATACCTAATGGCAGTCAGGGTGCCATTTTCTAGCCTGTAGAGGTCTGTGTGTCCCTACATGGATATGCCTCCTCAGGCCATCACTGACCCACCACCAAACCGGTCATGCTGAACGATGTTACAGACAGCATAACATTCTGCACGGCTTCTCCAGACCCTTTAACGTCTGTCATATGTGCTCAAGGTGAACCTGCTCTCATCTGTTAAAAAAGCACAGGGTGCCAGTGGCAGACATGGCAATTCTGGAGTTCAATGGCAAATGCCAATTAAGCTCCATGGTGCCAGGCAGTGAGCACAGGGCCCACTAGAGGACGTCGGCCCCTCAGGCCACCCTCATGAAGTCTGTTTCTGATTATTTTGTCAGACACTTTCACACCAGTGGCCTGCTGGAGGTCATTTTGTAGGGCTCTGGCAGTGCTCATCCTGTTCCTCCTTGCACAAAGGAGCAGATACCAGTCCTGCTGAAGGGTTAAGGACCTTCTAAGGCCCTGTCCAGCTCTCCTAGAGTAATTGCCTGTCTCCGGGTATCTCTTCCGTGCTCTTTTGACTGTGCTGGGAGACACAGCAAATCTTCTGGCAATGGCAGGTATTGATGTGCCATCCTGGAGGAGATGGACAGCCTGTGCAACCTCTATAGGGTCCCGGTATTGCCTCATGCTACCAGTAGTGACACTGACCCTAGCCAAATGCAAAACTAGTGAAAAACAGTCAGAAAAGATGAGGGGGGAAAAATTTCAGTGCCTCCACCTATAAAACCATTCCTGTTTTGGAGGTCGTCTCATTGTTGCCCATCCAGTGCACCTGTTAATTTCAATAACACCAAAGCAGCTGAAACTGATTAAAGTGGTTGCATATATTTTTTTTATATTTTTACCTACAGGTAAGCCTATAATAAGGCTTACCTGTAGGTAAAATGAATATCTCCTAAATGTGTACAGTTTAGGAGGTATTCACTTTGCGTGCACATGCGCTGTGAAGGTCCGGCTAAAGGTCTGGCAGACGCTGCCGGACCTTGCCGGAAAGAAGTTTCTTGCACGCATGCGTGGGAGTGACAACACTGCAGTTCCAGCCACTCACAGTGCCGAAGCCGCGAACCCAGAAGACGGCAGTGACCGGGATCAGCTGCCAACGCCCCGTTCGAAGGTAAGTATTTCATAATGAGCTAGTATCCAGTACATACTAGCTCATTATGCCTTTTGCCTTACAGGTTTAAAAAAAAAAAAATATATATATATATATATATATATATATATATATATTTTGTGCAGGTATACAACCGCTTTAACAACCCCCTCTGCTACTTAACTGACCAGATAAAGATCTCAGGAGTTAAATTGGATGTAAACCCACTCTCATCCTTTCTAAACTTCTGCAATATTGGTTATCTAGAAGGATATACATGCCCCCTGCATGTATAGTTATATGTCAAATGTCTCCCCTCTGTCTGCTATGAGATCCGAAAAACTGCAGATTTTGTGGGTGGGTCCATTTTCCAGGGCTCAGTGGGTGGAGTCGTGATGTCAGTAAACTCCCCGTCCACCTCTACACTCTCCTTATCAACATGCATTTTCTCATGTTTATTTCTTACAATGAACTTCTGCTATGATCAATAACATCCAACAATAACAGAGGATTGCTCATAGCTGGATTAACACTTTGTGGCAAGACTGGGCTCAAATGATAGGAAATCTTATTCTCTACATTATGGCATCAATAAAATTAAATAAATACATTTTGGGTTTACATCCACTTTAATTGACTTGATGCTATACTCTGATTAAAAGTTATCCTTATATTTTTTTGAGCAGTATATTATAGAATGCAGCAGGTTTGCAATAATTAAAGGATCTCAAAATCCCATTATTAACTCCGTTAGTCTATATTTAAAGTGTATGTAAACTATAACAATTAACTTCTTGTATTTGCTCCCTTTTAGTCTGTTAAAGCGTAACTGTGTTCCAATATTTTTTTGTACCCTGGCACTTGGGAAGATGATAATAGGCAGTTATCTGATTCCCAACACCCTGACAAAGTACCTGGGAAGAAAAATACATTTTGATGGCTGACAAGTGCTCAGTAAGTCACAACAAACTGCTGTCAGCATGATTCTGGTAGTGGCACACTCTTCTTTGAATTATTTAAAATGCATTAGTGCCCCTCCCTCCCACAAACTGCTTTGGAGATGACTACTTCAATCAAGACATGGGCTGGGGCCAGAGGCTGCGGGAGGCAGCTAAACTGAAGAAAGAACTGAGATTTCTCTGCAGAAGCTCCACTGAAAGATCCAAGGAAGGGAACTGTTATTTACAGATTTTGCTAGCCTCTCCAGATGCTGTAAAGGCCAATTTTATGGTGTTCCTCTTTAATGTTTATGTCAATGATCAAATGCAATTGTTCATTTATTTATTTGTAACAAAATGTTCCATTGCACAGTCTTCTCGTAGCCACGGAATAGTCCAGAATTATCTAATCAATACAGTATTGGATAATGTGGTAGGGTGTGTTATTTTTCTATAAATGGTGTCTCATAAAGCATATTCCTGGAATCGGGAATGCACCATATAGAGCTGAGACACAGTAATTGCCGGGAATCTGGTTACTGTCTATTAGGAGCAGGCACACTAATGGAATGCAAGGAGGAGACTTTAATAAAGCGTAGCTGTGTGTTATATCAGACTGCAGTAATGCAGAATTCCGATAGTATATGCAATATATTTATCAGCAAAGATTCGGGTTCAGGAAAAAAACAAACACTCATGTTGCCCCAGGCATACACATTTATGTAGTACAGTTTTCAGTAATGGGAGACTGGCACTGGTAGAATTCAGCACAGAGCTACTTGCACAGAGAGTGATGCCATACCCTAAGGCCCTCCTTACACTAACCCTCTCTATGTCCCTAACACTAACCTTTTTTGTAACCCTAACACTAACCTTCATTGTAACACTAACGCCCCGTACACACGATCGGACTTTCCGGCAACAAAACCGTGGATTTTTTCTTTCTGAAGTATGTTGGCTCAAACTTGTCTTGCATAAACACAGTCACACAAATGTCGGAAATTCCGAACGTCAAGAACGCGGTGATGTACAAGACGTACAGCGAGCCGAGAAAAATGAAGTTCAATAGCCATGCATGGACTTTGGTGCGTTGGACTTGTGTACACACGCTCAGAATTTCCTTGTTGTCGGAAAATTTGAGAACCTGCTCTCAAACATTTGTTGTTGGAAATTCCGACAGCAAATGTTCTATGGAGCATACACACGGTTGGACTTTCCAACAAGCTCACATCCAACATTTGTTGTCGGAAAGTCTGAGCGTGTGTACGATGCATTACCTTCCCTGTAACACTAACATTAACCCTCCATGTATCCCTAACAATAACCCTTCCTGTATCCATAAACCCTACATGTACAGTGCCTTAAAGTATTCATACCCCTTGAAATTGTCCACATTTTGTCACGTTACAACCAAAAATGTAAATGTATTTTATTGTGATTTTATCTGGTAGACCAAAACAAAGTAGCACACAATTGTTAAGTGGAAAGGAAAATAATAAATGATTTTCAAATTTCTTGACAAAATAATATATTTATAAAAGTGTGGCATGCATTTGTATTCAGCCTGCCTGAGCCAATAGCATTCACTGCAGTTACAGCTGCAAGTCTTTTTGGGGATGTCTCTACCAGCTTTGCACATCTAGAGAGTGACATTTTTTCCCATTCTTCTTTGCAAAATAGCTCAAGCTCTGTCAGATTGGATGAAGAGCGTCTGTCACAAATTCTCAATTGGATTTAGGTCTGGACTTTGACTGGGCCATTCTAACACATGAATATGCTTTGATCTAAATAAACCATTCTATTGTATCCCTGGCTGAATGTTTAGGGTTGTTGTCCTGCTGGAAGGTGAACCTCCCCCTTAGTCTCAAATCTTTTGCAGACTCTAACAGATTTTGTTTTAAGATTGCCCTGTTTTTGGCTCAATCCATTTTCCCAACAGCTTCCCTGTTCCGCTGAAGAAAAGCATCCCCACAACATGATGCCACCACCATACTCCTTGAAATTTTCCACATTTTGTCATGTTACAACCAAAAATTGTAAATGTATTTTATTAGTATTTTATATGATAGACCAACACAAAGTTACACATAATTGTGAAGTGGAAGGAAAATTATTAATCATTATCTGAAAAGTGTGGCGTGCATTTGTATGCAGCCCCCTTTACTATGATACCCCTAACTAAAATCTAGTGGAACCAATTGCCTTCAGAAGTCACCTAATTAGTAAATAGAGTCCACCTGTGTGTAATTTAATGTCAGTATAAATACAGCTATTCTGTGATGCCCTCAGAGGTTTGTTAGAGAACCTTAGTGAACACATAGTATCACGAAGGCCAAGGAACACACCAGACAGGTCAGGGATAAAGTTGTGGAGAAGCAGGGTTAGGTTATAAAAAATATCCCAAGCTTTGAACATCTCATGGAGCACTGTTCCATCCATCATCCAAAAATGGAAAGAGAATCGCACAACTGCCATGACTCTTTCCACATTACATCTCCAGCAGGTGTCCGGGAACAGCGCGAACATCCTGTGGACCAAAACCGGGTCTCTATACCACCTTGAGATCAGTTTATGTTTTTTTCCCTGTGTATGACAAGAAATAGATGATTTGTGCATGTATTGGAAAGCCCTCTGCCATATTTTGAAGGAGATCTCCCATCCCAGATCCCTGGACCATAATCTAGTCAGGTTCAAAGATGTTTTAATAAGGAGAAGTCAGTATACTGTAGATAATGAGTGGTGTAGTTGGTTAAGAACTGGAGCATAGTTCCTCATACAAGGCAAGAGTTCAATGTACACTTTTTTGTAGAAAAGAGGGATTTACAAAAAGATTAAAGTTGCAACTTCATAAGCCAGTCTATAGAACCTGATTGAAGCCGAAGGTATAAAGAAACCAGAGGACAAGTTAACAAAGTCCTTAGCTATGATCAATCCTCCCTGCAATAAGTTCCGAAAGCCGGACTATTTAAACTGTTAGGCAGGCCTGAGTTGTCAAAGAGAGGGGTATGGAGACAAGGTTTCTGATGTCGAGGAGAAAGAACAATGTTTGTACCAAAGATGAAGCAATACATCAGTAAGAGGAGAAAGGGTCTGTAATGAGTGATGAATCTCCCCATATCCCCAGGGCAAAGCTTTGGGGTTGACAGGTGACATGTTTTGCTCGACTTGTATAGATGCTTTGAGGACAGGTCTGGGAAAACCAGTCTATCATGGGGGACAAGACCGTCACGGAGTCATATGACTTGAAGTCAAGAAGGCCTGTCCCCCCCCCCCCCCCCCCCGGGTCTTCTCAACACAAAGGGTATTATACCGTAACCCAGAGAACTGTTTACACCACAGAAATTGGATAGACAGTGAATGTAGCGTCCGAAAGAAACCTGCTGGGGGGATGATTGGTATGGTCTGAAAAATGTACAACAGTTTAGGCATTTTTATGAATGATGGTTCCCTATAAACATATTGGGTGTATTTTTTATTTTATTGATGACAGTAATGCATCATATGTTTGTCTCCAGGGTTTTGATACTTTTTAACATGCTTTTATAATTTTAAATGATTTGATGATTGTTTTTGTTTTGTTTTTGTATATTTCCTTTTTTCATTATTTTCTTTCATGTATTCTTTTTTATTACGAGTTACATTTTGAAAGCATAAGTATAGAGACTACTTGAAAATTGAGGTAGTTGCACGCTAATATGGTGTGAAATGTGAAACTTATAAAAACATATAATAGTGATAATTTTTAACTGCAGCTGTCACTAATGTGCTCCCACAGAAATCAGTAAAAAACAATATAGGTGTGACAGCGCTGTAAAAGTGAAATAAACAATTATGGTGATAAACACTGATATTGCAATAATATGAAAAAAGTTCAAAAACATAAAATGAATGAATCCAGGTTGTGCAAAAAAATAAAAAACAAAAACAAGCTTGTGTGATATCTTCAGACAACCTCCATGAACAGAGTGCTCCCACCACCTCATGCAATGTTCGCTCACCTCCTTTAAACGACCCTGCAAGGGTTCAAACACGCCTTGCACCTTGTGCAAACATTTCCTCTCGGGGATTGTCAGAGAATCTTGGTGGCTCAAAGGATGAAAGTAATCAAAAGCAGGTAGGTACTCCATCCACTGTGCTGCCTCAAACTTTAAATCCACAATGACTACCGGTAAGTTCAGCAACACATGAACAAAACGAGAGAACGTGCCTCCTATAGTGCAGTATCTGAGGGGTTAAAAATGAAACCATTCCACCCCAGCTAGCATTGAACTCACATTTAATGAAATTTTAAAAGCATTAAAAATGACATGACAGTCTCACTCAGTAGTAGTAGTCCACCGCTAGGCTCTACCTCTACTAGTTTCACCACCTCCCACATGGCTTCATCTGGAGGAATGACTCCAGATGAAGCCACGTGGGAGGTGGTGAAAGTAGTGGATGTAAACCCTCACATAGTGAGGTGAACAGCAACAGATGATACACAGGGATGAAACAAATCTCCCTACATAAGTTTTACATGTATATCTGCTGTCTTTAGCTGTATATATCTTTTAGAAAGTGCTCTTTGTGTTAAAGATTTTCTCTTCCTGTTTACCACTGGGAATGGACTATTGGCATACAGCCGATTGAGGGAAAGGCACACGCCCCAACTCCACACTGGCAAAGGAAGGAAGTAATGTGCAGAGCTTTGCTCTGAGGCAGCAAACTGTCTGCTAATCAACCTCCCATGACACACACTTCAAGCTGCCAGTGTCCTGCTGAAAAAGGTCCCCCGGTGGATAATGCCCCCCCCCCCCCCTGTATTGTGCAGGCGCCGTGTACAACTGACTCACAGTTGTTCATCTTCGGCTATTTTCGGTGGCTCTGTTGTGGTTTGTACTGCGCAAGCACTGCACCTGCACAGTACAGCAGGGGGGTCATTATCGGGGTGGACCTTTATCGGCAGAACACCGTCTCTGAGAACTTGTCAGAAGTTATCAGGCTGATAACACAGCTACTGAGCAGGAGAAAGCCATGGGACGCAGTGCTTTGAAGAGAAATAAGAAAACACTACAGATTTATGTGCCCAGCTCAAATTTCATGAATCGGATTTATATCCACTTTACTTTCTGTAATAGGTAAAACCGACACTTTATTAACTGCACCTGTGCAGTTCAATACTGTATAGTTCATGAAACATTACAAGCGCACTTTCAAATGGAATTTTAGTTGTACCTTTTTTTTTTTTTTGCTTATTCAAGTCTTTCAAAATGCAAGCTTTCAAAACACACTTGATATTTACTTATATACAATACTAGACCTAAACACTACATATTTATACAAATAAAAAATACAGTACATAAGTAGTTTATTTCTTTTTATAGGGCAACAGGCAAAGCTATGCAAATAGTATCTTTTTTTTTTCTGTAAACCAGCTTTTAATCCAGAACCACTGGCCTACAGAACAGATTTTGCCTGATATATATAGCCATTTATTCCAAACTGGATACCACTGTTTTAACTATTTCATGCAAAATGACGTACCCATACGTCGGTTCTTTGACGCTAAATACTGGGGTTATGGCAGCAGCTAGCTGCCATAACCCCCGGTATTTTTGGGAATGCCATGTGTTTCTCTTTAGGATAAAAGTCTTCTCAGTAGCAGATTCGGCGCAAGATCACTTTTATTGGTGTAGGTAAAGCTACCCACCCCTCTCCTACCGTGCTCCGTTCGCATCCTCCGGCGAGAAGACCCCCGAAGACGGAAGACTCCCGGAGCTGTGCAATAAATTATTTTATCTTGTGTGTTGTGTTTTTTTTTGTACTTTATTTTACAGGTGAATGGGTAGGGGTACATTGTACCCCATACTCATTCACATAGGGTGGGGGGCCGGTATCCGGGGGCCCCCTTATTAAAGGGGGCTCCCGGATTCCAATAAGCCCCCCGCCCGCAGACCCCGACAACCAACGGCCAGGGTTGTCGGGAAGAGGCCCTTGTCCTCATCAACATGGGGACAAGGTGCTTTGGGGTGGGGGGGCCGCACGCCCCCCCTCCCCCAAGGCACCCCCCATGTTGAGGGCACACGGCCTGGTACGGCTCAGGAGGGGGGGGGCGCCCGCTCGTCCCCACCCCCTTTCCTGGCCGGCCGGGTAGCGTGCTCGGATAAGGGTCTGGTATGGATCTGGGGGGACCCCCACGCCCTTTTTCCGGCGTAGGGGCATACCAGACCTAAGGGCCTGGTATGCTCTTGGAGGGAGAACCCACGTAAAAATTTTTTCAGAAATTTGGCGTGGAGTTCCCCCTTCAGAGCTTATAACTCTGTCAAAGTCACCTCCGTATATACAGAGATCCGACTTGGAGGCGACCTCCATTGAAATCAATGGGTACAAGTCGCCTACAAGTCGGATTCAAGTAGTACAGGAACTTCTTTTGAAGTCGGAGCGACTTCAGTAGCGTGCATTAAGACGGCTCTCATTCACTTACATTGATTTTTAAATGTTGTCCGACCTGAGGCGACTAGGGGCGACCTGAAGTCGGATCGGAGTCGCCCCTATGTGAACCGAGCCTAAGTGCTTAAGCAGACTGGGACGCAAAAAGGGCAGTACCAACAACCTATGCTGCTAAAGTACTTTACAGCTCATGGGGGAAACAATTAGACCTTTTCTGTTTGGGTGCTAAAAGACATACATAGTTACATAGTTACATAGTTAGTCAGGTTGAAAAAAGACACAAGTCCATCTAGTTCAACCTTAAAAACCTTAAGACCTTGTCCTAGCGCTGCTTGTTGGCCTATAATCAGTGCAGTATATGGGATCTATGGCATGGGGAAATAAAGTATAATCAGACAGGTTATGTGAGAAAAGGAATCAGAGAGCCGTCAATTAAAACAGTGGAAACACAGGAAAGTCTTTTTACTTTAATGCAGGCTTTAAGTACCTTTTAGTCCACTATAACTATACCATAACCGCTCTGGTTAAACTTTTAGGCCTCATGCACACTGGACATTTTTACAGCTGCTTCTAGGGGCGCCTGCCATTTTTTTTTCTGTATCTAAATGCCCCTCCATGTTAGCCTGTGCTAACATGGAGGAGGAGCTTTAGCAGGAGCTTTTAGAGGCTTTTAGGCTTCATGTACACTAAACTCAACTCCACATACACATAGGTTTTTAGCAGAAATTAAGAGCTTCTGCGGTTAGGGGAGGTTCAACCTCCCTAACCTGAATGAGTAAGAATCTTTCGTCGGCTGCTAGAAAATGTGGCAAAATTGTGATGCAAGGTTGCCTCAATTTTCCTGTAGCTGAATGTAGGCGGGGTGTACATGAAGCCGAGAAGAGGCAGGAAAAATCAAAACTTTGCCAGTGTGTCCAGAAGCAGCATAGTTTGGGCAGAAAAAGTGCTTGACACTACCTAAAGTGGCTAGAAGCTACTAAACATGCCTAAAAGCTAGTGTTTGAGCATTAAATCATTTCAATGGACAGAATAAAATAGTCAGGCAAATTTTTCTGTCTTTTTCTCCACTCATCTTAGCCCTGCCCTGTTGTCACAAGATTGGCTTCAGTCCGCCCGGCTTTCCACTACCGTCTGTCTATGTGCAGCCTCTGCAGGTGAGCAGAATCCTCCTCCTGGTGACTCCCTCCTGCTGGCGGTGACCAGCCCTGCCTATTTCCATAGAAGTCTGGGAACGGAAGCAGCATCCATCAGGCTCATCACCCACCCTTAAGAACTTCAGGGACCGAGGAAGCCATTCTTCCCACCTGGCGCAGCAGAGGCTTCCACTAAAGCTGTGAGTTGCAGTGTCTTATGGGCACACTTTCATCCTCCTGCAAAGGCTACTGATATATTGTTTATGGCAATAGATAGTCTATTAAAGTAACCATTTCTTCAAGAGCTTGACGCCTGTAAAAGTTTTTTCTGCAAAAACACTGATGTTTTTTAACTCTAGGAGAGTTAAAAAAAAGTCCTGTGTGCATGAGGACTTAAAGTGGTTGTTATTTTTGTTTTTTTTAAATAACAAACATATCATACTTACCTCCACTGTGCAGTTCGTTTTGCACAGTGTGGCCCTGATCATCGTTTTATGGGGTCTCCTAGTGGCGCTCTCTCTGGGTGATACCCTGTGGGCGCACTCCCAAGTCCAGAATTTGCGTGCCTAGACACAAAATGCCGGACTCGGCTCCCTCCCCCGTCGCCTGCATCATTGGATCTGATTGATAGCAGCAGGAGCCAATGGCTGCGCTGCTATCAATCTATCAATCCAGCACCTAGAACCCCGGCCAGAGAGGTCCAGTGCGTCTCTGCCGAGGGAACAAAGGGCTCAGGTGAGTAAAACGGGTGGGGGGGGGGGGCTGGGTGGCCGGTCACTGTCAGAAGTTTTTTCACCCTTAATGCAGAGGATGCATTAAGGTGAAAACACACAAGGGTTTACAACCCCTTTAAACAAGGTAACAAAGAGATGCAATAAAATCCCCATGAATGATAATGGCTGTTGTAAAATTGAACAACATATTTGGAGACAAGAAGACTTGTGATGTGCAAAACCTTTGATCATAGTTGTGAAGGAAACAGACTTCTTTGTCTCAGGTGACAAATTCAATCAAAATTCCTAAAAAAGAGACTTTCTTTTTTGTTCCTCTAAACCTCTTTTTTGGTATATATGTGTACAGACCTCTATAAAAAATATACCATATAACTGCCAAAAGTGGTATACCCAACCATTAAATTATTGCATTTGGAATTTCTGAAAAGAAATGGCATTATATAAAAATAAAAATTCATAAGAGTGCTGCAGCCTATTTGCACCACAATCACAATAGCAACTGCTGCATATAATTTCTTAGGATGGGCTTTCTGATGGTGACAACAGTGTAATACGTTCTATGCAATGCATGTGAGCACGGCCAATAGTATTCTTCATTGGGTGTGCGTGTGACAGGAGAGCATTTGAGGATAGGCGCAGAATGTTGTCACCCTAAAACAAGAAATAACTGAACAAAGAACTCCATGGTGGGATCACCACATATTGTTTCAAAGAAAACTGTAGTTTTCAAAATATTAAAAGTGAAAGCTTATATGAACCTTTAGTGCAGGGGTGGCCAACCAGTGGCACGCGGAGCCCTCTGATGTGGCCCGCGACCTCCTGTTCTAGAATGGTGGGTTAGTAAGACCAGATCACAGGTTGACTTTTGTCCGTTTACTCCGCCTGCCTCCAATTTGATCCTAAAAATCCCATAAAATAAAAAATAGAAGGGAATTCGTCCCCTTTCATCTGGGTGGATTGGATCGGAGGGCCTATAGAGTAGCCGTGACCTGTCATCCGACCGCTCCGCTCATTGTGACAAGCGACTGGTTACCAAATTGCTTAAGTGGCCCTCGCTATTAAAAAGGTTAGGCACCCCTGCTTTAGTGATTAAGTATACATATACTTTATTTTTATTTTTTTATAAATTCTTTATTTTATATTTTCTTTTTAAAAAAGAGTAACAGATTTACAGGTCACATGAAGTATCATAGACTGAGGCATACGATTTAACATATACATAATTTGTGGTCTGCTTAACTTGTGTGTTCTTTGCCCACTAATTGTGCTAAAGGGTCCCTTCTTGATTATTAAACATATGATTCATTAGTAAAAATAAAAAAAATAAAAATACAGCAGGAATGGCTACAATACTGCTATGCTACATAATATCCGTTGTTTTAACTTGTGTTGTGTAAATGTTGGAATGTAGGGATGAGCCAAACACCCCCCAGTTCGGTTTGCATCAGAACGTGCGAAAAACTGACAAAAAATTTGTGCGAACATGCAAACACTGTTAAAGTTTATGGGACACGAACGTGAAAAATCAAAAGTGCTAATTTTAAAGGCTTATATGCAAGGTATTGCCATAAAAAGTGTTTGGGGACCTGGGTACTGGCCCAGGGGACATGTATTAATGCAAAAAAAAGTTTTTCAAATGGCCGTTTTTTTCAGCAGCAGTGATTTTACTAATGCTTAAATTGAAACAATATAAATGAAATATTCCTTTAAATATCGTGCCTGGGGGGTCCCCTTAGTCTGCCTGTAAAGTCCCATGTTTACAACAGTACCTCAGCAAAATTAAATTTCTAAAGGAAAAAATTCATTCAAAATTGCTTGCGGCTGTAATGTATTGCCGGATCCCAGCAATATACATAAAAAATCATTGAAAAAATGAGTTCCTCCCCCAGTCCATTACCAGGCCTTCAGATCTGGTATGGATATTAAGGGGAACTCCATGCCAAAACTGAAAAAAATGAATGGTGTGGGGGACCCCCCCAAAATCCATACCATGTCCCCATACCCATTCTCATAAGCCGGGATTCCGATAAGGCCCCCACCCGCAGACCCCCATAACCACCGGGCAAGGGTTGTGGGGATGAGGCCCTTGTCCCCATTAACATGGAGAAAAAACACATTTTCCTATTGCACCGAGCATGAGAGATAGGCGGCAATGTCCCTTGGGTCTGTTAAGGATTTTAAGGGGAACCCCCTATGCCGAAAAAATGGCGTGGGGGTCCCCCCAAAGTCCATACCAGGCCCTTATCCGAGCACGCAGCCCGGCCGGTCAGGAAAGCGGGTAGGGACGAGCTAGCGGCCCCCCACCTCCTGAATTGTACCAGGCCGCAAGCCCTCAACATGGGGGGTGGGTGCTTTGGGAAAAGGGCCAAAGCACCTTGTCCCCATGTTGATGAGGACAAAGGCCTCTTCCCGACAACCCTGGCCGTTGGTTGTCGGGGTCTGTGGGTGGGGGACTTATCAGAAACCCGGGAGCCCCCTTTAATAAGCTGAATAAGAATAAGATCCTGGCCCACCACCCTATGTCTCCCTTCGGGTCTCTCTTCCGACTTCTGCGCGCTTTACGGCTCTTTTCCCGCTCTCCGGTTCTTCTGTGGGGCTCCTCTGCTATCTTCTGCTCTTTTTCTAGTGGTGGCCCAATTTCCTGGGGCATGCTGGGGCGTCACAGTCCCAGCATGCCCCGGGAGTGTGACGTCATAAGAGGCGGTGTCACCGGGTGACATCACCCGGTGACCCCGCTCCTTATGACTATATAAGTCGTCGCGCACCATGTCCACAGCATTACAGAGGGAGAGAGCATTATATCAACATCAGAAGAACAGAAGAAGGAAGAAGAAGAAGATGGCTAGCAAAAGAGCGGCAAAAGAGCAGAAGATAGGAGAGGAGACCGGCAGAAAAACCTGAGAGCGAGAGAAGAGGCCAGAGAGCGGGAGATTAAAGGGGGCTCCCGGATTCCAATAAGCCCCCGCCCACAGACCCCGACAACCAATGGCCAGGGTTGTCAGGAAGAGGCCCTTGTCCTCATCAACATGGGGAGAAGGTGCTTTGGGGTGGGGGGGCGGAAGGGAGCCCCCCTTCCCCAAAGCACCCACCCCCCATATTGAGGGCATGTGGCCTGGTACGGTCCAGGAGGGGGGGGCAATCACTCATCCCCACCCCTTTTCCTGGCCGGCCGGGCTGATTGCTCGGATAAGGGTCTGGTAGGGACCCCCACACCATTTTTTCGGCGTAGGGGTTTCCCTTAAAATCCATACCAGGCGACGGGGCTTGTAAGGTGCCAATTTTGCCGATAAAACCTGCGAGATTGACTTCCCTTTCTAGTGACGTCATACCTGGAGTCACGTTCAAAATGAACGGACTTAATGCAATAATAGAATGATAAATGTGCTGGTCAGCATCTAGTATGTTGCTTTTCTGTGAAGAGCTTGTTGTATACATACTTTGAGATATGGCAAAAAGTTTATGCTAAAATGAACGACTTTAGTCCGTGTATGGGCATTTCCGTTCATTTTGAAAGTCCATCGGGAAGTCCGTCAGACCTAGTCTGTGGGAAAGTCAGTTTGTGTGTGTGAAAGTTCACTCGTTCGGTAAGTCCGTTGGACATCTGCCAAAAGTCAGTCGGGAAGACTGACGGACCTAAGCCGTCGAAAAGTCCGGTCATGTGTACGTGGCATTAGAAATCAGTAGGGAGTCAGAAATGCTCTGCGGTGTGATGCAATACGGTGGTTGCCCCCTGGAAGACATCCTGCCTTGTTGGAGTTGTGCCTCTTCCTCCTCTTCACTTTCCTCCTCTCTTCTTTCAGGCGCCCAAGTAGAAATAATTGACCTCATCATCCCCTCCCTCCTCATCACTGGAGCAATCATGGCAGTATACTGCAGCTTGGGGAACATGACTGCCAGTTTCTTATCCTTCTGTGGCACCCCCTCTCTCTAGGCTCACATTGCTCCCTTCCTCAACCTGGAAACTAACATCGGAGTCTTCAAATCCTCTGGCAGCATGTAACTGAAGCAGCATGTAACCGACACTGTAGTCAAACAATTCTGGCGACTCTTCCGTGCATGATGGTAGGGCTACTTGAGGAGTAACTGCGGACAAGGAGCTGGTGGAATAGGCCGCTTGGGCAGCTGTGTTGGAAGGCAAACTACTATGAGCCTGGGTGACAGAGGATGAGGAGGATGAGGATGGCATCATTATCCACTCCACCAACTCTTCTGCATGTTGTGGCTCAATAACACAGCTAGCAGCAGAAAAAAAGGACAAACGTGCCCCACGGCCACGTTTAGAGGATGCACCACGACCACCATTGTTCATTGTAGACACGGAGGCTGCTTGCCCTCTTTTATAGGCCTGTGAGTATCTGCCTCTCCTTGGTGGCCTTTCTGGACATGATGCTGATTGTTTCTTTTCCCGACACACTACACTGTATTATATATTGTGTACACAGCCTGCACTGCATTAGAAACTGTACACTGGCTGCACTGTATTATATACTGTGTACACTGCCTGAAGTGTATTAAAAATTGTACACACTGTATTATATACTGTGTACACTGCCTGAAATGTATTAGAAACTGTACACCACCGAATGCACTGTATATATAGGCTACACTGAATGCAGAGTGTATACAGTTGTGCTCATAAGTTTACATACCCTGGCAAAATTTATGATTTCTTGGCCATTTTTCAGAGAATATGAATGATAACATAGCACAATAAAAACATTTTTCACTCATAGTTAGTGTTTGGCTGAAGCCATATATTATCAATTAACTGTGTTTACGCTTTTTAAATCATAATCACAACAGACTCTACCCTGATCAAAAGTTTACATACCCTTATGATTTTGGCCTGATAACATGCACACAAGTTGACACAAAGGGGTTTGAATGGCTATTAAAGGTAACCATCCTCACCTGTGATCTGTTTGCTTGTAATTAGTGTGTGTGTGTATAAAAGGTCAATGAGTTTTTGGACTCCTGACAGACCCTTGCACCTTTCATCCAGTGCTACACTGACGTTTCTGGATTCTGAGTCATGGGGAAAGCAAAAGAATTATCAAAGGATCTGCGGGAAAAGGTAGTTGAACTGTATAAAACAGGAAAGGGA
Organism: Lithobates pipiens; assembly: GCF_037356315.1. Lineage (NCBI taxonomy): Eukaryota > Metazoa > Chordata > Amphibia > Anura > Ranidae > Lithobates > Lithobates pipiens. The sequence continues at coordinate 506,401,987 of NW_027507903.1, read as the reverse complement.
TAAAAAATGATATCCAAGGAATTGAGAATGCCAATCAGCAGTGTTCAAATGCTAATCAAGAAGTGAAAAATTAGGGCTTCTGTTGAAACCAAACCACGGTCAGGTAGACCAACTAAAATTTTAGTCACTACTGCCAGGAAAATTGTTTGGGATGCAAAGAAAAACACACAAATAACTTCAGGTGAAATACAGGACTCTCTGAAAACATGTGGTGTGGCTGTTTCAAGATGCGCAATAAGGAGGCACTTGAAGAAAGATGGGCTGCATGGTTGAGTCGCCAGAAGAAAGCCATTACTATGCAAATGCCACAAAGTATCCCACTTACAATTCACCAAACAGAACAGAGACAAGCCTCAAACCTTCTGGCACAAGGTCATTTGGAGTGGTAAGACCAAAATTTTGCTTTTTGGTCACAACCATAAACACTACATTTGGAGAGGAGTCAACAAGGCCTATGATGAAAGGTACACCATTCCTACTGTGAAACATGGAGGTAAATCGCTGTTTTCAAGATGTGTGCACTACAAAGGCACAGAAAATTTGGTCAAAACTGATGGCAAGATGAATGCAGTATGTTATCAAAAAATACTGGAGGAACATTTGCATTATCAGCCAGGAAGCTGCGCATAGGATGTACTTAGACATTCCAAAATGACAACGATCCAAAACAGAAGGCCAAGTCAACCTGTCATTGGCTACAGCAGAACAAAGTGAAGGTTCTAGAGTGTCCATCACAGTCTCCTGACCTCAATATCATTGAGCCACTCTGGGAAGATCTCAAAAGATGCAGTTCCTGCAAGACAGCCCAAGAATTTACAGGAACTAGAGGCTTTTTGCCAAGAGGATTGGGCAACTTTACCATCTGAGAAGATAAAGAGCCTCATCCACAAATACCACAAAAGACTTCAAGCTGTCATTGATGTTAAAAGGGGGCAAAATGCGGTATTAAGAACTGGGGTATGTAAACTTCTGATCAGGGTCATTTTGGTAGTTTCTGTTGTGATTAACCACTTGGGATCCGCGCTATTGCCAAATGACGGCATTAGCGCGGACCTACTTTTCCGGGACTACGTCTATTGACGTCGTCCCGTGCACGAGCGCCCTGCGCGCCCCCTGAGGGGCGCGCGCGGCACGCTCTGTGATCGGCGAGTCCATGAGACTCGCCTGATCACCGATCCGTACAAGGGGTCGATCCCGACCCCTTATCACGTGATCAGCTGTCAGCCAATGACAGCTGATCAGGTGATATAACGGAGCCGGTAATTGGCTAGTATTCCTCCTTGCTTTCACCTAGCAGCAAAAAGGGTCACTGGTTCAAATCCCAATGACACCATCTGCCTGGAGTTTGCATGTTCTCCCTGTGCCTAAATGGGTTTACTCTGGTTTTCTTCCATACTCTAAAGACATGCTGGTGGGTTAATCAGATCCTGTCTAAATTGGTCCTAGTATATGTATGAATGTGTGTTAGGGACCTTAGGTTGTAAGCTTCTTGAGGGTAGGGACTGATGTGAACATACAATGTATATGTAAATTGACAGTGCTATATAAGTACCTGAAATACATAAAAATAAAGAGTAAACATAGTTGATTGATAATAAATGGCTTAAGCCAAACACTAAGTGAAAGAAAAGTTTTTGTGTTATCATTCATATTCTCTGACAAATGGGCAAGAAATCATAAATTCTGCCAGGGTATGTACACTTATGAGCACAACTGTATATATATATATATATAGATAGATGGATAGATAGATAGACTGTATATATGTATCAAATATACTGCAACTAATTAACCTGCCTGCCTAATCTAGTTCAAGCTATCTCTCTTTCCAACAATACTACATGTGGCCTCTCTATAAGCAGCCTTATATAGTTAGTCCCCCTGAGCCATGATTGGCCAAAGACACCCTGCCTTTGGCCAATTATGGCTCTCTCAGCATGCTGTGATTAGCCAAAGCATGCAGGTCAGGTGCATGCTTTGGCCAATCTTCAGATGCTAATGCTCTGCGAACTCGCAACGCAATATGGGGCGTTCTGTGGCACTCTAATTTCCCACGAACGCCCTATAATGTTCGCTGTTCAGTGAATGGACAAGCACTTATGTTCGACTCAAACATCGAGCTCATCCCTAGTGGAATGTACTGTATGTCTATGTAAAATGTTGCCCCACTGGCTGTATGTAACTCTTATATGTGGTACATTGTTATAATAAATATAATAATTATGCTCAGCTTTAGTTCATGACCAGCTGGATAGACAGCTTTTTTTCCTAATTGGCCTCATTTTAAAGCTTGTAGTTGGCTGAAGATTAAGAGAAGCAAATTTAATTTTAAAATATAGGAGTCAAACCCGTTTTCAAATGTTACAAAAATAAATACGTAAATACATAAATAAGTGTGCCTACTAAAGTCTAAATCTCATGTATTACTTTTTATGTTGGTGTGATTGTTGTAAAGAATAAAAAAATTGTAATACAATATTCATACATTTTTCATGTTGTGGTCATTAAGTGTTTCTCTGATCCAAAAATAGAAGAGAATGCAGTCCTTGGGATCCTGAGGAACTTACTGTCATAATGCAGATAATAGTGCGGGTGAAAGAAAAATAAATTATTTTAAACAAAATATGTTTAAAAAATAGAATTATGGCAACACATTTTAAAGTTTTAGATGTTCCTTTTTATTTTTACTTTAGATAAAACGTCAACCTGCCACCAGGATTGTGTCTGCATGGAGTTTGTCTGTCCTTCCTATGTTTGCATGGTTTCCTGTAGGATCTCTGATATACTTCCACACTCCAAATACATTCTTGTAGGCGAATTGACCAAACTGGCCCTAGTATACAGAAATGGATTTATGGTGGAACTCACTAATAACTTTCAGGATAGATAAATCAGAGTAAACTCAGAAAAAAACACTGAAATGGAAATGCTGTACTCATTCTTAGGTTGTATATAGAAACAGCTAACATTCCTGTCCACTGTTCAAATGATGGAAAATGTACAATAATGAAGTCATAAGGAAGTATTCACTTTCATAGCGTCACCCAACTCTTGTTACATAGGATGCCGTCAAATTTGCACCCAAATCTAAACCAAGGTGTTCAGTATAGTTGAGGTCAGGGCTCTGTTCAGGCCGCTCAACTTACTTCACACCAAACTTATCAAATCATAGAGCTTGCATTGTGTACAGAGGAACAGTCATGCTCAAACAGAAAAGGGCTTTCCCTAAATTGTTACCACAACGTTGGAAGTGCACAATTGTCTTAAATATTTTTGTAAGCTGGGACATTAACAATACATTTCATTGGAAACACCTGAACCCAATATTTTGGGGGTTGTCCACATACTTTGACCATATTGTAAATAATGTTTCCTGGAGAGCAGAAATGATCCTTTACAAAATAACTATGAAGGAGGGGGGTCATTTATAAACCCTTCAATGAACATATATGGCACCCCAAGTCCTAAACCTGACAACTAGGACTGAGGATATCCAATTCCAAATTGTGTCCTTTGTAAGTAACTCAATTATATGCAAAAATGCTTACATCATCAGAAAAAAGGTAGAGCTACAGAAAAAAACATCAGAAGACCTCTTTAGAGCCGATGTCTTCTACTGTCTTGCATCTCTATTTAAAGCTTACGTTGACATACAATTCTTCCCTTTAGGGTTATAGTTTCATAGCCCTCTATTTTGAGCGCCAAGTCCATCAAAAGAAATTCCTCCTACCATGCACAAATGACAATTCTGTGAATTACCTAAATGCCACTCACACATGCTGCTCCTGCCAATCACCTTCCTCTCCTATACCTTACATAAGAACACATATACACATCTACACCATGGCAGTCTCTCTTGTGACCGTAGTCAGCTAATAATAGCATGTCCTTGTGAACGAAGCAGTTTAAATTTACTCCAGAGTCCTAGTCATCTAAATCTAATTTTAAACCCAAAACATTATCCACGTTTCACCATGGTTAACAGACAGCCTTGCTCCTCTCTATAAAGTAAGGAGGCTAACAAATGAAATGTAAAGTAGTCAGACACCCTGGTTCATTGTTAAACAGGAAACCTTTGAAAAGTATTTTTGCAATCCTGGAGTTCAAGATAAAGTTTAGGTAACTCCATTATTTTCACTGTCTATAATTTGTTTCCCACTTTACTTGTATGTTGTATAAAGGGAAACTATTAATCTACACTTTTACTAGAAGTTTTCTGATGCTACATTCAAACTTAACCGTCGGCGCCTTCGGTCATTTTTCTTGTTCAAACTGTTTTATTGAGGATGCATACATAATCAACAAGGAGTTAGCCAAGACATTAATTAGCATGAACACAGGGAAGGATTAGAAGGCTAATATAATGAGCAAGGAAAAATAATAGCACAGATATGGGTACTTACAACATTAAAACTGCGTCCTATAGTTTGATGAAGATGAGCTTCGGTTATATAAGTACGCTGTCAATGCTGTATAGCAGTGAGAACAAAATCACAGTATTGTATGTTTCCCCAATATGAGTCTAGTCAAGGCCAACTGTCATAAGACCAGGGGCAAGATAAGCTAAAGGTAAAATAGAAGGAGGATGGGGTGGGTGGTGGAAAGGGGATCCCGTGATGACAATGAGAGAAAAATAGCCTCAAAGATCAGAAAGAAGAAACTTATCAACCCAACGCTGCCAAATTCTTTTACACTGATGGACTTGGTCCCGTAAAGTGGCTGAAATTTTGGCATGCACCACCAATTGCACCACCACTGTGTTTAGTATCTAGGGTACACAGGGCAGGTGTTCTCCAGGATCTAGTTATCATCTGTTGGCCATGGTGCCATGGTGCTTCGGTAGTTTTAACACTTTTGCATGTTTGTACAAGTGTTTTTCACAAGTTTCAGACTTGAGCGTTTTTGTTTTAGCCAGTGGAAAGCTAGTTATTAGGAGGAGACAGTTAATATGCACATTCTTTGGGCACTACTGAATCATGCACCAAAGAAGCATCTGTACTTTTTCTGAGCATTAAGTGAAAGCATTAAGTGAAAGATCAATGCTAGATGTAAAGGAGCACAAAAGAACAGAAATCTCATTGCTGAGTGTTGAAGTGATTTTTGAAATGTGCTTCACATTGCTCAGATCTGAATGGGAGCTTAGGCTGGGTATATAGAACCCAAAAGGCTGTAAACTACACAGATGGGCCAATTTTGCTACTTAAAAGTAAATGTAAACCCTAACTGAAAGACATTTAGTTTGCTAAAGCAAAGTGTAGCATAAACAATTTCCATATTTGGGCACAAAATACTTGGTTTTAGCTTTTTTATCCTTTGTTGAATCTCAGTGCTATTGATCTCCTGTGCCCTGTTTAGAGCCCCTTTCTACATGCACTTTAGCAATGGCTGCATGGCATTTCTGTTGGTGACAACAATCTCCAGTGGAAGCCAGTGTGACAGGATGACAAAGCAAGGGCACACTTGGGAGTCAGAGCATTGATACCCTACTGTAAAACAGGAATTTCCCTTCATGGTGGGATCACCGGGTATTGTTTTAATGAAAGCTGCATACTTAAAAATAATCAAAAATTCCCTTTGTAATAACATTAGTATATTAAAGTTATATATGAGAAATACAAAATTGGGTTTACATACAGTGATTGGGTTTATATACTACACATATCTCACCTATAGCCACCACAGTTTTGTTCTACCCATTCTCTACAGTTGCCAACATGTAGCAATTGTTAGCCCTTGTACACACGGTCGGAAATTCCGAGGGAAAATGTCCGTGTTGTCAGATAATCTGACCGTGTGTGGGCTCCATCTGACTTTTTCCGTCGGAATGTCCGACCAACAAAGTTTGAGAGCTGGATATAAAATTTTCCGACAACATGATCCGATCGGACTTTGTCCGATCGTTTGTAGAGAATTCCGATCAGACAAAGTGCCACGCATGCTCAGATCAAATTACGAGACCAAAGCTACTGGCTACTAGCCTGAACGTAGTCCTGTCGTAATGAACGAATGTCACCACGTTCAGAACGATTGGATTTTCCGACAACTTTGTCCGACCGTGTGTATGCAACACCAGTTTTGGACAAAATCCGTCAAAATCAGAACAATTTTGTGGTCAGAATGTCCGACCATGGGTACAAGGGATTAGAGATTTTGCTTGTATAATAAGTGACTGATGGCACAGGAAAAGTCATGGTACTAATGCACATCAATTGTGTACAGTCATGTTTTTTTTTATTGTGCAAGCATGTGATATATCTTTCTCTATAAAGGGCTGAAAATTGCAAACATGGAACTTACCACCCCCTAATAAATTGGACCTATACTATAAATCACACCTCTTCAAAAGGTAAGGTAAGTTAGCCCACCAAAGCTACAGAGTTTTTTTTTAAATGTCTAAACTTTGGCTGTAAAAGGCATGCTTGAGCTCTAGTCATCGACTTAGGCTATGATGATAACAATGGTCTGCTGCAGACAGAAGGAAGCATTTCCTCAATCTCCACTCCCCCAGTGCTTGTACATTGTAACTTTTCATCCAAGAGCTGTGCAAACACCAGGATTTACGTGATTGTGTCATATCCAAGCCAGCATCTCAGCCCAGGAAGTTGATGGTAGGCCTAGATGCCTGAAGAAATATGGCTCTGTCCTTTTGAAGACAAAATCAGATGAATGCATTGTCAGGGAGAGTACTGTGATCGCTGTGAGAGGTAATACATACCTGGCAGTGTTATACACTTACACATTATTTAGCATGAAATATACAGTGCCTTGCGAAAGTATTCGGCCCCCTTGAACTTTTCAACCTTTTGCCACATTTCAGGCTTCAAACATAAAGATATAAATTTTTTATTTTTTGTGAAGAATCACCAACAAGTGGGACACAATTGTGAAGTGGAACGAAATCTATTGGATTTTTGAAACTTTTTTAACTAATAAAAAAATGAAAAGTGGGGCGTGTAAAATTATTCGGCCCCCTTGCGTTAATACTTTGTAGAGCCACCCTTTGCTGCGATTACAGCTGCAAGTCGCTTGGGGTATGTCTCTATCAGTTTTGCACATCGAGAGACTGAAATTCTTGCCCATTCTTCCTTGCAAAACAGCTCGAGCTCAGTGAGGTTGGATGGAGAGCACTGTATATCTGCTGCAAAGTCCAATTTGGGCTCCTTAATCCCAAGGATTGGTCCACTGTAGCTCTCCATACTTCCAGTGAAGGCATTAGTCACTCAAAGCTTACGTCTAATATAGTAATTGATGTTCTGTACAATGCGTATAATACAGTAATTGTTGTCAGAAGCACTTTGTGCCAAATGCTCTGCATCTCCATTAACTGAGTAAGTGGTTTATTTTAGACATGGGTGAAATTGTACCCCGCTCGTTTTTCTATTTCTATGGCTTATGGAGGAAAAATTTCTGAAATGTCATTATGACAACCATACCTTGTAATAAAGACATACAGACAAGGCCTATCATGAATATTTTATGCTGGCATTAAATTACTGTACTGTGCATTGCTGCTTATCATTTTCTCATTCCAGTATACGAGGAGAGGCATGAATTATTAATCCCTGGCATGACTGACCTGACTGCAGCTTTAGGTATATGGTGACCCTCCTCCCCATCACTATATCAGGGTTACATTACCTCAGTATAAAACCAGAATTCACAGCGGTGATATAAACAAACCGAGTGGAGTGAAGAACAACCCTTGGTAAACATAACTGTCAAATATCTCCTTAGTAATAATAAATGATTTGTTATTGGCCAGGAATGGTTGATCACACGGGTCCTGACCTGAGCTGGAAAGACTGCCAGGGGTCCATCGGGTATCACCAATGCCTTTCCTTTTCTAAGATACAAGAAGATTGTTAGCATGTACTTAAGGCTTCATTCACATTTGCACACAGACCTGTACAACCATGCAGATAGCCCGTCCAGGAGGCACAAGTGCAGCCAATTGTGCATTTGTGCGGGACTGGTGTGTGGGGATGCGCCCGAAGATCCATGCAGCCATCAGTCTGTCACTGATTTAAACAGGCTGGCAGCTGTATAGACCATCTCTGCCTCCCGGTCAGGTAAACATGGCTCTCTGCACTGATCAGTGTCCTTGTGAATGAGCCCTAAAGTGTTTCTAAAGCCAATTTTTTACCTAGTTTTGGGGGGGTGCTCTGAAATCACTGTGAGGTTTTTACTACTTGAAGTGACACAAAAGAAATATGAGTGCTCCATTCTGTTGAGAAGGACAAAGCATGTATCTAAATGATTGTAGTATAATATGGCAATCCTCACAGTTGGAATGATTATTGAAGGCGCCAGAAGCAGTTTCTTTTGAGGAGGCCACTCAGTCTAGCTGGCTATGTGTGCAATGGGTGACCATCCCTCCTTCAATGCCTACTTCCCTATTAGTTCTGCAGGATGCACCTATATGACATAGTCTTGCACACACTTCCTCCCTGCGCCACTGGAATTCAAAGATGTGGAAGCTGCAAGAATTTTTCCCAAGAGGAAAAAAATCATTGAGAATTTTCAAGTGGGGTAAGGGAAGATATTACAAGACTTGCCCAGAGATTGGCTGTAAACATTATAGTTAGGGATTAGAAAGGTAACTATGTAACTATATGCGCAGCCTCTTGCATTAGGGTGTGCACCCTAAAGCTCACACATTATTAGGTACACCTGTTCAATTGCTGGTAACACAAATTTCTAATCAGCCAATCACATGGCAGCAACTCAATGCATTTAGGCATCTAGATGTGGTGAAGACAACACGCTGAAGTTCAAACCAACCATCAGAATGGGGAAGAAAGGGGATTTAGGTGAATTTGAATATGGTATGGTTGTTGGTGCCAGGCAGGCTGGTCTGAGTATTTAAAAAAACTGATCTCTTGGTATTTTCAAGCACAGCCATCTCTAGAGTTACAGAGAATGGTCCAAAAGGAGAAAATATCCAATGAGTTGTATAGACAAAAATGCCTTGTTGATGTCAGAGGCCAGAGGAGAATGGGCAGACTGGTTTGAGATAATAGAAAGGCAACAGTTACTCAAATAACCACTCATTACAACCAAGGTATGCAGAATACTATCTCTGAACACACAACACATCGATCCTTGAAGCAGATGGGCTACAGCAGCAGAAGACCACACCAGATGCCACTCCTGTCAGCTAAGAACAGTACAATTTGTACAAAATTGGACAATAGTAGATTGGAAAACATTGCCTGGCCTGATGAGCCTTGATCAGCTGTGACATTCAGATGGTAGAGTCAGAATTTTGTCATAAACAACATGAAAGCATGGATCCATCTTGCCTTGTGTCAAAGGTTCAGGCTGGTGGTGGTGGTATAATGGTATGGGGGCTATTTTCTTGGCACACTTTGAGTCCCTTGGTACCAACTAAGCATAGCTTAAATGCCATGGCGTGAGAATTGTTGCTGCCCATGTCCATCCATTTATGACTACAGTGTACCCATCTATTTCCATCAGGATAATGCACAATGTCACAAAGCTCAAATCATCTCAAACTGGTTTCTTGAACATGACAATGAGTTCACTGTACTCCATTGGCCTCCAGTCACCAGATCTCAATCCAATAGAGAATTAAGGCAGTTCTGAAAGCAAAAGGGGGTCCAACCGGATTCTAGCAAGGTGTACCTAATAAAGTGGCCGGTGAGTGTATAAATGGCATACACACTCTTATAAATAAATGTAAACAATAATTTTAAAATGTATTAAAACAAGGACGGTGTCAGGGTGTCAGTAAGGGAGTGGACAATGTCAGTCAGTAGAGGAGTGGATAATGTCAGTCAGTAGAGGAGTGGATAATGTCAGTCAGTAGAGGAGTGGATATGTCAGTAGGGCAGAGTTTGGTGTCAGTCAGTAGAGCAGTGGATGGTGCAGTAGTTTTTTTTTATTATTAATTTATTATTTATCATTTTTTCACAATTTTACTTTTTATTATTTTTTTACATTTATTTTAGGAGCCACGTTGGGGAGCTTTGGTGAAATATCAGGGCTCTAAACTTTTGGCTCGGGCAGCATGGGGTCTCACTTTTGGCTTGAGCAGCAAAGGGGAATCTGCGCTGCACAGGGTTATTGGGGTGTGCCCAGGCACATTCGGCACACACTGTGTGCACGCCTATGAACTAAAACATCATGTACATTAAGCATAACCCCATATACTTCAAAACTGGTGTTTTTGGATGCCCAGGAGGCACAGGGTAGTATCCTACCCCATTGCCTGCAGCCTGTCAAAATCTATGATGACCAAAATGACCAGCTCTTGAATAGTAGTCGTAGTCAGTGCAATATGAGTTCAGGGATGTATTCTAAGATGGGTAGATTTCACTGGCAGGATCAACAGGTATTTGTGAGACTTTGCAGGGAAACGAAAAGAAAACAGGAAGTACATTTATGATTAAGTGCTGCAGCACATTTTTTTTTTCAATGGGAGACCATAGTCCTTTTTTGATACAAAAGTATAGAACACAGTTTGCTAACTTTACTAAGGGGTTCATTTAAAATGCAGCACTATGGCCCTCAAGCTGCTTTAAAACAAAAAAGATTTTGGGAATTAATTATTTATTTATTTTTGGTCAGGTTTGACTGTCTCTAGAGAACGACTCCCTATGGTGGATCAAAACCACCATTATACTGTATATCTCTAATTTCATGGTGCTGTCAACGCCACCCCTAGATCTAAATGGCAGGGGGCCGAGGCAGGCTTTTTGATTGTGTGACTGCTGTGATCGGCTGTCACAGTAATCACATGAATCATAAACCAACATAAAAGCGCACACACAGGTTGGACTTGATGTCTTGTGTCTTTTTTCAACTTCACCAACTATGTAACTATGACTAGGAATTGCGGCACAGTGGTGTAGTGGTTAGCACTCTCACCTAGCAGTAAAAATGGTCACTGGTTCAAATCCCAACCATGACACTACCTGCCAGGAGTTTGCCTGTGAGGCTTTCCTCCATGTACTAACTATGTAACTTAGCTTCCAATGGCATACATCGGGAGCTGCCCCTGACAGCATGCAATGAGCATGCTTTCAGCACAGATAAGCTGTTCTCTGTCCCGCTCGCCCAGCCACTATATATTAACGTACGGCCAGTTTCAAAAGGTTAATTGCTTTGTGTTTTTCGACAAATAATGGAATCAAATGTTTGTCAGATTTTTAAAACTGCCACTTGAATGGCCACCTCAAGAGATATCAGTGCTTGATTCAGCCTGCTGGCATCTACCCAACATCTGGAGATTTTTTCTGGTTGGACTGACCCTTTAGGTACTTTGGCATACAATTTAAGAGTACTGGTCCTTTAATCTAAATGGCACTTAAAGCCTACAAGGGGTTCTGACCGCTGTAATCTCTGTTGTGGGGTTGAGCCTGGGGACACTGATTATCTGGGATCACAGACACAATACAAATGACCTCTCGCTGATCTCATGGACTGAGGTCACCAAGCCGTTTACCCGCTGCCCGAGCCAAATCCCCTCCAGTATTAGCTCCAGTGACACTATTTTTCCTGGGAAACAAAACAGCTCAAAGCAGAACTACTATAGGACATATAAAGGAACCAATTACAGAGGCTTATTAAAGAATCCAAACATCCAAATTATTTCACTTTTACAATCTTTCCTATAAGTCCACTTTACTCCATTATCAACTATATTTAGTTGGCCTAAAGAAAGACTTAAAGTGATTGTAAAGGATAATTTGTTTTTAAATAACAAACATAATACTTACCTCCACTATACAGTTCGTTTTGCACAGAGTGGCCCCGATCATCCTCTTCTGGGTTCCCCCAGTGGTGCTATCAGCTCCTCCCCACATCAGATAACCCCCTAGGAGAAGTGCTCTGCCCGGGGGGTTACCTTGTTGAAGGCACTCTTGAGTCCAGCATTTGGGTTCACAAATGCACGTCACTGTATTTGATTGTCAGCAGTGGGACCCAATGGCTTCACTGCTATCAATCTATCCAATCGAGTTCCGAGAACCCCGGGCAGAGATTACAGAGCGTCTCTGCCGAGGGAACGAAGGGCTCAGGTGAGTAAAATGGGGGGGCTGGGGGGCCAGTCACTGTCAGAAGTTTTTTCACCTTAAGGCATAGGATGCATTAAGATGAAAAAAACATGGAGATTTACAACCCCTTTAAGGTTGATACACATTGGGCAAATACCTGACAGTGTGTACAGCAGCCTTTCCGACAGAAGCCTGCCTAACGTCCGGCTTCTGTCATACGAGCATGCTGTAAAACCTGCATCCAATCAGCCAATGGCTGTGAGCACTGATCAGTGTGTACTGGTGGGGGGGGGTCCCCCTGTTAGAACACAATAGCTTAGCGGAGAGATCGCTGTACTAACATTGCATAGTTAGTACAGCAAGTTCCTCCACCATACACAGGGTTCAATTTTCTCTTCTTTAACCCGCAGGCTAAACAGGAGCAAATTAATGGATTACCCTATCCACGCTAACAGGAATCTTCACTGTTGACTTTTGTATTTAGGCAGCTGTGGCAACTGGGGGTACCTGAATGCAGTGGCACTGCCAAACAGTTACTGCATCTGAAAGGATGATACATCTGATAAGATGGAGTTACTGCTTGGCCGACTCTTTTCTTTGCAGAGCCACCACCCATGCCTCAAATTTTCATATGGTTCAGCAGAAATGGGTCTATGGTGCCCCCCCCCCCCCCCCCACAAAAAATCAAAAGTCAGCAGCTACACATATTATAGCCACTGACTTTTAATATTAGGACACTTACCTGTCCTGGAATGTCAGCACCCCAGACGATGTTTCCATCGGCTCTAGAGTGCTTCTGCTGCCATTCTTGGTAAGGGAAACCGGCACTGAAGCCTTTCGGCTTCAAAGCCGGTTCCCTACTATGCATGCACAAAGCTTGCTGCACTTTCTGAATGGCCTAGCGGTAAGGGAAGGAGGAGGGGGCCAAACTTCTCAGTGATCTCAGCGCAGCAAGATCTCTCGGAAGTGGGAACAGGTACCTGTCAAAAACAGGAAAAAAAACAGAAAGGTGCCAAATGTGGCACCAGAGGGGGGAGGATGCAAATAAGGGGAGCTTCCACTTTTGGGTGGAATTACGCTTTAACGGTAAAAGATACAAAGCCCCTGAAGTCTGAGTTGTAGTCCTGTCAACTGCTTTAAAGTGGAACTAAGACCTTCTACAGCCAAGAAAGCTGCCATCTTAGCCTCTGTTTGATCTACAGGTACATTGGTGCTACACAAGTGATCAGCTATGACACAAACCATTTAATAGCTTGACAGTTTGGTTGACAGCTAACAAAGACACAGTAGTAATCGTAACAATAAAATCATTCAAGGCATCCCTTGAACATAACATTTTGAGAAAGAGTTAAAGTGGAACTAAACACATCGATTTAACAGTAGCAAAAAAGGTACATTGCCAGCACATGGAGGGAATGTAAAGCCGCGTACACACGGGCGGACTGTCTGTCCAACTTAGTCCGCCGAAACACATTTCAGCGGACAGTCCGCTCGTGTGTGGGCTTCAGCTGACTTTTTCAGCGTGCAGTCTGGCGGACTAAGTATTTCGGAATTTCCGTAATATTGTCCGTCCAACTTTGGTTTCAGCGGACAATCCGCTCGTGTGTAGGCAAGTTGGACGGACTAAGTATGGCGCATGCTCAGAAAGGATTTACACAGCGGAAGGTTGCATTGCTGTGTATTGGACGTCCTATTTCTAGTCCCGTCGTACGTGCTGTACACGTCATTGCGCAAGCTTTCAACGGACTGTTTGAACATCGTGTGTGGTCAAGTCTGTTCATTCGAAAGTAGGACGGACTGTCTGTCGGATTGTCTGACGGACTAAGTTGGCCATACAGTCCGCCCCTGTGTACGCGGCTTAACTGCCATATTGGTTGAGCTTTCAACAATCTGTCAAACCATCCAATGGCTGGTGTCATAACTGATCACATGTGCAGCATTATGTCAGTTGAACACCAAACAGAGGCCAAGATGGCAGCTTCCTTGGCTGAAAACGATAGGAGGGTTTAGTTCCTCTTTAAATCTTTTGGTTTAGTTCAGTTTTAACTTATGCTGATTACACAGGCTGTCATCCAGCTCCTGAGTAACCATAACATCATATAGCCTAAATTTCTATAGATGTTGCCCTATGTGTCTCTTTAGAATATTTTCCCTCACTTCTAGTTAGGACAGGAAGTGATTGGCAATGTCTCCAAGAGGGACAGACAAAAAACCAAAACACATTGGAGTGGGGACGGGTTAAAAATGATGAAAATGTTCTTATTGCTGTCTCTACCTTTCTTTCCCAGATGACAGCACCCCCTATTACTTGTATGGGTGTAAAAGGGACAAGAAGTGAGGAAAAATCTTTACAATGGAATAATATTTAAAAAATGGTATGCCCTAATTCATATGTTCTAAATAAGCCATGGTGCAGCAAGTATCGTGTAGATACCTGTGGCCAGGATCTCAGGTGTTCTAATCAGTGGTAGTCATTCAGCCTACACAACTCAGCAATAGCCAAAAGGAGCCAGGGCTGTCTGCGGATATAAGCATGTATCTGCTAGTATTCACATGTATCCACACATCCACCAGTGACCTGTGTTTAGGGACAGATGTCCGACCCTGGACACAGACACATCCAAGGTCAAATATCTGTCCCTAACTGCAGGTAACCACAGGAACACCTGGGATCCCGGCTATAGGTATCTGCAAGATACTTGCTGCACCACGGCAGATTTTGGGCATGTGAATGACACCTAGCTCATCCCTACTCTATCACTCGCTTGAGTTTGTCTAAAGTCAGCCAGTCTAGAATGAAAAATTAAAATGAATAAGCTGCAAACTAAAGATGGACATTATAAAAATACTTTATATAGATCACAAGTCCCCAAATGTCCCCCCCCCCACCCCCGATGTTCTTGGAAAATACCCTGTCACCAGACCATTCATTTCAATAAACATCTTCCCATAGGATCATTTGTGCAACAAACATATTTTAAGCATGGGATTTACCTTTAAGGCCCGGTTCACACCGCTGCGGGGGGAGATCCGGATGTGATTCGCACAGCAAATCACATCCGATCTCCGTAGCGATGCGAGTTCAGCCATACAGATAGTATGGCTGAATTCGCAGCGCTCCCGCAGCAAACTCGCACGGGACCCTTTTTTGGGTCCGCAACAGAATCGGATCGCATGGGGGTTCACACCATGCGATCCGATTCTTGTGCGAGTCGGCAGATCGCACTGCGATATGCCGACGGATCTGGGGGTGTCATTAACATAACATTGACACTCCCAGCCGTCCGCATAGGGCAGTGTGAACTGCCGGCGGGAGGTGTGCGATGCGGGTAAACGCCGCGGATTCGCGGCGTTCCCGCATCGCTATAGTGTGAACCCGGCCTAAAGTGGTTGTAAAGCCCCCTCCCCCCCAAATACTTGCCCAATCTCGATCCAGCACTGTGCCCAAGAGTAACGGCGCTGCTGTCTCTCTGTCTCCTCACAAGACTCAGACCCCATACACACTATTAGATTCTCTGCAGATTTTTGTCTTCAGATTTACCAAAGCCATATAATATGAGGTCAAACCTTAAAGCGGTTCTATAGTCATTTTTATAAGTTTAACCTACAGGTAAACCTATAATAAGGCTTACCTGTAGGTAAAAAAAATATCTCCTAAACCTGTATGGTGTAGGAGATATTACCCTCGCAATTCGCCGCTGACTGCAGCGGCGCATGCGCACAGGGGATTCTTGGCTGAAAGTCCGGCAGACGCCGGACTTTGCCGGAAAGAAATCTCCCACGCGCATGCGCGGGAGTGACGATATCGCGGCTCCAGCCACTCACAGCGCCAGAGCCGCGATATCTGGAAGACACGCGGAGGGAACATGTCAGCTCCCTCGGCGTAGATCAGGCGAGATCTCGGGGCCTCGTTCTAAGGTAAGTATTTCATAATGAGCTAGTATGCAGTGCATACAAGCTCATTATGCCTTTTCCTTTGCAGGTCAAAAAAAAAAACTTCAGCGAGTTTACTCCCGCTTTAAGACCCCTTTCACACCAGGGCGTTTTGCAGGCGCTATAGCGTTAGAAATAGTGCCTGCAAGCCGCCCTAAAAAAGCTGCACCATTGTTTGTAGTGTGAAAGCCCTGAGAGCTTTCACACTACAGCGGTGCGCTGGGAGGACGTCAGGGAAAAGTCCTGCCAGCAGCTTCTTTGGAGCAGTGAAGGAGCGGTGTGTTTACCGCTCCTCCACCACTGCTCCCCATTGAAATCAATGGGGCAGCGCTGTAATACCGCCGGCAAAATGCCGCTATTGCGGCGTATTGCCGGTGGTTTCAACCCTTTCCCGGCCGCTAGCGGGGCGCTTTTACCCCGCAAATGTGCCGCAAATCCGCAGCAAATCCGGTGGTAAAACGCCGCAAAAAATAGCAGTGTTTTACCGCCCACGCTATGGGCGGTGTGGTGTGAAAGGGGTCTTAGCGTTTCAATTAGTATGCAATCAGGCATGCCCTTGCACTACATGGTTTTGGTAAATCTGAAGACAAAAATCTTCAGAAAATCTAGTGTGTATGGGGCTTAAGAGGCAGCAGCCATTGGCTCCTGCGGCTGTCAATCAAATCTAGTGAGGAGAGAGCAGAGGGTGCGAAGGTGCTATGTGTGTCTATAGAAGCATACGGTCTGGTTCTGGAATGAGCTTGCACACCTGTCCCTAGAGCAAGCGACTTTCTATGGGGGCAGACACAGAAGCAGAGGAGCATATAGCGCCGGCGGGGGGACCCCAGAAGAGGAGGTTTGAGGCCACTGTATCCAAAACCATTGCACAGAGAAGGTATGACATCTGTTATTCTAATTTTTAAAAATGACCTTTAGTAACACTTTAAAAACTTCCTTATCTACCTGTAAAATCCTCTGACTGCTTTCGCAGCATGACACACTATTGTTGCCTGAAGCAGACTAATGACATCATCTCACCCTAGGCATAATCACTTAAAGAGGAAGGCCGGTTATACAAAAAAAAAAAAAAAGTCGGCAGCTGCAAACACTGCAGCTGCTGACTTAATCAACACACTCACCTGTCCAGGGTGCCCGCGATGTCGGCCGCTCGAGGCCGACCCGTCCCTCGGCTCTCGGGTCCCAGTGCTGCCATTCCTTGTAAGGGAAACAGGCAGTGGAGTCTTACGGCTTCACTGCCCGTTTCCTACTGCGCATGCGCGAGTCCCGCAGCTACTGCGCATGCGCGAGTCCCGCAGCGCTTTCTGAATGGGACGCGCTGTGTTCTGGAACACACAGTACCCAGAACACAGCGCGACTCATTACCCAGAAGACGCCGCGACGAAGACAGAAGACAGAAGATCTCCGCGGAGGAGGAAGAGGAAGATTAGGAGAAAGTGCCTAGCAACAGGCATTTCTGGTAAGTAAAAAAAAAACATTTTTTTCATTTTTTTTTTATATTTTTTTGTAATTTTTAATATTTTTTTTGTTTTCAGGGTGGCCCTCCACTTTAAAGAGAGCCCTAGAACTTCTCTGTAGTAATAATACCTTTTAAAGAAAGTAATTTTGCTGTTTATTTACACGTCAGGCATGTATTCATGCAGACCTATAAAGGGCTTTTCTGGTACATATGAGATGATTTTTGGCAATATTCTATTAAAAGTCAGATGTTCATTGCTTATCATTTGACAGGTCACTGTGCAATCCACCTTCAGTTATCAATAGCTGCCATCAAAACATCTGCAATGACTTCTCATTCCGCAAACAATTTCCCAACAGAACCAAGCAACTTTTGTCCATCCTTCAGAGCAGCGGCCTCAAAACTGTGGCAGGCAGGCCAGATGCAGCCCTTTGACTTTATCTGGCCCTTGGGTTACTATTGCTTCCACTGACTGGAGGCACTATTCCTCCCACTGACACCAATGATCAGGCACCATTCCCTCCACTGACACCAATAGTGGGATACTATTCTTACCTCTTACACCAGCAATGGGGCACTGTTGGTGTTAGTCCTTGTACACACGGTCGGACATTCCGACAACAAAATCCGTCGGATTTTGTCCGAAACTTGTGTTGCATACACACGGTCGGACAAAGTTGTCGGAAAATCCAATCGTACGTAACGTGATGATGTTATTTCGTTACGACGGGACTACGTTCGGGCTAGCAGCCAATAGCTTTGGTCTAGGAATTTGATCTGAGCATGCGTGGCACTTTGTATGATCAGAATTCTCTACACACAATCGGACAAAGTCCGATCGGATCATGTTGTCGGAAAGTTTTACAGCCCAGCTCTAAAACTTTGTCCATCGGATATTCCGACAGAAACAGTCCGATGGAGCCCACACACAGTCGGATTATCCGACAACACGGTCCGATCGGACATTTTCCGTTGGAATGTCCGACTGTGTGTACAAGGGCTAAGAGGCAAGACTGGGGCATTCCTTCCATTGACACCAACAATGAGGCATAATTTCTCCTGCAGATAAAAACAATTGGGCACAATTTATCCTACTGACACCAAAGATGGGGCACTATTTCTTCCACTAATACCAATGGTGGGACACTATTCCTCCTTCTATTAACCGCAGGCACTATGTAGTTTATTTACAAGCAATTCCCAAGTTACATACAGTGCCTTGAAAAAGTATTCATACCCCTTGAAATCTTCCACATTTTGTCATGTTACAACCAAAAACGTAAATGCATTTTATTGGGATTTTATGTGATAGACCAACAGAAAGTGGCACATAATTGTGAAGTGGAAGGAAAATGATAAATGGTTTTCAACATTTTTTACAAATAAATATGTGAAAAGCGTGGCATGCATTTGTATTCAGCCAGCCTCCCTGTGTCAATGCTTTGTGGAACCACCTTTCACTGCAATTACAGCTGCAAGTCTCTTTGGGGATGTCTCTACCAGCTTTGCACATGTAGAGAGTGACATTTTTGCCCATTCTTCTTTGCAAAATAGCTCAAGCTCTATCAGATTGGATGGAGAGCGTCTGTGAACAGCAATTTTCAAGTCTTGCCACAGATTCTCAATTGGATTGGTCTGGACTTTGACTGGGCCATATTAAAACATGAATGTGCTTTGATCTAAACCATTCCTTTGTAGCTCTGGCTGCATGTTTGGGGTCATTGTCCTACTGGAAGGTGAACCTCCGCCCCAGTCTCAAGTCTTTTGCAGACTCTAACAGGGTTTCTTCTAATGCCACGTACACACGACCAGACTTTCCAGCAGACCTAGACGGACCTAGATATAGAACATGTTTCAAATCTGTCCGACGGACTCAATTCCTATTCCTACCGTTCGTCTGTATGCTGGTCCGACGGACCAAATACGATGCAAGGGAAGCTATTGACTACTGGCTATTGAACTTCCTTTTTTAGTCACGTCTTACGTCATCACGTTCAAAATGAATGGACTTTCGAACGGACTTAGTCCATTCGTGTGTGACCAAATCCGTTCATTTGAAAGTCCGTCGTAACTCCACTGAAAAGTCAGTCGGGAAGACCGTCGGACTAAGTCTGCCGGAAAGTCCAGTTGTGTGTACGTGGCATCAGATTGCCCTGTATTTGGCTCCATCCATCTTCCCATCAACTCTGACCAGCTTCCCAGTCCCTGCTGAAGAATAGCATCCCCACAAGATGATGCTGCCACCACCATGTTTCACGGTGGGAATGGTGTGTTCAGGGTGATGTGCAGTGTTAGTTTTCCGCCGCATATAGCATATAATTTTTAGGCCAAAAAGTTAAATTTTGGCCTTATCTGACCAGAGCACCTTCTTCCACGTTTTCCGTGTCCCCCATATGGCTTATCGCAAACTGCAAACAGGACTTCTTATGGCTTTCTTTCAACAATGGCTTTTCTCTTGCAAACCCTTCCATAAAGGCCAGATTTGTAGAGTGCACAACTAATGTTGTCTTGTTGACAGATTCTCTCACCTGAGCTGTGGATCTCTGCAGCTTCTCCAGAGTTAGCATGAGCCTCTTGGCTGCTTCTCTGATGAATGCTCTCCTTGCCTGTCAGTTTAGGTGGACGACCATGTCTTGGTAGGTTTGCAGTTGTGCCATACTCTTTCCATTTTCAGATGATGGATTGAACAGTGCTCCGTGAGATGTTCAAAGCTTGGGATATTGTTTTATAACTTAACCTAACCCTGCTTTAAAATTCTCCACAACTTCCTTGGCCTTCGTGATGCTGTTTGTTCACTAAGGTTCTCTAACAAACCTCTGAGGGCTTCACAGAACAACTGTATTTATACTGAGATTAAATTACAATTAAATTACACACTGGTGGACTCTATTTACTAATTAGGTGACTTCTGAAGGCAATTGGTTCCACTAGATTTTAGTTAGGGGTATCAGAGTAAAGGGGGCTGAATACAAATGCACATTTATCATTTTCCTTCCACTTCACAATTATCTGCCACTTTGTGTGGGCACATAAAATGCCAATAAAATTAATTTACATTTTTGGTTGTAACATGGATAATTTCAAGGGGTATGAATACTTTTTCAAGGCACTGTACATTTGACTTATATACTCATACTTGCATACTCATACTTACAAATGGAGGGAGACAACAGGAAGTGAGAGGAAATCTACCCCTAGGAAGGGAAATTCACTCCTGTAAGTGTTGTCATGGGAAAAAGGTGTCTCCACTAAATCACCAGTGGCGGCCGTCCATTAGGGGCACACAGGCGCCGCACCCCCCCACCGTATCCATGTGTCTGGCCCCCTGATGTAGGTGCAGGGAGCGCCAAAGACATGGATTGCAGTGGGGTGTTTTTTTTTTTTGAAGCAGGGGCTTCAAAAAAGGCACTGCGCCCTCAGCCCACCCAGTTGTGTGACAATAGCGAATAAATATTTGCTATTGTCACACTGATTCTCCTCCCAGCCATTCAGGAAGCGGGTCAAGGCAAAAGGAGAAGCAATCCTATTGGCCTAGAAGGAGGTGACACACGGCCGGAGGAGATGCAGGGGAAGCTCGATTGACCGACCCACCAGCTGCCACTGTGACTCCAGGGATGGCTCACCCATCCAGCATCCAGCAACCCTGGTTTGGACAGGGGAGGGAGAAGGAGGGGAGTTCAGAGTCGTCGCGTATCCTAAGGTAAGGAGGCTGTTCGTCTTCCGCCGGGGGGTGTTGCTGGTGTTCCCGATCTTTCCCACATTCATATCTGTCCCCCGGGGGGAGTTGGTGTTGGTTTGACGAATTATTGAGCACCAGCCAATGTTTATTACCAATCTCTGTTTCCCTGACAACCAAAAATTTTCAAAATCCAATTGCCACAGAGCCTGAAAGTGAAGTGAAATCTTCAGAACAGGAACACAGACAGCAAAACAAACATTACAAGGGTGTTAACTCTTCCCTATGCTATTCAAAAAAACATAAAAATAATTTTTTGGGTAGAGTTGAACTTAAAAAAATGTCCTATTTCAACTTACATACAAATTCTACGTAAAGCGGAGTTCCTGTCTTCTCCCCCCCTTCCGGTGCCACATTTGGCACCTTTCAGGGGGGAGGGGGGAACGCATACCTGTTTTTGACAGGTACCAGTTCCCACTTCCAGAGACGGCACCACCACTGCGTGCCAATTAGAAAGCGCAGCGCGCTTTGCTGATGCGCAGTAAAAGGCTTCACTGCCGGTTTCCTTTGCAAGGAATGGCAGTGGCTGCACCTGAAAGCCGATCCGAAGATCAGCTGGGGTGCCTACTTTGCAGGCTCCCTGAACCTGTCCATATATTAAAAGACTGCAGCTACAGTATTTGTAGCTGCTGAGTTTTACTTTTTTTTGTATAGGGGCTGGACCTCCTCTTTAAATACCAAACCTACAGAACCTTGTTTGTGACCCAGGGACTCCCTGTTCTTCCACTGACCACCAAGACTGAAACATTTCCTACTCCTACACTGATGCTGGCGTATTTTCTTTTCCCGCTGCCCACCTAAAAATTGAAGGACAGAAAACTGGCCCTTTATTTCGAAAGTTTGGAGACATTTTCCATTGATTATGACATAAATCAAGACCCTGTGCAAATATAAAGCAACCCAAACTAGGTAAAAGATAACATTCTTTTTGCGACTGTGCCTTACAAAAATAGCCAGAAAAGCAGAGATACATTGGAACAGACAAAAGAGAACCACAAATATAATAAGCCACAAGACACCAGTAACACAGCTTGGTGCAACTGTCCCCATTAAATCCTTGTTATACTCGGTAGTGTTTGTGCAAGAATGGCCTAAGGAAGCCAAGCTGCAATCCCAGAGGCTGCTATGTGATGTATGCATGGAAGCATGTGTTCTCCCAGACTGCAGGAGCTGACGTTGCAAATAGCAGACAAGTCAGGCCTACAGCTACAGATTCTTCCGCCTATGCTTCAGCACTGGTCTTTGTCACTGGCTGCTGCTATGGAATAATGACATGGACATTCTGTCACACTACAGGAAGTGGTGGATAATCCCATCCCCTGCCAGCTGGCTACAATGCCTAACTAAATTCTAAAACATTAGATAGATAGATAGATAGATAGATAGATAGATAGATAGATAGATAGATAGATAGATAGATGTATTTGACTATATATCTACGATTATACAGAATACACAGTAGTTACACCATGTAATAATAATATATACTAATAGATTTTAATGACTTGTAATATAATAATTATGTACGTAGACATGCCATTTTTTACTCATTTTAAAAGGTATAATAAATGATTAGAGATGATTACATTCCCACATCAGAGTATATAAGATATAAATACCATAAAGTGTGATGATTTAGGTAAAAAATTAAGCAAAAAGATACAAAATTCTGTCGACAGCATGCACTGATATCACAAAACACATTTCACTATTGATAGTTAATGGATTTGTCCCCTTCACGGGACAGCTGGCAATAATGGGTGTTCATACATATGTATGTGGGTGATTGTGAGGGAGGGGTCTGTTATTGTTGCCGGTTGTGGCTCATCGATTGTCTGATAAAGGGCAGAGTCCGGCTACCAAAACACAACAATGGGTGAGTGATGTCAGACAAGCATTTTATACACCTGCAGAGTGACAAGACCTAGACACTCCTTTTGTGACAAGCAGTCTGTTTGGGGCCTTCGTCTGCAAACCCCTGGTAGATACAAGATATCTGTAAACCTTCTTGGGCAAAGTTAAGCCAGCCTTATAATTGCTGAAGAACTAAAAGTCTTAGCAGGATAGCATGCTGGGACATTTAGTTCCTTGACGTTTGGAGAAATGCTTTTCTTCCAAGTCTGAAAGCAAGCAACACAGGACAAGGCAGCAACAATAAGCAGAGATGTTATAACGTTACTAGAAACAACAAGGGGTCTATTTCAAGGAGGACCACACTAGACATCCAAGAAGACAAGAGAGCCACTACAAGGGTCTAGAAAAACAAAATTACCACTATGAGGGTGAAGGATAAAATATCACCAGTCTGCTACAGAGATGGTCTCAGAGAGAGGAGAGCCAACTTCTAGGTAGACCATTACAAGGTTCAAGGAAGTATGTCACTTATCAACTACAGAGAAAGTCCCAAAGACAAGGGAATCTACTTCTAAGGCCGCGTACACACGAGAGAACTGTCCGTCCAACTTAGTCCGCCGAAACACATTTCAGCGGACAGTCCGCTCGTGTGTGGGCTTCAGCAGACTTTTTCAGCGTGCATGTCTGGCGGACTAAGTATTTCGGAATTTCCGTAATATTGTCCGTCCAACTTTGGTTTCAGCGGACAGTCCGCTCGTGAGTAGGCTAGTTGGACGGACTAAGTATGGCGCATGCTCAGAAAGGATTTACACGGCGAAAGGTTGCATTGCTGTGTATTGGACTTCCGATTTCTAGTCCCGTCGTACGTGCTGTACACGTCATCGCGCAAGCTTTCAACGGACTGTTTGTTTATCGTGTGTGGTCAAGTCCGTTCATTCGAAAGTAGGACGGACTGTCTGTCGGATTGTCTGATGGACTAAGTTGGCCATACAGTCCGCCCGTGTGTACGCGGCCTAAGAAGACCATTATAAAGGTCAGGGAACAATATCCATTGCCCCTACAGAGGTTGGCTGCTGCAAAAAGTTTGCACTGGGCCTCTGAAGCCTTGGTGCACTAACTGTAGGTTGGGGACCCAAGTTGCAGTCAGTTAAAAAGGTCATGATAGAGTTTAAGGTCTGTATCTAATATGCAATATGCAGGTAGATGTCACCTGTAAGGGTCTACTCAGGTCTTCTAAAGGGGTTTGTGCCGTGTAGGCTCTGCAGAGGTCTAGGAATCACCTCCTATCAAAAGATAGTGGAGGTCCTCTATTGGTGCCTAGCATTAAGATGATAAACATCTTTGGAAGGGATCTTACTCCAGGTGAAAGTGGTATAGGATCTCCACAGGAGTCTTCATCCTGGAGGCGATGGTATATCTCCTCTACTTGGTTCTGTCCACTGCAGTCATTTTCAATAACCCTTTTACTAGAGTCTGCCTCTATAAGAAGGAATCCCTGATCCTCTATAAATATCTGCCTTCAGGAGATGTTGGGTGATGTCTACAGGAGTTTGCTCACCAGAAGGTGGGGGTTAATGGTCCTCTAAAGGGGTCTTGTCTCTTGGACAGATAACCTAGTAGAGGACCTATACCATCTTCTCCAAGATTAAAACTCTTGTAAGGGTACTATACCACTGGGGTGAGATCCCTTCCAAAGATGTTTACCATCTTCTTTTAATGCCAGGCCCAAATAGAGGACCTCCACCATTTTCTGATAGAGGGTGATTCCTAGACCTCTGCCAGAGCCTACAGGGTGCCAACAGGAGTCTGCCCCAGGTGGAGGCAGTAGTGGTCCTTTACAGGAGTCTACTCCCAAGTGGAGGTAGTGGTTGTATTCTACAGGGGGTCTGCCTGCCAGTGGAGTTAGTAGTGGTGCTTTATAGAGTCTGCCCCCAGGTGAAGGTAGTAGTGGTCCTTTTTTAGAGAGTATGCCCACAGGTGGAGGTGGAAGTGGTCATTTATAGGCGTTTGCTCCCAGGTGGAGGTAGTAGTGGTCCTTTACAGAAGTCTGCCCCCAGGTGAAGGTGGTAGTGGTCATTTATAGGAGTCTGCTCCCAGGTGGAGGTAGTAGTGGTCCTTTACAGCAGTGGTTCTCAATCTCAGTCCTCTAGTACCCCCAACAGGCCATGTTTGCAGGTTTTCCTTTATCTTGCACAGGTGCTTTTAATCAGAGTCAATGGCTTGGTATTTTAGACAGCTATTTTATCTAAGAGAAATTCCCAAAACATGGCCTGTTGGAGGTACTTGAGGACTGAGGTTGAGAACCACTGCTCTACAGGAGTCTGCCCTAGGTGGAGGTAGTAGTGGTCCTTTACAAGAATCTGCCCCAGGTAAAGGTATTAGTGATCCTTTACAGAAGTCTTCCCACAGGTGTTGGTAGTAGTGGTCCTTTACAGCAGTCTGTCCGCAGTTGGAGGTAGTAGTGGTTATTTTTAGGAGTCTGCTCCCAAGTGGAGGTATTAATGGTCCTTTACAGGAGTCTGCCCCTAGTTGGAGGTAGTGGTCCTGTACAGGAGTCTGCCTCTAGATGGAGGTTGTAGTGGTCCTTTACAGGAGTCTGCCCCTAGGTAAAGGTAGCAATGGTCCTCTACAGGACTCTGTCTCCTGATGGAGATGCTGTGCCCTGCAGCAATGGGAAATATTCTAGGAATGTATCCATCACTACTACCCATGCCTTCTAACACCTTCACAAGCACAGAGCCCCCATTGCCACCACCCCAGCCCCTGGCACTGACCTCCTTGAGTTGCTCCAGTTCCTGCTTCAGTGTGTCATACTCTGCCTCCAGTTCATCATATTGCTGCTTCAAGGAGAGCTTCTCTTCCAGCACCACCAGCCCATACTCTGCAGCCTGGATCTTCTCCTGGGTGGTCTCGCTCAGTTCCTTGGTCAGCCTCTCAATCTCAGCCTTGTATTCCTCCACAGTCTGCGGTATCTCCTCAGCAGCCATAGTCCCTTGTGCTGGGAGTGAGACTGGAGGGACAGATGGGTGGGGAGGGGAGACACACAGAGGAAGGGGGATGAGCAGGGATGAGGTGGGAGGCTGCTGGATGGGTACCAGCGGAGGATCACTCACAGCTCTGCAGCATCATGGCATGTAGAGGCAGCAAGCCTGCTCTTCCCATCTCCTGGGCCCCTTCCACCTGCCCTGGGAGCCCCCTCCTTCCTTCCGCCTGGACCACTCTACCAGCGCTATTCTGCTTATTCATAGAGGGGAGACTGAGGAGGAGGCAGCGCCATCCCTCCACGGCGGCGTCACTGCAGTGTGAACTTTCCACCCGCTCCCCCCCCCCCCCCCCCCCGCACCGGATCACAAGTGATGCAGTCTGCCAGCAGCGGGCACCGACTACACTGGACCGGGCAGGGCACATGTCAGGGCATGGGGGGGGACTAGGAGAGAGGAAGGGGTGACAGCTGGGCATCAGGGAGACAGGTGGACGTGTCTGTCATGGAGCCAACAATATAAATTATACAAATATCAATAAAATGTGACTTTGTTTTTATAATACAAGAGGCTCAACCTGTATTCATTGATCTGACAATGGCCTGTCTGTTCTACCTATCCCGATATTATCTATTTATCTATCAATCATCTATCTATCTGTCTAGCTAGCTTTTAGAATCTGTTAAACTATCTATGTATCATTTTATCTATTTGTAGCCATCTATCCGTCTGTGCTCCAGGCAATTTGTCTACTCTATTCATCAATCAAACTATCCATTCTTTATAAACGTCTGCTCATCTATCTATCTATCTATCTATCTATCTATCTATCTATCTATCTATCTATCTATCTATCTATCTATCTATTCTATCTATCTATCTATCTATCTATCTATCTATCTATCTATCTATCTATCTATCTATCTATCTATCTATCTATCTATCTATCTATCTATCTATCTATCGAATCTGTCTGTCTGTCTGTCTGTCTGTCTGTCTGTCTGTCTGTCTGTCTATCTATCTATCTATCTATCTGTTTGTCTGTCTGTCTGTCTGTCTGTCTATCTATCTATCTATCTATCTATCTATCTATCTATCTATCTATCTATCTATCTATCTATCTATTCTGTCTGCCTGTCTGTCTGTCTGTCTGTCTGTCTGTCTGTCTATCTATCTATCTATCTATCTATCTATCTATCTATCTATCTATCTATCTATCTATCTATCTATCAAATCTGTCTGTCTGTCTATCTATCTATCTATCTATCTATCTATCTATCTATCTATCTATCTATCTATCTATCTGTCTGTCTGTCTATCTGTCTATCTATCCATCTATCTATCCATCTATCTATCCTTCTTTTATATATATGTTTGTCTATCTATCTATCTATCTATCTATCTATCTATCTATCTATCTATCTATCTATCTATCTATCTATCTATCTATCCATCTATCTATCCTTCTCTTTTATATATGTTTGTCTCTTTATCTATCTCTGAGACCCCCTGTACACTATACTTTGCTGTAATACAACCATTTTATGTGTAATGGGCTGACAGGACACCTTAAAGCATAACTTCACTTAAGAGTAAAAGTTCCGCGCATCCTCCTCTTCATCCATTATTGCCAGTTTTTTTTTTGCTTTTTGTTTTTCTTTCTGGTAGTGGGTACCATTTTCTGACATTAAATGAAAAGTAAATAAACTGGGACTTTAATAGTATGGGTCAGGATAACCCTGAGGAAGTCACCTGACCGTGACGATATGCGTGTTGTGCAGCCGGGTGACGCTGTTGATATCGGAAGTGACACAGGAGCCTCCGAACCCCGCTGTCAGACTGTTTCGGAGTTGTTTGATTTTAACTTTGAATGTAAGTTACTACATTTTTAATAAATTGTTTATTGAAAATACTACACTAAGAATCCTCCCCTTCTTTTTTACATGAGCCATCTAATGGGATAATAGTGGCAATAAAGGGCCATATACCTAATTAACCACTTGACCACTGGGCACTTAACCACTTCAGCCCCGGACCATTTTGCTGGTGAAAGACCAAACCACTTTTTGCGATTCGGCACTGCGTCGCTTTAACTGACAATTGCACGATCATGCGACGTGGCTCCCAAACAAAATTGACGTCCTTTTTTTCCACAAATAGAGCTTTCTTTTGGTGGTATTTGATCACCATTGCGGTTTTTATTTTTTGCGCTATAAACAAAAATAGAGCGACAATTTTGAAAAAAGCGCATTCTTTTTAAATTTTTGTTATAATAAATATCCCCCAAAAATATATAAAAAAATATTTTTTCCCTAAGTTTAGGCTGATACGTATTCTTCTACATATTTTTGGTAAAAAAAATTGCAATAAGCAATTATTGATTGGTTTGCGCAAAAGTTATAGCGTTTACAAAATAGGGGATATTTTTATGGCATTTTTATTAATATTTTTTTTTTACTAGTAATGGCGGCGATCAGCGATTTTTATTGTGACTGCGACATTATGGCGGACACATCGGACATTTTTGACACATTTTGGGGACCATTGTCATTTATACAGCAATCACTGCTATACAAATGCAGTGATTCCTGTGTAAATGACATTGGCAGTGAAGGGGTTAACCAGTGGGTGTCAGTGTAGGGGTTAAGTGTTCCTAGGGGTGTGTTACTAACTGTTGGGGGCTGGGCTTTAATTTAGTGAACTCTGATCTCTGCTCCAATCACATGGAGCAGAGATCAGCGTCACTAGTTGCTAGGCAGAACGGGGAGATGCTGTTTACAACGGCATATCATGGTTCAGCCGCCCCGTGAGACGATCGCGGTTATGCCCGTGGCGATCGAGTCCGCAGGACCCGCGTCCGGACTCACGTGGGTCCCGACCAACACGCAAGCGCGCCGGCGGCGGCATGCTCACGATGGCAGGGCGGCAAATTTAAAGGGACGTGCAGGTACACCCATTTGCCTGCACTTGCCATTCTGTCGACGTACATCGGCGTGCGCTGGTCGGGAACCGGTTAAACACCCTTAATAACCAGACCAATTTTCAGCTTTCGGTGCTCTCACATTTTGAAGGACAATTACTCAGTCATGCAACACTGTACCCATATGAAATTTTTGCCCTTTTTTTTCACACAAATAGAGCTTTTTTTCTTTTGGTGGTATTTAATCACCGTTGGGTTTTTTATTTTTTGTGCTATAAAAGAAAAAAGACCGAAAATTCTGTAAAAAAAATAAAATTTTCTTTGTTTCTATTATAAAATTTAGCAGATTAGTGATTTTTCTTCATACATTTTGGCCAAAATTTATACCACTACATATCTTTGGTAAAAATAAGTACAAATTGGTGGATATTATTTAGTCTTTGTGAAAGTTATAGAGTCCATAAGCTATGGTGCCAATATCTGAAAATTGATCACACCTGATGTACTGATGGCCTATCTCATTTCTTGAGACCCTAACATGCCAGAAAAGTACAAATACCCCCCAAATGGCCTCTTTTTGGAAAGAAGACATTCCAAGATATTTAGTAAGAGGCATGATGCGTTTTTTTAAGTCATTTTTTTCCCACAATTCTTTGCAAAATCAAGATTTTTTTTTCTTTTTTTTCCACAAAATTGTTATATTATCAGGTTATTTCTCACACACAGCATATGCATACCACAAATTACACCCAAAAACACATTCTGCTATTACTCCCGAGTATGGCGATACCACATGTGTGAGACTTTTACACAGCGTGGCCACATACAGAGGCCCAACATGCAGGGAGCACCATCAGGCGTCCTGGAGCACCCAGGACAATTCCGACATTTCTCTCCTACATGTAAAAATCATCATTTATTTGCTAGAAAATTACATAGAACCCCAAAACATTATATATTTTTTTAGCAAAGACCCTAGAGAATACAATGGTGGTCGTTGCAACTTTTTATCTCGCACGGTATTTAAGCAGAAAAAGAGGAACTTACACCGAGAAAATAGATACCTAACATGTCACCCTTCAAAATTGCACACGCTCGTGGGATGGCGCCAAACGTCGCTACTTAAAAATCCCCATAGGCGATGCTTTACATTTTTTTTACTGGTTACATGTTTTGAGTTACAGAGGAGGTCTAGGGCCAAAATGATTGCTCTCACTCTAACGTTCGCAGCGATACCTCACATGTGTGGTTTGAACACCGTTTTCATATGTGGGCGGGACTTGCGTATGCGTTCGCTTCTGCATGCGAGCACATGGGGACAGGGGCACTTTAAATTATTACATTTTTTTATTGTTCATTTTACTTTATTTATTTTAGTTTGACATTTTTTCCCCCAAAAATAAATTTTTTGATAACTTTTATTCCTATTAGAAGGAATGTAAACATCCCTTGTAATAGGAATATGGCATGACAGGTCCTCTTTACAGTGAGATATGGGATCAATAAGACCCCACATCTCACCTCTAGGCTGGGAAGCCTGAAATAAAAAAAATAAAAAAACAATTCTGGCTTTGATCGTATTGGCGAGTCGGAAGAAGCACCGGAGGGCGGCGCGGGGCAGGGGGGGGGGGATTTGTCCACTCTCACCTCTTTTAAGAACGATCAAGCAGGGGAACAGCTGCTATGATTGTTCTTATGGTGTAGGGAATCGCCAGCTGAAAAAGCTGATAACTGAATGATGCCTGTAGCTACAGGCATCATTCAGATATCCCCGCACAAAGTCAAGGACATCAAATGATGGCCGGCAGGCGAGAAGTGGTCAAAATGCTTTTTTTTTTTTAACACAAAGTTGTCCATTTATACAATATTTCTAACACATAGCATGTACATACCAACAATGACACCCCAAAATAGATTCTCCTACTCCTCCTGAGTACGGCGATACCACATGTGCGAGACTTCCACAGCCTGGCCACATAGAGAGGCTGAGTACAGCCAAGCATGGCCGAGCATGACTGGGTATCACTGAGTATTGCAGGGTATCACTGAGTATGGCTAGGTATTGCACGGTATCACAGAGTATGACTGAGCATGGCTGAGTATGGCTGGGTATTGCAGGGTTTCAGAGTATGGCTGAGCATGGCCGAGTATGGCTGGGTATTGCAGAGTATCACCGGGTATGGCTGGGTATTGCAGAGTATCACCGAGTATAGCTGGGTATTGCAGGGTATCACCGAGTATGGTTGGGTATTGCATGGTATCACCGACTATGGCTGGGTATTGCAGGGTATCACCGAGTATGGGTGGGTATTGCAGGGTATCACCGACTATGGCTGGGTATTGCAGAGTATGGCTGGGTATTGCAGGGTATCTCTGAGTATGGCTGGATATCACCGAGTATGGCTGGGTATGGCAATTTATGGCAGAGTATTGGCAGGGTATTGCAGGCTATTGCAGAATATTGCAGATTATTGCTGGGTATTGCAGAGTATTGGCAGGGCATTGCTGGGTATTGCAGAGTATTGGCAGGACATCACAGAGTATTGGCAGGGCATTGCTGGGTATTGCAGAGTATTGGCAGGGTATTGCAGATTACTGATAGGGTATTGCAGAGTATTGGAAGGGAATTGCTGTGTATTGCAGAGTATTGGCAGGGCATTGCTGGGTATTGCAGAGTATTGGCAGGGCATTGCAGAGTATTGGCAGGGCATTGCTGGGTATTGCAGAGTATTGGCAGGGCATTGCAGAGTATTGCAGAGTATCGGCAGGGCATTGCTGGGTATGGCAGAGTATCGGCAGGGCATTGCTGGGTATTGCAGCACCCTGATGGGTTTACTTCTTCTTTAATTCCCTGCAAAGGTAAAGCATAATGGACTACTATGCATCGCATAGTAGCCCATTATGTGTCACTTACCTGACACAGAAGCGAGCGAAGTCACCGCTGTCCCCTGTAGTCCGGCACATCCATCTTCTCTGTGGGTCTCGCCGCTCCGCCGCTGTCATTCAGGGAAGCCGCGATGACGTCACTCCAGCGCATGCGCACGGGAGCCGCCACGCGCGGCATATCGCCGTTTACGGGTGCCGCGCTCAGTGCCCCTGCGCGCCGCTGTCTACGGCGCATGCGCCGTAGACAGCGGTGCCTGTCTTTCGGCAAATATCTCCTAAACCGTGTAGGTTTAGGAGATATTTCTTGGACCTACAGGTAAGCATTTATCTAGGCTTACCTGTAGGTCAAAGTGTGTTGTAAGGGTTTACAACCAGTGAGTCAGTGAGCAGCACTGTGGGCACTGCAAATCCAACCCACAGCGCTGCTGACACCGGTCTTTCCCCCTCCGCTGTACCGATCGGTACAGAGAGGGGAGGGAGGAACCGGCGTCATGTTATGATTTGTTTACAAGTGATTGTTCCATCATTTGACGGAGCGATCACGTGGTAAACGGCCGCGATGAGCGTGATCCGTGATGCGACCCGGCGGTCATGGAACCTCTCGAGTGCGCACCCCAGAATTCTGGGAGGACGTCATATGATGGTCTCCCAGAGTTAAGCAACCGCCCTGTAGCCGTCATTCGGCTATGGGCCGGATGTTAAGTGGTTAAGAAGTACAATATCTAGGATATCCAGTGGAAGAGGAGGAACCCACCATAGGGGAAAAAGCATGAATTGACCTAGTAAGAGAGGTCAAAATAGGAGGTGAGCGCATAGATTGAGAGGTGGTGGGAGACACTGAAGCACTATTGCACTTTTGTTTTGGATTTGTGGATTCACCTTCATAATGCATGGTTTTTTGGGCTTGAATAAGGACAATGTATAAAGATAATCAACTGTGACTCACGATTAGGGATGAGCTGAACACCCCCCGGTTCGGTTTGCACCAGAACTTTCGAACGGACCCCAAATTCGTACGAACGTTAGAACCCCATTGAAGTCTATGGGACTCGAACGTTCAAAATTAAAAGTGCTAATTTTAACGGCTAATATGCAAGATACTGTCCTAAAAAGGGTTTGGGGACCTGGCTCCTGCCCCAGGGGACATGGGTCAATGCAAAAAAAGTTTTAAAAACGGCCGTTTTGGCGGGAGCACTGATTTGATTTGAATGACGATTAAAGTGGGAAAAAAAGTGAAATATTCCTTTAAATATGGTGCCTGGGGGGTGTCTGTAGTATGCCTGTGAAGTGCCACGTGTTTCCCGTGTTTAGAACAGTCCCTGCACAAAATGACATTTAACGGAAATAACGTCATTTAAAGCTGCTTGCGGTTTTAATGTTATATCTGGTTCCTGCAATATGGTTGAAAATCATTGAGAAAAATGGCATGGGTAGCCCTCCCT
The DNA here is from genome assembly GCF_037356315.1 of Lithobates pipiens. NCBI lineage: Eukaryota > Metazoa > Chordata > Amphibia > Anura > Ranidae > Lithobates > Lithobates pipiens. The sequence continues at coordinate 506,368,762 of NW_027507903.1, read as the reverse complement.
GCCCATTACCAGCCCCTTTGGGTCTTGTACGCATATTAAGGGGAACCCCGTACCCATATTAAAAAAAGGAAATGCGTGTGGCCCCCAGGCCCTATATACTCAGAACAGCAGTATACAGGCGGTGCAAACAAGACAGGGACTGTGTAGGTTTGTTGTGTTAAGTTGAATCTGTTTGTAATTTTCAACTGGTACATTTTTAAAGTGTAGCTCCAGTCAAAAAAACTATTTTTAAGCTTTTTGGAAAACATAGGGAAGGGTTATCACCCCTGTATAATTTGTTTTGCCGTCCGTCTTTTTTCATCTCACTTGCTGTTGTCTCCTTCCGTTTGCAAGTAGGAGATGTTTGTAAGTTGGATGTTTGAAAGTAGGGGCCTGCCCTATATGCTCTGCAGAAATGGCGGAACAAGGTGTTGGTTTTGCCACAACATTGTAAGTCCTCAAAGTGACTCTTGGTGGGCGCTGGAGCGCCCTGCTGTGAACGATTATATCAAGAATTGTAATTACATGCCATTGTTGAACAGTGGTAGAAAAATTGACCTTTGGTGGTTGTGGTGCTGGTGCCACAACACTATAAGTCCTCACAGTTACTCTGGGTGGGCACAGGAACGGGCCCTCCTCTGAAATATTATATCAAGAATTGTAATTACATGTCCCTGTTAAACAGGGGCAGCAAAATTGGGCCTTAGGCACTGGTGCTGGTGCCACGACACTGCAACCTCTCCCATATACTCTAGTTTTATTGCAGGAATTAGCCCTGCTGCAAAGCATTGCATCAAAAATTGTAATTAAACGCCCCTGTTAAACAGGGGCAGAAAAATTGGGCCTTAAGCACTGGTGCTGGTGCCACCACACTGCAACCTCTCCCATATACTCTTGTTTTATTGCAGGAATTAGCCCTGCTGCAAAGCATTGCATCAAAAATTGTACTTAAACGCCCCTGTTAAGCAGGGGCACAAAAATTGGGCCTTAGGCACTAGTATTGGTGCCACGACACTGCAACCTCTCCCATATACTCTTGTTTTATTGCAGGAATTAGCCCTGCTGCAAAGCATTGCATCAAAAATTGTACTTAAACGCCCCTGTTAAACAGGGGCAGAAAAATTGGGCTGATGGCATCACCCAGAACCAGAAATGTTCTTCCAACATATCATCGGAGGAGGAAGAGGATAGACAATCAACATAACAGGACAGTCACTCAGCATCAGCATAGGCAGTCTTGAAGGGATGTGATATTTCAAAAAAAATGATTCGGTTACATCAGCTTCAGGTGCTTGGTAGCTGTGGGTGATCCAAGACTGATTCATCTTGATGAAGGTCAGTCGATCAACTGATTCGGTAGACAGCCGCACCCTGTGATCGGTAACAAAGCCACCAGCAGCACTGAAGGTACGTTCCGAAAGAACGCTGGATGCAGGACAGGCCAGTAGCTCAATTGCATACTGTGCAAGCTCTGGCCAGTGATCCATCCTCAAGACCCAGTAAGCCAGAGGATTTTCAGTGGGAAAGGTGTCCAAGTCTGACCTTGCCCCTAGGTATTCCTGCACCATGTAAATCAGACACTGGCGATGGTTGCTGGAACCGATCATACCTTGGGGCTGCGGACTAAAAAATTGTCTGAAAGCATCAGTCAGACGGCCACCTTCTCCACCGCTCCTTCTGACCGATGCCTCAGCAACACGTTGTCCAGGACCAGGAGTTTTAACCTCCCAGTCTCTGGGATCGCGTTGCACAGACCTTTCTGCAAGGCCTCCCGGAGATGTCTCATCCTCTGCTCCCTCTGCGTTGGCAAGATAAGGTCGGCAACCTTACCCTTGTACCGTGGATCAAGGAGAGTGGCCAGCCAGTAATGGTCCCTCTCCTTGATCCGAAGAATACGAGGATCCTTCCGCAGGCTTTGCAGGATCAGGGAGGCCATGCAGTGTAGGTTAGCTGAGGCATTCGGTACGGAGTCCTCTGGGTCACTAAGGACAACATGATCCGCAGCTACCTTCTCCCAGCCACGTACAAATCCACGTGTTTCTTGGGACTGTAAATCATCCCTACAAGACTGCTGCTGCTGCTGCTGCTGATGCTGAGTGCCAGCCTCCACCTCCATGCTGACACAATCATCCTCCTCCTCCTCATCCTCTTCCTGTGTGATGGGTGGCACAGCAGGAACACTGTCTGGATAAAGGGGGCCTTGAGAGGCAAGGAAGTCCTCCTCTTCCTGCCTCTGTTCTGCCTCAAGTGCCCTGTCCATTATTCCACGCAGCGTATGCTCCAAGAGGAGGACAAGAGGTACAGTGTCACTGACGCATGCACTGTCACTGCTCACCATTCTTTTGGCCTCCTCAAACGGTGCCAGGACAGTGCATGCATCCCTGATCATGCCCCACTGGCGTGGTGAGAAAAAAACGAGCTCCCCTGACCCTGTCCTGGTGCCGTAGTCGCACAGGTACTCATTGATGGCCCTCTGCTGCATGTGCAGCCGCTGCAGCATGGCCAACGTTGAGTTCCACCTGGTGGGCATGTCACATATAAGGCGGTTCTTGGGCAGGTTCAACTCCTTTTGGAGCTCAGCCAGCCGAGCACAGGCATTAAATGATCGGCGGAAATGCACACAGACTTTCCTGGCCTGCTTCAGGAAATCCTGTAAGCCGGGGTACCTGCCCAAGAACCGCTGCACCACCAGGTTAAGGACGTGAGCTACACAGGTCACATGGGTCAGTTGTCCCTGTCGGAGGGCGGAGAGGAGGTTGGTGCCATTGTCGCAAACCACCATTCCTGGCTTAAGCTGGCGTGGCGTCAACCACCTCTCGGCCTGCCCCTGCAGAGCTGACAAAACATCCGCCCCAGTGTGGCTCCTGTCCCCCAAACAAACCAGCGCAAGCACGGCATGGCATCGTTTTGCCTGCGTACTTGCGTAGCCCCTGGAACGCCTACGGAGCACCGCTGGTTCTGAGGACAGAGCACTGGAAGAGGCCATGGAGGAAGAAGAAGAGGAGGGGGTGGAGGAGAGAGGTGTGTCACAACCAATAGTAGCATTTTGGAGGCGTGGTGGCGGAACAACCTCCAACACTACTGCACCTTGTCCTGCATCCTTCCCAGCTGCCAGAAGAGTGACCCAATGGGCCGTGAAAGACAGGTAACGTCCCTGTCCATGCCTGCTGGACCATGAGTCAGCGGTAATATGCACCTTACCGCTGACTGCCCTGTCCAGCGAGGCAAGGACATTGCCTTCCACATGCCGGTAGAGAGCCGGAATCGCCTTCCGTGAGAAAAAGTGACATTTGGGGACCTGCCACTGAGGAACCGCACATTGTACAAACTCACGGAAGGGGGCCGAGTCTACCAACTGAAAAGGCAGCAGTTGAAGTGCTAGCAATTTAGCCAAGCTAGCATTCAACCGCTGGGCATGTGGATGGCTGGGAGTGAACTTCTTTCGCCGGTCCAGCAGCTGGGGCAGGGACATTTGCCTGCTATAATCGGACGTGGGTGTACTGCTAGCAGAGTGCCCGGAAACACTTGGCTGTGACACACCTAATTCTACACCTTCATTCCTCTCAGAGCAGGTTTCAGAGAGGACTGAAGGTCTAGTGGGGTTGGAGATGCCAGCTGATGAGGAGCAAGGAGAGGGCCGCTTTGTTCTTTGGTGTGGGTCTTTGAGGTACTCTTGCCAACGAGCTGCATGGCAGGTCAACATATGTCTGGTCAAGCATGTGGTGCCCAAGCGGCTGATGTTTTGGCCACGCGAGATACGCTTGAGACATATGTTGCAAATAGCAGCGGTGCGATCTGATGCACTCGTCTCAAAAAAGGTCCACACCAAAGAACTTTTAGAATAACGTGCAGAGGCAGCGCCCTGCACAGGCAGAGCTCTGCGGTGTGATTCAGTCGGTGTGCTGCCCCTAAGCTGGCCCCCGGAGGGCATCCTGCCTCGTTGGACATGTGCCTCCTCCTCCTCCTCCTCCTCCTCCTCTCTCCTACCAGGCAGCCATGTGGAGTCAGTGCCCTCATCATCCCCTCCCTCTTCATCACTGTAGCAAACCTGGCAGTATGCTGCAGCTTGTGGAACATGACTGCCAGATTGCTGTCCTTCTTGAGCATCCCCTCTCTCTGCATTCACGCTACTGCCTTCCTCTAGCTGAGTGTCATCATCAGAGGCTACAAAACACTGGGCATCCTCCTGGAGCATGTACCCAACACTGTGCTCAAAGAGTTCAGGAGACTCCTCAGGAGGACGTGGTGGGTCTAGGGAAGGAGTCACTGATGATGACATTGAGAGGAGGGAAGACGATGCGTTGGCAGCTGCTTTGCTAGTACCCTGAGACTGGGTGAGAGAGGATGAGGAGGATGAAGAGGGCTTGGTCATCCACTCTACCAAGTCGTTGGCATGTTGCGGCTCAACATGTCCAGCTGCCGAAAAGAAGGACAAGCGTGTCCCATGGCCACGTGCTGATGACAATGCACCGCGTCCACGACCAGCACTGTTGTCTCTAGACACAGAGCCTGCTTGCCCTCTTTTATCGGCTCGCGCCTGTCTGCCTCTCCTTGCTGGCCTTCCAGACATGGTAATGGCCTGAAGGGAGTTGGGTAAAAAAGCAGTTGGGTAGTGTATATTGTGCTAGAGGCACGCAACACCCACTAACTCCTGCAGATGCCTTTATTATAGAACACCAGAGATAAAGGGGTATATACAGATGTATACTGTGCTGTGCTGGAGGCACACACAACTTCCAATAACTCCTGCAGATGGCAAGTGGGCTCAAATAGAGAAGAGCTATGTAGGTGGATATAGCGGTATGTACTGGGTACAGAGCACGCAGACAGCACGCACAAGCTCCTAACACTACTGACTGGAAGCTCTATTATAAAAGATAGATCACTAGCTATATAGGTTAGGTGAATATAGCGGTGTATACTGCGGTCAGGGCACGCAGACAACAACCACTACACAACAGCAAGATCGAAAATCGGCCGAAAACGATCGGTGTGTACTGTGTTGAAGGTACACAGAACACCCACTGCTTCAGACGCCAACACACTACACAAGGCCGCCGCGCTGGCGGCCTTATATAGTGTGGGGCGTGCACTACACAGCCAACACACTACACAAGGCCGCCGCGCTGGCGGCCTTATATAGTGTGGGGCGTGCACTACACAGCCTGAGCTATGATTGGCCACAGATTGCCTGTGGCCAATCATGGCTCGCCTCGATGCTAGCGCTGCGATTGGCCAAGCATGCGGGGTCACAGTGCATGCTTGGCCAATCATGAGCCAGCAATGCACTGCGCCATCGCAGTGCATTGTGGGCCGTGAGCGCCACACGAATTTGGCGCGAACGGACCAAAACGTTCGGACTTCGCCGAACGGGCGAACAGCCGATGTTCCAGTCGAACGTATGTTCGACTCGAACACGAAGCTCATCCCTACTCACGATCACTGGACTGCATTAGCACTTTTATCACCAGATATTATTGTGAAGGAATATTTGCACTTTATTGTTTTTATTGATTGTTTATATTTAGATTAACCCCCCTGGTGGTATTCCCGAGTCAGGCTCAGGGGGAAAATGTAGTACCATTAGTGGTAACCCCGAGCCAGACTCGGGACTGCATCGCTGAATCCCGGAAGAGGTTACTTACCTTGTCCCCTGGATCCAGCGATGTCCCCGAGCCGTCCTCCGCTCGATCTATCACATCGCCGAGCTCCATTCCCTGCGAGCGTTGCGACGCACAGGGATGGAGAACGGCGCCAAATTCAAAAAGTGAAACACACAGTATACATACAGTATAATGTAATCTTACAGATTACATTGCTGTGTGTAATTATTTCACATCCCCTTTGTCCCTAGTGGTTTGTCCAGTGTCCTGCATGCAGTTTCATATTATAAAAACTGTTCTTTATGCCTGGAAACTGGAGATTGTCCATGGCAACCAAAACTGTCTCTTTACATCAAAAGTGATTTTAGACCAGCTAGAAAATAGCGATAATAAATTAGAATTACTTGCAGAATTGAGCGATAGCGATTTGTGGGGAGATCCGTCATCAAATACTGAAAAGTAATGACAGTGACAATTCTGCAACTGAGCAAATTTCTGTGTTTTTGATTTGATTACATTATCGAATAATTTGTATTATTGTTATATTATTATTTGGTATAATTATTTATAGTTATTTATTATATTATAATTTATGATTTCATTTTTCAAACTTTATCATACCCGGGATGTCTGCTAGACTCTGGTTTGGACAGATTTAAAGCGGAGCTCCACCCTAAAGTGGAGCTTCCGCTCATTGGAACCCTCCCCCCCTCCGGCGCCACAATTGGCACCTTTCAGGGGGGAGGGGGTGCAGATACCTGTACAGTACAGGTATCTGCACCCACTTCCGGCATAGATATCCGCAGAATCTACACCCCTTTCCGCAGGTCCCCCGCTGTCTGCTGGGAAACACACGGATCCCAGAGACAGCGGGGACCATCCTTATTGCACAGCGCGACTCGTGCATGTGCAGTAGGGAACCGGGAAATGAAGCCGCAAGGCTCCACTTCCTGATTCCCATACCCAAGATGGCGGCGGCAGCACCCGAGAGACGATCGAGAGATCGGCTTCGGGTGCCGACATCGCGGGCGCGCTGGGCGGGTAAGTGTCCTTATTTTAAAAGTCAGCAGCTGCAGTATTTGTAGCTGCTGACTTTTTTAAAAAAACGGCGGAACTCCCGCTTTAAGTGAGTTATTCCTAAGAATTACAGGACTACAATATAAAATGCCAAATATTCATGCAAAATAATTGTACCGCTTTCATTACCTAAAATTGGAAATAATCATACCACGGCACCAGGGAGGTTAAAGATACTGTGAACTAAACACATAACTGACGCTTCACTTGTGTGCACATTAATAGGGTAAGAGGCACAACAACATAACACCTTATATTATTTTTTGCACGGTATGAGTCCTCAATCAGTGAATCACACAATAGATAAAATCTATTTCTTTATTAGTACAAAAGAATAAGATGTCTATTAAAACATACAAGATGTGTCTAAAAAGTTTTGTGAATGGTATCGGAAAACAAACAAAAAAGAAGATATAAACAAATTATCTTTATTGGCCTTCAAAATAATTGGCATCCTTCACAACGTACTTTTGGCAACGTTCATAAAGTTTCTGGAAACGGTCAGCAAAGGCCTCTTTAGGAATTGATCGCAGAACCACTGTCACACATTCTTGGATTGCTGCCATGTCCGCAAAACATGCGCCTTTTGTGACACTGAATTCCATTCCATCGATTGCTGCTTGGATTACAGATTGAACTGGTAGCACCAGGTTTCATCCGCTGTGATGATCGTTATCAGAAAGGATTGTTCCTGGTCACACATGGCAATGACATCTCCAGAGGTTTCCATCCATTTTGCTTTGTGTTCATCTGTTAGTTTGTGCGGCACAACTCGGGAACAGATCTTCTGCTTACCCAAATCTTCATGGATGATAGTGTGCTCCGTGTCACCCGCCATCAATTGTAGAGTCAGTCATCGATCTTGTGCCAGCATTTGTCACATTCGCTCAATTGTGTCCGGAGGATGAGCCCAACGTGGCTTATCCTCAGTCATTTCCTTCCCATCACAAAAGCGTTTGAACCAGTCATAAACACATTTTCTATTTATGGCTTCTGTCCCATACACTTGCATCAACATTTCATGCGTCTCCATCACCAATTTCTAGCAAAACTTGATGTTCACTCATTGCTCCATTGCACTGTGACCCTACCACACTGACTACATTCCGCTGCCCACATGGGCTTTACCCAGAAGGTCATGTGTATTCCACATTGGTTGGTGCTTCTCGACGAGTCTCTGCATAGCCATGTGATTGCATGCACACCTGGCCCATGTTGCCATTGAGATATGGGTCCATTTACCTAACTTTTTATACATAGTCAAGTGCATTAATGGTTGGCATTAATTGTAATCACCCTACAGAGACAAAAGCAAGAACAAGTTGAGCATGTATACAACAATTATGAGGATAGTCAAGATAACTTGATATCAATAAAGTGAAACTGGCAACTTGATGGAGAGACGCCTCATGCTCAACATGTTTCGCATTAATAGCTTCATCAGAAGCTGGGTGCTATTGGCCTGGCTCACACCTCTGCAGGTTGCAATTGTTGCATTTTCCCATTGCGTTTTGCACTTTTACATGCATTTTCACAGATTTTTAATGCGTTTTGATGAGTTTTTCATTTTGCCTTTTTTGAGAGGTATCTGTTGTCTTGCAGGAGAAACCAGTGAAAATGCAGCAGAAATTCATCAAAAAATGTAAAAAGTGCATTTTTGATGCGCTTTTTCTGCATTTCCATTAAATTCCATGGAACCAAAAATACATCCTGCTGCGGGAAAAAAAGTCCCTGATCCTTTCCAAAAAACAAACCAGTGGAAAACACACAGATGTGAATGTGACCCATAGGAAACCATGTTAAATGGACTGTAGCGCATTTCTACAACACTGAAAACGCACTGAAAAATCATAGGTGTGAAGCAGGCCTAACAGAAAAGAAACTTTTCAAACACAAATAATGAAATTAGGGATGCACCGATACTGGCGCCCATACTTGGCATTTTCGCGAGTATCGGCACTCGCAAAAATGCTCTGATACCAGAAGTGACGACGCTTGGGAGGGGACTGCCTCCTCCTCCCCTCCGGACAGTGCCTTCCCCGCCTCCTCCTCCCCTCCGGACAGTGCCCTCCCCGCCTCCTCCTCCCCTCCGGACAGTGCCCTCCCTGCCTCCTCCTCCCCTCTGGACAGTGCCTTCCCCACCTCCTCCTCCCATTGGCATCGCTAGATGCAGGCCCACCCATCCTAACAGCCCACAAGCATTGTTTCCTTGCTGCACGATGCCTGCAGTCTCTGGCTGTCTCCTATACCATGCCTTTAGTCCCTGACTGTCTCCTGTACCATGGCTTTAGTCCCTGACTGTCTCCTGTACCATGCCTTCAGTCTCTGACTATCTCCTGTACCATGCCTGCAGTCTTTGGCTGTCTCCTCTACCATGCCTTCAGTCCATTACTGTCTTCTGTACCATGCCTGCAGTCTCTGACTGTCTCCTGTACCATGGCTTTAGTCCCTGACTGTCTCCTGTACCATGCCTTCAGTCCCTGACTGTCTCCTGTACCATGCCTTCAGTCCCTGACTGTCTCCTGTACCATGCCTGCAGTCTCTGACTATCTTCTGTACCATGCCTGCAGTCTTTGGCTGTCTCCTGTACCATGCCTTCAGTCCATTACTGTCTTCTGTACCATGCCTGCAGTCTCTGACTGTCCCTTGTACCATGCCTGCAGTCTCTGGCTGTCTCCTATACCATGCCTGCAGTCCCTGACTGTCTCCTGTACCATGCCTGCAATCTCTGACTGTCTCCTGTTCCATGCCTGCAGTCCCTGACTGTCTCCTGTACCATGCCTTCAGTCCCTGACTGTCTCTTGTACCACGCCTGCAGTCTCAGACTGTCTCCTGTACCATGTCTGCAGTCCCTGACTGTCTCCTGTACCATGCCTTCAGTGCCTGACTGTCTCCTGTACCATGCCTGCAGTCTCTGACTGTCTTCTGTACCATGCCTGCAGTCTCTGGCTGTTTCCTATACCATGCCTGTAGTCTTTGACTGTCTCCTGCACCATGCTTGCAGTCTCTGGCTGTCTCCTATACCATGCCTGCAATCCCTGACTGTCTCCTGTACCATGTCTTTAGTCCCTGACTGTCTCCTGTACCATTCCTGCAGTCTCTGACTGTCTCCTGTACCATGCCTGCAGTCTTTGACTGTGTCCTATACCATGCCTGTAGTCTCTGGCTGTCTCCTATACCATGCCTGCAGTCTCTGGCTGTCTCCTGTAACATTCCTTTAGTCCCTGACTGTCTCCTGTACCATGCCTGCAGTCACTTCTGCCTGCTGTCTCCTCCTTCCCTCTACCAGCTGTCACCTCTGTCCCCGTGTCTCCCAATAACCCTCCTATCACCATCCACCCCCCCCCCCCCCAACCAGCGATCACAGCCTTTTCCATCTAAACTCCCCCACCCCACAATCCCTATTTCACCCCACCCTCGACTACCTTGCCCTCACTTTCCATGTGTTATAGTCTTCCTGCCTTCCATGTGCCATAGTCTTCCTGTCTTCCATGAGCCATAGTCTTCCAGCCTTCCATGCGCCAAAGTTTTCCTGCCTTCCATGTGCCATAGTTTTCTAGCCTTCCATGCGCCATAGTCTTCTTGCTTTCCATGCTCCATAGTCTTCCAGCCTTCAATGCGCCATAGTTTTCCTGCCTGCCATGCACCATAGTCTTCCATGCGCCATAGTCTTCTAGCCTTCCATGCGCCATAGTCTTCCATGCGCCATAGTCTTCCATGCGCCATAGTCTTCTAGCCTTCCATGTGCCATAGTCTTCCAGCCTTCCATGTGCCATTGTCTTTCTGCCTTCCATGTATCATAGTGATCCTTCATTCCTGCCTTCCATGTACCATAGTGCTCTTTCCTGCCTTCCATGTGTCATAGTAATCCTGCCTTCCATGTGCCATAGTGCCCCTTTCTGCTTTCCATGTGCCATAGTGATCCTGCCTTCCATGTACCATAGTGATCCTTCCTGCCTTCCATGTGCCATAGTAGCAAAATAAGGTTTTGCCTAGGGTGTCAAAAATCCTTGCACCAGCCCTGTTGTAATATCAGGTGGGTGGTGGTGGGAGCGTGGCGCAGCAGCGACATTGGGGTGCAGGCATCTCCACATGGTGAGTGGGCGGCCCTGCAGAAGGAGGCTGCATCCACGTAGAAGGTGAACACTGAAGGCAGCTGGGAGCCCAGGATAGAGAAGAGCTTCACAGCCTCCTTGACCCCGAGGTGGCGCGCAGAAGCATCCCCCGGAGTCTCAGAGCCTGGACTCTTACTCCTCCAATCTCCTCTCTGCTCCAGCATCAGCAGTGAGGCTGGGTGGACAAGGATGAGCAGGATGCGCAAGCTGCCAGGGAGCTGCTGAAAGAAGCAGCAGAGCACCTCCTGGATCAAGAAGGTACTTGACACAGACACACCTGCAGATACAGACTGGGATAGGGACAGGGATAGGGGTCTCTCTGTCAGTCCACCCGCCTGTCAGCCCCCCTCTCTCTCAACCGCACTCTCTGTCCACCGCCCTCCCTCTCTCTCTCTCTCAGCCCCTCCCTCCCTCTTAGCCCCACCTCTCTCTCTCAGCCCCCTCTCTGTCCTCCACCCTCTCTCTGAGCCCCTCTCTCTCAACCTCCTTCTCTCTTTCAGCCCACTCTCTCTCACTTAACCCCCTCTCTGTCCACTACCCTCTCCTGAACCCCTCTCTCTCAGCCCCCCTCTCAGCCTCAGCTCTCTCACTCAGCCCCCCTCTGTCCACTACCCTCTCCTTGAACCCTTCTCTCTTAGCCCCCCTTTCTCTCAGCCCCACCTCTCTCTCTCAGTCCCCGTCTCTGTCCACTACCCTCTCTCTAAGCCCCTCACTCTCAGCCTCCATCTCTCTCAGCCCCTCCCTCTCTTTCTCAGCTCCTCCCTCTCTTTCTCAGCCCCACCTCTCTCTGCCTCGCCTCTCTCTCTCTCTCTCTCTCTCTCTCTCTCTCAGCCTCACCCCCCTCTCTCTCTCAGTACCCTCTCTGTCCACCACCCTCTTTCTGAGCTCCTCTCTCTCAGCCATACTATCTCTCAGCCCCACCTCTCTCTCTCTGAGTCCCTCTCTCTCTCTCATTGACACCATCGCTCTGAGCCCCCTCTCTATGTCAGCCCCCCCATCAGGCCCCCTCTCTCTCAGACCCTTTTCTGTCCAGCACCCTCTCTCTAAGCCCCTCCATCTCTCTCAGCCCCACCCTCTCTCAGCCCCACCTCTTTATCTGAGACCTCCTCTCTCTCTTTCAGCCACCCTCTCTCTCTGAGCCTGCTCTCTCTGTCAGCCCCCCTCTCTCTCTAGTAGAGATGGAGTGCTCTGCAGTGTGTAGATGGATATCTAGGGGTGTAATCAGGGTAGTGGTATCTGGTGAGGTGTGATCAGGGTGGGGTGGGTTATCTGGGGGTGTGATCAGAGTGGGGGGTATCTAAGAGTGTAATCAGTGTAGGGGTATCTGGGTGTGTGTGATCAGAGTGGGGGGTATCTGGGGTTGTAATCAAGGTAGGGGTATCTGGGGAGGTGTGATTAGGGTGAGGGGGTATATGGGGGTATAATTAGGGTGGGAAAATCTGGGGAGGTGTGATCAAAGTGGGAGTATCTGGAGGTGTGACCTGGGAGTTGCTTATAGGGGGAACCCAACCATTGGAAGTTTTAGTTCGCCTCAGCTGCCTGTGGCCAGTGAGGGGAAGCAAGAAATGCATAACCTCACCCCCTCATTACACACTGCCGTTTAATGGAAGTTCAGCACAGCTCTAATTTCAATGGCACGTGACATCCTTCACATCGTGCCCCATCACATTACAGGCACACTGTGAAGGAGGTACCAGCTCATTTTTAGACAGGGAGTAGCAAGAGGACAGTGCGGATGGGTTGGGGGGGGGGGGGCAAAATGCATCTTCGCCTATGTAGTCAAAAATCCTTACACCGGCCCTGAGTGCTCCTCTCCCTCCTTCTGTCCGTGTGTATGTCACACACACCACATGAGCTTTATTTTGAAATACCTAGCAGCGCTGTAACAAAGTCCTGCCTCCTAGACTGGTTCCTGCGATAGACAGAACACTAAATCCAATGGCGTGAAATTGAATCAACGTGACCTGTACCATAGGAGCCATGAGCCGGTCTAGCAGGTGGGACTTTGTCACAGTGGCTGTCCAGGAGATTCAAATACAAGCTCCATGACAGCAGGATATTGCTCCTCTATGTGATCCAGGGGTACTGGTATGCTGAAATTGGTGATCACTGATGAGACTGCAATTGGTGGGCACTGGTAGGCTGCAATTGGTGGGCACTGGTAGGCTGCATTTGGTGGGCACTGGTAGGCTGCAATCGATGGGCACTGATAAGCTGCATTGGTGGGCACTCATAAGGCTGCAATTGGTGGGCACTGGTAGGCAGAAATTGTTGGGCATTAGCATCTCCTGTATCATGCCTGCAGTCTTTGATCGTCTCCTGTATCATGTCTACAGTCTCTGACCATCTCCTGTATCATGCCTGCAGTCTCTGACCATCTCCTGTATCATGCCTGCAGTCTCTGACCATCTCCTGTATCATGTTTGAAGTCTCTGACCCTCTCCTATAGTATGTCTGCAATATGTCTGGGGGTTCGTTCTAACAGACTCTCTAACAGAGGCCCTCTCTGTGTCCATTAGAGAGATCCCCCTCCAGGTCCAATTAGAGTACTCTGCTTCTCTTCCTGTAATTTGTTTATTGTTAAGAGATTGTGGGAGGATCCCAGGGTAATGAAGACTCCTTAGGGGAGCATCTCTGTGTCGTTGCCATAGAAACATTTGTAAAGGGGGAGGAGATAGTAAAGGTGACCATGCCCATGTAGGGGCGCCAGAAATATTTCTGCACCCATGCTAATGTGACCCTAGGATCAGACCTGACCAGGACTTCTTGTTCTTTGTAACACCAGCTGAGTACTAATTTTAATTGGTTAGTTCACCTGTAACCTAATGTGTGATGACACATTAGAGCAGTATATAGGTGATTGTGGTGACTAGTTCCAATAGGTAGGGCTTTCACACTGGAGTGGTGCGCTGGCAGGACGGTAAAAAAAGTCCTGCTAATAGCATCTTTGGAGCGGTGAAGGAGAGGTGTGTATATAGCTACTCCACTGATCTTGCCCATTGAAATCAATGGGGAAGCGCAGCTATACCACAGCGCTTTGCGGGTGGTTTTAACCCTTTTTCGTCTGCTAGCGGGGGTTAAAAGCGCCCTGCTAGTGACCGAATACCTCCGCAAATACGACGGTAAAGCGCCGCTAAAAATAGCCGTGCTTTACCGCTAACGCCGCCACCGCCCCAGTGTGAAAGGGGCCTTAGTCAGGGAGGTGACCAAGAACCCAATGGTCATTATGACAGAGCTCCAGAATTTCTCTGTGGAGATAGGAGAACCTTCCAGAAGTACAACCATCTCTGCGTCACTCCACCAATTAGGCCTGTAGGATACATACATTTATGGCCAGACGGAAGCCACTTCTAAGTAAAAGGCACATGACAGCCCGCCTGGAGTTTGCCAAAAGGCACTTGAAGGACTCTCAGACCATGAGAAACAAAATTCTTTAGATATTAATGGCTGTGTGTTGAGTTATTCTGAGGGGACAGCAAATGTACACTGTTATACAAGCTGTACACTCACTACTTTACATTGTAGCAAAGTGTAACTTCTTTAGTGTTGTCACATGAAAAGTTAGAATAAAATATTTAGAAAAATGTGAGGGGTGTACTCACCTTTGTGAGATACTGTGTATGACAGTGACCTTATTTAGAAATGATGTTTGGATCCTTATGAAGTGCTCTATAAATGAAGGGATGGGTGAGTGAAAGAAAGGTCAGCCTCCTCCTCTCATTATTATTACTATATTATTATTTTTATTATACAAGATTTATATAGCGCCGCAGCACTTTACAATGTGAGGGCAAACAGTACAGTTACAATACAATTCAATACAGGTGGAATCAGAGGGCCCTGCCCGTTAGAGCTAACAATCTAAAAGTGATACAGTGCTTTTCATTGATGAAAACTATAGTAAAGCTCCTATTAATGGAGGAGGGGTCAAAAAGGTCAGGTATAGTCTTCTCTCTTGATGAGTAACCTATGACAGGCCCAGCACAGGACAGCAGCCACCAGTACAAGGGACAAAATTCCCACTGAATGTAAGTACCATCCTTTGTGCTGATGTAAAAAAAAACAAAAAAAATAAAAATAAACTTAGGTTTGAAAGCTGAACTTTGTTACTTAACCACTTAAACTCTGGACCATTTGGCTGGCCAAAGACCAGAGCCCCTTTTTACGATTCGGCACTATGTCGCTTTAACTGACAATTGCACGGTCGTGCAACGTGGCTCCCAAACAAAATTCTCACAAATAGAGCTTTCTTTGGCTGGTATTTGATCACCTCTGCAGTTTTTATTTTTTGTGCTATAAACAAAAAAATAGCAACAATTTTGAAAAAAACGCATTATTATTTACTTTTTGCTATAATAAATATCCCCAAAAAATATAAAAAAACATGTTTTCCTCATTGTAGGCCGATACGTATTCTTCTACATATTTTTGGTAAATCACAATCACAATAAGCATTTATTGATTGGTTTGCGCAAAAGTTATAGCGTTTAGAAAATAGGGGATAATTTTATGGCATTTTTATTAATATTTTTATTTTTTTTATTACTAATGGTGGTGATCAGCGACTGCGACTTTATGGTGGACAGATCGGACACTTTTGGTGCGATTTTGGGACCATTCACATTTCATTGCAATACGTTTTTTATTGAGATTTAACATGAAGATATGTATATACATACACATATACAACATTTCGGTTTACAGTGTATAACAATAACATAGGACACCCTATATGTATTATAAAGAAAAAAAACTGAAAAGACAGTTCTGCCTCACACTAACCGACAAATTCAGTAGTCAGGGGGCCTACATGAACCATCCGTGTGTTCAATAATTTCCCCATTATGAAGAGGAGGCTTCCCCTCCGACACCCCTTGTGGGTACTCGCTGTGCCTAGTGAGGGAAAACCTCCACCTTCCCCTGGTTCTGCAATCTCTGTCCCGCAATGTTAAGCATCACCATCAAATCCGTAAGGCTCCAAAGCGGATGTCACTTATTGATGCATATTGTATATACATCCACCATAGAGGTGTTGTACTATAAAACAACAAAGTTATTTCAACGTGTTATTGCTCGTCATGTAAACCGTAACATCTATTGAGCAAGACGCCATACAGGCAAGTAAAGAAGAACGATGGATGTTTGACATAAAAAAATGTTAATAAGTAAAAATTATAACACAAACTAAAATAAAATAATAGATAGTAAAAAAAAAAAAGAAAAAAAAAGAAAGAAAAGCCATAATTTCAGAGCCATAGCACAGTTTTGCTTATACCCTCCTTTAAGTCTTGAGCATTATTGAGTAATAATCATATCAGTTTTGTATTATTAAACCAGTCAGTCCTCGGTTTCCAGTTTGCTTTAGCTACGAGAAGTTTGCCCTGGGTTGATGCAAACGTGTGTCAGTAGTCATGATGACTTCCTTTATCGTTGGTGCATTATGATCTTTCCAATGACGCGTTAGAGCCAGTTTGGTACTTAGAAGTATGTGGGATACAATCGTTCTAGTGGGTTTGGGAATCAGATCTATGTTTAAGGATAAAATGGCCAGTTCCGGGCTAGTGGGGATGTAGGTCTTCGTTATTTGTGAGCATATATGAAATACCTTGTCCCAAAGTGTTTGTATTTTCGGACATTCCCAGAGAATATGGTACAAGGTGCCAGGATGGTTACAATGTCTCCAGCAGAGTGGGGAGATATTGGGGGCAAATTTGGAGATCCTATAGGGGGTAAGGTACCAACGTCGTAATATTTTTTGCGTCATTTCCCATAAATTAATACATTTGGTGGAAGCATAGGTTGTTCGCAGTGCTGTTTGCCATTGATCTACCGTGAATGTTTTACCTAAGTCTTTTTCCCATGCATTGACATTAGGGGTCTTGCTGAATGTTAATTTATCGTTGAGGGTATTATAGAATAGGGAGATCCCCTTTATATTGGTAGAGGGCTTAGTAAGATATAAAACAATCTTCCAGGGGAGTTGTATGTCTGGAAGATTATTCGCTTGGAGAAGGTGCTTGATTTGAATATATCTGTATTTATCAGACTCTTCTAGACCATATTCAATTTGTAATGCTCTGAACGTCTTTATTGCTGGTCCTATCCTAATGTCATCTATGCACGTGATACCCTTTTCCCGCCAATGAGATAGTTGCAAGTTGGGGATGAGTCCAATAAGACTGCTAGTAGGGATTTTTAAATGAGAGGTAGGGGTTGTAAAGGTTTGTTTAACCACTACAATACAGGGCACTTTCGCCCCCTTCCTTCCCAGCCCAATTTTCAGCTTTCATCGCTCTAGCGCTTTCAGTGACAATTGCGCGGTCATGCTACACTGTACCCAAATTAAATTTTTATCATTTTGTTTGCACAAATAGAGCTTTATTTTGGTGGTATTTATTCACGACTCCGTTTTTTATTTTTTGCGATATAAGCGCAAAAAAGCGGAAATTTGGAAAAAAAACAATATTTTCTTTTTTCTATTTTAAAAGAAATCCAATAAAATCAAATTTTGTCATAAATTTAAGCCAAAATGTATTCTGCTACATGTTTTTGGTAAAAAAAATTCCGTTAAGTGTATAATAATTGGTTTGTGTGATCACGGACATATGTACGCAAATGATCATGTACATATGTGTGCAGGTGATCACGTACATATGTGTGCACATAATCATTGGGACAAGTGATTTTAGTTGGACATATGTGGGGGACATGTTTTTATTATTAGGGACATGTGTTTTTATTTTTTGGGGACATGTATGTTTTGGGGACATGTGTGTTATGGGGACATATGTGGGGACTGTGTTTACACTGTATGGTGTGTTGTGTGTTTACACTAGACTGAAGATCAGTGAGTAAAAAGCTGTAAAAAACAGCTCATACTCACTGATCATCAGCCGGGCTGCAGCAATCTGCTCTCCTCTCCTCAGCGATGACTTCTGTGTGAGGAGAGGAGGAGCCGATTGCCTAGCAACCGGCTGTTTGTTTACATCACATGACGGCCGTGATTGGACACGGCCGTCATGTGATCAGGAGGGCCAATCACAGAGCCCTCCTGCCGATCTGAGATGCGCCGTGTCCCGGTGACACGGGCGCATCGGGATCGCACCGCTGCGCGGGCACGCGCGCGCGCGATCCCGCTCCTCCTGATGGACGTTCCTGAACGTCCTATCAGGAGTAGACGGCTCCCACCCGGCCGTATATGTGCATTGGCCGGGTGGGAAGTGGTTAAGGAGTAACTTCCAGGCTCGTAGGGATGCTATTATGGAGGGTGCCAGAGGTTTGATGCGGGAAGTGTTGGCTGTGTGTGTCAGAAGGTAATCATATAAACTGGTGTTGGGGATTTGGCTTTCTTCAAGTTCCCGCCATCTTGTTAAGGGCGAATCAGGGAACCAAGCCCTCAATTATGCTAGGATTGAGGCTATGTAATAATCATGAATCTGAACATTTCCCACCCCCCCGGCTGTTCTTGATGTTAATGAGCTTTTAAAGGCCCACCTAGCTTTCTTCCCTTTCCATAGGAAGTTGTTTATGGTAGCTTGCACCTATTGTTTATGGTAGCTTGCACCTGTTGTTTATGGTAGCTTGCACCTCCATGCATTGATTACTGTGTAAATGTGACTGCCAGAGAAGGGGTTAGCCACTAGGTAGCTTTGTAACTTAAACGCGAAACATGTAGAGCATCAGAATACGTCTGACCGGTTCTTTAATTGATATCTTGTCTATTTTAATCAATCTTTATATTAAGTGTTATTGTCTCTATTGGGCTCATATGTCTAGATATATATGGGAACACATATAGATATTGTTAAAATTTACTAGATTAGATAGGATATGGAACAGTAAGACCTGGTATGTTTTATATATATCCCTTTTTTTCCCTTTTTTATGAATAAAAATCTTTTTATTCAAAAATTTTCTTCTCCTCCCCCCTTGTTGTATTTAAATATATTATACAATTATGCCTAAAAAGTCCAACACAATCAACATTTTTTGTTGAGGTTTTTTTGTGTTTCTCTCCCTCCTTCCCCCCCCCCCCTTTTTTTCAAGATATATATAGGACGTGACATTGGGTTTTCTTCTATGGTGTATCCCCAGGACCACCCTGTGGTAGATACACACTAGATCTATTTCAAATATTCTCTGATTGCACTAGGAGAGCTATTCTCTGATTATATTGGGAGAGCCAATCTCTGATTACACTAGGAGCTAATCTCTGATTACACTGGGAGAACTATTCTCTGATTACGCTAGGAGAGATATTCTCTTATTATACTAGGAGAGATATTCTCTGTTTATATTGGGAGAGCCAATCTCTGATCACACTAGGAGCTATCCTCTGATTTCACTGGGAGAACTATTCTCTGATTACACTAGGAGAGATATTCTCTGATTACACTAGGAGAGATATTCTCTGATTACACTAGGAGAGCTATTCTCTGATTACACTAGGAGAGATATTCTCTGATTATACTAGGAGAGATATTCTATGATTATATTGGGAGAGTCAATCTCTGATTACACTAGGAGCTATCCTCTGATTACACTGGGAGAACTATTCTCTGATTACACTAGGAGAGATATTCTCTTATTACACTAGGGGAGATATTCTCTGATTGAACTAGGAGAGATATTCTCTGATTACACTAGGAGATATATTCTCTGATTATACTGGGAGAGATATTCTCTGATTACACTAGGAGAGCTATTCTCTGATTATATTGGGAGAGCCAATCTCTGATTACACTAGGATAGCTATTCTCTGATTGCACTAGGAGAGATATTCTCTGATTACACTAGGAGAGATATTCTCTGACTACACTAGGAGAGATATTCTCTGATTACACTAGGAGAGATATTCTCTGATTACACTAGGAGAGATATTCTCTGATTGTACTGGGAGAGATATGCTCTGATTACACTAGGAGAGCTATTCTCTGATTATATTGGGAGAGCCAATCTCTGTTTACACTGGGAGCTATTCTCTGATTATACTAGGAGAGATATCCCCTGATTACACTAGGAGAGCTATTCTCTGATTATACTGGGAGAGCTATTCTCTGATTATACTGGGAGAGCTATTCTCTGATTATACTGGGAGAGCTATTCTCTGATTATACTAGGAGAGAGATTCTCTGATTATACTAGGAGAGCTATTCTCTGATTATACTGGGAGAGCTATTCTCTGATTACACTAGGAGAGATATTCTCTGATTACACTAGGAGAGCTATTCTCTGATTACACTAGGAGATATATTCTCTGATTACACTAGGAGAGGTATTCTTTGATTATACTGGGAGAGCTATTCTCTGATTGCACTAGGAGAGCTATTCTCTGATTGCACTAGGAGAGCTATTCTCTGATTACACTAGGAGAGCTATTCTCTGATTATACTAGGAGAGATATTCTCTGATTATCCTGGGAGAGATATTTTCTGATTATACTGGGAGAGATATTCTCTGATTATACTAGGAGAGATATTCTCTGATTGCATTAGGAGAGATATTCTCTGATTACACTAGGAAAGATATTCTCTGATTACACTAGGAGAGCTATTCTCTGATTGCACTAGGGGAGATATTCTCTCATTACACTAGGAGAGCTATTCTCTGATTATACTGGGAGAGCTATTCTCTGATTACACTAGGAGAGCTATTCTCCGATTATACTGGGAGAGCTATTCTCTGATTGCACTAGGAGAGATATTTTCTGATTGCACTAGGAGAGCTATTCTCTGATTACACTAGGAGAGCTATTCTCTGATTGCACTAAGAGAGCTATTCTCTGATTATACTAGGAGAGATATTCTCTGATTATACTGGGAGAGCTATTCTCTGATTACACTAGGAGAGCTATTCTCTGATTGCACTAGGAGAGATATTCTCTGATTATACTGGGAGAGCTATTCTCTGATTACACTAGAAGAGCTATTATCTGATTATACTGGGAGAGCCAATCTCTGATTACACTAGGAGAGCTATTCTCCGATTATACTGGGAGAGCTATTCTCTGATTACACTAGGAGAGCTATTCTCTGATTACACTAGGAGAGATATTCTCTGATTACACTAGGAGAGCTATTTTCTGATTACACTAGGAGAGATATTCTCTGATTATACTAGGAGAGCTATTCTCTGATTGCACTAGGGGAGACATTCTCTGATTATACTAGGAGAGCTATTCTCTGATTGCACTTGGAGAGCTATTCTCTGATTACACTAGGAGAGCTATTCTCTGATTACACTAGGAGAGCTATTCTCTGATTACACTGGGAGCTATTCTCTGATTACACTAGGAGAGCTATTCTCTGATTACACTAGGAGAGATATTCTCTGATTATACTAGGAGAGCTATTCTCTGATTACACTAGGAGAGATATTCTCTGATTACACTAGGAGAGATATTCTCTGATTACACTAGGAGAGATATTCTCTGATTATACTAGGAGAGCTATTCTCTGATTACACTAGGAGAGCTATTCTCTGATTACACTAGGAGAGCTATTCTCTGATTACACTAGGAGAGCTATTCTCTGATTAAACTAGGAGAGTTATTCTCTGATTACACTAGGAGAGATATTCTCTGATTATACTAGGAGAGCTATTCTCTGATTGCACTAGGAGAGATATTCTCTGATTACACTAGGAGAGCTATTCTCTGATTACACTAGGAGAGATATTCTCTGATTACACTAGGAGAGCTATTCTCTGATTGCACTAGGAGAGATATTCTCTGATTACACTAGGAGAGCTATTCTCTGATTACACTAGGAAAGATATTCTCTGATTACACTAGGAGAGCTATTCTCTGATTACACTAGGAGAGCTATTCTCTGATTACACTGGGAGCTATTCTCTGATTACACTAGGAGAGCTATTCTCTGATTACACTAGGAGAACTATTCTCTGATTACACTAGGAGAGCTATTCTCTGATTACACTAGGAGAGATATTCTCTGATTACACTAGGAGAGATATTCTCTGATTACACTAGGAGAGCTATTTTCTGATTACACTAGGAGAGCTATTCTCTGATTACACTAGGAGAGCTATTCTTTGATTACACTAGGAGAGATATTCTCTGATTATACTAGGAGAGCTATTCTTTGATTACACTAGGAGAGCTATTCTCTGATTACACTAGGAGAGCTATTCTCTGATTACACTAGGAGAGATATTCTCTGATTACACTAGGAGAGCTATTTTCTGATTACACTAGGAGAGATATTCTCTGATTATACTAGGAGAGCTATTCTCTGATTGCACTAGGGGAGATATTCTCTGATTATACTAGGAGAGCTATTCTCTGATTGCACTTGGAGAGCTATTCTCTGATTACACTAGGAGAGCTATTCTCTGATTACACTAGGAGAGCTATTCTCTGATTACACTGGGAGCTATTCTCTGATTACACTAGGAGAGCTATTCTCTGATTACACTAGGAGAGATATTCTCTGATTATACTAGGAGAGCTATTCTCTGATTACACTAGGAGAGATATTCTCTGATTACACTAGGAGAGATATTCTCTGATTACACTAGGAGAGATATTCTCTGATTATACTAGGAGAGCTATTCTCTGATTACACTAGGAGAGCTATTCTCTGATTACACTAGGAGAGCTATTCTCTGATTACACTAGGAGAGCTATTCTCTGATTAAACTAGGAGAGTTATTCTCTGATTACACTAGGAGAGATATTCTCTGATTATACTAGGAGAGCTATTCTCTGATTGCACTAGGAGAGATATTCTCTGATTACACTAGGAGAGCTATTCTCTGATTACACTAGGAGAGATATTCTCTGATTACACTAGGAGAGCTATTCTCTGATTGCACTAGGAGAGATATTCTCTGATTACACTAGGATAGCTATTCTCTGATTACACTAGGAAAGATATTCTCTGATTACACTAGGAGAGCTATTCTCTGATTACACTAGGAGAGCTATTCTCTGATTACACTGGGAGCTATTCTCTGATTACACTAGGAGAGCTATTCTCTGATTACACTAGGAGAGATATTCTCTGATTATACTAGGAGAGCTATTCTCTGATTACACTAGGAGAGCTATTCTCTGATTACACTAGGAGAGATATTCTCTGATTACACTAGGAGAGCTATTTTCTGATTACACTAGGAGAGCTATTCTCTGATTACACTAGGAGAGCTATTATTTGATTACACTAGGAGAGATATTCTCTGATTATACTAGGAGAGCTATTCTCTGATTACACTAGGAGAGCTATTCTCTGATTACACTAGGAGAGCTATTCTCTGATTACACTAGGAGAGCTATTCTCTGATTATACTAGGAGAGCTATTATCTGATTGCACTAGGAGAGCTATTCTCTGATTACACTAGGAGAGCTATTCTCTGATTACACTAGGAGAGCTATTCTCTGATTACACTAGGAGAGATATTCTCTGATTACACTAGGAGAGCTATTTTCTGATTACACTAGGAGAGCTATTCTCTGATTACACTAGGAGAGCTATTATTTGATTACACTAGGAGAGATATTCTCTGATTATACTAGGAGAGCTATTCTCTGATTACACTAGGAGAGCTATTCTCTGATTACACTAGGAGAGATATTCTCTGATTACACTAGGAGAGCTATTCTCTGATTATACTAGGAGAGCTATTATCTGATTGCACTAGGAGAGCTATTCTCTGATTACACTAGGAGAGCTATTCTCTGATTACACTAGGAGAGATATTCTCTGATTACACTAGGAGAGCTATTCTCTGATTACACTAGGAGAGATATTCTCTGATTACACTAGGAGAGCTATTCTCTGATTACACTAGGAGAGCTATTCTCTGATTACACTGGGAGCTATTCTCTGATTACACTAGGAGAGCTATTCTCTGATTACACTAGGAGAGATATTCTCTGATTACACTAGGAGAGGTATTCTCTGATTATACTAGGAGAGATATTCTCTGATTATACTGGGAGAGATATTCTCTGATTATACTAGGAGAGATATTCTCTGATTATACTGGGAGAGATATTCTCTGATTATACTAGGAGAGATATTCTCTGATTACACTAGGGGAGATATTCTCTAATTACACTAGGAGAGATATTCTCTGATTGCACTAGGAGAGATATTCTCTGATTGTACTGAAAGCGCTGGTCTCTGATTATGCTGGGAGAGATGATTTCCAAATTACACTGGGAGAGTTGATCTCTGATCACACTGGAAGGAATGATATCTGATTAGATTAGGAGAAATAATCTCAGTGTGTAATGGGCAGTGCTTATATGCTGGTACACACAGGTCGAATATTGGCCGGTATCGGCCAGTTCAGAATGCCAGAAAAACATCTGCCAATCAGCATCCGATCAGCTCTCTCAGCTAATGGCTGTGAGGGCTGACCGTTGTGTTCTGGCATTCCCCCTGGTAGAACACAATAACTAATTGGGGAGATCACTGTACTAATATTGGATTGTTAGTACAGCTACCTCCTCCTAAACGCCTCTGTTTATTTTCTTTCAGTCCACTGGGTTGAATGAAAAAAAATGTATGGTCTTTGTAGTGTTGTAGCTATTCATAAATTAGTACTGTGTGAATTTTGCCCTAATAAAAATAAACACAATATTAACCCATTGTTAGCACTACTTTTTATTAACCCCTTCATCTCCTTCTTCCCTTAGCTTTATTTTTCTGCTGTGTTTTAACCATTCATATGTAAATTTGCATTTTTTTTGTTTTGTAGCACTGCATTAAAATGCTTTGTGCCAGAAACATGATCTAACCGTCTTTATGAAAGAGACAACTCACAGAATAAAATTTCACTTTGGATGAATAATACGATACCTTACTTCCCAGATGGAAGAACAGATTTCATTTATCATAATGTTAATGAAATTCTGGTTCTGTTTCTTCATGCTTATTATGACTAAAAAACAGTCATTTAAGCTGGGTTCCCACTGGTACGACGCAACAGTCATACCACTATGTATCCGACTTTGCCCTGCGAAGTCCAACATGCATTTGACTTCAATGAACAGGGATACAACTTTGATCTCCGACAATACCAGGCACTGGGTCTGGTATGAATCTTTAGGGGGAACTCCACCCAAAATGTAAAAAAAAAACGGCATGGGTCCTCCTCAAAGAGCATACCAGGCCCTTTGGTCTGGTATGGATTTTAAGGGGAATGCCCACGTCGAAAAAATGGCATGGAGGTCCCTGCAAAATCCATACTAGACCCTTATCTGAGCACACAGCCCAGCAGGTCAGGAAAGGGGGTGGGGACAAGCAAGCACCCCCCCTCCTGAACCGTACTAGGCCACATGCCTTCAACATGTGCCCCCCACCCCAAAGTGCCTTGTCCCCGTGTTGATGAGGACAAGGCCCTTTTCCCAACAACCCTGGCCATTGGTTGTCATGGTCTGTAGGGGGGGGCTTATCGGAATCTGGAAGCCCCTTTAACAAGGGGGCCCACCAGATCCCAGCCCCCCACCCTATGTGAATGAGTATGGGGTACATTGTACCCCTACCCATTCACCTAAAAAACAAAGTGTCAAAAATAAAACATTGTACATAGGTTTTTAGAGTAATTTATTAAGGCAGCTCTGGCGTCTCTTGCGACTTCTTCTCCCCCTTCCGGCACTTCTGCCTCCTCCGCTGATGTCTTCTGCCTCTGTCGGTTCTTCTCCCCTCTCTGAGACTTCTCCGCTCTCTCCGGTTCCTCTCCCTCTGTCCGCTGTCTTCTTGCTCTTTTTTTGGGTCTTCTCCACTGTCTTCTCCCTCTGTTCTTCTTCCGATGTTGACTTGATGCTCTCTCCCGCTCTCTCCCGCACCGCCAGGTACGCGGTGTGCCACTACTTATATTTGCATGGGGCGGGGTCACAGTGTGACATCATCCAGAGGCTCTGCCCCTTATGATGTCACCGCCCAGGGCATGATGGGCAGTAACGTCATAAGGGACGGGCCACCGGTGACCCCACCCCATGCCAATATACATAGTGGCACACCACGCACCCAGCATTAGAGTGGAAGAGAGCATTGTGTCAACATCAGAAGAAGAACAGAGGGAAAAGTCAACGGAGAAGACCCGGCAAAAGAGCGAGAAGATAGCGGAGAAAACCAGACAGAGGCAGAAGACAACGGACAGAGGGAGAAGATCCGGAGAGGGCTAGAAGACATCAGAGGAGACCTGGAGAGGGGAGAAGAACCGGCAGAGGCAGAAGACATCAGCGAAGAAGACAGAAGAGCCGGAGAGGGGAGAAGAAGTTGGAAGAGGCGCAGGAGCTGTCTTAATAAATTACTTTAAAAACCTGTGTACTGCGTTTTTATTTTTGACACTTTTTTTAGGTGAATGGGTAGGGGTACAATGTACCCCATACTCATTCACATAGGGTGGGGTGCCGGGATCTGGGGGCCCTCTTGTCAAAGGGGGCTTCCAGATTCCGATAAGCCCCCCGCCCGCAGACCTCGACAACCAACTGCCAGGGTTGTTGGAATGAGGCCCTTGTCCTCATCAACATGGGGACAAGGTGCTTTGGGGTGGGGGGGTTCCCCTTAAAACCAGACCAACGGGCCTGGCATGCTCTTGGAGGGGGAACCCATGTCGTTTTTTTTTTTTTACATTTGGCCTAGAGTTCCCCTTCTAGATCATCAAAGCACGACTTTGATCTGACTTCAGTGACATTCAATGAGCTGAAGTAGGATCAAAGTCAGATCAAAGTAGTGCAGGGAGCATTTTCAAAGTCAGACCAGTTTAGATGGCTCCCATAGAGAAACATTGATTTTCACACATCATGCAACATGAGCTCCCAAAGTCGGAGCGTTTGTCATACAAGTGTTAACCCGGCCTTAGCCACATCTCAAGACCCCCGTCATCCCGTTCGATTTCCAATGGTCCAACCTTGGCAATCTTAGAGCTGTTATTTCTGTGCTGGCCCAGCAAATAACACATGGATGAATAAACATCCAGGGGAAGGGGTGCACCTTGGCATCTTCACCTTGGTGGAACCTTGTCAACGTACTGAAAAATAGGATTTAGGTACTCACCATCAAATCCTTTTTCTCTGAAGTTCATTGACGGACACAGCACCTTTAATCTTGACCTTAGGGTTATAACGCCACCTTCAGGAGAGGACTAGACAGAACATGTGAAAACAGCAAAACTGCACAGTACCGCCCAGGGGGCGGTCCTACTGGCTATAACCCCTCACTCTGCTTCCAGCATCTCAGTTTGTCAAAAAGCAGTACAAACATAAATAGGAGGGGTGGGTGCTGCGTCCGTCAATGAACTTCAGAGAAAAGGATTTTTTACGCTGAGTACAAAAATCCTATTTTCTCTTTCTTTCATTGACGGACACAGCACCTTTAATCTTGACCTTAGGGACGTCCCCAAGCAGTGTTAAAAACGAGGGGTGGGAACAGCAAGAAAATAAACTCCACCCATAACAACAAAAGCTCCTCAACAGAGGAGCTGCAACCTTAAATGGCCGCCTGCAAAACCTTGGGGCCCGAAGCATGCATACGCAGATGCACTCATGTCAACCTTGTAAAATTTAGTGAAAGTGTGAATGGACGACCAAATTGCCACCTTACACATCGGACGATTGATGTCGGAAAGCCCAGGAGGCACCAACTGCCCTGGTAGAATGTGCCGTGACAGGAAAGGGAGGCGCACGACTCCTTATGGCATAAGTCTGAACCACGATCTGTCTGATCCACCTAGAAATGGTGGCTGACGAGACCGACAGGCCCATCTTCGGACCAGCCACCGATCTGAACAGGGAATCCGACCTCTGAAAAGGAGCTGTAGCAGACAAATACACCCACCGAGCTCCCTGTGCATCCACTCACAGACTTCCTCAGGGCGTTTGAAAAACTTCACCGACCCTTTGTGCTGGACTCGGAGTTTGCTGGGGTAAAGCATGCTGTATCTAATCTCCTTCTCCCTTAAGCGCCTGCGGACCTCAGTGAAGGAGCGTCGCTTCTGTTGAGTTGCCGCCGAGAAGTCAGGGAACAACATTACCCGAGCGTTATCATGCCTGAGTTCCGGGATCTTCCTGGCCTGGGTCAAAATCATGTCCTGGTCACGGTAATTTAGGAAACGAACCAAGAAGGGCCGAGGGTGAGCACCTGGCAGCCTGCTGCCGGCGGGTACCCTGTGCGCTGTTTCCACAACGTAAGTAGGCGGTACATCCTCCATGCCGAGTAACCGGATAAAAAGTTGCTCTGCAAAGTTAGCAGGACGGTCACCTTTGGCCCCCTCTGGGAGCCCCACCACCCGGATGTTGTTCCGTCTTTGATGGTCCTCTGCATCAATGGCTCTATGTTGTAGTTCCTTCACTTGTTCACGGAGCTCAGCTAATTTGGCACTATGTTCATGGGACAGGTCTTCCACCTCTGACACTCGTGTCTCCACCGTGGTCAGGTGGCCCCTGAACTTGTCTAAGTCATGCCTTATTAGATTTCACTCAGAGGAGAGGTGATCAATGCGGCCCACCAGTTCAGCCCTGCTAGCACTGACCTCTAGGATTGGGTGGGTAATGGCCTCCGGGTCCACCCCTGTCGCCTGCTCTGCCACAGGATCTAAGCCCTTAGCCCCTCTCACCTGCTCCATCCTAGCAGCAGCAGCCGCGGTGCGCTGGTCAGGCAGTGGGGGAAACAAGAATGCGGAGGCGGAGCCACGTGCAGTGTCCTGGATAGAACGGGTGTTCCGCTGGTCCTGGAGCCCCTTGGCGGCCTTCTTTTTTGCCGAGGATGGCATCTGTTTGTGCAGCGCACTCTCCCCTACACGGTGGTAGTGGCCTCTAGGATGGGTGCATCTCTGGGTGCATCTCTGGGTGCGCGGATTTCGTTCAGGAGAAACAGAGCTATGGATAGAGGTATGCTGCCGTGATCACATCCGGCCGGAAGTCCACTCCAGTAAAATTCTTAATAATGTCATCCAGCGAGGATGCAAATAGCTTCTCCCCCTGGAAGGGAAAATCCGCCAGAGCTTTTCTTAGAAGCCTGGTCATGCAGACCAGCATTTAAACCAAATCAGGCGACATAGCACCACAGCTTATACTGAGGCTCTAGAAAGCAAAGGGACCGTATTTAGGGCCGCATCACAGACATACTTCAGGCCCTGCACCAACTGGTTTGCCAGTTCCACGAAGACTGGGGAAACCTTTTGCTTTTCCAACTTGCGGTGCAACAATTTAGCCCATTCAGTAAGCATCTGTGACACCAGGGCCGTGGCTAACCCTGGCCCCAATGCTGACCCCAGCACCGTAAACATGGCCCGGGCAACCACCTCGGCCCTTCTGTCAGTACGGTCCTTGAAAGCAGGGGTCCCTTCCACCAGAATCTTGGTTACCTTATTTAACCTGGATACTGGGGGGGTCAACGACTGGAGGAGATGTCCAACTCTCCTCAAAGGGGTAATACACCTCCATCTCGGGACTGAAAAGGCCCGCAGGCTTCCCCACTCCTTGTAAATAAACTTATCAAAATAAGTTAGGTAGGAAACCACCTTAGCCGTGCGGGCTTACTTGTGGGACCCCAAAGGGACGGACACCTCTGCAGATGTCCCCGCCATATCCTCTATCTTGAGGGTATACCGCACTGCTGTGATAAGTTCTCCTACTAGCGCTGACCCAGACACGGAGTCATCTCACTGTGTTCGAACGGTCCTGGTCCACATCATCTGACACATCAGAACAGGGGCCACCTGTCACAGTGGGACCCGAGTCTGAATCAGAGCTTTCCCCAGAATATGGTGGGAGAGACCCGCACGCCACTTCCACCCTGGCAACAAAGGACTCCAGGACTGCCGACAGAGCGTCCATAGGCACTGCAGGTGCAGGGGAACCGGTTGCAATAACAGGGATGTCTGGGGAAGAAGCGCCAGCTTCTGACACCATGCTGACCCACTCTCGCCTGTCACCACTAGGGACCTAAGGCAAGGCACAAAAAATGTCCACCCTCCTAACTGCCATAGACTGTAAAGCAAACCTGAGGCTGCTAGAAAATGGCCGCCGGCCGCCTCAGCAAAGAATGTGTGAGAGCGCCGGGAAAATGGCTGCCGGACTGCAAGAAAATGACCGCGTTTAAGAAACTGGCTGCGGCTACAAGAAAATGGCCATGGCCACCGGAAATGGTCACGGTTCCCACGGCGGCCCGTTCCCACGTGGCAAGACACAGATACTCATAAAAATGGCCTAAAAACAGGGAGAAAACAAGCGCACCATCACCGCCCAGTGCAGCCCCCTGCCAGGACCCAGAGACCCTCGGCCAGGTACGTGCACCGCACCCCCTATGCCCAGTCACACAGTGGCCCCTTAGCATGGGGAGGAGGGAAAGGGACCTGGAGAGAAGAAAGGGAGTCCTCCCAGGGAATGCCCAGCTGCTCCATTCTGCCGAGACAGGTGGAACCATACTTACCCCTCCAGCAGGGACTGCTGGACGCATTCCACAGACAGACCAATCACCGAGCAGTACGGGGTGGCTGTTGGCCACGGCATAATGTGACACAGACAGCAGTAGCCTGATCATATGTGTCTCCCGGAGCATATAGCTCACCGGACGCCCTTGGACCAGATGGGGCATGTCGTGGCCGACCCAGTGTGTAGCTAAGGTCTGCACATGCTTGATCGCCAGGCTGGGGAAACTACCAGGATCTATATTATCCAGCCTGTCACCTAGCTCGGCTGTTGATTGTAGATCACAGGAATCAAAAAGCAGAAAAAATAAAAAGTTCCAAGGACCAAAGGTCCCCACAGGGAGCCAGGTCCTTCTTCTATACTAGGCAGAAAAAACTGAGCTGCTGGAAGCAAAGTGAGGGGTTATAGCCAGTAGGACCGCCCCTGGGTGGTAGTGTGCAGTTTTGCTGTTTTTACATGTTCTGCCTAGTCCACTCCTGAAGGTGGCGATATAACCCTAAGGTCAAGATTAAAGGTGCTGTGTCTGTCAATGAACAAAAGAGAAATTCGATTTTGGTTTTACATACACATTATTCTGGATGCTGACTTACTATTTTTAACTGATAAACTGTTGCATGTTCAGACATTGTTGTGTTTGTCACAAACACCCTTTCAGGAATTGTCTCATTCTGGCAAATTTTCTGCTGATCCTCCATGTGAATGCTGGTGCTAAAATTATTCAGAAAAAAAGGTTTCTTAGCAACACAAGCTAACAATGGCAGGGAGCAGGTGAAACTTCCTCCCTGGGGAAGGTCTAGGCCTCAGCCCTCTCTCTGTTACACTTTTGATGTTATTTAACATAACAAAACAAAGATGGTTGGACAACAGATGTCAAGCAAGGTCTAGTCTGGAAATACATTTTGGAGCCTGAAGCTTGGAGATGAACTTATTCCATTGTATAAACTCTGTACTTAATTTTGCTGTCTATAAATCCTAGTAAGAAGGAAATCCTTATTGTAATCCTGTTAAAGTGGAACTGTCACTTGCAGGATAATATGTTCAGTGTTTTAACTTAGGGCCTGTTTAGACTTGTGGTTGGAAAGGGTGTTAAAAACATGCATTTGAGGCATTTTATTTTAGCAACCCCCGCCCCCCTTAAGCTGCAAAAGCAGGGGATAGGGATGTTAACACACTATAGTCGCATTGCTTCAGATCAAACCTGTGGAAAAAAATGATTGCTCCTGTCAACCCATTCAAGTGAATGGGGAAGCACCACAAACACCCTGCAAATTACTCTGAAAAATTATCCGAACACAGATCACTTTTCAGAGCCACAGCAGTTTAGACACTTTACACACAATATAATTAAAAATGTTACAATGACTTTGTTTTGCAATTGTACAGTTTTATATTACATTTGTACAGTTCTATATTAACCACTCCAGTGCAAGGCACTTATACCCCCTTCCTGCCCAGACCAATTTTCAGCTTTCAGTGCCCTCACACTTTGAATGCCAATTACTCAGTAACTCATGTAACACTATACCCAAACAAATGTTTTATCATTTTTTTTTCACACAAATAGAGCTTTCTTTTCATCATATTTAATCACCACTGGGCTGTTGTTTTTTTGCAATATATGTGAAAAAAGAGCGAACATTTTGAAAAAAGGGAACAAACACCTTTTTTAGTTTCTATTATAACATTTTACAAATTAGTAATTTTTGTTCATACTTTTGGGCGAAAATTTATACTGCTATATATCTTTGGTAAAAATAACACAAATTAGTGGATATTATTTAGTCTGTGTGAAAGTTACAGAGTCTACAAGCTATGGTACCAGTCATTGAATATTGAACACATCTGATCTACTGATGGCCTATCTAATTTCTTGAGACCCACGGTATTAGGTAAGCGGCATGGTGAGTTTTTTGAAGTTGTAATTCTTGGGAAAGTGAAGAAATTATTTATTTATTTAGTTTTTTTTTACACAAAATTGTTATACTAACAAGTTATTTCTCACACACGGCATATGCATACTTCCAATTACGCCCCAAGATACATTCTGCTACTCGTCCTGAGTATGGCGATACCACATGGTCCAATGTGGAAAGTGGGGTCCCTCAGGGTCCTGTCCTGGGATCGATCCTATTTAATTTATTCATAAATAACCTGGAGGATGGGATAAACAACTCAATCTCAGTATTTGCAGACGATACTAAGCTAAGCAGGGCAATATGAAAAACAATGGACTACCGGCGCAAAAAGGAACCAACAGATTATATCTTAGTTTGCTGCAATCTAATATAAATGTCACTATATAAGTAAACAAATTTAATTCAAAATACACATGTAATATGGATTGCGCTAACTACCACCACAATCATTAAATATCAAATATCACTATCACAGTGTTTTATAAAAACGTAAAGTGCCGTGCATTAATTAATACTCCTATAAGACTCCTCATGCCAATCTTAATAAGAGCATATATCTTCTATATTGCTATATCAAGTGAAATTCACTATTGTAAACAATACCTTAAAAACAGCTAAAAAAAGGAAAAATAGAAAATATATATAGACAGAAAAAAAACAAATAGTTCCAGTGCAGAATGAATGTCCTAAGTGAGTGATCACTCCAGTGCCAATAAATTCCTCCTGTATAAAGTGTTTCTTTTATAAAGTGCTTCTTTTATCCACCAAACGAGTGACTTCACCACGACTTGCCACAATGGCCACTCACCAGATTAAATCTGTATATGCGCCTTCAAGTTCATTTAGAATAACCACTCCGTTAAGGATTTCACCAACAGCCTTTCCAAGCTACCCCAATTGCTGGTGTTCTCATCTCCCTGCAGGCCAATATTATGTCTGGAAGGCCAACAAGGAGAGGCAGACAGCCACGAGCCAATAAAAGAGGGCAAGCAGGCTCTGTGTCTAGAGGCAACAGTGCTGGTCGTGGACGCGATGCATCCTCATCAGCACGCGGCCATGGAACACGCTTGTCCTTATTTTCGGCAGTGTTGAGCTGCAACATGCCGAAAGACTTGGTAGAGTG
This sequence comes from Lithobates pipiens, assembly GCF_037356315.1. Taxonomy (NCBI): domain Eukaryota; kingdom Metazoa; phylum Chordata; class Amphibia; order Anura; family Ranidae; genus Lithobates; species Lithobates pipiens. The sequence continues at coordinate 506,335,546 of NW_027507903.1, read as the reverse complement.
GATGATCAAGCCCTCCTCATCCTCCTCATCCTCTCTCACCCAGGCTCAGGGTACTGGCAAAGCAACTGCCAACGCGTCCTCTTCCCTCATTTCAATGTCATCAGTCACTCCTTCCCTAGACCCACCATGTCCTCCTGAGGAGTCCCCCGGATTGTTTGAGCACAGTGCTGGGTACATGCTCCAGGAGGAGGCCCAGTGTTTTGAAGGCTCTGATGATGATACCCAGCTAGAGGAAGGCAGGAGCATGAACTCAGAAAGAGGTGATGATCAAGAAGGACAGCAATCTGGCAGTCATGTTCCACCAGCTGCAGCATACTGCCAGGGTTGCTCCAGTGATGAAGAGGGAGGGGATGATGAGGTCACTGACTCCACATGGGTGCCTGATAGGAGAGAGGAGGAGGAGGAGGGGGCACATCTCCAATGAGGCAGGATGCCCTCCGGGGGCCAGCTTAAGGGCATCACACCGACTGAATCACACCGCATAGCTCCGTCTATGCAGGGCGCTGCCTCTGCAGGTTATTCCAAAAGTTCTTTGGTGTGGGCCTTTTTTGAGACGAGTGCATCAGATCGCACCGCTGCTATTTACAACATATGTCTCAAGCATATCGCGTGGCCAAAAATCAGCCGCTTGGGTACCACATGCTTGACCAGACATATGTTGACCTGCCATGCAGCTCGTTGGCAAGCGTACCTTAAAGACCCACACCAAAGAACAAAGCGGACCTCTTCTTGCTCCTCATCAGCTGGGATCTCCAACCCCACTATACCTTCAGTCCTCTCTGAAACCTGCACTGAGAGGAATGAAGGTGTAGAATTAGGTGTGTCACAGCCAAGTACTTGCGGGCACTCTGCTAGCAGTACACCGATGTCCGATTGTACCAGGCAAATTTCCCTGCCCCAGTTGCTGGACCGTCAAAAGACGTCCACTCCCAGCCATCCACATGCCCAGCGGTTGCATGCTAGCTTGACTAAATTGCTAGCACTTCAACTCTTCAGTTGGTAAACTCGGCCCCCTTCCATGAGTTTGTGCAATGTGCGGTTCCTCAGTGGCAGGTTCCTAAACACCACTTTTTCTCACGGAAGGCAAATATGGCTCTCTACCGGCATGTGGAAGGCAATGTCCATGCCTCGCTGTACAGGGCGGTCAGCGGTAAGGTGTATATTACCGCTGACTCATGGTCCAGCAGGCACGGACAGGGATGTTACCTATCGTTCACGGTTCATTGGGTCACTCTTCTGGCAGCTGAGAAGAATGCAGGACAAGGTGCAGTAGTGTTGGAGGTTGTTCCGCCACCATGCTACTACTGGTTGTGACACACCTCTCTCCTCCACCCCTCCTCTTCTTCTTCCTCCATGGCCTCTTCCTGTGCTTTGTCCTTAGAACCAGCGGTGCTCCGTAGGCGTTCAAGGGGCTACGCAAGTACGCAGGCAAAAAGATGCTTGCGCTGGTGTGCTTGGGGGACAGGAGCCACACTGGGGCAGATATTTTGTCAGCTCTGCAGGGGCAGGCTGAGAGGTGGTTGACGCCACCCCAGCTTAAGCCAGGAATGGTGGATTGTGACAATGGCACCAACCTCCTCTCCGGCCTCCGACAGGGACAACTGACCCATGTGCCCTGTGTGGCACACGTCCTTAACTTGGTGGTGCAGCAGTTCTTGGGCAGGTACCCAGGCTTACAGGATGTCCTGAGGCAGGCCAGGAAAGTCTGTGTGCATTTCTGCCGATTATATAATGCCAGTGCCTGGCTGGCTGAGCTCCAAAAGGAGTTGAACCTGCCTAAGAACCGCCTTATCTTTGACATGCCCAACAGGTGGAACTCAACGTTTGCCAAGCTGCAGCGGCTGCACGCGCATCAGAGGGCCATCAATGAGTACCTGTGCGAATACGGCACCATGACAGGGTCAGGGGAGCTTGTTTTTTTTTCACCACGCCAGTGGGGCATGATCAGGGATGCATGCACTGTCCTGTCACCATTTGAGGAGGCCACAAGGACGGTGAGCAGTGACAGTGCATGCATCTGTGACACTGTACCTCTTGTCCACCTGTTGGAGCATATGCTGCATGGAATAATGGACAGGGCACTTGAGGCAGAACAGAGACAGGAAGAGAAGGACTTCCTTGCCTCTCAAGGCCCCCTTTATCCAGACAGTGTTCCTGCTGTCCCGTCGAACACACAGGAAGAGGAGGAGGAGGATTGTGTCAGCATGGAGGTGGAGCCTGGCACTCAGCATCAGCAGCAGCAGTCTTTTAGGGATGATTTACAGTCCCAAGTAACCCGTCAACTTGTATGTGGCTGGGAGAAGGTGGCTGCAGATCATGTAGTCCTTAGTGACCCAGAGGACTCCGGACCGAATGCCTCAGCTAACCTACGCTGCATGGCCTCCCTGATCCTGCAAAGCCTGCGGAAGGATCCTCGTATTCTTCGGATCAAGGAGAGGGATCATTACTGGCTGGCAACTCTCCTTGATCCACGGTACAAGGGTAAGGTTGCGGACCTTATCGTGCCGTCGCAGAGGGAGCAGAGGATGACCTACTCTGGGAGGCCATGCAGAAAGGTCTGTGCAACGCGTTCCCAGAGACTGGGAGGTTACAAACTCCTGGTCCTGGACAAAGTGTTGCTGAGGCTTCGGTCAGTCACAGAAGGAGCGGTCGAGAAGGTGGCCGTCTGCAGCCCCAAGGTATGATCGGTTCCAGCAACCATTGCCAGCGTCTGCTTTACATGGTGCAGGAATACCTAGGGGCAAGGTCAGACTTGGACATCTTACCCACCGAAAATCCTCTGGGTTACTGGGTTTTGAGGATGGATCACTGGCCAGAGCTTGCACAGTATGCAATTGAGCTACTGGCCTGTCCTGCATCCAGCGTTCTTTCGGAACGCACATTCGGTGCTGCTAGAGGCTTTGTAACTGATCACAGGGTGTGCCTGTCCACCGACTCGGTTGATCGACTGACCTTCAAAAAGATGAATCAGTCTTGGATCACCACCAGCTACGAAGCACCTGAAGCTGATGTAACTGAATAATTTTTTTTGAAATGTCACATCCCTTCAAGACTGCCTATGCTGATACTGAGTGACTATCCTATTATGTTGACTGACTATCCTCTTCCTCCTCAATGATCCTGCTGATAGCTTGGAAGAACATTTTTGGTTATGAGCGCTGCCACCAGTGGCTAAGGCCCAATTTTTCAGCCCCTGTTTAACATGGGCATGTAATTACAATTTTTGATGCGATACTTTGCAGCAGGGCTCATTCCTGCACTCCAACTAGATTATCTGGGAGAGGTTGCAGTGTTGTGGCACCAGCACCAGTGCCTAAGGCCCAATTTTTCAGCCCCTGTTTAAAAGGAGCGCGTAATTAAAAAATTTTATGCAATGCTTTGCAGCAGGACTCATTCCTGCACCCCAACTAGAGTATCTGGGAGAGGTTGCAGGGTTGTGGCACCAGCACCAGTGCCTAAGGCTCAATTTTTCAACCCCTGTTTAACAGGGGCTTGTAATTACAATTTGTTTATGCAATACTTTGCAGCAAGGCTAATTCCTGCTCTTCAACTAGAGTTTCTGTGAGGTGTTGCAGTGTTGTGGCACCAGTGCCTAAGGCCCAGTTTTTCAGCCCCTGTTTAACAGGTGCATGTAATTACAATTCTTGATATAATATTTCACAGCAGGGCCCGTTCCAGCGCCCACCGAGAGTAACTGTGAGGACTTAAAGTGTTGTGGCCCCAGCACCACCACCACCACAAGTCCACAACCACTAAAGGCCCAATTTTTCTACCACTGTTCAACAATGGCATGTAATTACAATTCTTGATATAATAGTTCACAGCAGGGCGATCCAGCGCCCACCAAAAGTCAATTTGAGGGCTTACAGTGTTAACTTGTGGCAACACCAACACCTTAGGGCCAAATTTCTGCAGAGCATATAGGACAGGCCCCTACTTTCAAACATCCAACTTACAAACGTCTCCTACTTGCAAACGGAAGGAGACAACAGGAAGTGAGATGAAAAAATACGGACGGCCAAAAAAATTATACAGGGGTGATAACCCTTCCCTATGTTTTCCAAAAAGCTTAAAAATTGATTTTTTGACTGGAGCTACACTTTAAAAATGTACCACTTCAAAATTACAAACAGATTCTACTTAACACAACAAACCTACACAGTCCCTGTTTTGCTTTCACCGCCTGTATACTGCTGTTCTGAGTATATAGGGCCTGGGGGCCCCAGGCCTTTTCTTTTTTTTTATTTCCCCTTAATATCCGTACAAGACCCAAAGGGGCTGGTAATGGGCGGGGGGGGGGCAACCCATGCCATTTTTCTCACAGATTTTTATCCATATTACCGAAACCAGACATTACATTAAAACCACAAGCAGTTTTAAATGACTTTTTTTTCCCGTTAAATGTCATTTTGTGCAGGGACTGTTCTAAACACGGGAAACACGTGCCGCTTCACAGGCATACATAGACACCCCCCCAGGCACGATATTTAAAGGAATATTTCCTTTTTTCACTTTAAGCTTCATTAAAATCAGTGCTCCTGAAAAAATGTCAGTTTAAAAAAAAAATGTTTGCATTGATCCATGTCCCCTGGGGCAGGGGCCGGTTCCCCAAACCCTTTTTAAGACAATAACTTGCATATTAGCCTTTAAAATTAGCACTTTTGATTTTGAACGTTCAAGTCCCATAGACTTTAATGGGGTTCTAAAGTTCGTACGAATTTTCGATCCGTTCGAAGGTTCTGGTGCGAAGAAACGGGGAGTGTTTGGCTCATCCCTAATCGAGAGCTTGTCAGAAGTTATCATGCTGATAATAGAAGAACAAAGCAGCAGAAGGACACAAGACATTGTGCCTTGGTCAAATGTCATGAATGGGGTTTACATCCACGTTAACCTTGGTTTATTGGATGGCTTTTTAGCCCAACTCACCATACCATGTGTGTTTGTACTGTATTATTGGTCCATAATCCATGGTTTTCATAAACTGTTCTGGTTGTTTCCTGTACTGTATGGGCTCCATGCCTTCTACCTTTCTAAGATGAGAAAAAGGGACACACGTGTATAGGCAAATGACACACTCCCTGCCACATCCCCAGATACATGGCCCATGAAGAATTAATATGCAAAAAAAATTATAGCTCCCAACTGTCCCTGATTTTGAGGGACTGTCCCTGATTTCGAACAAAGTCCCTCTGTGCTCCTCATTTGTTGCTCATTTTGGTCTGATCTATATACTTGTATATAAAATGCACTATTTAGCTTTCAAAAAGTGTTTCTCAGTGCTAAACCTTTTCATTCAATTGCTAAATTGCCGCATTTTTAAATGTCAAAAGACAGTATAAAGGGATAGCAGTGGTAAAAAAGACTTGTCACTCACTACACTCACACATGAAACGATAAAATAAAATATTTACAAAAGTGTGAGGGGTGTACTCACTTTTGTGAGATACTGTATATATATATATATATATATATATATATATATATATATATATATATATATATATATATATATATATATATATAGTCTCGTATACAGGGCTTTTTTTCTCAGAGAATAGGTGCAGGAACTCCCCCTTTCTGAGTCACCCCTTTTCTCCACCTCTACCCACCTCCGAGCACCCTCTACATACCTCCCACTACTGCCCTTTTAGAAAATACAGAACTAAGTATAATTTTGTGGTGGTAAGTAATTTGTATGTAATTTGTTAATGATAACAAGAAAAGCAGTACAATTGATCCCCTGTATCCAGTAACAATGAAGCCCCCTCTAGCAACAATAGATCCCCCCATTAACAATGGGCCACTCGAAACAAAATCCCCCGGCAGCAAACAGATCTCATCAAAGCCAGCATCAATAGAATCTCCAACAGCCAGCAACAATAGTCCCCTCCCTCAACAGTACATCTCTCCCAGCCATAACTGACCCCTCAGCGATATAAGACCCACCCCCAGCAACAATAGGTCCTCCACCAGTAAGAATAGACCCCCCTGCAAAAATAGATCCCCTCCAGGTAGAATAGATCTCTCAGCAGCCAGCATCAATAGACCCTGCAGCACACCCCAGCACCCCTTACCATTATATACAGTCAGTGCTGGAGGTGCCGGAACTGCGTTCCTGCTTAAGAAAAAGCCCTGCTCGTATATATATGTAGCACTAACCCCCGAAGGAGCGGCTGGTTAGATTGGGCTTACCGTTACCTTCTTTCTCCTCACTTCACGTCTAGGGGTGTCTTGAGAGACGGACGACAGATCCACTTAAATGGATTTTATTTGCAAAAACGTAGATAATAAACAGTCTCATAAAATGGGATCAGAGGGTTGGAAAGGAAGTTCAGGTACTCTTAGTGTCAAAGTCAATGTTGAAGAACTTGCTTACTTTGACTGCATCCAGAGAATAGCCATTCGCAACTGGCTGTTAGACAGTCCCTCTCTCACAAGGCCTAGCAGCCAACATGGTGCTTACTCAGGAACAAGTCTCTGCCACAGACGTTGTTGTAGAACATGTAGGAAAACTAAACTTGTAGAACACTCGTGTGATAACTGGATCATTCAGCCAGCTTGGCGATATCCATGAGACCGGATTCTCTTGGGTACTTTAGCCCTTCCAGGCTCTTGCTAAGAAACCAACCTGTACGTGGTCTTCTTCTGAAAAGTCCTCCCCTGGAATGCATGAAGTCGAAGTCACGGGGTCTCTCCCAAACTGGAGACAGCATCCAAACACCTCAGAATCCTCCTTTAGTTTCCTTGCCTTGGGCTAGCCAGCCCTGAGACAACAATATCGGGTGGATCCGCACCCCAGGCCATAGCCTTCCTGGGGGCTGGTCAGGAGGACATGGACCATGAAGTCAGTACATCCTTCTGGACTGGAACCCCAAACTATGTGACATCCACATCATAAATACCGTCTCCCAGAAAGCACAGCAAGAGTGACACTCCCACTGGGCAGGCTCCGAGAGAGAGTAACTTAAGCACCCATCCAGACCATAGTTCCATGCCTACCAAAAGAGACAGTGCCCCCTGTGGCCAGGCTGAACATCTCATAGTCCAGTCAGACTGATGCTGAAGTCCAAATTTAGACAATTATACCCAAACCAAACTGTAGTTCAGGTGTAACCTTAAATTTGAAAAACACATAGCGTGTGCTCTTCAGGAGCCGGTGCTACATATATATATATATATATATATATATATATATATATATATATACTCTGCATCCAGTGCAGCCATAGTGCAGTTTCTAATACAGTGCAGCCGGTGTACACAGTATATAATACAGTGTGTACAGTTTCTACTACACTTCTGGTGGTTTACACAGTATCTAATACAGTGTGCAGAGTTTCTACTACACTTCTGGTGACATACACGTAGTAAAGTTTCTAATACAGTGCAGGCGGTGTACACAGTATCTAATACAGTGTGTACAGTTTCTACTAAACTTCTGGTGGTGTACACCGTATACAATACAGTGCAGCCATTGTACAGTTTCTAATACAATGCAGGCGGTGTACACAGTATCTAATACAGTGTGTACAGTTTCTAATACACTTCAGGAGGTGTACACAGTATCTAATACAGTGTAGTGTGGTGTTGCAAAGCAAAAAATACATCATGTCCGGAAGGCCACCAAGGAGAGGCAGACGCTCACAGGCTACTAAAATGGGGCAAGCAGCCTCTGTGTCTACAGTCAACAGTGATAGTCGTGGACATGGTGCATCCTCTGCAGGTGGCCATGGGGCACGCTTGTCCTTTTTTTCTGCTGCTGGCCATGTTATTGAGCCACAACATCAAGAAGAGTTGGTTTTAGTGGATAACAAAATCCTCTGGTACCCAGAATTATTCTACCACAGTGTCGGGTACATGCTTCTGGAGGATGCACAGTTATTTGAAGGCTCCGATGTTGGTGCCCAGGTTGAGGAAGGGAGTAACGTGAGCCTAGAGAGAGGGGGTGCCACAGAAGGACAAGAAACTGGCAGTCAATGGTCTCCCAGCTGCAGCATACTGCCACGTTTGCTCCAGTGACGAGGAGGGAAGGGATGATAAGGTCACTGACTGTACTTGGGTGCTTAAGAGAGGAGGGGGCACAACTCCAACCCATCAGGATGTCCTCTAGGGGGCAGCTAAAGGGCAGCCACCCTATTGCATCACACCACACAGCTCCACAAGTACAGGGTGCTGCTAACTCCACATTGACTTTTAAAAGTTGCTTGGTGGGGGCCTTTTTCAACACCTGTGCAGTAGATCGCACCATTGCTGTTTGCAACCTCCTATGTCAGAAGAAGATCAAATGTGGCCAGAACAGCAGCCTCATGGGCACCACATGCTTGACCAGACATATGACGACCTGCCATGCAGTCCGTTGGCAACAGCACTTGAAAGACCCACACTAAAGAAAAAGGCGGACTCATCTGGGATCTCCAACCCTACTATACCTCCAGTCCTCTCAAAAACCTGCACTGAGAGGAATGAAGGTATAGCAATAGGTGTCCCAAGTACTTGCAGCCAATCTGCTAGCAGCACACCACCAATTGATTTTAGCAGGCAAATTTCCCTACCCCAGTTGCTTAACCATAAAAAGAAATTTGGTCCAGTCATCCACATGCTCAGCATCTAAATTCTAGCTCGGCCAAATTTTTAGCACTGCAACTACTGCCTTTTCAGCTGGTAGACTCTGCCCCCTTTCATGAATTTGTGGAATGTGCAGGTTCCAAAACGCCATTTCTTTTCACGGAAGGCCATTCTGTCTCTCTACCTCATGTGAAAGATGGCAGATGGGAAGGAAAGGATGCAGGACAGGGTTCATTGCTGTTGGAGCTTGTTCCGCCACCACGCCTCCAAAATGCTAGTGGTGATTCTGCCACAGCTCTCTCCTCCTCTTCTTCTTCCTCTATGGCCTCTTCTGTAGATTTTTCCTCTGAACCAGTGGTGCTCCGTAAGCTTTCAAGGGGCTAGGCAAGCAGTCAGGCTAAAAGATGCCATGCGGTGCTTGATTGTGTCTGCCTAGGGGACAGGAGCCACACTGGGGCAGAGATTCTCTCAGCTCTGCAGGGGCAGACTCAATGGTTGACGCAATGCCAGCTTCAGCCTGGAATTGCTGTATGTGACAATGACACTGACCTTCTCTCCGCCCTTGGACAGAGACACTTGACCCATGTTCCATGTTTGGCACATGTCCTGAATTTGGTGGTGCAGCAATTCTTGAGCAGGTAAGCAGGCTTATAGGATCTCCTGAGGCAGGCCAGAAAAGTCTGTGCTAATTTCCGCCAGACATACAATGCCAGTGCTCGGCTAGCTGACATTCAAAAGGGAATGCAACCTGCCCACCAACCACCTCATTTGTGACATGCCCACCAGGTGGAACTCAACATTGGCAAGGCTGCAGTGGCTGCATACACAGCAGAGTGCCATCAATGGATACCTGTGTGTGTATGGTACCAGGACAGGGTAAAGGGAGCTTGGCTTCTTTTCACCACACCAGTGGCTACTGGTCAAGGATGCATGCATTGTCCTGTCACCATTTGAGGAGGACACAAGGGTGGGGAGCAGCAACAATGCATGCATCAGTGACACTGTCCCTCGAGTCTTCCTGCTAGAGCACATGCTTGATCATGAACAGGGCACTTGAGGCAGAACAGCGGGAAGAGGAGGACTTCCTTTCCTCTCAAGGCCCCCTTTATCCAGATAGCATTCCTGCGGGCCTGCCAAACGCACAGGAAGAAGAGGTGGATTGTGCCAGCATGGATGTAGAGGATAACACTCAGCAGCAGTACTCAAGGGATAGTTTTCAGTCCCCAGAAACCCAAAGAGTTGTTCATGGCTGGGAGGAGATAGTTACAGATCCTGTGACCCTTAGTGACCCGGAGGACTCGGAATCGAATGCCTCTGCAAACTTATGCTGCATGGCCTCCCTGATTCTGAAAAACCTGCGAAAGGACCCTAGGATTTGGGGTATCAAGGAGAGGGATCATTGCTAGCTGGCAAACTTTCTTGATCCACGTTACAAGGGTAAGGTTGCAGAACTCATTCTGCCTTCGCAGAGGGAGCAGAGGATGAAACATCTTCAGGAGGCCTTGAAGAAAGGTTTGTGCAACGCATTTCCAGACCCAGGGAGGTTACCATTTCCTGGTGCTGAACAACGTGTTGCTGAGTCTTCGTTCAGTCAGAGCAGCGGTGGAGAAGGTGGACATATGACCGATGCTTTTAAACACTTTTCAGTCCTCAGTGCCAAGGTCTGATTGGTTCAAGCAACCATCACCAACGTCTGCATTATATGGTGCAGGAATATCTAGGGGCAAGAGCAGACGTGGAGACCTTTCCAACAGAGCATCCACTGGGTTACTGGGTCTTGAGGATGGACCACTGGCCAGAACTTGCTCAATATGCAATTGAACGGGCCTGTCCTGCATCCAGCGTGCTTTCTGAACACACATTCAGTGCTGCTGGAGGGTTTGTAATGGATCAAAGAGTGCACCTGTCCACAGACTCCGTTGATAGGCTCACATTCATAAAAATGAATCAGTCTTGGATCAGCAGCTATCAAGCACCTGATGCTGATGAAACTGATTGAACTTTCTATGGATGTGGGATCCCTTGAAGATTACCTATGCTGACTATCCTATTCCTCTTCAATCTTGATGATGCTAGCTTCCAAAAATATTTTTGTTTTAGGGCACCACCAGCACCACCCGAGGCCCAGTTTTTCTGCCCCTGTTTAACAAGGCATGTAATTACAATTTTCTATATAATATTTCACAGCAAGGCCCGTTCCTGCGCCCAACAAGAGTATCTGTGAGGGGTTATAGGGTTGTGGCCCCATCACCACCACCACCCAAGGCCCAATTTTTCTTCCCCTGTTTAACAGGGGCATGTAATTACAATTTTTGATATACAGTATCTCACAAAAGTGAGTTCACCCCTTCCATTTTTGTAAATATTTTATTATATCTTTTCATGTGTGAGTGTAGTGAGTGTACAGCTTGTACAACATGGTTTAACAGTGTAAATTTGCTGTCTCCTCAAAATAACTCGACACACAGCCATTGCCAACACTGGAGAAATGACACTTTGCTACAATGTAAAGTAGTGAGTGTACAGCTTGTATAACAGTGTAAATTTGCTGTCCCGTCAAAATAACTCAACATACAGCATTTAATATCTAAACCGCTGGCAACAAAAGTGAGTACACCCCTAAGTGAAAATGTCACAATTGGGCCCAATTAGCCATTTTCCCTCCCACCAATGTGTTGTGACTTGTTAGTGTTACAAGGTCTCAAGTATGAATGAGGAGCAGGTATGTTACATTTTGTGTTATCGCTCCCACTCCCTCATACTGGTCACTGGAAGTTCAACATGGCACCTCATGGCAAAGAATTCTCTGAGGACCTGAAAAAAAGAATTGTTGCTCTACATACAGATGGCATAGGCTATAAGAATATTGCCAAGACCCTGAAACTGAGCTGCAGCATGGTGGCCAAGACCATTCAGTGATTCAACAGGACAGGTTCCACTCAGAACAAACCTCGCCATGGACCAAATAAGTTGAGTGCACATGCTCAGCATCATATCCAAAGGTTGTCTTTGGGAAATAGACGTATGAGTGCTGCCAGCATTGATGCAGAGGTTGAAGGGGTGGGGGGTCAGCCTGTCAGTGCTCGCTGCATTAAATTGGTCTGCATGGCTGTCTTCCCAGAAGGAAGCCTCTTCTTGTGCAAGAAAGTCCACAGTTTCCTGAAGACAAGCAGACTGAGGACATGGATTACTAGAACCATGTCCTGTGGTCTGATGAGACCAAGAAAAGCTTATTTGGTTCAGATGGTGTCAAGCGAGTGTAGTGGCAACCAGGTGAGGAGTACAAAGAGAAGTGTGTCTTGCCTACAGTCAAGTATGGTGGTGGGAGTGTAATGATCTGGGGCTGCATGAGTGCTGCCAACACTGGGGAGCTACAGTTCATTGGTGGAACCATGAATGCCAACATGTACTGTGACATACTGAAGCAGAGCATGAGCCCCTCCCTTCAGAGACTGGGCCGCAGGGCAGTATTCCAACATGATGACAACCCCTAAAACACCTCTAAGATGACCACTGCCTTGCTAAAGAAGCTGACGGTAAAGGTGATGGACTGGCCAAGCATGTCTCCAGACTTAAACCCTATTGAGCATCTGTGGGACATCCTCAAACGGAAGGTGGAGGTGCGCAAGGTCTCTAACATCCACCAGCTCTGTGATGTCATCATGAGTGGAAGAGGACTCCAAAGGCAACCTGTGAAGCTCTGGTGAACTCCATGCTCAAGAGGGTTAAGGCAGTGCTGGAAAATAATGGTGGCCACACAAAATATTGACACTTTGGGCTCAATTTGGACATTTTCACTTAGGGGTGTACTCACTTTTGTTGCCAGTGGTTTAGTCATTAATGGCTGTGTGTTGAGTTATTTTGAGGGGACAGCAAATTTACACTGTTATACAAGGTATACACTCACTATTTTACATTGTAGCAAAGTGTAATTTCTTCAGTGTTGTCACATGAAAAGATATAATAAAATATTTACAAAAATGTGAGGGGTGTATATACTCTGTACTGCCATATATTCTATACAGACTGCACTATATACTCTTAACTGCCTTATATATACTATACAGACTGCACTATATACTTTGAACTGTCTTATATATATATATATATATATATATATATATATATATATATATATATATATATATATATATACTATACTGTCTGCCCTATATACTCTTAACTGCAATATATATACTATACGGACTGCACTATATACTCTGAACTGCCTTATATATACTATACGGACTGCACTATATACTCTGAACTACAGTATATACTGTATACAATACAGACTGCATTATATACTCTGAACTGCAGTATATATACTATACGGATTGCACTATATACTTTGAACTACATTACAGTTGTGCTCATAAGTTTACATACCCTGGCAGAATTTGATTTCTTGGCCATTTTTCAGAGAATCCAGTGCCTTGCAAAAGTATTCAACCCCTTGGCTTTTTATCTATTTTGTTACATTACAGTAGGGATGAGCTTCGATTTCGAGTCAAACTTATGTTCGCGGCAAATTCGAAAAGCTGAAGAACACCCTGTGCAAGTCTATGGGAGAAATCTAAAGTGCTAATTTTAAAGGCTTATATGCAAGTTATTGTCATAAAAAGTGTTTGGGGACCTGGGTCCTGCCCCAGGGGACATGTATCAATGCAAAAAAAAGTTTTAAAAACGGACGTTTTTTTGGGAGCAGTGATTTTAATAATGCTTAAAGTGAAACAATAAAAGTGTAATATTCCTTTAAATTTCGTGCCTGGGGGTGTCTATAGTATGCCTGTAAAGGGGCGCATGTTTCCCGTGCTTAGAACTGTCCCTGCACAAAGTGTCATTTCTGCAGGAAAAAAAGTCCTTTAAAACCACTCGCGGCTATAATGAATTGTCGGCTCCCCATAATACAGAGAACAGTCATTGAAAGTCATTGATAAAATTTTTTTTAAAAGGGTGGGGTTCCCCCAAATTCAATTACCAGGCCCTTCAGGTCTGGTATGGATATTAAGGGGAACCCCGTGTCAATTTTTTTTAAAAATGATGTGGGGTTCCCCCCAAATATCCATACCAGACCTGAGGGTCTGGTATGGATTTTAAGGGGAACTCCACGCCAAATTAAAAAAAAAATGGCGTGGAATTCCCCCTAAAAATCCATACCAGACCCTTTATCCGAGCACACAATCTGGCAGGCCTCAGGAAAAGAGGGTGGGACGAGAGAGCGACCCCCCCTCCTGAACCATACCAGGCCACATGCCCTCAACATTGGGAGGATGCTTTGGGGTCCCCCCTCAAAGCACCTTGTCCCCATGTTGCACTGGAGGGAGAGATCACCCATCGCTGGATCAGATCAGCCATCGCTGAACCCCGGAGAGATGGTCATCCGTCGCTGGATAGCAAGAGTGGATTACCACTACTGGAATCTTTTTTTAATTTTTTTATTTTTAATAAAGGACTTTTCCCAGCGGTGTGTTTGTCTTTTTTAACATTTTTTTACACTTTCTTTGTGAAATGGTAGGGGTACTTTTGTACCCCATTACCATTTCAAACAGGGTGGGGGGGATCTGGGGGTCCCCTTGTTAAAGGGGCTTCCAGATTCTGATAACCCGGCCAGGGTTGTGGGGATGAGGCCCTTGTCCTCATCAACATGGGGACAAGGTGCTTTGGGGGGGACCCCAAAGCATCCTCCCAATGTTGAGGACATGTGGTCTGGTACGGTTCGGGAGGGGGGCACTCTCTCGTCCCCCCCCTCTTTTCCTGCGGCCTGCCAGGTTGCATGCTCGGATAAAGGGTCTGGTATGGATTTTTAGGGGGAACTCAACGCCATTTTTTTTTAAATCCATACCAGACCTGAAGGACCTGGTAATTGAATTTGGGGGAACCCCACGCTTTTTTTTTTTATCAATGACCTTCAATGACTGTTCTCTGTATTACGGGGAGCCAGCCGACAATTCATTATAGCCGCGAGTGATTTTAAATGCCTTTTTTTCCTGCAGAAATGACACTTTGTGCAGGGACAGTTCTAAGCACGGGAAACATTCGCCCCTTTACAGGCATACTATAGACACCCCCCAGGTATAAAATGTAAAGGAATATTACACTTTTATTGTTTCACTTTAAGTATTATTAAAATCACTGCTCCCGAATAAACGGACGTTTTTTATACTTGTTTTGCATTGACACATGTCCCCTCGGGCAGGACCCAGGTCCCTAAACTTTTTATGACAATAACTTGCATATTAGCCTTTAAAATTAGCACTTTTGATTTTGAACATTTTAGTCCCATGGACTTTAATAGGGTTCTAAAGTTCACACAAAGTTTAGGTCTGTTCGCAGGTTCTGGTGCGAACCGAACCGGGGGTGTTCGGCTCAACCTTACATTACAGCCTTTAGTTCAGTGTTTTTTTAAATCTGAATGATATGAACGGCGTTTCAGGCGCCTTTCAGAGGCCTGATGAAGTTACGTGACATGACGTATCGCGTAGGGCGTCTGAAATGCCATTGTTGCACTTTACATGCGCTTTAAACGTTATCTATGTAAGATTCCATTTGGCATTTTAATAAATCTTTGGTTGTTTAAACATTTTACACTATGGGAGGCATTTATTTTATTCTCACCCGGAACTTTGAGTGACACATCAAGACCTGGTAATTGGGAGTCTGGAAGTGGAAGCCCGATACCACCATGGATACCTATAAGCCTGATTCACCATGGTGAGAGTTCTGTGAACACTAAGCAATTGTGTGAAGTCACAGACTGCACTATATACTCTGAACTGCAGTATATATATTATACGGACTGCACTATATATTATTTTTGATTTTATTATGGACACTTTTGAATAATTTTTATTGTTCTTTTGTGCTGCTCTGATTGTATAGCTTGACACTACATTGTTTTACAACATTTATTTTATCATTTGCATTTTAAGTAGCATATTTAGTTCAATAGCGCATTGCTTATATCAGAATTCACTTCAATACACTGTATTATATACCCTGCACTGTATTATATATACTACACTGACTGCACTATACACTCTGGTCTGCATCATATATACTATTCGGACTGCACTATATACTCTGAACTGCTATATATATATATATATATATATATATATATATATATATATATATATATATATATATATAAATACACTACACAGACTGCACTGTATACTCTGAACTGTATTATATATACACTGTGTGAGTATGGCATAACTACAGGCTCAGGCTGGCTCTGCTTTTTTTCCCCACGCCAATGGCTGCTGATAAAGTATGTCACCATTTGAGGAGGCCACAAGGATGGTGAGCAGTGACAATGCATGCATCAGTGACAAAATCCCTGTAGTGTTCTTGCTGGAGCAGACTCTGTGTGGCATTATGGACAGGGCACTCAAGGCAGAGCAGTGGGAGGAAGAGGAGGACTTTCTTTCTTCTCAAGGCCCACTTTATCCAAACACAATTCTTCCTAGGCCACAGAACACACAAGATGAGAGGGAAGAGGAGGAACAGCATTGAAGCAGAGCAAGACATACGTCAACCCTTAAAGCCGCATACACACTATCAGTTTTCCTGCTGAGTTTTTCCTTCAGGTTTAGCAAAACCATGTAGTGCAAGGGCCTGCCTGATTGCATGCAAATTGAAACTCCTAAGGTTTGACCTCATATTATATGGTTTTGGTAAATCTGAAAAACTCAGCAGAAAAACTGATAGTGTGTATGGGGCTTTACAGATGGTTTTCCATCCCCAGAACCCTTGGGAGTAGTACATGGCTGGGAGGAGGCAATTTGCAGGACCCGAGAATATGTGGAATCAAGGAGAAGGACCACTATTGGTTGGCAAGTCTCCCTGACCACTGTTCCAAGGGGAAAGTCTCGGAAAACACCTCCCGCCCCCACAGAGGGAGCAGAAGATTAAATGTCTTGAGGACACCTTAAAGAGAAGTTTATGTAACGCCTTTCCCAACTCTGGTAGGTTACAGTCTGGTGGAAAGCAGCATTTTGAGGCTTTATTTCTTCAAGAGAGGATCGGTGGAGATGGGGGCTGCTTCAGTAACCCCTTTGAAACGTTTTTTATTCCTCTGCACCCAGGGCTGGCAGCTTCCACATCCCATCCACTGCATCTTCATCATATGGTGGGAGATTATTTAGGGGCGAAAACAGATATGGAGAGCTTTCCAGTTGATGATCCACTGGGTTACTGTGTCATGAGAATAGACCACAGGTCAGAACTTGCCCAGTATACAACAGAGCTGCTGGGCAACCCTGCATCCAAACTGACATTCAGTGCTGCTGGAGGTTTTGTGACAGATAAGAGAGTGTGTCTGTTCACAGACTCCGTGGACCGGCTGACATTTATCAAAATTAACTAGTCCTGGATTAGCAGCAGCTATAAAGCCCCTGATGCCAATGTCGCTGATTAAGTGCTTTCTGGCTCTCAAACATCTGAGTGGGTGTTGATTTCGTTTGGGAGAATTTTTTTGGAGTAGGTTTCATGGGCACAATTAACACCCAAGGACCAATATCATTGCTTTTTTGACAGCAAGGCAAATTCTTTTAAGCGAGAGTACCTCTATGTGGTTACGGTGTGAAGGCACCACCGACACCCAAAGACCAATTTTTCTGCAACTGTTTGAGCGGGGC
The DNA here is from genome assembly GCF_037356315.1 of Lithobates pipiens. Taxonomy (NCBI): domain Eukaryota; kingdom Metazoa; phylum Chordata; class Amphibia; order Anura; family Ranidae; genus Lithobates; species Lithobates pipiens. Next base: position 506,318,336 of record NW_027507903.1, on the reverse strand, counting down.
ATCAAATTTATGTTTTTGACAGCAAGGCCAATTCTTGCTTTCATCAAGAGTACCTCTATAGGGCTACGTTGTAAAGGCACCACTGACACCCAAAGCCCAATTTATCTGCACCTGTTTGACAGGTGCATATAATTAAAATTTTTGACAGCATGACCAAATCTTGTTTTCATCAGGAGTACCACTATAGGGTTACAGTGTAAAGGTACCACCAACACCCAAAGCCCAATTTTTCCCCACTTGTTACTACTACCCAAAGTCTGAGAAAGAGACACCAGAATTTATCCAAAAGATCTCAAATTTTTTTCTGAGTGCACTAAATTGTGGTCTCATCATCAAGACTGGCTCCCCAAGCCATTGTTTATAAAATAAAGAAAGCTTGAATGGAAAATTTAATTTTTGTTGTCTTTATAAATGACATTGCTGCAGCAGGCTCTATACATGGTACCGATGTAACAGGCAGACTAAGGGGACTCCCAGGCACTATATTTATAGGAATGTTTCATTTTTATTGTTATTTCTCATTTTGATGGTATAACTTTAAGCACTGATCATTTAAAAATGATGTTTTTTATAAACTTATCATTGACACATGTCCCCCAGGGCAGTACCCAGGCCCCGTAAACCATTGTATGCCCAATTTCTTGTATATAAGCCTTCAAAGTGGGCACTTTTGATTTTTCCAGTTCAGGTCCCATAGACTTCAATGGGGTTTGCTATTTGGTTGCAAACTTTTGCGATGTTCCAAAGTTCTGCCATGAACCAAATAGAGGGTCGTTCAGCCCATCTGTACTGGCTATACACTAGTAGATTCTCTGGTGACTCATACAAATATTTGTATAAAAATTCTGTGTAGATTTTGTGTAGATTTGATAAGTGGACAAATTTTGTTCAAAAGTACCTCAAAAGTTATTTTGCTTTTCGGAAAGAATGTGCGTTCTTAAATGGAAACCACATTCACTCTTCAAAATTTGTAAGTTAAATAAAATTTGCCATCCTGCGCTGTATAATTTTCTTGTTGCTGTGGTCAAAAACAGTAGAAGTGGTCAAAAACGAACATTGATTTGACCCCACTAACCATTAGAACGTTTGAACTAACATTCTAAAAACCCAAAATTTGAAACACACTTCTACTAGCATTATAGTCATCTTTAGGGACTGCTGCCTCTGACCACTCTTAAGAGATTTGAAATGAGATTTGGTGATGTTACTACTGTGCTGCTTACTGTGCTCCTTGATGGGGACTCAGCAATAAAGTGCAGCATAACCTAGAGCAGGGATATGCAATTAGCGGACCTCCAGCTGTTGCAAAACTACAAGTCCCATCATGCCTTTGCCTCTGGGTGTCATGCTTGTGGCTGTCAGAGTTTTGCTATACCTCATGGGACTTGTAGTTTTGCAACAGCTGGAGGTCCGCTAATTGCATATCCCTGACTTAGAGTTTGCATGTTCTCCCTGTGCCTGCATGGGGTTTCTCTGGGTCTTCTGGTTTCCTCCCATACTCCAAAGACATGCTGGTAGGTTAATTGGCTCCTTTCTAAATTGACCCTAGCATGTACGTATGAACGTGAGTTAAGAACTTTAGATTTTAAGCTTCTTGAGGACAGGGACTGATGTGAATTATACTATGCAAAGTGTTGCATAGGTTAAGAGCACCATATAAGCATCTGTAATAATAAATATCATAAATTAGTGAGTCAGCAATGGGGAAAGATCAGCTGCAGGGAGACCGCAGACAACACCGGTAACAGGTAATTGCCCTCTGTCTGACTTTTTTTCAGTTCCTCTTAAAAACTGTTAGCTGGAGTTGAGATTAAATTTGTTTATTTATGTAAAGCAGTATTAAAGTCTACAAAAAATGTAAATGGTCCCCTGCAGATAATGCCATAATGTACTAGTACACACCACATACTATCACATTATCACATATTTGCCTTTCAAGTGGAGCCCTCCAGAGCTGAGCTGTCACCTTTCCCAGCACATCTAGACTACCTTGTCCTACAAGTGACAATGGTGCTGTACCATTTCACTTAACATTTCCTTATTATTGGAAGTAAAAAACAACAGATCTACTGGTAGGATGAACAAGTAATAGAGCTACGTTAAGAGAGACTTGAAAAAAAAAACACAAAACCTGATGTGTTAATGCTAGTGACTGACTGCATCACATTTTATTTTGCACATAGCTGCACTTGAACATCATCTTTATTATCAAATGTAACTAGTGTAAATAGCAGAATTTTCCTGGGTATCAGACTTTTCTCATACTCTGCCCCTCAATACAGACTTGGAGAGGTCAGCCCTGGGATTCCAATCAGACTCTGCTACAGTCTGCATGTGCCGTGCAGGAACATTCTGATCTCTTTGGTGAACTGCTATTCTTCATTCACAATTGCATGCAAAGTTGTCCAACTAAAGTGACAGAGGCTGAAGCGAGCTACAGGGTCTTGTTCACACAGGGCTTACTAAAGCTTTTAACCAGAATGGTGATACGCAGGTGTTTCGTGCATCCCTGTGCATGCAGACCCATGGAATTGTATGGGAAACAGCAGCTGCCCCCCAATTTGACATCTATGCGGGTGCACGGCTCCAAACACAGATAGTGTGCATTCGGGGCTGTACACCTCCGTGGATGTCAATTTGGGAGCAGCGGCTGTGTCCCAGCAGCCTCTGTGTCCCAATAGACATCAATGGGACTGACTGCACAGGGATACTGTACACGTGTAGACAGGTGCTTGACTAAGAATGAGAGAAACACAGCTTTCAGCTGCTCTCTGTAGCTGCAGCCTAGTGGTGCTGACCTGGTTAACAGCTATTTCAGCAAGAGGAGAGAGCTACTGAGCAGGAAGTGTTCAATAGACTGAGTCAGGCACGTGGAAACTGTAGTCCTAAGGAGAGACTCTATTGTGTAATCAAGAGCTTTGAACTATGTTTCTGAGAGAGGTGATTGCAGGAGGAATGGAAAGAGCTATATTTTCTCAGGCTGTACACAGCTCTTGCTGTGAGGGAGACCGAAGAGTGCACATTGCTGTCCAGTGTGCACCATCACTGCTGCATGTCAGCAGCCTGAGCAGGATTCAGAGTGCCGAGTTCAGGGGTCCTGCACTAAACACTGTGTGTGACGGATGATGAGCTGCAATATTACTAGGACTGGTGGGCTGCTGCAGTGGAGATTTACTATGTGCTGGTAGAAAGACTGAGCCTTCAGGAGCTGACCATGAAGACATTGAGTAGCTTTTTTGCTGTCTGCTTGATTTGGGCTATTCTCATGCGCACCAAGAGTACAAGGGCCCCAACGCTGGCCACCTGAAGAGTTATGTCTAATGACTAAAAAGGTATCTCTCAGGGGAAATGTCACTATATCCTAGCCATTCTATTAGAGTGCACGCCAAACCAGTTAAAGCTGCTACTTTGGGGGTAGCACTACACAGGGAAAACTCAGCCCCTTGCACAGGCATATCTTGTAGTATGCCCCGTATGAGCGAGGTCTAAAAACTGACAATGGTACTTAAAATAGTCACCTTGTTTTCACTTCCCTTTTGTAAAAAAAATGGTATTGTGTTCAGCTTTTCAGTAAAGCACATCCATACAGGTATATCTCCAGTCTATGTATGGTTTATTGAGGCAGTGTAGAGTTTGGGGTGGAGAAACTTGACTGGCCTGCACAGAGTCCTGACCTCAACCCGATAAAACACCTTTGTGATGAATTAGAGTGGAGACTGCGAGCCAGGGCTTCTCGTCTACATCAGTGCCTGACCTCACAATACTTTTGACAATATCGTGTATCTGCCTTCCGAAAAATAACTTTTTCTCCTGCAGGTATGCCTGAATTAAGGAAACGAGATTCAACTGATTATATTCTTCTCCTGCTACAGAAGGAATGTGGACAGAAATGACTGCAAATTTTGATATGGCATAGCGACTTTTTAATCATCCAGTCATTCCAAATCTGTTACCCCAAAGTTGGGAGCATGAAATTGTCTTGGTATGCTGACGCCTTCAGGCTCGGTTCACACTGGAACTGGCTGCAGATCGCACAGGAGCACTGTGCGCCCCTGTTCCCCATTTCAGGGATGAATCAGGACTGAATATATGCCTGAATTCAGCCCTGAAACGGCGTCAAAGACACCGTAGGGAGCCAGTCACATTCTCCTGCTATGCAAATTGGATGCGGGGAAACCAGCATCCAATTTTCATAGGTGTGAACCCAGCTTAAGAGTTCCCTTCCCTGGAATTAAGGGGCCAAGCCCAACCCCTGGAAAACAACCCCACACCATAATCCCCCTTCCACCAAATGATTTGGACCAGTGCACAAAGCCATTGATGAGCACATTTGGGGTGGAGAAACTTGACTGACCTGCACAGAGTCTGGACCTCAACCTGATAGAAAACCTTTGGGATGAATTAGTGGAGACATTTCCATAAAGACACACTAAACCTTGTGGACAGCTTTCCCAGAAGCGTTGAAGCTGTTATAGCTGCAAAGGGTGGGCCAACTCAATAATGAACTCTACGCACTAAGACTGGGATGCCATTAAAATGCGTGTAAAGGCAGGTGTCACAATACTTTTGACAATATAGTCCTATCGTCTGAGAGCTGAAGAGACACATGACTGTAGCTTAAAAAAAAAATCTTCTCATGGCTATTCAAGAGGTGGTGCATTCCTTATCCTTAGTGGAACTTCCCCCTCCATCCAGTGGTTGGGGCCCACTTGACAAAGCATAAAAATGTCTTTGCCAGTTGGGCTACTTAAAGCGGAACATCAGTAATTTTTTTTTAACTTTCCATCTATTAAATCTTCTGCCCTTGTTATTTTAACTTTGGATAGAAAAATTATACAGCCCACTTCCTGTTTCTTGTTTGTTAAAAAAAAAACCTAGGCTTATGACATCATACACAGCTCTCTCTCACTCTTGTAAGAGTTTGACAGGAAGGGGGGGGGGGGGGGTGAGTCATAAGAGAACTAAAGAGAGCTGCAGAGCTGGAAGTGTGCCTCTGTGTAAATCCAGGAAGTGAACAGGCAGCAGCTTCAGATGCCCACAGTTAAAATGGTTGCAGCCAATCTCAGGAAGGGAGGGAGATTTCTGCAGCATATTTGGCAAGTACAGAATCACGGTATATATAAAGAAGCCTGCAAAGCACTGGTTGCTGGTGTAATGTCAGGCTCCCTCAGGGCCTACAGCTTTGTGCCTGTATCTCCATACGGGCTGTTCGTTTGAAAGCTGCAGGGCTTATGAACAAACTAAAAGCACACTCACAGTTCATTGAATACTACAAGCTGTCTGCTGTGGTGGAAGACAGGATTTCTCATTCACAGATTGCTGGGAATGAATGACACAGCTGTGCAGGCAGAGCCCCGCACAGCCACTCTAACTTTGAAATGTTACAGCGGGTGCAGAGAGAAGAACCCTTGCCTGCTGTCATGGGAGGGGGGGGGGGACAGCGCTCATGGGAATGAATTTGAAAATGTTACACCTTATATAAGTACAGTCTGGAGGAAAGAGGAGATATTCTTGAAACTTTTAAATAAATTAAGGGGTTGAATAAAGTTTAGGAGGGCAGTTTTTTCCAAAATCAAGAACATGGGGACATGACCTCAAACTAACCTTAGAAAGTATCATTTTACTGTGTAGTTGATGTTTGGAATAAACTTCTAGCAGCGATAGTGAGCCAGTAAATGGCTTCAAACATACTTGGGATAAATGGGCAGACTCAATGGACCACTTAGTTTTTTTTTCTGTCGTCACTTTTCTATGTTTCTAAATATGGGTGTAACATGTAACGTGCTCCAAAGGTGAATTTATCTTTTAAATCACTACCAGGTCAATGATGCGGTTTCGTAATCTTCTACAATTTGGTGCTTCAGTTATTTCCTCAGCGGTGTCTTGTCTTCTGATTAACATTTAAATTGAAACAGTACATTTGGTTGTCTGATTATCTTTTATCAAGTCCCTCTGTTTTGTTAGCTGGCTATGTTATGTGAGTATGCAGACTTTAACCACTTAAACCCTGGACCAATTGTCAGCCTAAGGACCAGGGGTCTTTTTACAATTTCGCACTGCACTGCTTTAACTGGTAATTGCGCGGTCATGCAATGTTGTACCCAAACGAAATTTGCGTCCTTTTCTTCCCACAAATAGAGCTTTCTTTTGATGGTATTTGATTGCCTCTGCGATTTTTATTTTTTTACGATATAAAAGGAAAAAGACTGAAATTTTTTTAAAAAAACTACTTTTTGTTATAAGAAAAATGGAATAAACTAAATTTTAGTCATACATTTAGGCCAAAATGTATTTGGCCACATGTCTTTAGTAAAAAAAATGTCAATAAGCGTATATTTATTGGTTTGCGCAAAAGTTATAGCGTCTACAAACTAGAGTACATTTTCTGGAATTTACACAGCTTTAAATTTATGACTGTCTATCTCATTTCTTGAGGTGCTAAAATGGCAGGGCAGTACAAACCCCCCCCCCCAAATGACCCCATTTTGGAAAGTAGACACCCCAAGAAAATTTCTGAGTGGCATGTTGAGCCCATTGAATATTTTTTTTTGTCCCAAGTGATTGAATAATGACATAAAAAATAAAAATAAAAAGTTTACAAAAAGTTGTCACTAAATGATATATTGCTCACACATGCCAAAGTTATATGTGGAATTGCACCCCAAAATATATTCTGCTGCTTCTCCTGAGTACGGGGATACCCCATATGTGGGACTTTTTGGGAGCCTAGCCGCGTACGGCACCCCGAAAACCAATCACTGCCTTCAGGATTTCTAAGGGTGCAAATTTTTGATTTCACTCCTCACTACCTATCACAGTTTCGAAGGCCATAAAATGCCAAAATAGCACAAACCCCCCCCCAATGACCCCATTTTGGAAAGTAGACACCCAAGCTATTTACTGAGAGGCATGTTGAGTCCATGAAATATTTAATATTTTGCCACAAGTTGCAGGAATATTACAAACTTTTTTTTTTGCACAAAGTTGTCACTAATTTGATATATTGCTCATACATGCTATGGGCATAAGTGAAATTAGACCCCAAAATAAATTCTGCTGCTTCTCTTGAGTACGGGGATACCACACGTGGGGGACTTTTTGGGAGCCTAGCCGCGTACAGGACCCCGAAAACCAAGCACCGCCTTCAGAATTTAAATATAAAACGCTACCAAAAAAACTGTTAGCGATCGCAGGGATCAGGCCTCACTCTGGGAATGCTGCAGTTATGTGTTTAGTGTTTTGTAAGTGACAGTGATCGATCGATACTGCACTTGGGTGGGCTGGGCTGGGCGGAGGGGCAAAACGCAGGTGCTAGCAGGTATCTGGGCTGATCCCGCTAACAATGCGTTTTTTTGGAACCCTAAACTGCTGGGGACACTAGTATAGATCTGATCAGATCAGATATTGATCTGTTCAGATACTATACCACTACGGGAGGTGTATGCTTTGCGCGTGGGTGTTAGCAGTACTGGCACTAACCTAGCGCTGCCTGGGGCGACGCAGACCCTGACCCTAAAACCTAATTGATATCACCCGCCGGGTGATCAGGGGGTTAAACCTTTATTGGGTAATAAATGGGGGGTTCCCTGATGCTATAAAAAGCAAACTAACTAACCAGAGTCACCCGTAACACTGTTACGGTGATCACTGGTGAAAGGGTTAACTAGGGGCAATCAGGGGGTTAAAATCTTTATTAGGTAGTATATGGGGGTCCCTGACGCTATATAAAAACCTGACAGGGAACCTAAATAACTAACTGGCTAACCAGCATCACCAATGACACTTATATGGTGATCGCTGGTGAAAGAGTTAACTCTAGGGGCAATCAGGGGGTTAAAATCTTTATTAGGTAGTACAGTGCCTTGCGAAAGTATTCGGCCCCCTTGAACTTTTCAACCTTTTGCCACATTTCAGGCTTCAAACATAAAGATATAAAATTTTTATTTTTTGTGAAGAATCACCAACAAGTGGGACACAATTGTGAAGTGAAACGAAATCTATTGGATTTTTGAAACTTTTTTAACTAATAAAAAAATGAAAAGTGGGGCGTGCAAAATTATTCGGGCCCCTTGCGTTAATACTTTGTAGAGCCACCTTTTGCTGCGATTACAGCTGCAAGTAGCTTGGGGTACGTCTCTATCAGTTTTGCACATCGAGAGACTGAAATTCTTGCCCATTCTTCCTTGCAAAAGAGCTTGAGCTCAGTGAGGTTGGATGGAGAGCGTTTGTGAACAGCAGTTTATTTGTGAACCATTGCTTTGTAGATTTTGCTGTATGTTTGGGATCATTGTCTTGTTGGAAGATAAATCTCCGTCCCAGTTTCAGGTCTTTTGCAGACTCCAACAGGTTTTCATCCAGAATGGTCCTGTATTTGGCTGCATCCATCTTCCCCTCAATTTTAACCATCTTCCCTGTCCCTGCTGAAGAAAAGCAGGCCCAAACCATGATGCTGCCACCACCATATTTGACAGTGGGGATGGTGTGTTGAGGGTGATGAGCTGTGTTGCTTTTATGCCAAACATATCGTTTTGCATTGTGGGCAAAAAGTTCGATTTTGGTTTCATCTGACCAGAGCACCTTCTTCCACATGTTTGGTGTGTCTCCCAGGTGGCTTGTGGCAAACTTTAGACGAGACTTTTTATGGATATCTTTGAGAAATGGCTTTCTTCTTGCCACTCTTCCATAAAGGCCAGATTTGTGCAGTGTACGACTGATTGTTGTCCTATGGACAGACTCTCCCACCTCAGCTGTAGTTCTCTGCAGTTCATCCAGAGTGATCATGGGCCTCTTGGCTGCATCTCTGATCAGTCTTCTCCTTGTCTGAGCTGAAAGTTTAGAGAGACAGCCAGCTCTTGGTAGATTTGCAGTGGTCTTATACTCCTTTCATTTCAAAATGATCGCTTGCACAGTGCTCCTTGGGATGTTTAAAACTTGGGAAATCTTTTTGTATCCAAATCCGGCTTTAAACTTCTCCACAACAGTATTATGGACCTGCCTGGTGTGTTCCTTGGTCTTCATGATGCTCTCTGTGCTTTCAACAGAACCCTGAGACTATCACAGAGCAGGTGCATTTATACAGAGACTTGATTACACACAGGTGGATTCTATTTATCACCATCAGTCTTTTAGGACAACATTGGATCAATCAGAGATCCTCGCTGAACTTCTGGAGTGAGTTTGCTGCACTGAAAGTAAAGGGGCCAAATAATTTTGCACGCACCACTTTTCAGTTTTTTTTTGCTAAAAAAGTTTAAATTATCCAATAGATTTCGTTCCACTTCACAATTGTGTCCCACTTGTTGGTGATTCTTCACAAAAAATTAAAATGTTATATCTTTATATTTGAAGCCTGAAATGTGGCAAAAGGTTGAAAAGTTCAAAGGGGCCGAATACTTTCGCAAGGCACTGTATATGGGGATACCTAACGCTATAAAAATCTGACGGTGAACATAAAAAATAACTCGCTACCTAGTGGCACCAGTGACACTAATGCAGCGATCAGAAAAACAATCGCTTAGTGACACTGGCAAAAGGGGGTTAAAACCTTTATTAGGTAGTATATGGGGGTCACAGACACTATGTAATAACCTGACGGGGAACCTAAATAACGAAATAACTAACTGGCTATCCAGCATCACCAGTGACACTTATATGGTGATCGCTGGTGAAAGGGTTAACTCTAGGGGCAATCAGGGGGTTAAAACCTTTATTGGGTAGTATATGGGGGTACCTAATGCTAGAAAAACCTGGCGGTGAACCTAAAAAAAACTAGCTACCTAGCGGCACCAGTGACACTAATGCAGCAATCAGAAAAACGATTGCTTAGTGACACTGGCAAAAGGGGGTGAAAGGGTTAACTAGGGGCAATCAGGGGGTTAAAACCTTTATTAGGTAGTATATGGGGTCCCGGACACTATATAAAAACCTGTCGGGGAACCTAAATAACTAAATAACTAACTGGCTATCCAGCATCACCAGTGACACTTACACGGTGATCGCTGGTGAAAGGGTTAACTCTAGGGGCAATCAGGGGGCTAAAACCTTTATTGGGTAGTATATGGGGGTACCTAACGCTATAAAAACCTGGCAGTGAACCTAAACAAATAACTAGCTACCTAGCGGCACCAGTGACACTAATGCAGCAATCAGAAAATCGATCGCTTAGTGACACTGGCAAAAGGGGGTGAAAGGGTTAACTCTAGGGGCAATCAGGGGGTTAAACCTTTATTAGGGGGGGTAGGGGGCTACCCTGGACCTAACACTAACTGCCCTGACACTTTTTACTGTCACAACTGACACTAAATGCAGTGATCAGTAAATAAATGATCACTGCAATCAGTGACACTGTGACTGGGGGGGGGGGATCGGGGGGCGATCGGAGGGGTGATTTGTGTGCCTATGTGTACCTACATGTCAGTGTAGTGATTGGTGCACTTACAATGTGTTCTCCTCACAGTCCGGTCAAAAAGACCACCCGAGGAGCATGACATCACTTCCTCCCTGCCTGTGTTTACACTACACAGGCAGGGGAAGCTTCTCATTCACCAGGAGCGATCGAGAGGGGATGGCCAGAAACTAACGGCCATCCTCTCATCCCAGATCGCTCCTGAAGCGAAACGGACCCCCCACCCGCTGGAGGGCAAGCACGTACCGGTACGTGCTTGTGCCTGTCGGTGCCATTGTGTCGACGTAGATTTACATGCGGCAGTCCTTAAGTGGTTAAATTGGAGGGCCACAAAAAAAATGCATTAATAAAATTTTAAAAAATAAATACAATTTTCACTTACCTGAAACACTTTTGCTAAGCAGTCTTCCTAATCTGCCTCTTCCTATTCCGCTGCGCTTCCTCTTCGGTGAGCGGCCCCGTTGCCTTCTGGAACATGTGTGTCTCCCAGAACACAATGGGGCCATTCACAAAGCGCCGCACGACTTGCGCATGCGCAGCAGGAAATGGATAGTGAAGCTGCAAGGCTCCACTGCCTGTTTCCCATCGTTAGGATGGAGGCGTCGGCAGCTGATCCGATGGACGGTTCTCCTCGGGGCGGCTGACATTGCGAGATCATTGGACAGGTAAGTGTCCTTATTAAAAGTCAGCAGCTACAGTGTTTGTAGCTGCTGACTTAAAAAAAAAATTTATTGGCCAGAACGCCCCTTTAAGTGGCCAGGAATAGGCAAAAATGTTACTAAACCCAGGACCCTGCATTGACTATATCTGGTCTCCCATAGTTCACAGAACATAGAAATGCAATTATTTTAGTAAATATAACTGCTAAATACTTTTTCTCATCAGCAGTATATAGCAGTCTTGTGACTTCTATCAGTTCCTGGTGAAGCTTGGAGGAGTTTTCATACTGCACTGAGTTGTCCTACGAGGCTGTAGGACCCCTGACCTTCTGTCTGGACAGTACTGACCACATGCACTCTCCCAAAAAAAAAAAAACCTCTCTAGCAATACACACCAAACTGAGCATGTGCAGAATGATTCCAAAGGCTCTGTCTGATCCGGACTTGTCCAGGGGAACAGTGCAGGGAGGGGAGGATCTGTGCATACAAGATCAAGCAGACTTTTTACACAATAAAGAGGATTAACTCCTTAGGTTTCAGTTAGTATAACAAGCATGCTTTACTATATACACAGACTGATTTTACTGTTGGGGGTTTAGTAACACTAACATTCCCATCCTGTGGTGAGGTTGTCACATGCTAATGACAGAGTACAGGAGTAACTCTCAATGCCCTTTATATAGGCCAACTACTGGTGGACACAAGTGAACCTGTGGGAACACTGACATAAATAAGCCAGGAAAGGAAAATTACGGTAAGTATTTGCGAAGGATTTTCTATAGTGTAGCTACCAGAGGCTGCGCATGGAGAAATACAATAGAGCATTGGTTCCCAGTGATGTGGCATCAAGAGGAAGTCCTACATGGCTCAGACACCCATCAGGTAGGGATGCCTATTGTTCCAAACCACAATAGAACTAGAGACATACAAAATGACGGAAGAAAAGGGACCAAATAGTCCATAGAATCTGCCCCATTTATACACACTTTGTATTTTTTTTTTTATCGATCTATACAGACAATAAAAGGGGTTTGTTCCAAGCCATTTACTGTTGACTGGCTCACTAACTCTGCTGGAAGTTTTTTTCCAAGCATCAACTACCTTTTCAGTAAACTAATCTTTAGAAAGTATTATTTTTGAACTTCCCTCTATTTTGTTTGAGGTCATGCCCCTTGTTCTCGATTTTGGTTTCATATTTAAAAACTGCCCCCCTGAACCTTATTCACCCGCTTGATGTATTTAAAGGTTTCAGTCTCATCTCCCCTTTCTATTCTTTCCTCCAGACTGGACATATTACATTTCTGAAGTCGCTCTCACTATATTTAATTCCTTAGATATTTCACAATTTTTGTTACGCGATTCTGGACTCGTTCTATCTTAATATCTTTTTGTGAGGTTTCCAGAAAATGACACAGTAATGTGGGTATAGAAAATAATCACACCCAGCTGTATTTGCTCAGGGCAACTTTTTTTTTAATCAAATTCTGTTTATTAATTTTATGCAAAACATACAAAACATTGGACGTGCCTATGACACATCCAGAGGCCAACGGCCAATACTAACTAACAGCAACAACTAACTAGTCCAATCAAACCCCTCATCCCCCTCCCCCCCCCCCCCCAACCCAGAGTCACAGCCCGACCGGTACCCTTGTACCATCTCTTATAGATGCATTGCCTGAAACTTACGATAAGTGAATACATTAACAGAATACCCGACAGGACATTCCCACTTACATACCTAAAGTATCAACAGTTCACATTAGCAAATACCTCCTTACAATTCAGGTTTCCTGTTTCTCCTAGCCCGTCCACCCCCTTGCTATACATTATCAACCCACAGTGGTGTCGGCATTAAGCCAGGAGTGCCAGACCTTATCGAATTTCTTCATACACCCTCTGGCCTCATAGGTACGCTTGTAATAAGGCAACATCGTGTTTACTAAGTTTTTCCAAAAGGAAACCGTTGGGGCCCTTGTTTTCTTCCAGTGTAAAAGAATGGACTTTCTACCATAGAACAAGAGGATACTCAGCATTGTGCGCATGGCCCGTGAAGGCACCACCTCATCAACCAGGCCAAACAGGCATACTCTAATAGTCTTAGGAACAGGTACCTGAATCAGTTCAAAGATGCACAGAGTTATGTCTTCCCAAAAACCCTGTACAAGTGTACAGTCCCAAAAAATATGGTTAGCATCCGCCGGGGAGTGAGAGCACCGCCAGCATTCCAAGGAGACGTTAGGAAAAATCTTACCCAATCGGGCCGGAGTATAATAGCTTCTGTGCAGAAATTTGAACTGGATCAGTCTGTCCCTAGCGGACACCAGATGCTGAAACGGCTGGACCCACAGATCATCCCAGTCCTCCACTTGGGCATCCGGAACCTCAGTTGCCCACCGCTCTCTACATTTTGCTACAGCCTGAGGCGTGATCTGAAACATTTCCCTATAGGTCACTGAAAGAGGTTTGACCAAGTCCTCCCCCAACAACAACCTCTCCAAAGCTGACGGCATAGACCCCACCCTCATCTCCCGAAACTGTGTTTGAAAGGCATGTCTAATCTGTAGAAATCTGAACAAGTAACTATTTGGCAGGCCGTGTCTAATCTGCAATTGGGGAATGGTCTGTAGCTCCCCAACCCTGGTGATATCCCCCACGGTCTTAATACCTGCCACCACCCATAACATGGGATCCGGGAGGTTATAAAAATGTGGCAAGGTCGGGTTCATCCACAAGGGAGTGGAAGGGGACACCCCTCTATAACTGGGACACGTTAATTTAACCGCTACACCCCATGCTCTGATAGTAGCCTTCATGGACAGCGTCAATGGTAACTCCGATTTGGAACCCCTAAACAGGGCGAAGCGTAAACTGTCATATGCCCCCAGGTGAGCCGCCTCCAACACTGTGGCCGCATCCCCATCATCAACCGTCAACCATCGGCGTGCAAATACCATCTGCCCGGCAAGATAATACTTGTGCCAATCGGGTAGAGCTAGGCCTCCCCTTTCTCTGGGTTCCTGCAGAACTTTAATTCCCACTCTGGGTGTCCCAGGGGCCCAAAGAAACGATGAGATTATACTGTCTAGTTTGTGGAAATAGGACTTCGGAACCCAAACCGGTGCATGCCGAAGAAAATACAACACCACTGGGAGAAACTTCATCTTCAGCAAACTAATCCTTCCCATCAAAGACAGTGGGAGTTTAATCCATGCCTGCGTTTTCTTCCTAAGTAGCTGTACCAGGGGCAGTAAATTCAAGGCCATATAGTCTTCTACCCTCGCTGTAACCTGCACTCCCAAGTATTTGAGGGACTCAACCCACTGCAATGCCATCCCGGGGTCCGCCCCATCCCTCGCCTCCGCATCAATGGGCAAAATTGAGGATTTCCCCCAGTTTACCTTTACTACCTTACCTAAACTGAGCGAAATGATCCATAATTCCCAAGGCCGCTGTCAAAGATTCCCCCGGGTCATTTAGGAAGAGTAACATGTCGTCCGCGTACAATGCAAGGGTCTCATCAATCGTCCCCACTCTAATAGGACTAATGTTGCTCGAGGACCGCAATGCGACAGCAAGCGGCTCCAGAGCCAGGGAAAACAGAAAGGGCGAGAGAGGACAACCCTGTCTCGTCACCCTGCCCACTGCAAAAAAGTCAGACGTGGCCGAACCCAGTTTAATCGCCGCTCTCGGTTGGGCATATAACATTGCTATCCATCTTCGAAACTGCGGACCGAACCCCATGAACTCCAACACCGAGTTCATGTACATCCAGTCCACAGAGTCGAAGGCCTTTTCAAAGTCTATGGAGACCACAACTCTGGTTGCGCGTGCATTCTGTTTAATCTGTAAATGGGTAAAAAGTCGTCGTAAATTAGTGTCTGTGGACTTACCCGGCATAAAGCCAGTTTGGTCAATATTAACTATCGAGGGAAGCACCGTGGCTAAACGTCTGGCCAGTATTTTGGTGAGAATTTTTAAGTCCATATTAAGTAGGGCAATCGGTCTGTAAGACGCACATTCCAATGGGTCCTTTCCCGGCTTCAATAAGAGGACCATATACGCCTCCATCATAGAGTTCGGGAGGGAGCCTTGCTCCAGACAGTGACTCAAAAGCGCATGAAGTCGGGGGGCCACCAGGTCCACATTAGCTTTGTAAAAGTCTGCTGGGAACCCGTCCGGGCCAGGAGCCTTGCCCGGGGGGAATGCAAAAATCGCTGACTGTACCTCCGCAAGCGTTATTTTGGCCTCCAAAAGGTCCCGGTCCTCATCGGAAAGTCTAGGAATAGGTAGATCACCCAAGAACGAAAGCAATGCTGACTGGTCATAGGAAGGAATGGGGGAGTACAATGCGGAATAAAATTGAACAAACTCCTGCATGATAGCCCCCGGTTCACTAATCAGTCCCCCACCCTTCTCCCGAAGAACCGGGACACAGGTGAGGGAGCCACAATCAGCCACCAGCATTGCCAATAGTTTCCCATTTTTGTCGCCCTCCGCAAAGACCGTCTGGGCCTGTTTAATTGAGTCTGCACGGGATTGATTAGTGAAATGCAGCGAGAGCGTGCGCCTCGCCTCCAACAGGGCCTCGTATGTAGCACCTGACGGAGAGTCCGCATGCGCCCTGGCTTCCTGATTTACATGTTGCAGTAAGTCATCCACCTCTTTCCCATCAGTCACCCTGGCCATTTTAATAGCCGAAATAAAGTGCCCCCGTGTCACCACTTTAAACGCATCCCATACCACACTGGGGTCAGCCGACTCAGCGTTTATAGACCAGTATGTTTGCATCTCTCCTGATACCTGGTCCTGGACCAAGTCATTTTGAATCCAGCCTGGGGAGAGCCTCCAACCCCCTCTCCTCCCCCCCGATGAAAATGTCAGGGTAACTTCAAGTGGATTATGATCTGTCAGTCCCCCCGCTTGGTAAGTCACCCCAGTTACATATTGCAGCAACAACTTGTTCCCAAACGCTAAATCAATTCTCGCCACCGACTGATGAGTCGTCGACACATGCGAGTACCCTTTCTCCAGCGGATGCTTCCATCTCCACAGTTCCACCAGTTCCGCCACCGAGCACCAACCGAGTAGATCAGCCGAAACCCCCCTGTGAGGGTTGGTGGTATCCAAGGCCGCATCAAGAACGGCATTGAAATCCCCCAACCACAGCACAGGAAGGTGAGCATACGGTGCGAGCTTGGCCAGGAGATCATACAACACCCTGACCTGAAAAGGTGGCGGGACATACACATTAATTAATACCATTCGTTTGTAAAAGACATCCAGAACCACAGCCACAAATCTGCCTCCTGGGTCAGAGATAACTTGATGAATTTTATAAGAAACAGTTCTAGAAATCAAGATCGAAACGCCTCTAGCGAAGGTGGAGTACGTTGAGTGCAATGCCCTCTGTATCCAAGGTTTGCGCAGAGCTAAGACCCTGCTACCATCAAGATGGGTCTCCTGTAGGAGGATGATGTGTGGCTTGGACAGTTTAAGAAATTTAAACACAGCAGCCCTCTTTACCCGATGTCCCAGCCCTCGGACATTCCATGAAACAATTTTTACATCATCCGCCATTAAGCATGTTGACCATACATATATCAAGGCATCTGTCTAAAGGTAGGATAAGTGCATTCCAGACATAAAATACATAAAGTTTGCATCGATACCTTCTAGGAAATTTCCCCAGTCGAGCTGTGACTTCCCGAAAAACCCACCCCTGCCTGTATACCAGTAACAACCCCAACCAGCCCGGTATTTGGCTTTGTCCCTAACCCCATAAACACCACAAAGAGAACAGTTGTGGCCATGGCACCGCCATGCCGCAGTGATCGGTAGTCCTGCAGTACTAAAGTCAGTCCTCTTCCACTCCACATGAACGCTCCAACTCACATAAGAGCCATGTAGCAGGGTAAAATGGGCCTCCGTCCCAGCACACAAACAGGTACCACCCTTCCAAGTAGACCCATTGGCAGGGGCATAATACACGAGTTACCCCCACCCCTTCTCACATCCAAGGCAGGAGGGCCCACATCCCCCAGAATTTCCCCAGGGCAAAATAAGGAAGACGAGCTAGGCCAGTCCAGTCTTCAAAATAGCAAAAAAGAAAAACGAAAATAAAAATAAAAATGTAAAAATGTAAAAATGCAAAAATGCAAAAATGCAACTGTGAGTATAGAATCCCCAGGAGCAAATTTCAACAGCATTTCCCCCCCACAGGTTCAAGAATCACAAAAGGAGCAGGCCAAGTGGTCTGAGACTGAGCGCCAAAAAATAAAAAGGGGGGAAAAGAAAAGGGGAAAAATAAGGTACAGTCGGGTCGTGTTGGATGTGAGCACCTCAATAAAACACCGCCCTACATTCAGGAGGGACAGCGTCAGGACATAATAGCACCGAGGAAAAGCCTTCTCACCAACCGAAGAAAGACGCACTCACAGTTCCTTGTCCATCCAGTCACTGGCCTCCTCAGGATGTTCGAAGAACTTAACAGCCCCCTTGTGTTGCACCCGCAGCCTGCTGGGATAGAGCATACTGTACTTTATCTCTTTATCACGCAGTCGGCGGCGCACCTCGGTAAAAGATCTCCTCTTCTGTTGCGTGGCTGCAGAGAAATCCGGAAAGAGCATTATCTTATCATTACCATGGCGCAGCTCCGGGACCTTCCTGGCTCGGTTCAGGATCAGATCCCGGTCCCGGAAGTTCAAAAACCGGACCAGGAACGGCCGAGGGAAAGCTCCTGGCGGACGGTGACCCGTCGGGACTCTGTGCGCCCGTTCCACCACATATGTAGGCGGCACTTCATTAATAGACAGCAGTTGCTTAAAGAATTGTTCCGCAAAGTGTGCAGGCTGGTCACCTTCAGTGCCCTCCGGCAGCCCCACCACTCTGAGATTATTACGCCTTTGACGATCTTCAGTCTCTATAGCCTTATGTTGCAACGCTTTGACCTGCTCCCTGAGCTCCGCTAGCTGAGCCCCATAACCGTGAGACGTGTCCTCCACCTCCGACACCCTCGATTCCACAGTGGTTAGGCGACCCCTTATCTTGTCCAGGTCGTGTCTGATCAAATTACATTCAGAGGAGAGGTGGTCTATACGGCCCACAAGTTCAGCTTTGCTTGCGCTGATGGCTTCTAATATGGGCCTGGTAATGGCATCAGTATCCACCGCAGAGGCTGTAACTGACAAGGGCTCAGCTCCTTCCTTCTCCCTCGGTTGCGCCATCCCCCCTTCTGTATGCTCTGCACGCTGCGAGGTGGACGAAGAAGACAAGATGGCGGGGGCGGGGCTTAGCTCCGTGCTTCCCGCGGAGTGTGAATGGCGCTGGTCCCTGCGGGCTCTAGTTCCCTTTCGGGCGGCGGAAGATGGCATCCCCAGCTGCAGCTCACCTTCCCCCAGTGGATGCCGGTGTTCGGCGGCGGATAGCGGCTCAGAATCGGTCGGATTATGATCCGGAGGTGCGGAGCTGTGGAGACACGCTGCTGCCTCGATCACATCCGGCCGGAAGTTCCTGCTCAGGGCAACTTAAAACATCCAAGTGAAAGAGAACATTGTGTCACAATTTTTATTTTATTTTTAAACTGAATCACTGAGTTAATTAAGGATAACCCCTCCTAAGCCCTGGTTCACAGTGGTAGGATTTGACATGGCAATGGCACTGTCCCAGTCGGTGCGACGCTTCATTTGCGGCACTACATCGATTTCAAAAAGTAGTTTCTGTACTACTTTTTGTGAATCCCGGCTGCGATTTACACAGAAACCTGCACAGATGTCTCTGAAATCGGAACTGACATGCGGGAGTGAAATCATGTGAGTTCAGCTGAACTCACGCGGCTTCATTCCCACAGCTTAGTGTGAACTTGGGCTAAAAATGACTTGTAAACTCAATCAGGTGTAGCCAATCACCTTCTCAATGTCACACAAAGCAATTCGACTTTGGGATCAGCTCAGCATGAAAAATAACTTTTCTGGAGCATTTTAACCCCTGGGTGGCAAGGCACTGTCAAAAGATCTCCGGGATAAAGTTGTGGCCAGGCACAAGTCAGGTGCTGGATACAATAAAAAAAAAAAAGCATTTTTTATCAATGTCTAGACGAAAACTCTGAAGAAGTTGCAGGTATTTATGACAAATAATGGTCATTGTATGCATGTGACAACAATAACACAAATTCTCCACAAATGTTGCTTGTATGGGAGGGTTGCAAGAAAAAGCAGTCATGACTGAGCTTTGCCAAAACGCACCTTGGAGATTCTGAGACATGGGAAAAGGGGGTGTTATGGTCCAATGAGACTAAAACTGAATTATTTGCCCTCAACACCAAACGCTATATCTGGAGGAAATCCAATACAGCTCATTAGCCAAATAACACCATTCCTACAGTAAAGCATGGGGGTAGTAATATCCTGTTATGGGCCCCCCTGCCAGAAAGGTGTCAATGAGAAGGTGGTTTACCTTTCAACATGACAATGACCCAAAGGACACAGTACAGTGTTTTAAGGAGAAAGGTGAATAGCTTAATAGCCTAGTCAAGTCCAGACTTAAACCACATTGAAAATCTGCGCAATGACTTGAATAGAGATGGCCTTGCGGTTCGCCCGACGGTCGGTTCACGGCAAATTTTGCCTGTTTGTGAATCGCCAAAACCGGCGGACTTCTGGCTTTGTTCGCCCAGCGGACATATGCGTTTACATTGTGAAAGAACTTTGACTCATGATGACACATCCATCATGGGGTACAGGACAGCCAATTGAGACATTTCAGCACATGGACAATTGGACATTCCCCCTACCTTATAAATAGACCTGATCTGGCGGCCATTTTACATTCTGTCTTATGTCAGTGTAGGGAGAGGTTGCTGTGTGGAGCAGGGACAGACTGTAGTGACACAAATCACTAGCTATTAGGTCCACAAAAGTCCTTTTAAGAACTGGTATAGGTGTGCAGTATATAGGGTTCTGGTGCACTGCTGCTGACTGCTGTGCTGGTGATTGATGAGTGCACTGTTGACCGATTCTGCAGCTCTCTTTTGTCAGTGTAGGGACAGGATGCTGTGTGGAGCAGGGACAGTCAGTTTAATCACTAGCTATTACTATTATGTCCACAAAGGTCCTTTTAAGGACTGGTATAGGTGTACAGTATATAGGGTTGTACACGTATAATATACTTTCTTTCAAATATAGAAAGAATATTATACTTGACTGCTGACCGATTCTGCAGCTGTCTTTTATCAGTGTAGGGACAGAGGGACAGTCTGCAAATCACTAGCTACTAGGTCCACAAAGGTCCTTTTAAGGACTGGTATAGGTGTACAGTATATAGGGTTGTACACGTATAATATAATTTCTTCCAAATATAGAAAGCCTATTATACTTGACTGTTGACCGATTCTGCAGCTGTCTTTTATCAGTTGAAGGACAGTCTGCAAATCACTAGCTACTAGGTCCACAAAGGTCCTTTTAAGGACTGGTATAGGTGTACAGTATATAGGGTTGCACACGTATAATATACTTTCTTTCAAATATAGAAAGAATATTATAATTGACTGCTGACCGATTCTCCAGCTGTCTTTTATCAGTGTAGGGACTGAGGGACAGTCTGCAAATCACTAGCTACTAGGTCCACAAAGGTCCTTTTAAAGACTGGTATAGGGGTACAGTATATAGGGTTGTACACGTATAATATACTTTCTTTCAAATATAGAAAGCCTATTATACTTGACTGCTGACCGATTCTGCAGCTGTCTTTTATCAGTGTAGGGACTGAGGAACAGTCTGCAAATCACTAGCTACTAGGTCCACAAAGGTCCTTTTAAGGTCGACTATAGGTGTACTATTTGGTGTGCAGTATATAGGGGTGTAATACACGTATAAAATACTTGCAAATATAGAAAGCATAGTATAGTGCATTTCCACTGTGCAGCATTGTGACTGCTGAGCGGTTCTGCAGCGATACTACAAAGAGTGACAAACGCAATAAAAAAAGTATTATACTTGGTGTGATAGACAAGTGGCCCCCAAAAACGACAGATTGAAGCGGGATGTTATATACCTTATTCCACATACATACTGCACTTCTCTAGAGACTTTTGTCACATGGTCATTTAAAAAATGACAGGCAGAGGAAGAGGCAGGCCCTTCCGCAGGGGTGGTAGGGGTAGGGCAGGAGCAACAGGCTTGAGCCAAAGTGGCAAATTGCAGAAGGTGCGTGCGATTACATCAAAGGACGCACCAGACTTGGTTGAGTGGCTCACTCAGCCTTACTCTTCTGCACCCTCCTCATCCTCTCGATCTGCACCCTCTTCTTCACTCTCTGTTGTGTGCAACCCCAAAGACACTACCACCAACACCACCACCATATACCTTCCGCTTGAGTCACAGGAATTATTTTCCGATCCATATCAAGACATTTCCGATGCGCAGCCATTCTTGGCATTGGATCAGGAAGAGGAGGTAGCAACAACCGTCACTCAGCAGTCTAACGACAGTACCCAGATCAGCCCAAGGAGGTTGGTCCCCGCTGATGCTGCCTATTCTGAGATCTCTAATTATAGCGGTGGGGAAGGTGATGTTGATGATGACGTGTCTAGTGATGTCACGTGGGTGCCCACAAGAGAGGAAGAGGAGGGGAGTTCAGAGGGAGATATGGACCAGCAGATAGGGAGGAGAAGGAGGCGGAACTCACATTGCACAGGAGGGACAAAGCAGACTGCTAATGTATCAGGAGCAAGGCATCAACCATGTACGGTCACATCTGGCGCTCCCAGGATGCCGGCACATGGCTCCGCAGTGTGGGCTTTTTTAACGTGTCTGCTGCTGACAATAGTGTTGCCATCTGCAATCTTTGCAGTCAACGCATAAGTCGCGGTAAGCCCAACACTTACCTAGGGACGACCGCCTTAAGAAGGCACATGAGCTGCCATCACCAAGCCCAGTGGGAGCAACGGAACCCACAAATCCACACTCCAGGCTCCCACCGTCCAGTCTCGTCTTCTACTTCTCCTTCTCCTCTCTCCTCACAATTGTCCTCCACTCCACCTTCCATCGTGCCGTCCTCACGTTTTCCTGCAAAAAGGCAGGCTTCTGTGGGCCAAATGTTCGAGTGTAAAAAAAATGATGACGCCGGATAACCCTCTTGCCCAATGGTTGACTGCTGGTTTGTCAGAACTGATAGCCCGCCAACTACTGCCATATAAACTGGTGGACTCGGAGGCCTTTCGAGAATTTGTGGCCATTGGAACACCACAATGGAAGGTCCCAGGTAGGAAGTATTTCTCACAGAAGGGCATCCCAGTGCTATATGGCCATGTTCAGCGGCAAGTGAATGTATCTCTGGCACACAGTGTCAGTGCCAAGATACATCTGACCACAGACACGTGGTCTAGCAAACACAGGCAGGGAAGGTATATAACTTTTACTGCCCACTGGGTGAACCTTCCGACGGCCGTCAAGCATGTAACCCGTGGCACCCATGTAGATTTGGTTTTACCGCCATGGATTGCATGCAGGTCTCTTCTTCTCCTCCTCCTACTCCATCCTCCTCCCTCTCCTCCTCGGCTGACTCCTCCTTTTCCGCTGCTAGCGTCTCTTCCGCTGCGCCGCCCAAGATCCCCAGAACCTATTTGACATGCCAGGTCAGACGTTGTCATGCTGTGCTGTGTCTGTTGTGCCTGGAAGCCAAGAGCCACACTGGCCCTGCACTCCTTTCAGCTTTGCGTTCACAGGCAGATCAGTGGCTAACACCGCTCAATTTGACAATTGGTAAAGTGGTGTGTGACAATGGCGCCAATCTGCTTAGCGCATTGAAACAGGGCAAAATTACACACGTGCCATGCATGACACACGTCTTAAACTTGGTCGTGCAGCGATTTGTTGTCAAATACTCTGGGGTCCAGGACATCTTGCGGCAGACAAGGAAAATCTCAGCCCATTTCAGAAGATCTTACACGGCCATGGCTCGCCTTGCTGACATTCAGCGGTGACACAATCTGCCGGTCAGACGTCTTATTTGCGATTGCCCGGCGCGATAGAACTCAACCTTCTATATGCTTTATAGGCTGCTCCAGCAGAAACATACAGTTAATGACTACCTGTACGAACTCTGCGGCAGAACAGGTTCTGGGGAGCTTGCTTTTTTTCACCGTGCCAGTGGCTGCTCATGCGCGACGCATGCAGACTTCTGCGGCCATTTGATGAGATCACCAAACTGGTCAGTCGCAGCCATGGCGCCATCAGTGACATGGTACCTTATGCCTTCTTTATGGAGCGTGCATTGCGTCGTGTCATTGATCAAGCCGTGGAGGAGCAGGAGCAGGAAGATGAGGAAGTCGCAATGCTGGATGAATTCCCGGGGGGCTACTCTATCTGAGACAAGTCAACAATAGGAGTCTGAAGAGGAGTCAGAGGAGGATGGTGCCGGGGCAGATGAGGAGGAGCAAGAAGAGCATGCTTTAAACCTTTCTGGGATCCCTGTTGTTGTGCATGGATGGGGAGAGGAGAACGAGGAGGATGACATTATCTTGGATGATGAGCAAGAGCCAGGCCGCCACACCACTTCCAGTTTAGTGCAAATGGGGGCCTTCATGCTCCAGTGTTTTAACAGGGACCCCCGTATGAAAAGCATAAGGGTCAAGGACCAGTACTGGGTGACAACGTACTTAGACCCCCGGTACAAACACAAAATGGCGGAAATGTTACCACCAGCACAGAGGGCTGTCAGAATGGAGCACTTCCAGGCCTTGCTTTGAGAAATGCTGCATTCTGCTTTTGCGTGCGCTGGCAGAGGAGGAATTCCCACTCCCAGAGAAAGAGTTGCGGGTACCAATCCAACAGCGCCTGCAAGAAGAGGGCGGTTTGAAGATGTGTTGGTGACTTCTGATATGAGGTCATGCTTTCAGCCGACCCATCGACAGGTGTCATCCGGATCCAGCATCAGGGAACGCCTAGACCGACAGGTGTCCGACTACATCGGGTTAATGGCCGATGTGGAAGCTCTGAGAAGTGATGAACCCCTGGACTACTGGGTGGGCAGGCTTGACCTCTGGCCAAAGCTTGCACAATTTGCAATGGACCTGTTGGCTTGCCCCTCGTCCAGTGTCCTGTCCAAAAGGATGTTCAATGCAGCCGGGGGCATCGTGACCGATAAGCTCACTCGCCTAGCTCACGACAGTGTTGACTACCTCACATTTATAAAAATGAATGAGGCATGGATCTCGGAGGAATTCAACACATGTGGCCAGTAGACCATGTATATGCATAACTCTATAAACGATTTATTTAAATCAAGCACACAGAACTTTTTTCTACCTTTGGCTCACTTCCTTGTACAAAAAAAGCACACCGTACTATATGCCCGTACCCTCCTGTTTGAAGAGGTTGAGCGGTGTCATATTTTTGGGTCCCGCAGCGAGTTGCTGGTATCAGTGCTGCTGTCAGTGCTCTCTCTCTATCTCGCTGCTGGTGTGGTGTCAGTGCTCTCTATCTCGGTGCTGGTGTGGTCTCAGTGCTCTCTATCACGGTGCTGGTGTCAGTGCTCTCTATCTCAGTGGTCAGTCTCTATCGCGGTGCTGGTGTCAGTGTTCTATCTCAGTGCTGGTGTCAGTGAGGGAGATAGCAGCGGAGAAGCCAAATAGCAGGCAGTGCCAGCACCATGGCTGAGGATCAGCACTGGACTGGCACCTCCGGACCACCGCAGTGGAGCCCTGTATAGGTGGGGGTAAGGGCCGGGCAGAGGGAGGGGCTCAAGCACAGGTTGGCACACTGGGACACTGGCACAGGACTGCGCTGCCCTGACTGTGGCACTGATCATCTCCTGCACCCCCTTCATAGCCTGCCCTGACCTTGCCTCTCCTCCATGGCCTTCATGCACTCCTGAATTCTCGAAAACGTCCCGTCGGAAGTTCGTCCATCCCTAGACTTGAAGACTGGAGTTCAAACAGTCACCACCAAATTTAACTGAACTTGAGCAGTTCTGCAAAGAAGAGTGGGCAAATATTGCAAAGTCTAGATGTGCAAAGTTAGTCGAGACATCCCAACAGACTGACTAGAATTAAAGCAAGACGCAGTTTAACCACTTCAGCCCCGGACCATTTTGCTGGCCAAAGACCAGACCACTTTTTGCAATTTGGCACTGCGTCGTTTTAACTGACAATTGCGCGGTCATGCGACGTGGCTCCCAAACAAAATTTATGTCCTTTTTTTCACACAAATAGAGCTTTCTTTTGGTGGTATTTGATCACCCCTGAGGTTTTTATTTTTTTCCCTATAAATAAAAATAGAGGGACAATTTTTAAAAAAACTCATTATTTTTTACTTTTTGTTATAATAAATATCCCCCATTATATAAAAAAAAACTTTTTCCCTCAGTTTAGGCTGATACGTATTCTTCTACATATTTTTGGTAAAAAAAAATCGCAATAAGCGATTATTGATTGGTTTGCGCAAAAGTTATAGAGTTTACAAAATAGGGATAGTTTTATGGCATTATTATTAATAATTTTTGTTTTACTAGTAATGGCGGCGATCAGCGATTTTTATTGTGACTGCGACATTATGGCAGACACATCGGTCATTTTTGGGACCATTGTCATTTATACAGCAATCACTGCTATATAAATGCAGTGATTCCTGTGTAAATGACACTGGCAGTGAAGGGGTTAACCAGTGGGTGGCAGTGTAGGGGTTAAGTGTTCCTAGGGGTGTGTTACTAACTGTTGGGGGCTGGGCTTTCTTTTAGTGAACACTGATCTCTGCTCCAATCACATGGAGCAGAGATCATTGTCATTTGTTGCTAGGCAGAACGGGGAGATGCTGTTTACAATGGCATCTCCCAGTTCAGCCACCCCGTGAGACAATCGCCAGTATGCCCGCGGTGATCGAGTCCGCGGGACTCGTGACGGGACTCATGGGGGTCCCGACCAGCACGCGAGCGCACCTCCGGCAGGGCGGCATTTAAGATTGGACGTACCTGTACGCCATTCTGCCGACGTACATGGGCGTGCGCTGGTTGGGAAGTGGTTAACAAAATACTAACGTAACATTTTGACATGTTGGGCGTTCTAGCTCTCTTTCTGCTAGATGTTATAAGTTGCACCCGGTGAATACAGCTGGAACAAAAACAATATCTGCCTTCATTTCAGGCTGCAAAGCAATAAAAATGTGATTTTAAAAAAGGACGGTAAATGTATCCCCTATTTTGTAGGCGCTATAACCTTTGCACAAACCATTCAATGTACGCCATTTTTAACCAAAAATATGAAGAATACACACTGGGCTAAACTGATGAAGAAATTTGTTTGTAAATTTGGGATATTTATTATAGCAAAAAGTAAAAGGTTTTTTTCAAAATGCTCACTTTTGTTTATAGCACAAAAAAAAAGGTGATCAAATACCACCAACTGAAAGCCCTATTTGTAGGGAAAAAAAGGACGTACATTTTCTTTGGCTACCACACCCTATGACCACGCAATTGTCAGTTAAAGTGACGCAGTGCCATATTGCAAAAAATGGCCTGGTCGGGAAGGGGGTAAATTCTTCCAGGGCTGAAGTGGTTAATGTGACCTATAAACTGTACAATTCAATTGAAAAGCAAGCTGAAATCTTTTTTTTGGGGGTTGCATAAGTGTGCACTCTCTTATACCTGGGGGATGGAGCTGTGTTCAGAATTAAGCAAATCACATGTGCCTCCAATTAACCCCAAATAAATTTAAGCTGTTCTAGTAGGTCTTTCCTGACATTTTCTTAGTCACATCCTACAGCAAAAGCCATGGTCCGCAGAGTTTCCAAAGCGTTAGAGGGATCTCATTGTTAAAAGGCATCATTCAGGAGAAGGGTACAAAAATTTCCATGGCATAAGATATACCATGGAGCACAGTGAAGACAGTCATCAAGTGGAGAAAATATGGCACAACAGTGACATTACCAAGCACTGGACATTCCAAATACCAGTCAATATTGGGACAAAACTTTCAGGCTTCTGCTAGAAGTCTGGACCTGAAGAGGAACTTTATCATGACACCGACCTTAAACATCCATCCAAATCAACAAAAGGAATGGCTTCACCAGAAATTAAAAGTTTTGGAATGGCCCAGCCAGAGCCCAGACCTGAATCCAATTAAAAATCTGTGGGGTGATCTGAAAAGGGCTGTGCATAGGAGATGCCCTCGCAATCTGACAGATTTGGAGTTTTTTTTGTAAAGTGGGAAAATATTGCCAAGTTAAAGCGGTTGTATACCCGCTAATGTGTTGTTGTTTTTTTTTGCCACCTGCAAAGAAAAAGGCATAATGAGCTAGTATGCACCGCATACTAGCTCATTATGAAATACTTACCTTAGAACGAGGCCCCAACGGTGTTTCTTCCGGGTATCACGGCTCCGACGCTGTGAGTGGCTGGAGCCAAGATATCGTCACTCCCGCATACTAGCTCATTATGAAATACTTACCTTAGAACGAGGCCCCGACGACGTTTCTTCCGGGTATCGCAGCTCCGGCGCTGTGAGTGGCTGGAGCCACGATATCGTCACTCCCGCATACTAGCTCATAATGAAATACTTACCTTAGAACGAGGCCCCGACGACGTTTCTTCCGGGTATCGCGGCTCTAGCGCTGTGAGTGGCTGTAGCCACGATATCGTCACTCCCGCGCATGCACACGGGAGATTTCTTCCCGGCAGGGTCCAGCGTCTGCCAGGCTTTCAGCCGAGAGTCCCCTTGTGCGCATGCACCGCTGCAGTCAGCGGCACATAGCGAGGGGAATATCTCCTAAACCGTACAGGTTTAGGAGATATTTTTGTTACCTACAAGTAAGCCTTATTATAGGCTTTCCTGTAGGTAAAAGTAAAAAAATTGACTATACAACCACTTTAACCACTACAATACAGGGCACTTTCGCCCCCTTCCTTCCCAGCCCAATTTTCAGCTTTCATCGCTCTAGCGCTTTCAGTGACAATTGCGCGGTCATGCTACACTGTACCCAAATGAAATTTTTATCATTTTGTTCGCACAAATAGAGATTTATTTTGGTGGTGTTTATTCACGACTCCGTTTTTTATTTTTTGCGATATAAGCGAAAAAAAGCGGAAATTTGGAAAAAAAACAATATTTTCTTTTTTCTATTTTAAAAGAAATCCAATAAAATCAAATTTTGTCATAAATTTAAGCCAAAATGTATTCTGCTACATGTTTTTGGTAAAAAAAATTCTGTTAAGTGTATAATAATTGGTTTGTGTGATCACGGACATATGTACGCAAATGATCATGTACATATGTGTGCAGGTGATCACGTACATATGTGTGCACATAATCATTGGGACAAGTGATTTTAGTGGGACATATGTGGGGGACATGTTTTTATTATTAGGGACATGTGTTTTTATTTTTTGGGGACATGTATGTTTTGGGGACATGTGTGTTATGGGGACATATGTGGGGACTGTGTTTACACTGTGTGGTGTGTTGTGTGTTTACACTAGACTGAAGATCAGTGAGTAAAAAGCTGTAAAAAAACAGCTCATACTCACTGATCATCAGCCGGCTGCAGCAATCTGCTCTCCTCTCCTCAGCGATGACTTCTGTGTGAGGAGAGGAGGAGCCGATTGCCTAGCAACCGGCTGTTTGTTTACATCACATGACGGCCGTGATTGGACACGGCCGTCATGTGATCAGGAGGGCCAATCACAGAGCCCTCCTGCCGATCTGAGATGCGCCGTGTCCCGCGCGATCCCGCTCCTCCTGATGGACGTTCCTGAACGTCCTATCAGGAGTAGACGGCTCCCACCCGGCCGTATACGTGCATTGGCCGGGTGGGAAGTGGTTAAGATGTGCCATGCTGATAGACTCATACCCAAAAAGACTGAGTGCTGTAATAAAAATCAAAAAAGGTGCTTCAACAATAGTATTAGTTTAGGGGTGTGCACACTTATGTAACCATATTTTAGTTTTACTTCCCCTCCACCTAAAAAAATTCAGTTTGTTCAATTGAGTTGTACAGTTTATAGGTCACATTAAAAAAAAGCTGGAAAAAGTTCTGAAATTACTTATCTTTGTCTCTTTTTTACATCAGAGAAATCTGACATTTTAAATAGGGGTGTGTAGACTTTATAGCAATCAAATAAATGTAAAATTTTATCTCTACACACACCTCACAAAAGTAAGTACACCCCTCACATTTTTGTAAATATGTTATTACCGTATTTATCAGCGTATAAGACGCACATTTTAGGGGGGAATTTCCCTTTTCCCGGCCCCCTCCCTGTTCACTTCGAAGGCAGCTAAAAGTCAGGGTTATAAGACAAGTTGACCTACTGAAGAAAACATGAACTGTCTCACGTTTTTTTTTTTTTTTTTCTCAAATTCTTTTAGCTAACTTAGAACAATGAACAAAAGATTTTTGTCTTGACCAGCTGTAACCGTCTTAATTTCTACCGTGCATGTCTTATTCTGTGTGACGTGTAAATTATTATATGGATCGCTTTGTGATAACTCAATACAATTCGTTTTCAAAAGACAGCATGGTGTGAGTGTCGTTTTCTATGTTCTTTGAGAACTGATTCCGGATATATCTGAAATTATACAATACACTGGATCTGAGGCCTGAGAGGTTGAAGGGACCACCCTAGATACAGGATTAACCCTTTCAGCACTGGGGGCTCATCCAAAGGATGGATGGAGATCTACCCTTAACAGGATTGGAAGGCTACTTTTAGCGGTTAACGGACTCGGTAAGTGAATTCTAATCTTATTGAGTGAAATTGACTTGCCGGGGTCCAGGTGACTTGGCTTCCATCCCACAGAGATCGCTGTTGGGTTATAGAACCTCTCAAAAGTATAAATAAAAGTTGACCGGTCATGACCTTAGGGGTCATATAGTGTTTTGGGGACACTTGAAAAGGTTTTGATGACCTTAGAAGAATTTACAGAGTACTCTACAGTTTTAGTTCTGTTTGGTACGGAACTGGTGACTGATGATCAATGTATTGTGTAAACTCTGTGTATGATTGTATAACTGCTTTGCTTTAAAAGTATCACACTGGATGAATTGCGCTGAGTGTATATATGTATACTGCTATTTTGTTTTCAAGAAACAAAAGGCATACTTGGTGAGTGGTATTCCCGGAGGTTATAAAACTTTTCCAAAATAGCTTTCCCCAAATTGTAAACAAATTAATGTACATTGTAAAGTTAATTTCATAGGTGGTTTAAATTTGTCTGAAACAAAACAGCAGCTCCATGAGAAAAGATTGTGCGTTTATTTTATGTCCAAAATTCTCTTGAACTTGTTCCAAATTTATTCTGTTTCAGACTAGAAGTGATTGTAGCCATATTAGTATAAAAAAAGTATCACAGACAGTACTACTGTTTTTTGTTAAAGGAATCTAAGTTGA
This sequence comes from Lithobates pipiens, assembly GCF_037356315.1. Lineage (NCBI taxonomy): Eukaryota > Metazoa > Chordata > Amphibia > Anura > Ranidae > Lithobates > Lithobates pipiens. The sequence goes on along the minus strand of NW_027507903.1, from coordinate 506,287,895 downwards.
GGTATTGTCTGATTCACACCATTTGATTGTCTGCACCGCTAGCTGGCAGTCAAGTGCGGTAAATTATTTTGTTTTCATAGGAAAAAGAAATGTACATCACTGCCTAGTTAACCCTTCGGTGGATCATATGGCAGGATGGACAGAAAGCCAGTTTAGGTATTCTGCCAATTTTGGATCCATTACTGATCCAGACTTTCCTGAGTAATCTCAAACCCCATTTAGTGGTCCCAGTCAAATGCTTACTGAATGGTCAACACTTTCTAGAACTGACTTTGGCAAAGCTCTTTCACAGAAAGATGCAGCAGGTTGTTTTGATATACTAAAGCCGTCGCCTGTCTCCACACATTTCCAAGGGAATATGAAGGGGAACTTTAGAGGCAGACGAAAGGGTAGAGGCAGATATGGAAGAGGGACGAGTCGCTCTAGAAACAATAGATGTTTCAATTGCGGTACTAAGGATCACTGGGTGAGTCAGTGTCCTCACCCCACCCCTCCTCAGACTCTCGACTCCAGCTCTGTCCCTAACCAGACACAACAACCACAGGCTTCCATCCAACAAGGTCCAACATTTATAATCAAATGGGGAAATCAAGAACAATGATGGGCCCGGAGGATAGTATCCCAGCTTTTCTCTTTGATTTCACTGACAGTCCAATGGTTGTTATTTCAATAAATGGGAGACTCCTCCCCTATCTCGTTGATAACGGGGCCACTAGGAGTACTATTTTTGAAGATCATTTCAACGGCAAATGGGAACCAGCAGAACCCTCTTTGGGAATTAATGGGATACTGACAAAAACATATAGGACTCCACCCCTACCAATAGAAGATGATGAAGGGTACACCATATGCACACATTCCTTTAGGATAATACCAAGATGCCCTGTAAATTTGTTGGGAAGAGACTTGTTTGGGCCACTAGGAATCACAATTAGAACCAACTCAGAAGGAGGTCTAGACATTTCCTCAGATAAAATCACTATAGTAGCATGCAAACCAGGTTTATTGATGCGATCATAACAAAATAGTGAAGAAGATTTTGAGGATATAGACCGCCAGGTCTGTTGTACATCAGATCTGGATGTAGGACTTATTTCATACACACCATACAAGGCCACTCTCAAAGAAGGTGCATGGAATCCTGGAGGAAATCATTTCTCCATAAAACACACCTGTTAACCCTGTAAAGAAGCCGGATGGCTCCTTCAGATTTGTACAGGACTTGAGGGTCATAAATTACCTCATAGTCCCAATAGCACCCATTGTACCTGATGTTCCATCACTACTGCCCTCCATTCCAGCAACAGCCAAATGTTTTACTGTGATTGATTTAAAGAATGCTTTTTTTTTTTCTTTGTCCTTGTAGACAAGGAGACACGGCCACTCTTTGCTTTTACTATGTCGATTGATCAACACAATCGCCCGTTTACCTGGTGTAGAATGCCCCAGGGTTACATAGATTCACCTGTCGTCTATTCTATAGTACTCCAAGCCATCCTCAGGCCTTGGACTGCCCCTCATGGTTCTGTACTATTGCAATATGTTGATGATCTTACGATTTGTAGTTCTGCAGAGGACTGCCGAGCTGATAGCCTATACTTATTGAAATGGTTACATACATGTGGTCACAAGGTGTCTAAGAAAAAATTACAATGGTGTAAACAGGAGGTCGAGTACCTAGGGTTTGTGCTGTGTCTCTGGGAGTTAGGAAAGTCAGCCACGAAAGAACTGCGGCTATAGTGGGTCAGCCCCGCCCACTTACCAAGAAAGACCTGCTAACCTTTCTTGGAATGATAGATACCTGACTGTTCTTTCTATGACAATATATTGAGACGAGCAACCCTCTCTCAAATGTCTCACATTGTAAAATGGTCTGATGAAATGTTAAATGCTTTTGCCATGTTAAAATGTGCAATGGTTACCAGCCCGAGCATCGGCCTCCCCGATTTTGGCAAAATGTTTCACTTGTTTGCCAGGGAAAATTGCAGAACCATGGCAGGAGTACTGGCCCAATAACATGGTGGGAGACTGCGCCCTGTAGCTTTTTTTCTCAAAGGTGATTCCAGTACAGGTGCAAGGCATGCCTGCTTGTCTTAGAGTGTTGGCTTCTTGTGCTATGGTTGTAGAGATGGCAGCACCATTTACCTTGGGCCATAACACTACTTTACACACCTCACATAATGTTACCACACTCCTCAAAACTTTACATACTCAGCATATGTCAGCACAAAGATTGAGTGGGTATGAAGTCTTCCTCTTGTCCAATCCAAACCTGAAAATAAAAAGTTCAAACAAACTCTGGGCCAGCTCCAATTTTGAATGCCTTATTATGTCTTAAAGGAGAACAGGATGACTTACCACCATCTCATGACTGCACACAATCAATACATCAGGACACTTCACCTAGAGCAGACATGCTTTCAGTACCAATTCCTACTGCACAAACAGTTTTTGTTGATTGGCTCTTGCAGCAGACCAAGTGATAATGTCTATCACGTGGGATATGCTGTTGTCCAACTGGCGGATACTGTCCTCGAGGCCAATCCAATACCCCATCAGTCTGCACAAGCTGCTGAACTGATAGCATTAACCCGTGCATGCCAGCTGTTTGCAGGAAGAGGTAAACATTTACACCGATTCCAGGTATGCTCATAATGTGGTCTGGGACCATGGTGCAATATGGCTTCACAGAGGATATGTGGCAGCAGATGGAAAGAGCATCTCATACTCTGACCTAGTCACAGCATTACTAGATGCAATTGAGTTGCCTTCAAAAATAGCTATCATGCACTGTAAGGCACATACAGGCCAAATGACTGATATAGCCAAAAGGTAATGCACTAGCTGACAGAATAGCCAAAGAAGCTGCATCTACACAAAAGGCAGACATTCAAATGCCCATGCTAACACCGCAGCCATGTTCCCTGAAAGACACATTGGCTCACAGAACAGCAGGCTTTTGCCACCCCTGATATTGCGCAATGGAACTGTGATGGGATGGTACAAAAGGATCCTAAAAACAGGATTCATCTGCAAAGAGGGGAAACCATGTATTCCTGTTGCTAGTGCCCCCTGTTCATTGCACAATAACATGGACTGGGTCACAAGGGCTGGCAGGCCACATGTGAACTCCATATGCAGATTTTTTTCATTGTAGGATTACCTAATCTAGTCAAAGCTTTTGTACGGAGATGTGTCACTTGCATTAGGAACAATCCAACAAACCCAAAGAAATCAAAGCATGAACATCTTGAGTACCCAACACCGTTTACCCATTTACAGATAGACTTTACACATATGCCCAAAGGAGGAAAGAAACAATACCTTTTGGTCATAGTGGACATGATGTCACGCTAGGCAGAAATCCTTGTCACCGACAATGAAAACGCACAAACTATAGTGAAGATCCTCATACAGGAAATTATTCCTAGATGGGGATGTGCATTGAAAATAGATTCAGACAATGGGCCAGCTTTCACAGCTAATATCTGCCAAGATCTTGTAAAAGTACTAAAAATAGACTGGAAATTTCACCTCCCCTACAATCCACAGAATTCAGGGATTGTAGAGAGAATGAATAGAACAATAAAAGACAGGATAAGGAAAGCGACGGGTGGGAATTTTGGCAAATGGAAAAAAGTTCTCCCAGCTGTATTAGCTGAAATCAGAATGACCCCTCACAGTGTGAAGGGTTATTCCCCCTTTGAGGTACTCATGGGTAGGCCATTCCCCACACCGTGGGCTAATCATCCCTTGATGGTGGAGAAAGGTGATTTGGAACAAATACAGGAGGAATATATATTAAAAAAAAAAAAAAACGGGATTGAAACTCTTGATATTGTTGAAAGAAGAGTCGCTCGCACCTCTCCTTCACAGGTACCAACCCACCCGTTCCAGGTCGGTGATCAAGTTGTGGTCCAGAGGCTTCAGAAAGGTCAGAAAATGCCAGTAGAGTAAAGAATGTTGATCTAAGCCCAGAGATTAAGAAAGGCTGAAAAGGAGGCGAAGAAGATGTTTTAAGTCCTCAAAAGACAAGCACGGAAATAAAGGACAGTGATGTCACTCATGTCACCACAGACTTGAGAAGAAGGGCTTCTGGTGATGTTTCTACTTCTGATCTTTGTCCCAGTGTGGATAATAACTATCTTTCATCATGATGACTTAGGAACCTTGAAACTCATATGTGGTAAAAGCGAAACACACACCAACCATACTGACTTTCACCTCAGAAATCGCAGCAAAAGATGTCTAATGAATTGATCAAAGACACAGGTTTTTCTGGAAAAAAATTTACTGTTAAAATTTAAACATGCATATGCTAGAAAGTCAGGATATGAAAAATGCTGGATTTGTAAGTTACACCAAGAAACTGCTAAGATCCCACTTTTAGCTGTCCCTCTAAACCTCAAGTCATTATTGGAAAATACTCTAGTCTTAAGTGAAGTTGTCTCAGAAGGGTACCGCAATCAGAGTATTATGTTTTACACTTTAGGAAGGACACATGAACCCAAGTGGTTTGTTCTGTTAGGCAATACATCCAACGGAATAGGTATGTGTTCCAAGTCAGTATTTAACATTTCAAAGGGTATTTCCTTCCACACCAGTAAAATCATAGGTCATATGTGTAGTTACAAAAATCAATCTATTAACACCATTAATGAACTTACTAAGTACAGGAACACAACCTCTGGGATACTTGTGAGTAAACTTGTTAGTGCTGCATTTGAGGCTGGAGCGGAGCCCCAACGTAGTTCTCTAAGGCCGCGTACACACGGGCGGACTGTTCGCCCAACCTTGTCCGCTGAACAGTGTTTGGGCGGACAGTCCGCTCGTGTGTGGGCTTTCAGCGGACAGTTGGACGGACAAAGTCTTTCGGAAATTCCGAAAAACTGTCCGCTGAAACTGTGTTTGAGCGAACAGTTCGCCCGTGTGTAGGCTACTTTCGAAATGAGCAAACTGTTCCCGCTCGGAGGAGTCTGCTCATTTCGAGCGCGTGTGAAGGTAGGCGGGGCCCGCGACGGAGACGTCGCGGGCTCCGCCGCCTGGAATGGGCTTAAAGGGGAACCCCAACGCCGAAAAAAATCGGCGTGGGGGTTCCCCCCGAAGTCCACAACAGACCCTTGTCCGAGCACGCTACCCGGCCGGCCAGGAAAGGGGGGCGAGCGAGCGCGCCCCCACTCCTGAGCCGTACCAGGCCGCGTGCCCTCAACATGGGGGGGTGCCTTGGGGAAGGGGGGGCCGCGCGGCCCCCCCACCCCAAAGCACCTTGTCCCCATGTTGATGAGGACAAGGGCCTCTTCCCGACAACCCTGGCCGTTGGTTGTCGGGGTCTGCGGGCGGGGGGCTTATCGGAATCCGGGAGCCCCCTTTAAGAAGGGGGCCCCCGGATACCGGCCCCCCACCCTATGTGAATGAGTATGGGGTACAATGTACCCCTACCCATTCACCTGTGAAATAAAGTACAAAAAAAACAACACAGGGAAAAAATATTTTATTGCACAGCTCCGGGGGGTCTTCCGTCTTCGGGGGTCTTCTCGCCGGACTCCTCCGCTATCTTCGTGTAGCTCTTTTGCTAGCGGAGGAGTCCGGCTTTCTTCCTCCCCGCCGCCGGCCTCTTCTCCCGACTTCGGGGGTCTTGTCCCCCCTCTTCGGTTCTTCTGCCGGGCCACCGCGCCTTCTTGTAGCTCTTTTGCAGGCGGTGGCCCGGTCTTCTGTCGCCGCTGCCTTCCGTTCTTCTGTCGCCGCCTTCGGTTCTTCTGCCGGGCCACCGCGCCTTCTTGTAGCTCTTTTACAGGCGGTGGCCCGGTCTTCTGTCGCCGCTGTCGCCGCCGACTTCCGTTCTTGTTCTTCTTCTTGTTCTTCTTGTTCTTCTCCAGGAGATGTTGACACGTCGCTCTCTCCGGCCGGAATGCCAGAGCCGCGCTGTGCGGTCACTTATATAGTGACAATGGGGCGGGGTCACATGGTATATGTCACATGGGTTGGTCACATGGGTTGATGTCACATGGTGACCCCGCCCCCTTACGATGTCATAGTCCCCATGTGACATCAACCCATGTGACCAACCCATGTGACATATACCATGTGACCCCGCCCCATTGTCACTATATAAGTGACCGCACAGCGCGGCTCTGGCATTCCGGCCGGAGAGAGCGACGTGTCAACATCTCCTGGAGAAGAACAAGAAGAAGAACAAGAACGGAAGTCGGCGGCAACAGCGGCGACAGAAGACCGGGCCACCGCCTGTAAAAGAGCTACAAGAAGGCGCGGTGGCCCGGCAGAAGAACCGAAGGCGGCGACAGAAGAACGGAAGGCAGCGGCGACATAAGACCGGGCCACCGCCTGCAAAAGAGCTACAAGAAGGCACGGTGGCCCAGCAGAAGAACCGAAGAGGGGGACAAGACCCCCGAAGTCGGGAGAAGAGGCCGGCGGCGGGGAGGAAGAAAGCCGGACTCCTCCGCTAGCAAAAGAGCTACACGAAGATAGCGGAGGAGTCCGGCGAGAAGACCCCCGAAGACGGAAGACCCCCGGAGCTGTGCAATAAAATATTTTTTCCCTGTGTTGTGTTTTTTTTGTACTTTATTTCACAGGTGAATGGGTAGGGGTACATTGTACCCCATACTCATTCACATAGGGTGGGGGGCCGGTATCCGGGGGCCCCCTTCTTAAAGGGGGCTCCCGGATTCCGATAAGCCCCCCGCCCGCAGACCCCGAAACCAACGGCCAGGGTTGTCGGGAAGAGGCCCTTGTCCTCATCAACATGGGGACAAGGTGCTTTGGGGTGGGGAGGCCGCGCGGCCCCCCCTTCCCCAAGGCACCCCCCCATGTTGAGGGCACGCGGCCTGGTACGGCTCAGGAGGGGGGGCGCGCTCGCTCGCCCCCCTTTCCTGGCCGGCCGGGTAGCGTGCTCGGACAAGGGTCTGTTGTGGACTTTGGGGGGAACCCCCACGCCGATTTTTTTCGGCGTTGGGGTTCCCCTTTAAGCCCATTCCAGGCGGCGGAGCCCGCGACGTCTCCTTCGCGGGCCCCGCCTACCTGTACACGCGCTCGAAATGGGCGGATTTGCCTCCGCCTTACGTGGGCGAGTCCGTTCATTTCAAAAGTTGAGCGGACTGTTTGGCAAACAGTTCGCTGAAACAGTCCGCTCGTGTGTGGGCAAGTCCGCTCATGCAAATTTTGAGCGGACTGTTTGCCGAAACTGTTTGACGAACAAGGTTGGGCGAACAGTCCGCGCGTGTGTACGCGGCCTTAGAAGTTTTTAATTGGGAAACAAAACATACATATGCTGTGGTAAAATTTGTTACCCATGGATCCCCGCAAGAGTGAAAGGATGGTGTTATTTAGCAGTTGATACCAGCTCTAGGCCAGAATCAGGAACATCACATATGAGTTACACCAAGTCCAGTACATAGGTTAACTTATAAATACAAGAGAAAACCCATCTATGTTTTCTACTTCAGATAAGTCATGGACATGATTTCCATCCTGGACAGTATGGGGCATAACCATGATGGACAAATTAAATAAAACTACACTAGGCTAATAAATGTTATGGAAAAAAAAACGCCCAAGATATAGGACTACTCGACAGCCAGCCCAAAGCAATTGGACGACAACTAGAGCTACACAAATTGGCTATTGAAAGCATGAGTGCAGCTCTAACAGGTTTATGCGAAATGACCCAAGATTATGACTGTTGTACATGGTTTCACAATACCAGCATGGAAATCCCAGACTACTATGACGTTATTAACCACTTGCCGACCGCCGCACGACGATATACGTCGACAGAATGGCACGGGCAGGCATATGGGCGTATATATAAGTCCCTGCCTTCCCGCGGGTGGGGGGCCCGATCGGGCACCCCCCCCCGTGCCTGCGGCGGTCGGTATTCGTTCGGGAGCAATCCGGGATGAGGGGGTGGCCATTCATTCATGGCCACCCCCTCGCGATCGCTCCCGACGAATGGAAATCCTTCGTGACATCACTTCCTCTCCTGTAATGTAAACACAGGCAGAGGAAGTGATGTAATCTCTCCTCGTGTCGGTATTTTTCGCTCCGGCACCGAGGAGAGAGGATCGGTGAGTTGCACCAACACGACACTTCACAGTAGAACATGCCAGGCACACTCACACCCCCCCTTTACCCCCCGATCACCCCCCCAATTACCCCTGCCCCCCCAGTCACAGTGACACCAATGCATTTTTTTTTTTGCATTGGTGTCATTTGTGACTAATAACTGTTAGGGTTAGCCCCCTTTAGTTCTAATGTACCCCCCTAACCCCCCCCCAATAAAGGTTTAACCCGTGATCACCCCCCGTCGCCAGTGTCACTAAGGCTGGGTTCACATTGCAGCGGTTTATGAGAACGGATGTGATTCGCACCGCACTGCAGTGCAAATCACATCCGATCTCTGCGATTCGAGTTCAGCCATTCGCCGCACCCGCCGCAAATTCGCACGGGACCCTTTTTTTGGTCCGCAGCAGAATCGGATCGCATGGGTGTTCACACCATGCGATCCAAGTTTGCAGATCGCACTGCGATATGCGAACTGATCTGGGGGTGTCATTAACATTTCACTGACACTCCCAGCAGTTCGCATAGGGCAGTGTGAACTGCCGCCGGGAGGCATGCGATGCGGGAACCCGCCGCGGATTCGTGGCGTTCCTGCATCGCTCCAGTGTGAACACAGCCTAATAAGCGATCGTTTTTCTGATCGTTGTATTAGTGTCACAGGTGACGCTAGTTAGGCAGGTAGGTATTTAGGTTAGCCGCAGCTTTTTATAGCGCCAGAGACCCCCATATACTACCGCATAAAGCCCCCTGATTGCCCCCTAGTTAACCCTTTCACCAGTGATCACCATATAACTGTTACAGGTGACGCTGGTTGGTTAGTTATTTTTTTTATAGTTTCAGGGCACCCGCCATTTATTACCTAGTCTCACTAGTGTACCCGTAAATTTAGGGGTGTCTACTTTCCAAAATGGGGTCATTTGGGGGGGGGTTTGTGCCATCTTGGCATTTTATGGTCTTCAAAACTCTAACGCCCTTAGAAAGCCTGAAGGCGGTGCTTGGTTTTCGGGGCCCCGTACGCGGCTAGGCTCCCAAAAAGTCCCACATATGTGGTATCCCCTTACTCAGGAGAAGCAGCAGAATTTATTTTGGGGTGTCATTTCACATATGCCCATAGCATGTGTGAGCAATATATCATTTAGTGACAACTTTGTGTAAAAAAAAAAAAAAAAAAAAAAAAAAAAAAAGTTTGTAATTTTCCCACAACTTGTGGCAAAATATAAAATATTCCATGGACTCAACATGCCTCTCAGCAAATAGCTTGGGGTGTCTACTTTCTAAAATGGGGTCATTTGTGGGGGTTTTGTGCCATCTTGGCATTTTATGGCCTTCAAAACTGTAATAGGTAGTGAGAAGTGAAATCAAAAATTTACGCCCTTAGAAAGCCTGAAGGCGGTGCTTGGTTTTCGGGGCCCCGTACGCGGCTAGGCTCCCAAAAAGTACCACATATGTGGTATCTCCGTACTCAGGAGAAGCAGCAGAATTTATTTTGGGGTGTCATTTCACATATGCCCATAGCATGTGTGAGCAATATATCATTTAATGACAACTTTGTGTAAAAAAAATAAAAAAAATTTTTTTTGTCATTATTCAATCGCTTGAGGCAAAAAAATAAAATATTCAATGGGCTCAACATGCCACTTATCAATTTCCTTAGGGGGTCTACTTTCCAAAATGGGGTCATTTGGGGGGGGGGGGGGTTTGTACTGCCCTGCCATTTTAGCACCTCAAGAAATGAGATAGGCAGTCGTAAACTAAAAGCTGCGTAAATTCCAGAAAACGTACCTTAGTTTGCAGATGTGACAACTTTTGCGCAAACCAATAAATATACAGTTATTGACTTTTTTTTTTACCAAAGACATGTGGCTGAATACATTTTGGCCTAAATGTATGACTAAAATTGAGTTTATTGGATTTTTCTAATAACAAAAAGTAGAAAATATCATTTTTTTTCAAAATTTGCGGTCTTTTTACGTTTATATCGCAAAAAATAAAAATCGCAGAGTCAGTCAAATACCTTTAAAAGAAAGCTCTATTTGTGGGAAGAAAAGGACGCAAATTTCGTTTGGGTACAACATTGCATGACCGCGCAATTACCAGTTAAAGCAGCGCAGTGCCAAAGTGTAAAAAGACCTCTGGTCATTTACCAGCAAAATGGTCCGGTCTGAAAGTGGTTAATAAACACCGAACACAGGTAAATTAATTAATGAAACAAGCAAGGGACATAGGTAATTATGGATGGAACTGTCAGGGCTGGCTTAGCCCTTCCTTCTCTGGACGGGCTGCTCAGCTGTCAGCTAATTGCCAGCTCGCGTCTCTCTCCAGTTACCAGCTGTTCCTGATCATGCTCGTCTGACCTGCATACTTAAAGCTGTCCAGCTCACTTCACCTCTGCCTCCGACCTTGGTCACATCACAAGAAACCATCTCCTGCGGTTCTGTTTAAAGACTGGCTTGCTGAAATCCCTTCTGGCTCCTTATCCTGCTTGCTGTGGCTCTACTTGGATCCCTGACTTCTGGCCTGGCTGACTACTCGATCTGGTTACTGGACTCTGGCTATGCTTTGACTACACTTTTTCTATTTACCTTTTTATTTAATAAACAAATGTGATTTAATTGTACTTGTCTCAGTTTAATTCATGGTTTGACAGGAACCCCTTTTCTAATTTGGGCTTAGGTGGAATGTTGTCATGGTTAAAGGACATAGTGATTATCATAGTACTATTGTTAGGATCGATAGGCCATCTGATTTTCAAGCTTATTCTACTTTGTATTATCAAATGCACTACACCAGACCAACCTTCTCACGCATATACACAATATCTTCAGCTTTATGTAAATGAATATAACAAACGTAGCAAGAACTGTAGATTTCAGGAGGCTGCGGATCTGTAAAAAGTCATTCCATGACTTTAAGATGGGGTTGAAAGGTTATGTTAAGCATCCATCATGTATCCGTCAGCCATCTTTATATTCACAAACTTCAATTTTACAATATGTAGTTTGAACACCCCTTTAACTTCTCAGATCACTGTCTCAACATGAGATTCTTCTAACTGCTTTGTTCTCACACACTTATCTAAAACTTTCACACATTCTCAGCATTTCTTCAGCTACTGGAGAAAACATGAACTGTCACGTTTTGTTATCTTTTTCTCACATTCTTTTACCCAACTTCGAACAATGAACAAAAGCTTTTTGTCTTGACCAGCTGTAAACGTCTTAATTTCTACTGCGCATGTCTTATTCTGTGCGATGTGCAAATGGTTATATGAATCGCTTTGTGATAACTCAATACAATTAGTTCTCAAAAGACAGCATGGAGCGAGTGACGTTTTCTATGTTTTTTGAACGGATTCCGGATATATCTGAAATTATACAATATATTGGATCTGAGGTCTGAGAGGTTGAAGGGACCACCCTAGACAGCGGATTAACCCCTTCAGTACAGCTTGTATAAGTGTAAATTTGCTGTCCCCTCAGAATAAAAACACAGCCAATGTCTAAACCGCTGGCAACAAAAGTGAGTATACCCTTAAGTGAAAATGTCCAAATTGGGCCCACAGTATCAATTTTTTGTAAGACCGGCATTATTTTCCAGCACTGCCTTAACCCTCTTGGGCATGGAGTTCACTAGAGCTTCCCAGGTTGCCACTGGGATCCTCTTCCACGCCGACATCATGGAGCTGGTGGATGTTAGAAACCTTGCACTCCTCCACCTTCTGTTTGAGGAAGCCCCACAGATGCTCAATAGGGTTTAGGCCTGGAGACATGCTTGGCCAGTCCATCACCTTTACCCTAAGCTTCTTTAGCAAGGCAATGGTCATATTGGAGGTGTGTTGGGGGTCATCATGTTTGGGGTTGTTATGTTGGAACACTCCCCTGCGGCCCAGTCTCCGGAAGGAGGGGGCTCATGCTTGGCTTCAGTATGTCACAATACAGGTTGGCATTCATGGTTCCCTCCATTAACTTAGCTCCCCGGTGCCGGCAGCACTCATGCAGCCCCAGACCATGACACTCCCACCACCATGTTTGACTGTAGGCAAGACACACTTGTCTTCGTACTCCTCATCTGGTTGCCCCCCCCACACACGCTTGATACCATCTGAAGCAAATAAGTTTATCTTGGTCTCAAACTACAGGACATGGTTCCAGTAATCCATGCCCTTAGTCTGCTTGTCTTCAGCAAACTGTTTGCAGGCTCTTGTGCATCATCTGGGACAACAGCCATGTAGACCTATTTTATGTAGTGTGCAGTGTATGGTCTGAACACCGACAGGCTGACGCCCCCCACCCCTTCAATCTCTGCAGCATTGCTGGCTGCCCTCATACATCTATTTCCCAAAGGCAACCACTGGATATGAGGCTGAGCATGTGCACTTAACCTCTTTGGTCAACCATCACGAGGCCTGTTCTAAGTGGAACCTGTCCAGTTAAACCATGCTGCAGCTCAGTTTCAGGGTCTTGGCAATATTCTTATAGCCTAGGCCAGTGATGGCAAACCTTGGCACCCCAGATGTTTTGGAACTAAATTTCCCATGATGCTCAACTACACTGCAGAGTGCATGATCATGGAAAATGTAGTTCCAAAACATCTGGGATGCCAAGGTTCGCCATTACTGGCCTAGGCCATCTTTAGGTAGAGCAACAATTCTTTTTTTAGATCCTCAGAGTTCTTTGCCATGAGGTGCCATGTTGAACTTCCAGTATAGCCAGAATGAGAGTGATAACACCAAACAAACCTGCTCCCCAGTCCCGCGTGAGACCCTGTAACACTAACGAGTCACATGACACCTGGGAGGGAAAATGGCCAATTAGGCCCAATTTGCACATTTTCACTTAGGTGTGTACTCTTGCCAGCGGTTTAGACATTAATGGCTGCATTAAATTATTTTGAGAGGACAGCAAATTTATACTGTTATAGAAGCTGTACACTCACTAATTTACATTGTAGTAAAGTGTAATTTCTTGTGTTGTCACATGAAAAGAGATAAATATACATCTCCCCCACATACATACACAGTTGTGCTCATAAGTTTATATACCCTGGCAGAACGTATGATTTCTTGGCTATTTTTCAGAGAATATGAATGATAGACATTTTTTACTCATGGTTAGTGTTTGGCTGAAGCCATTTATCAACTGTATTTAAAATCATAATCACAACAGAAACTACCCAAATGATCAAAGGTTTACATACCCCAGTTCTTAATACCGTGCATTGCCCCCTTTAACATAAACGACAGCTTGAAGTCTTTTGTGGCATTTGTAGATGAGGCTCTTTATCTTCTCAGATGGTAAAGCTGGCCATTCCTCTGCAAAAAGCCTCCAGGTCCTGGAAATTCTTGGGCTGTCTTACATGAACTGCACGTTTGAGAGCTCCCCAGAGTGGTGCAATGATATTGGTGGTCAGGAGACTGAGATGGCCACTCTAGAACCTTCACCTTACTCTGCTGTGGCCAATAGGTCAACTTGGCCTTGTGTTTTGGATCATTGTCAAGTTGGAATGTCCAAGTACGTCCCATGTGCAGCTTCCTGGCTGATTAACGCAAATGTTCCTCCAGTATTTTTTGATAACATACTGCAGCCATCTTGCCATCAATTTTGACCAAAATTTCCTGTGCCTTTGTAGCTCACACATGCCCAAAACATCAGCGACCCACCTCCCATGTTTCACAGTAGGAATGGTGATCCTTTTATCATAGGTCTTGTTCACTCCTCTCCAAATGTAGCATTTATGGTTGTAGCCAAAAAGCTCAATTTTGGTCTCATCACTCCATATGTGCCAGAAGGTTTGAGGCTAGTCTCTGTGCTGTTTGGCGTATTGTAAGCAGGATACTTTGTGGCATTTGTGTAGTAATGGCTTTCTTCTGGCAACTCAACCATGCAGCCCATCTTTCTCCAAGTGCCCCCTTATTGTGCATCTTGAAACAGCTACACCCCATTTTGAGTGTCCTGTAGGTCAAAGTTATTTGTGGGTTTTTCTTTGCATCCCAAACAAATTTTTCTGGCAGTGGCTGAAATTTTAGTTGGTCTATCTGACCATGTTTTGTTTCAACTGAATCCCTCATTTTCCACTTCTTGATTAGTTTGAACACTGCCGATTGGCACTCTCAATTCCTTGGATATCTTTCTATATCCCTTTCCTGTTTTATACAGTTCAACTACCTTTTGACAGTTATTTTGCTTTCCCCCATGACTTGTCAGTGCAGCACTGAATGAAAGATTCAAGGGTCTGTCAGGAGTCCATAATGGCATTGACCCTTTTACACACACACACACCACAAGAAAACAGATCACAGGTGAGGATGGTTACCTTTAATAGCCATTCTAACCCTTTGTGTCAACTTGTGTGCATGTTATCAGGCCAAAATCACCTGGGTATGTAAACTTTTGATCAGGGTCATGTGGGTAGTTTTTTTTTTTTTATCGAAACAAAGAGTAAGCACAGTTGATTGATAATAAATGGCTTCAGCCAAACACTAACCACAAATGAAAGAAATGTTTATCACTCATTCTCTGAAAAATGGCCAAGAAATCAAATTCTGCCAGGGTATGCAAACTTATGAGCACAAGTGTATGCATGTTAAAATTTTTAAATTTATATATATTTTTTTTCAATCACACGTATATAAACAGTTAATGGGAGAGACACTAGTCACTATATATGCAGCATTGGGTTTTAAACCAACACCAAACCTGGGGCATTCTTTGAATACCATTAGAGACTCCCCACTGGCTGACGAGCAGATCACTCATTGCCCAGTGCCAAAACTCATGATGTGACAAAGGCATAAAGGCTGCCAGATGTCAAACAGTATCTGTAAGAGAACTACAAAGCAATTTAACATTTACTGCAATTGCAGAATCCCCCCCTTTAATTCTGTGTAGTTTGGCTTTAAAACAGACAGCAACATATTACATACATATATACACACACACACACACACACACACGTCAAAACATAGTAAAGAAATATTTAATTAGACTTCAATGTAAAAAAAAATATATATAAATGTTAAACAAAACTTGTTTTTGGAAAAACATAAGAAAAATATTTAGTGCAAGTAGTATGACAAAGTACAGAAACATGGCAGCTGGGGGAGAAGAAAAAATAAAAAATAAAAAAAAACCAACAACACAAACAAGTCCCAAGTCATGCTTACTCCAAGAGAGGGGCTATGCTATAGGTACAAATTCATACCGCCGCCTCCCCCCATTTTAAAGCTCTGTACATTTACATGAGAGTAACCACCCTCCATAGCAGCATGTTGAACACAACATAAGCACCTTAAATGCTCATTATGTAAAACAAAACAATCAGCAATTTAAAGGGTCAGTGCACCCTTTTTTTGTTTCAGAACATCCTAGAAAATCTGCAATCTTTCTGCTGGAGTCCCCAGACCCTCCCCACCACATGTGGGATTTATGAAGCCGGAACTCTGGAAGGCACATACACACAAGACTTTTAGGTCAAAATGGACAAACAAATAATGCCTGGGGGGGTGTTGAAACTTAAATTGTCTTTCACTTTAAAGTTTGGCCTTGTTCATATGGGCTTCAGCTCATAGAAAACCCATGTATGTTGCAAGCTAAGAATTTGCAAAGCTTCTAGCAACTTTAATGAAGTCTCTAAAGCACCCTTCAGCTTCAGTTTGGAAGTTACATATCTTAGCAGAAGAACCTCAACACAACAAGCTTGTTGAAGCCTGCCATTGAAAATCCTTCCATTTTTATTACATACCTTATTTATACCTAGTGATACAATTAAGACTCTGCACTTTTCTATGCACTGCAGGCAGAACATAGCTGGTGGGCGGTTCCAGCAGGCTACTATGCAGAGCTTACATCCCAACAACTGTCTCAGGACTTCCTTTACCATGAGCCCTCAGCCATGATGTAAGCAGTGGACTGGTTCTTGGGATGAGTTAGAGAGTCTACAGGAGTGGGTGTTCCCAGGCAGACTGCATTTTCAAGCACACCATCCTAGGTAATGCCTACATGTGATATAAAGATTTGCTGAAGCTTCTAATGCACACTGAACTCTGTGCAGGGGAATTAGAACAAGCGTATTCAGTACATTTAAAAAAGGGAAGGCTTTAGTTATAGTCAGCCATTCCATTAATATTGGTTAGGCAAACCCCTATTGGAACTAGGTCTACTTTAAAATCTTCAAAGTTGCTTGAAGCTTGCTAAAAGATTTGAAAATATTTTGCCGTGTTGACCAGATTGAGGCTCAAACTTGCAAAGTCTTGACAAGAGTGGGGATGGGTCAGATTTCTAATGCAGTCAATCCTTTGGAACAAGAAGAGAGGCAATTCTCCCACATGGGGGAACAGAGACACTAACTTTTCCCCACTTTACTGAAAAGGGATTTTTATTGGCATTTATTTCACTCTTGAAGTTCTATCCCCTTTTTTCCTGAATCAGACAAAATGGACACCAACAATAAAAAATAAAAAATAAAAAATAATATTTGAAGTTCCACTTAAAGTTAATGCTACCAGCAAGTCATCTTCCTTCAAAAAAAAAAAAAGGGCACTTTGTACAACTAATGTCCTTACAACCAAACAATATCCAAATGTCTAATGGTGATGCTCTTCTTACATTCAAAGCCATCCAATGTCCTTCAGGATATAATACTGGATTTATGATTTCATTGAAGCTATGGTCCCTCAATTGCCACATTAAAGATATAATTGTTCTCCATTAGAGCTCTGCAGAAAGCCAAACCAGCCAACCCATCAGAAAGTGGACAATGTAGATCATGTGTTGCCTTGGCTGAAGTCAAGGCTTTTGCTCCTCTTTTGGTAAATCTGTTTAAAAACACTGAAAGTTGTCTGTGAACCTTGTGGTGTTCGAGTATTATTTCTCTCAAGTGGTTTGTAAAGTGGAGTTGATTCAGCTGATACTGGCGATTTCTGAAAGCCTGCAAGTAAAAGACAAGTAAAATAAGTCAAATATACACAAGAATTAGTTTCCCTCCGAGTGCCTCTATAACTAGTTTTACTTAGTTACTCTGGGACTTCAGGACTAGGCAGGCCATAGACTGTACAATTTATTTCCTGCAACCTGAAATTCGCACGATTCTCCCATCTACACAGATAGTGCCGACAACGGAAATCCCTACTGCGGAGACATTGTGTTCTTCAAGTGGAGGAGCAGAGGGAGCCGCCCCAGCTGGAAGACAACAGCTGCTAAAGCCACTGCCAATCGTAAGTAAATCCAGCAGCCTGGTTGTACCCTAGCTGATCGATTAACTTGGTACATTCAGCCTACCCATAAACGGTTCAAATTTCAGCTGGTTCCTGCTAAATCAGCTGAGATTCAACCATCTATGGTCAGCCTTAGCCCAACCAACTGTCACTCTGGTGTCCAATAACAATGCCTTATACATTGTTGAGGCTTAGCCCTGAACATCACACTCCTGACAAACAAAAGATAGTTACAGAGGGGTACATGCAGTAAAGCTTTCATAGACAAAGTGAATAGCATTCATAAGGCAGCACCTGCCCCTAAAGCCTTTAAAAAGGCCTGATAGGTTCACTTTAAAAGAAATTAACCTTAAAAAAATAAATGGTGTCTTTCTGCAGGTAAAACATGCAAATAATAATAATAATAATAATAATAATAATAATAATAATAATAATAATAAATAAATGCCTTTTAAGCATTTGAACTGCGATCAGCAAAAACACGGGTGCAATGCAAGGCTCCTTCAGACTGTCAAGTATAGCCATCTACCCATACAGGCAAGCAGTTACTAAATTCAATGAACTACCACAAGGGCTCATCAGCAGTGGCTGATGGTAGCTACAATTCATTTACAGAACTCTGAATGTGAATGAATGTAGCGGCCGGGAGGGAAGATGCCCTCTTAGGGCCATGTCCCCCCCCCGTTATAAAATGTTATTGAGGAAAACAGAACAGTATACAAGCGTTAAAGCATGTACGAAAATCACAATTTGGTACACTCTTGTCACAAGAAACATTTTACAGCTTTCATGAGATGTACATTTGGTGGATACAACAAAATAGGTTAAATCCTAGAGCACAATAGAATGATGGTAACATACATGGGTTCTCCATCATACAGGGAAGGTAAAGGGCCAGTAACACGTTACACCCTAAATATGGGTGTAATATGTTACTAAAGGTGAATTTTTTTTATTTTTTAAAGATAGGGACCAGCCAGAACAATGGAAGGGATAAGGAAAATCAGGATCAGAGGACATCTCATCCAAAGTGAGTATTGCTGGCCTGTCAGCTACCAACCTCAGACCCAAGGATTATCCCTAATGCTCTGGGTTAAATGTCCGGAGGGAGGGAGTCTATAATTTATAGTTTTAGTGCACACTTTCTCCTAATCCATACTTTATTTTTACACATATAATATAATATCATACATACACACTTTTTATTTTTAAAGCAGACTGTCACTTTACCAATTTAGGTCATGTCTAAGCTACATTGCCAGTGCTTAGATAGAAGCATGTCAATGACCACCACCCACATGTTTAAGCCTGGGGACTGGCTGCTTGGGTCCAAACACTGTCACATGCATTTATACCCAGAAGCTCATGGAGGATGACTGAGAAGCAGTGCAAGCAAGTTATCAGCATTGGCCATCACCCTGCCTTGTTTGGGCAAAGTGACTGTTTAAGCCTACTCAATTGTCAATAACTCCAATGAAGAAATCAAGATATTTCCCTTACCATGAGCTTCTACACCTTCCACTTTGCGCTTCTTCAGGGGAATATTGTTGCACCAAGCCTCTTTGCTGCTTTTGATACCTATGAACCAATAAGAAGAGATTGGCATGTGGCTTGGCTTTGTGTAAAACAAGGCAAACAAAAAATAAAACACAGGGGTAAACACTAGGGCTGAAACAACGAATCGATTATGAAATTAAGCGATCAGCCAGTAACAATGGGGAAAAAAAAAACCCACACTAAAATGAGCCCTTTATAGTACAAAAATATAATCACTACTGTTAATATTACTTTCACTGTTCTACAGTAAAAAAAAAAAAAAAAAAAAAAAAAAAAAAAAAACCCCTTCCAGTAGTGATTATCTGCTTTTTTCAACTATAAAGGGCTAATTTCAGTCTTTTAACCCCAATTGTTACTACACGTCTTAGGCCTGGCTAACATTTATGTGTTTGTTGGTGCTTTTTGCAGAAACGCACTACAGTTCATTTACATGGTTTCCTATGGGACACGTTCACATCTGTGCTTTTTTCAGCCTCTGCATATTCAGAAAGGGTCAGGGACTTTTAAAAGGCAAAACTGTGCTTTTTTTGGTTCAACATACTTCAATAGAGAAGCTGCATAAAAGAATGTAATGTATTTTTGCAGCAATTTGTGTTTTTTAATCTGCCCAAAAAAAATGCAAATTGCAGTAAAATCACTTGCGCAATAATCAAAACACACAGCAAAAAGCACTGCAGAAACAGATCAAAAGCAAAAACTGCATAGGTGTGTACTGAGCCTTATGCTGGCCTCACAGATCAATTTTCAGGCAAGAATATTCAGATGAAAAATCTTTGTACATTCACTGAATGAAAGAAATTTTGTTTGAAATTTTCACTTCATTTCTGAACAAAAACCACATACACTGTCTGAAAATTCCTTTGACCAAGAAGTTTTCTATTTCCAAATTTTCCCATCACTGGTTGAAAATGAACGTCAATTTGACCCACTTTTTTTTTTTTAAGGTTATTAACCGATTAATCGAAACAATCGGCCAACTAATCGATTATGAAAATAATCGTTAGTTGCAGCCCTAGTAAACACTTTATTCATGTGGTTGTACAATATGTTCATCTGTGTAACAGAAGGAAAGAATGTACTAATGAGCTAGACATCAAAAGGCAGGAGTTGGGGATGACAAGTTACATAGTCATAACTGCCCATGTTTTGTTTTTTTTATTTGATCAACAAGCTCATATTAGGTTGTGATGTCAGTCTTGTCCGAGAAGGAGGGAGGAGTAAGAGGAAGACGAGGCAGTCATGAGAGCCAACCCCTATTTTAATCTACATTGAAACTCAACACAACATTGAATATTACATTACACATTTGTGCATAGTTAATTTTCTAGATAAAAAAAATAAACAAACCACAACAACCACACCACCGCAACTATTTACATATTTCAGCAAGAGAAAAAAAAAAAAAATAATAAAAAAGGGGGGTGTTGAAAGATTACTTAGACCTTGTAATAATTGTATAACGAATTGGGGTGAATATTAAAGGGGCTAGATTCTCTTAGGATAAGGGTGTGGAACCTTACAGCTGGCCATACAGTAAAAATTATTAAAAATATTTCATTTGTTCGATTTTCTATTAGTGGGGGTCAAATTTATATTTATTTATTGTCGACCTCAGTAGCAGGAAAATTCGAAGAGCAGAATGGAAAATAAATAAAATTGGACATTCATTTCTAAAAAGGCATATGTGGTTTTCGTTTGCTAAAACTCATTTATTTCAAAATGAAATTTTAAAAGCAAACAAAGTACTTTTAACTACATCATGGCATCAAATATACTTTTTGCAATTTTGCAAGTCTGCTCTTATGAACATTTGAAAATTAACACATGTCCAGCTCAACTCTGGCCTTGCATAGAGATATGTTATCAATTAAAAACAAAACAAAAAAATAAATAAATAAATAAATAAAAAGGGAGCATTCATCCCTGTATACATTGGGCCTTAAAGTAGCACTCAGTACAGCATTCAGCCCCATCCAGTGGCAGACTGCTAAAGATTGACAAGTTGGGGCTGGGTGCTGTACCTTTGCCTCTGGCACAGTAAAATATCAGGATGCATGCTGTGCAGCTGCATAACCCAACATCTATGAACATCACCCAGTGTCCCCTAATGAAGTTAGAAAAAGGCGTATTGGTTTCTACAGCTAGCAACAGGTGTCCCGTTAGATATGAGAACGACAAGTTTAACCCCTTCACGCCGAGCGTACGCAGATATGCGTACTCTGCTTCCGGGGGGGGGGGGGGGGGGGGGGTATACCGGGATGATGCCCGCACCTGCAGACATCATCCCGGTACCGTTTTTTTCAGCGGGCGATTGGCTATCCAGCCATAACAGCCGAAGCGGCTAAAAGCCGCTCGGCTGTTATGCCGGAGGAGCGTGAGGGGACGTCCCCCCCTCCCGCCGCTGTTACCAGTGCTCCCGCTCGATCGGGAGCACTGATTCAAGTTCCGGCACCTCCGGCTGCTGGGGAGGAACTGGAACGAAGCCGTAATTGGCTTCGTTCCAGTATCCTAATCGTAAACATGGAAGCAACGTCATGACGTCACTTCCCGTTTACTCGGCTGCCAATGGCGCCGGTTTTAAAAATTTTTTTTATATATATATATATATATATATATATATATATATATATATATATATATATATATATATATATATATATATATATATATATATATATATATATATATGGTATTCAGAATAGCCTTTTTCGGCGATCTGAATACATTGAAGTGTAAAAGGAGGGGTGGGGGGGGGGGGGTCTTTTAGACCCCCGATCCCTCCATAAAGAGTACCTGTCACCACCTATTACTGTCACAAGGGATGCTTACATTCCTTGTGACAGCAATAAAAGTGATTTTTTTTTTTTTTTTAAACAATTTTGTCATTTTAATATAAATAAAAAAATAAATTTTAAAGCGCCCACCATCCCCGCGAGCTCGCGAAGCAAAGAAAACGCATATGGAAGTCGCGCCCGCATATGTAAACGGTGTTCAAATCACACGTGTGAGGTATCGCCGCGATCGTCAGAGCGAGAGCAATAATTCTAGCACTAGCCCTCCTCTGTACCGCTAACCTGGTAACCGTAAAAAAAAAAAATTAAAGCATCGCCTATTGAGATTTTTAGGTACCGTACTTTGTCGTCAATCCACGAGTGCGTGCAATTATAAAGTGTGACATGTTTGGTATCTATTTACTCGACGTAACATTATCTTTCACATTATGCAAAAAAATTGGGCAAATTTTACTGTTTCTTTTTTTTTTTTTAATTCATGAAAATGTCCCTTTTCCAAAAAAGTTGCGTTTAAAACACCGCTGCGCAAATACTGTGTGACATAAAATATTGCAACAATCGCCGTTTTATTCTCAAGAGTCTCTGCTAAAAAAAATATATATAATGTTTGGGGGTTCCAAGTAATTTTCTAGCAAAAAATATGGATTTTAACTTGTAAACACCAAAATGCCAAAAATAGGCTTAGTCATGAAAGGGTTAAAATGAAAAATGAGGATAACAAATGTAAGGGTAAGGCCAATGTGTTTAAAACCGCAGTATACAAAAATATAGCAACATTTTAAAAAAAGGTTTTAACCCAAAATGGTGGATAACAAAAAATAGAAAACAAACTAAACAAACCAACCACACACACACACACACACACACTTTACATACCTTCTACCACACTTTTTGCTTTAGGATCCGTCGTCTCCCCTGCGCTCTCTTGAGTAGTTGGACTCCCGTAGCCAAACTCTGGACATAGTTTGAACTTTAACATTTCAGGAGAATCCCTATTTTTCACAGCAGAATTTGAAGGTTTTGAGAGACAAGAGTTTTCAAGAGATTTTCTTCTTTCAGTGTACTTTGGTTTTTCTGGAGAATGTCTGATTTGTAGTTTAGCCAAATTGATGCCTTCATAAGAAGAACGCCTGGAATTAACAGGGGTCAGATAGATTTTGTCATTACTTGATGAGCGACCCGCGTTCAGTGCCTTGTTCGCAGGCACTCTTTGACTATTGTGCAAGTCCTTTCGCCTTCGGTGGCCAGCTTCATAAGTTCCTCCACTTTGTGACCTGTCCTTTTGATAAACTTTTGACATTTCAGAGTACCTGTTATTTTCTTTTGAGGTCACAGTTTTTGCAGGCGATAAGGGCCTTTTTAAATTACAAGGATTTCCACTAATCTCAGAAGGTCTCTCAGCTGTGTGCCTTACATCTCCCAAATGCTCTCTTGGTTCTATTCTGGCTTCTGTCCTTTTCTTACAAAGTTCTCTTTTTCTTTCTAAATATTCTTGTACCGTTGGCACTTTCCTTGTCGTTTCAAAATGACTCTCTCTTTCCTTACGCTTTCGGCCTCCCCGAGAGCGACCGTTTCTGTCCACACCAGGGGAATATTTTGGTCTATTCAAACTCCTGTCTGCTTGCTGATCAGACTTCTCAACTCTTACAGTGCTTGTACTTTGTCCAAGCTTTTCTTCTCCTCGGGACTGCTTTCCAGATTCACCTGGTGAGTCTTTTGATGACCCACTATGCGAATCACTTTTGTTCAAAACCAACTGAGCAATAGTGACAGCTTTCTTTCCTTCAGGTTCTCCCTTTTCTTTATAGGAATGCTTGCTCTTCAGAAAATCTGTTTTAACAATCAACTTTTCAGATTTACGGGAACCATGAGATTTTAACTTATTAGGAGATTGGTTCTGGTTTCTGGAAGTAGTTTTCCCATCCTTGAGACTAGGCGTTACATTTTTTTCATGGTTTACAGGGATATTTTTCATCAAACTATCTTTGGAAGATTGAAAGGCTTCAACAGAGGTTGATCTTTTTAAGCATTTTTTTGCTTGGGGGCTGATTTTTGGAACATGTGCAGCTTCAGATACTATTCGTTCAAGCTTGGGTGGTTTTTCCATAGGCTGCAGAATTTCTTCATTTTCTGAATCTACTAGATCAAGTTTTGGAGGTCTGTCAGTTTGGAGAATCTCAAAGCCACTGTTGCTTGGTTTAGGTAACCCTTGCAATGTTGGTTCAGGAGTTTGTGGGGACAAATCAGACTTTAGGATAGAGTCATTACTTGATAGTTTGGTAGAATCTGCTTCTTTGGAGGCTTCTAGCTGTTTGCAATTACATTTTGGGGCATTTTTATTAGTGAGATTTAACCAACTAAATAAACAACAGAACAAGTTCTTATCTGTTCCAGCCTCAATCAAATCAGTGGAGTCTTTTAACGAATCAGACTTGTTTCCAGGCTCATGAGTATTAGAACATTCCTGCAAAACTTCAAGTTTAACCTCATTGCATTTTTTAGTGTCTACACATTCATTCTCACTTGGGAAAATCTTAGGAATTTCATCCTGATCTAAAATGGTAATATGTATGTCACTCACAGGGCTATTGGAAAGGATTTCAAACCCATCATCTAAGCATGCGTCTACTGGTATGGAATTTCCACCAACATCTTTTGTAAGTATAGGCACCATTTCAGTTTTCTGCACCTCTGCAGCCGGAGGACCAAAGTCAGTCTTTTCAGCTGGAAGCCTGAAGTCAGTTGATAGTTCTGAATCCATTTTAACCACATGCTGCAGGTTCACTGAGGGAACAGGCACCATTTCAGATTGTATATGACCAACTGTCTTGCACTCAGCTTCAAAGTTTTCAGATGCTGCCTCTAGTTCAGGTTTATCAGTTGGTCTTCTTGGGGGAGCACCATTAACGCACTCAAGTATATTCTCAGACATATAATTTTTAATTCCATACGGAAACTCAGTAAGAAGTTCAGACAACTGGTCAGATACAGCACTGGATTCCAGATCATAGCAAGATTTCTGTTGAGCAGACCCCAATTGTTGGTCAGCTTCCATATCAACACAGGGAATTTCACTGCACTGCTTGTCACCCTCAGTTGTTTGACCATCTACCACCACATCATCAACAGGCTCAGATTTAATTGATACAGTGACTGCTTTTGGAGAAGTATTGCTTGGTTCTTTCAAAATATGAGATGTATCTATAGTTTTGGAATGGTCATCTCTAGTGTTGGTATGAAGTAATGCTGTGGTATCTGAAGTTTCATCAAATATCATGGCAATAGAAGAATCATAAAGAGAGTTACCTTCTACCAGAGTACATATACCAGAAATCTGCAAACTATCATCAACAATTTCAATATCACTGGATGTCTTAGGTTGGGTATGAGGAGATGTAGCTTCAGTGCCAAATGGCAAGGGTGAAGCTAAATGATCCTGTCTGTCAACTGGAGAATCTTTGGACCTTGAGGTATCTATGTTATTCAGTGTGCTGGCTCCTAAAGATTCTATCTCTTGCAAAATGTCATTGAAACAGTCACTTTTTCGTGTGTCCATTAAACTATTTATTGCAGGGTTTTCTACATCTGGGCCTTCTATACAAACTTTAGACATCTGGTAATCTTCACGAAAAGCCTCCTTAGACTGTACAAGCGGAGAAACAATAGCAATTTGTGGATTTTGAACGGTTGAATCTTGTTTTTGTAGAGAGATAGTTGAAGAAACCTCGTTTGTAGGTCCCAATGTCATTTCATCCAGGAGTCTGAAAGCAGCAAGTGAACGGTCTACCGGAGACCGATTGTGTTGCGTTTCTGAAGACCTATTTGTGCTTTGAGGCACAGCCTTCCAGAGAGGCAAAGAAGCTTCTATTGCTTCCCGTGAAACAGAGACCACTTGTCCATTTGCTGTCAAACCAGTTGTATAGGATAGGTGCCCGTAACTGTTATTTTCTTGGCAAGCAGGATTAAGCCTTTGAGAAACTGAAGCAGGTTTATCAGGACTATGTAAACCAAGGCCATTCTTTAATACATTTTCATTATTGGAGTTAGAACTAGATGCATACTGGTTATTGAAGTTTGCCTGTCCCCCGAATTCTCTTGATGTTGCTTTTTGACTCCCTTTAGTGGTTGCATTTTCTGAACACAGTGACTGTAGAGTTGAGTTTGACACATTTGCCTGGCCTCCATCAAAGACTGAATAATTGTTTTGCCTATGCAGGTTACCATTGTCAGATCTTAACATTTGGTTGAGAACCACTGTATTTTCCTGCATGGATAGATTATGTTGTATACCAGCTTGATTTGGAGTATTCATCACATGGTCATACATATTTTGACTGTGAAAACCCTTTGCAGAATTTATTTGGGCTGAGTTTTGCACAGGTACAGCCTGAGTTACATTTTGCTGCCCCGCCATTATGCAGTTTGCCTGCGGTTGGGCAACTGGCAGGCTTGAAAGGAGTGGTGGTGGTCCTGTATTTTCCTGGGACGTGCTGGACTGTAGTCTTTGTCGCAAAAGGTTATTTTCCTGATTTAGCAGCTCATACTTCTTTCTGACGCTCCGGTAAACTAGCAACATTTTAAGCATCTCGTGCTTCCTCTCTTGTGAGGCAATTATGTCACGGATTCTAGATTGTTCATCCCCTACAGAACTCTGAACAGGTTGGGGATTACCTGTCTGTGCTGGCTGCTGTTGTACATTGGCAACAACATAATTTTGCCTCTGTTTACTAAAGTTCTGGTTCACTGATGCACTGCTAACATTTGGCAGATTGGTTGTTGCTTCAGTGTAAGAAGGTGGCATCTCAGCAGCTGCACTTGTAGTCTGTGGAGAATTATTAAAGACATTTTGAAAGTTTTGTCTTTGGGTATAACAGTTGGCATTTCCATCCAAATGTGATAATGTCTGTAACATATTAGGGGCCAAAGACCTGTAGTTGGACAAGGATGGACTTGATATATTTTGACCATTCCTACAATCCTGCATACGTGCAGAAATATTTGTTTCAGTACGTGATTTTTGAGGAGAGACAAACTGCCCTGAGACACCATTCTGCGAACTGTACATTGCTGATGGTAGCACATTGGGTGCCATTTGCTGGCAAGACATTTGGATGGCATTAGCAGGGGGCCTTATGGCGTTATAAAGATTATTTTGCTGTGCATAAGAATACGTGACAGTAGGTTGATATGTTTGTAATGCCTGAGAATTCTGTAGAGGTTGCTGGGAATTCTGTAGAGGCTGCTGGACTGTAGTGGTGTACACGTTTCCACCAAATTGTTGCCCAACTGCTACAGGTGGCGGCTGCTGTGTGGTTTGATGAACAGTGTTAACATAAGTTGGCATTCTGTAGTTAGATCCTACAGAATTCTGAGCAGGAATAGCACTTCTATTGTCTGGAATTGAAACCCCTTCCTTAGCGGGCTTGTATGAAGAAATCTGAGGGTTCGATTTCACTTGATTGTTGTGAGGTTTTGGCCTGATACTCCTGCAATTTAAGGCAGCTTGCTGAACATGGAAATAGTCTTCATTTGTTTGGGCTTTCAACAAATTTTGGAGAATTGGGTCCTTGTTAGCATTAAAGGACCTGCTCTGAACAAAAGTATTTTGCTGTACACTGGACAACTGGCTCTGCGCACTTGTAACCATGGAGGAGGCAGATGGCAATAAATACTGCTGGCTGTGAGGGGGGGCAACAGCACCATTCGAGTTGCTTCGGTTCCACTCCATCCTGTATCCTGGCTCATCAGCAATTTCAACCTAAAAGGACAACAGTATTTCAAAATCAGAATTCACTATGGAATTAAAGAACTGCACACATAATTTGTAATAAAACCATCTTTGCCATTCTGAAGCTTCCCTCCAACTATTCTTATTTTTACATATATACAGCCTTTTTGGTGGTATTTAATCACCGCTGTTTTTATTTTTTACGACATAAGTGAAAAAAAGCTAAAAAAAAAAAAAATAAAAAAATTTCTCCAAAATTTCTCTAGGAAAAGAGTTTAGGATAAAAATTTTTTGCAAACAAGTCATTTTTGTTCATAAATTTGAGGCAACATTTATACGGCTACATCTTTGGTAAAAATAACCCAAATTTGTGGATATTATTTAGTCTCTGAAAGTTATGTCTACAAGCTATGGTGCAAATCATTGAAGATTGATCACACCTGATGCACTGACGGCTTCTCTCATTTCTTGAGGCCCTAAAATGTCAGGAAAGTACAAATACCCCCCAAAATGTCCCCATTTGACTGTCTACTTTTCAAAAAGGTATTAAGCAAGAGGCATGGTGAATTTTTTGAAGTTGTAATTTTTTCCCACAATTCTTGGGAATTTTTTTAAAAAATTGCCATAACAAGTTATTTCTCACACACAGCATATGCATACTTCCAAATACACCCCAAAATACATTCTGCTACTCCTACCGAGTATGGCGATACCACGTTTGTGTGACTTTTACACAGCCTGGCCACATACAGAGGTCCAACATGCA
Organism: Lithobates pipiens; assembly: GCF_037356315.1. Taxonomy (NCBI): domain Eukaryota; kingdom Metazoa; phylum Chordata; class Amphibia; order Anura; family Ranidae; genus Lithobates; species Lithobates pipiens. The sequence continues at coordinate 506,259,765 of NW_027507903.1, read as the reverse complement.
GGGAGCACCATCAGGGGTTCTAGGAGCATAAAATTGCACCTCTAATTTCCTAACCACCTATTACATTTGTGAAGGCCCTGGAGCGCCAGGATAGTGGAATTAACCACAAAATGACCCCATTTCGGAAAGAAGACACCCCAATGTCTATTTTATGAGGCATATTTTTGAAATTTTTCTTCACTTTTGAAGGGCCTTGAGCACCAAGACAGTGGAATCGTTTTCCAAAATGGGGTCATTTTGTGGGTAAACACCCCAACGTATAATCTATGAGGCATGGGCTGCAGATAGGTACTCATGTACTCTGATGGCCTGGTGACAGGTACTCTTTATGGGGGGGGGGGGGGGGAAATCAGTGTGTGTTGGTGTGTACTCGCCTTCTCACACCACACGTTTGCATTTATAGCGCAAAAAATAAAAAACCCAGGAGGTGATCAAATGCCACCAAAAGACAGCTCCATTTGTGGGAAAAAAAAAATTCATTTGGGTACAGTGTTGCATGACTGAGTAATTGTCATTTAAAGTGTGAGAGCACCGAAAGCTGAAAATTGGTCTGGGCAGGGAGGGGGGGGGGGTTAAGTGCCCAGTTGTCAAGTGGTTAATCATCAAAAATTAAAAAGAAATATCACTATGTACGTTATATAAAAAAGTGTATGAGTTTCACTTTGTGAATTGAATTACTGAAATAAATTAACTTTGATATTCTAATTTTATGAGAGGCACCTGTATATGCAACAGGAAAAAACAAATCTTTAGGAAGACTCTCAGAATTGCAACGTTTTGTGCAGGTAATAACATTCTCATAGTTCAGCTAACAATTGGAGAAAACTTCCTGCAATCAACATTAAAAAAAAAAAAAAAAAAAAAAAAAAAGCACCGTATAGGGACAATGTTATATTTTTAATATCTAAATTTTAGTTTCAGTCACATAAGTATATAATTGAAGTTATGCAATTCCTGTATTTGTGTATATGAAAGGTCATTTGAACTAATAAGTTACAGATGTGACATTTGAACTCTGAGTTCTCAATTTCAGGAAGTTGTCAAGACATGATTAATATTTATGGTTATATTTTCTTAAAGTGAAGGTTCACACAAATTGAACCTCCGCTTTTTTTTTTGAGTGGACTCCCGCTTTAAAAAAGGAATTCATGTTACTGATATGCCGTTTGAGAAATCCCCCATTTCCTCTGTCTGGTGTTAGACCTGCTGGGCGAACGGAATTTACTCCTAGCCCCCACTCTTGTGGGGAGTGGATGGGGAGGGGGGATAATGGGAGTGGTTAGTTCGGCACGAAATTTAACAAAATGGTTCAGTTTTGTTTTTGTAAAGTCGAGAGCTGCTTGCAGGAAGCTCTCTTTTACACTTCTGCTACACGTCTAACATATCTACAGAAACCCAGCATACAGACATTTTTACAAATGCCATCAGAACAAAGGATTTTTTGAGACAACTTTAAAATTAGGGATGCACCGAAATTTCGGCCGCCGAAACATATCGGCCGAAAATGGCCCTTTCGGCAATTTGCCGAAAAGGAAAAAACGGCCGATAATTGAGCCGAAAATGGGGCGGGGCGGAGCTCCGCCCCTGGTGCCGCCCATCACAGGAGGTGTATAGCGCAGGAAAGCTGCCTCCGCCGTCTGGATCAATAGAGCGCCGGGAACATCACAGCTTTAATTTTAAATAGCTGTGTGTTCCCCCGTCATGCGCCGTCGCCTACAGCCCCTCCCCCTCGTTCTGGGAACTGATAGACAGATCACCCGTCCAGATTGGACGGGGGATCTGTCTGTCTATCACAGTTCCCCGGACAAGGGGGAGGGGCTATATGCTGCGGTGCGTGACGGGGGAACACACAGCTATTGAAATTAAAGCTGTGATGTTCCCGGCGCTCTATTGATCTAGACGGCAGAGGCGGCTCTCCTCTCTTTCTGCATCACTGACTACACAGGGGACACAAACACTGGCTGCACGAGGGGACACCACACTTCTCTTTTAACATGTCGCCAGTCTCTGGCCACCTCCTGAACCATGTCGCCAGTCTCTGGCCACCTCCTGAACCATGTCGCCAGTCTCTGGCCACCTCCTGAACCATGTCGCCAGTCTCTGGCCACCTCCTGAACCATGTCGCCAGTCTCTGGCCACCTCCTGAACCATGTCGCCAGTCTCTGGCCACCTCCTGAACCATGTCGCCAGTCTCTGGCCACCTCCTGAACCATGTCGCCAGTCTCTGGCCACCTCCTGAACCATGTCGCCAGTCTCTGGCCACCTCCTGAACCATGTCGCCAGTCTCTGGCCACCTCCTGAACCATGTCGCCAGTCTCTGGCCACCTCCTGAACCATGTCGCCAGTCTCTGGCCACCTCCTGAACCATGTCGCCAGTCTCTGGCCACCTCCTGAACCATGTCGCCAGTCTCTGGCCACCTCCTGAACCATGTCGCCAGTCTCTGGCCACCTCCTGAACCATGTCGCCAGTCTCTGGCCACCTCCTGAACCATGTCGCCAGTCTCTGGCCACCTCCTGAACCATGTCGCCAGTCTCTGGCCACCTCCTGAACCATGTCGCCAGTCTCTGGCCACCTCCTGAACCATGTCGCCAGTCTCTGGCCACCTCCTGAACCATGTCGCCAGTCTCTGGCCACCTCCTGAACCATGTCGCCAGTCTCTGGCCACCTCCTGAACCATGTCGCCAGTCTCTGGCCACCTCCTGAACCATGTCGCCAGTCTCTGGCCACCTCCTGAACCATGTCGCCAGTCTCTGGCCACCTCCTGAACCATGTCGCCAGTCTCTGGCCACCTCCTGAACCATGTCGCCAGTCTCTGGCCACCTCCTGAACCATGTCGCCAGTCTCTGGCCACCTCCTGAACCATGTCGCCAGTCTCTGGCCACCTCCTGAACCATGTCGCCAGTCTCTGGCCACCTCCTGTATAAAAATATTTTTTTTTTAAAACAGTCATTTTCGGTATCGGTTTCCGGCCTAGTGCATTTTTCATTTTCGGTATCGGTTTCGGCACCAAAAAACCCATTCGGTGCATCCCTATTTAAAATCATATCTTATTTGAACCTACAAATTTTGTAAGTATTTTTTTGTAACATTTGTGTGGAAATATATCACACAGTTTGATTCAAGCCGACTCAGTTATACAAACTAAATCCTGTATAATATTATTAACTAAGAAATTTGTCTCAATCATCTGTAAAAGGCAGAAAAGTATTTTCAGTTATTTTACTTTTTTTTTTTTTTTTTTTTTCTCCATTGTCTGTAAAAAGAAGAGATCTAATATATATATTATATTGCTATGTGATATCTTTTTAGGGTGACAACACTGAAGAAATGACACTTTGCTACAAAGTCAAGGAGTATACAGCTTCTATAACTGTAAATTTGCTGTCCCCTCAAAATAACTCACACAGCTATTAATGTGTAAACCACTGGCAACAAAAGTGAGTACACCCGAGTGAAAACATCCAAATTGGGCCCAAAATGTCAATATTGTGTGTGGCCACCATTATTTTCCAGCACTGCCTTAACTTTCTTGGACAGAGTTCACCAGAGCTTCACAGGTTGCCACTGGAGTCATCTTCCACTCCTCCATGACATCAGAGCTGGTGGATGCTAGAGACCTTGTGCTCTTCCACTTCCGGTTTGAGGATGCCCCACAGATGCTCAATAGCGTTTAGGTCTGGAGACATGCTTGGCGAGTCCATCACCTTTACCTTCTTTAGCAAGGCAGTGGCCATCTTGGAGGCGTGTTTGGGGTCGTTATGTTGGAATACTGCCCTGCGGCCCAGTCCTTGAAGGGAGAGGGATCATGCTCTGCTTCATTATCTTGTTATCTCATCTTGATTATCTCACAGTACATGTTGGCATTCATGGTTCCCCCAATGTAGCTCCCCAGTGCCGGCACCACTCATGCAGCCCCAGACCATGACACTCCCAACACCATGCTTGACTATAGGCAAGACACATTTGTCTTTGTAATCCTCAACTGGTTGCCACCACACATGCTTGACACCATCTGAACCAAATAAGTTTATCTTGGTCTCATCAGACCACAGGACATGGTTCCAGTAATCCATGTCCTTAGTCTGCTTGTCTTCAGCAAACTGTTTGCGGGCTTTCTTGTGCATCATCTTTAGAAGAGGCTTCCTTCTGGGACAACAGCCAAGCAGACCAATTTGATGCTGTGCAGCGTATGGTCTGAGCGCTGACAGGCTGACCCACCACCCCTTCAATCTCTGCAGCAATGCTGGCAACACTTATGTGTATTTCTCAAAAGACAACCTCTGGATATGATGCAGAGCACGCGCACTCAACTTCTTTGGTCAACCATGGCAAGGCCTGTTCTGAGTGGAACTTGCTGTATGGTCTTGGCCACCATGCTGCAACGTTTCAGGGTCTTGGCAATCTTCTTGTAGCCTATGCCATTTTTATGTAGAGCAAGAATAATTTTTTCCAGATCCTCAGAGAGTTCTTTGCCATGAGGTGCCATGTTGAACTTCCAGTGACCAGAGTGAGAGCGATACCAAATTTAAAAACACACCTGCGTCCTTGTAACACTAACCAGTCACATGACACCAGGAAGGGAAAAAAGGCTAATTGGGCCCAATTTGGACATTTTCACTCAAGGGGGTACTCACTTTTGTTGCCAGCAGTTTAGACATGAATAGCTGTGTGTTGAGTTTGTTTTGAGGGGACAGCAACTTTACACTGTTATACAATCTGTACACTCACTACTTTGCTACAATGTAAAGTGTCATCACATGAAAAGATAACAACATATTTACAAAAATATGAGGCATGAATACATATATATATATATATATATATATATATAAAAAATGTACACACTTTATTTTTTGTTTCTCCATTTTGTAGAACTGAAGCTAAAATGGCCAGGCTTGAGCGATAAACAGAACATGCATAGTTTGGGATAAACAACTCAGGGACTTTCCTGGTATTTGGGAGTCTGATTGGTAAAATGTCCAGTAAGAATGTCAGTGGGTAATTTGCCACCTCCATCTTGTGTGTGCCACTGATATGAGCGATGTGTTATAAGAATCCTATAGAAGAGACGCTCTGATAAGAGTCAGCACACTGATGGCCTTGTATGGGTGTGTTGCCCATAATTATGCATCAAATAAAATATAACCTTCAGACGAGGCGAAGTTCCAAATTATTCCATAGGTTTCCTGAAAAATAAGGAACTTCAGAGAAAATGCACCACCACACACAAATTTACATCTAAATTCATATTAACATGAAAGAAGAAAAAAAAAAAAAAAAAAAAAAAAGGTTTTTTTTTATTTTTATTTTTTTATATATAAACTGAAGCATTTCCCCAGATCTAATAAAGACTGAATTCCACAATTCCCTCCACAGAGAGGGAAACAAAATACATGAACATTTGGGAACTATGGAGGACAGGCTGTATAGTATCTGGTTACATAAAAGCTCTCTGAACATTGTCAAGGGAGAAGGGTGTATAATTTGTTTTTCATCCATTATCACCTTTGCTCCTCCTCTTGAGCATTGCCTAATCATTCCTACAAACTGTACTCACCAATCACTTATAAGGAAGCTTGCCACTCCGCTAACGGCACTACAGAACCTAAAAATGGTCCCTTCACTTTGATATTTCCATTTTTAATACAGTGAAGAATTCAGGTGTAGTTTTCAAATGGAATCCCAGGCTATACCCAACCAATTTTAAAAATGCTCCCTCCATACTAACACCTACAAGGATGAACCTGTGCAAGAAAAATGCATTGCTGGCTGCCCTGGTCCAGTCACATGATCTGCCAGCAGCAATTGCAGGGGAGATGAGGAAGCGCTGACAATGGATGGACCATGACAGCCTATTGGTAACACTGGCACTCCTAGGCATTCCAGCCATCAAGTGGGGGTGATCTCATTTGACTGAACCAGCCTGTCACAATATAGGTATAGTCTAGAACAGTGATGGCAAACCTTGGCACCCCAGATGTTTTGGAACTACATTTCCCATGATGCTCATGCACTCTGCAGTGTAGCAGAGGCTACATTTCCAGGTTTGCACACCTCCTGTAACATAAAGGCTCATGCACACTGCAGCTCAAAGAAGAAGCTCCTACAGGCTTTTGAGCTCTTCTTTTCTGCCTGGAAACTCTCCAAGTTAGGCATTGTGTCCATGCACACTATTGCTTTTTCAGGCATATGCCCCTACACAAAAACAACCAAACCCCCACACACCCAAACCAGATTTATACAGTGGTATATATATATATATATATATCCATCCAACTTGGGCTGCTTTTACACCGAGGTACTTTACAAGCACTATAGTGCTAAAAATAGCGCCTGCGCATTGCCTGTAAAGAGCCTCTCCTCACGCCAGTGTGAAAGCCTGAGTGATTTCACACTGGAGCAGTGCGCCAACAGGACGGTAGGAAAAAAAAAAAAAAAAAAAGCCCTGGCAAGCAGCATCTTTGCTGCGGTGTATACACCGCTCCTTAAGCGCCCCTGCCGATTGGAATCAATGGGCAGCAGCACTCTGCGGGTGTTTAACCCTTTTCCGGCTATTGTGGGGGGTCCCCAGTGCCCAGTGTGAAAGTAGCTTTCTGCTCAAAATCGCTCAATAAAGAGCACAAAAATGCACGAGCTTCAAGCTGAAATAAAAGCTCAAATGCCTGTAAAAAGCAGTTTTTGAGTTGGAAGTTTAGGTGTATGTAAAATGCAAGCAGAGAAAGGGGAACCTCCAAGGCAAGTCAAGAGAGCCATAACTTTTTGGAAAACTACTACCATAACCATCCACAGGGCAGGGGAGGAAATGGGAAAACTGTTAAGTGACTTGTAAAGATGTACAAAATAGTCAGATTACTACATGAAAAGGCTTCCAACTAATTGTATAGTGTCTCACGATAGGTGTCAAAAACGTCTAGAGGCTTCAAAATATATGGCGGTCTGCCAAAGTATGACTTGGCCCAGGTTTACATTGATGTGGGTTCGAAGTTGCTGAACTCGTACGATTTCAACCTGGCAATGCAGTCCGACTTCGGGGGCGATTTGAGTTATATGTGCGGGTCCATGCCTCCCGAAGTCGCCAAAAAGTAGTGCAGGAACTACTTTTGGGAAAGTCAGCATCGCACAGATTTGGACGATGCCATTTCCGGGAATAGCCGCCAATTTGGCACACGCTTTGAGATGTCAAAGCGCATGCCAAATCGGCCTGATGTGGACAGTCGCTGATTCAGAACAAAATACACACATTAGGAGTTCTGAAATGCTTTATGAAAGTTTTTTTTGGGTTGTACAATATATCTATTAGCAATAGGAACAAAGGATATGGAGAATCTACAACGCCACAGATGAGGGCCGGCAGGGTCTCCAGGTAGCTAGCAATAGAACTCTTAATTAGACATGCAGAGGATCGTAAGACTTCATACCTGTCCTCGTCTTCTCAGTAATATCAGTCACCCCTGGTTGCCTAGGCTAGGATGGAGGAGCGGAGGTCCCGATCACCGGTGGACAGACACCACACATACACGATTGTACGTGAATAATGACTGCAAAATTTATTAACTCACACATAGCCTTTTATGCAGTACAAGAAAAAGACCCTGCCCCGTAGAGGTCATTACACAAACATACGTCAGCATTATACTTCCTCAAACAATAGTCCTTGTTAAGAAATATAGACCAAAAGTTAGTAAATTTGTCCTAGCTCGTTACGCTTGCACATCAGTGTCTGCTGACTGACCCCAAATATGTCAAGAGTTCAGCAAAACCATTCTCAACCAGCATTACCTCACCATGCGGTTGGTGTCACAAGTTGAAACAGACAATTGATGCTTGTATAGAAACTTGAGACAGACCTTCTGGTCAGACTTGAGTAATATCTTTTTTGTCACGCTACTAATTATCATGTTATCAGTAGTTTGTTACGTACACATAGCCCAGGCTTTGTTACTCATAAAATAAAAGTAAAGCATAAATAAAAAAGGTACCCCATACCTTATAATACCCATGGGCAATTTTAGTCCATAAAATATATTAGGCTTGAATTAAGGAACAAAGTAAGCCTTCAATGATTTGCAAGAAACAAAACACCTTTAAGTATTTAAGGACCCAAAAATAGGCCCTCCTGCTGACTTCAAAACAACCTTAACCACTTTTGGAATGCTCACAACCAGTGCGGAAATTGCGTTAGCAAAATTCTTCAGATGGAATTCTGTGATACAGAACTTCCCACAAAATTTTGGTGATCACTAGATCTGGTAATTAAAGAAGACCAGGGTAGGTGAAGGACAGACATCCCGACGTTTGTAATACCATTCCTACAGCAAAGATTATAGAATTATAAATGCAGGATGAAGGTTGTACATTACTGTGAGCCTGGGTTCTCATGGTCTTTGGACAAAGTATGAATACGATGGAGGACTTCATGGTTCTTCACAACTGGTATTTGTACCTTGTTACAATGACATGGTTTAGGAGAATTTGGCATGGACAATATTGTTTTATCAGGAATTTTCCCCCTTGACCCTCAGCTCAAGTAAGGACTTCCAGCTAAAGTTTGTGTATATACGCACACCCTCATGAGCTATGCCGTGTCATAGTTTGAGAATGTGCTGGTTTATCACCAAGAATATCTGTTAACCACACATAGACAGTTCTCTGAAGCCCTTTCTAAAGGTTCAGATTTGCACAGGTCTCTTTGGAGGGTTACTAAATTAGAAACAATACCACTAAACAACACGGGCCTTACAAAAACACAACATTAAAGCCCAAATGAAGCCATCTACAAAAAGTATGTAATCAACTTTAAAAATATATCTACAGCTTTCCCTGAATACTAAAAGACAGACGATGCACAAGTAACACTCGATACATACAGACTAACACACAACCCATTAAATGGTCAGCTAGAGCTTTAGTTGGGTGGAGTTGATTTCAGCTGCAAGAAAAATAAATAAAAAGTATAACAAACATTCCAAAGTCCAAAACAGAACTAAAACATTCCCATTCCCTTCTGGCCAAAGACATTTAAAGCAAAAATTACAATACAGGAAGGATTCTGTCTTTTGTATTACAGACTTCCTCAAAAAAAGTAAAAAAACGCGCACCCCATTACAGAAGGTCACAAAGCAACCAACCACTTAGAAAAAGGGAAATTCTATTTTTTTCCTTTAGTAAGAAGGTGCACTGGACTAGGCATAACCAATGCAAGCAAGACATTTTAGGCTGCTGGAATTGATCACCTTTGCTATCTATGGACAATTTGACACTTCAACACTACTACTTTGCAGTCTGCACTCCTTTAAAATGAAACTCCATACTTTCATCCAGCACCTTACAAAAACAGGTTCATTTTATCTGTGTGGGCCCAATAGCTGCCTTTGTATTTCCTTCCATCTGACCACAGCCTGTACTTCGAGTTCCACTTCTGTGTTTGTCTTGACATCTTGCTTGTCCAACCAGATTTCGGTCTGCTGCCTGCCTCGACTGTCCATTTACATTTCTGCATCTCAACTTCATACTGTTCCTGGTTGTCTGTTGGTTTTCGCCTTCTTCCAACCCTCGGATTTGCTCCCCAGCACAACATCTTCACCAACGACTCTTGGGAAATCAGGAGTAGTCCAGGATTTCAGTTGCACAGAAGTTCAGTATTTGTGAGAGCATGTCAACAAAGAGTTCTTTGGAAGTGGTAAACAAAAGGGCACACGAGCTCTATGGATGTACACATCATATATACCTACACTGAGGTTTAATGTTCTCTTCCAAAAAGTGGTTTCCTATGGCATTAAAGTTAGGCATGCCAAGTGATTTGTGGCAGCAAAATTTGACCTATAGATTATAAGACAAGGGTATGCATAACCAGCAACTGTGTGGACAAGAAGCAGAGCTTGGTACTAGTCTTCACAACCTTGTATGATATTGTGCAAGTTTGGTTAAGAATGTGCAAGAATGCTTGCACAGCATTCCCCCCCCCCCCCCCCCCACCCCTAATGTGCTCACTGCGGTCAAGTCTGTTCTCGGAATGTACATCCTGTTTAGCCTTAGGCAATCAGCTAAAATAAGTGACTAATGACCAGATGTCCCATTTAACTTGTGATAGATATACACCAAGTAACAAACTTGTATAACCCTAGATACATATGCATTAAACTAACTACTCCCCCTTCTTTGTTTTATACTGATTACAAGCTACTTTCACACTCAAACATCTTTTGAACTCACATCCTGTTTCACACGTTTTATTTGGTGTCTCACTGTACCGGGGGTCATGGTGGTCTAGCAAAGTTAACCAAGTTGGTTGTCCAGAACCAGAATTCCTTTCACTTATATTTTCTTTGTTTTATAGTCAAGTAATTAACTAAATGCAATAACCTTCATGTTGATAAGAGGAGATGTGATACAAGATGGGAGACTGATTATATTCATATTAATCATTTGAAGTTCTGTTAATGAGTCATTTTCTTTTTATCCATTGATGAGAAAGGATGTTTAGACCCCATCTTGTTTCAAGCCTTATTGCCATTTTGATAGATTACTTCCATGATCGTATGTGGACAGGATATTCTCATATTAGCATGCCAAAATGTATTTTTCCAAATAGATAGGAATTTCCCTGATCCCTTGGCTCTGTAACCCAATATGGCTTAATGATGGAGATTCTGGACTTAAACTCACTGATTCGGATATAGTTGACCACACTGCCATCATCCAAATTTGTGATCTGATGCATTGTATATACATTGGAGTGATATCGTTCATTTCAAAACTCCTATGGTCTTCATGGTTAAAAAGCCAGCACTCAGACTTTTTTTTGACAACATTTCAAGACTGTTCCATCGCACTTGTTGTTCCTGAGAACTTTAAGAGCAGCAGGGCTTCTCAATCTAAAGAAAATACTGATTTGTATCTGCAATGGTAGAGATAGTTTTGGACAGGGCTCCTTGGCTATTTTGGCCCGCATTCAACTACTGGACCAGTAAAAATACTTACCCACTAAGAATCAGTTAGACAGAAGTCATATGTCTACCCATGGTCCATTGACAATTTAGCTAACAAAGACCCTGAAGCTAGGTGTAGACTGAGCCTTCTTTATCAGCTCAATGCATATAAATGCATTAAATACAACAAAGCAAATTGATGACTTGCAAAGAAATAGCTTGGATTATCTCAGCTATGGAACCATAGGGTTCTTTTATATGTAGTCAGAGGTTCCTTAGGTTCCCTCAGCAGACTAACTTCCGACGATGCCTGCACAGTTATGGGACCAACTTCAATTACTCCCAACAGAACACCAATGTGCTGGGAGAACACCATTGTGTTGGGGAATCACAATTTTACACACAGCACACTGCTAAGTAAAACACACATACCTAAAATAAGGAAAAAACTATGATATTGCATAAAAATGGCGACACCAACAGGTGCAGCAAGAAAAAGATAAATAAAAAAAGTCCCTCGTGGTAGGAAAAAAAAAAAAAAGAAATAATTTGTAACAAACAAGAGAACAATATTAAATATACCCCATGATACATTTCTAAGACTGACAAACTAGAAATAGCAAGAAAAACAAGATGAGCTCTCTAAAGACCAAAAATTGCATGGTGCGTGGATATCTTAAGGAAAGTTCTATCTTAATATGACATTAGAGGGACCAGGCAGTCCTCAGCATGTGCCCTTGGGGAGGAGCAAGGTACCAAAATACAGTTTACAAATAGTTCGCTCCCCCAGCGATGTCTAAAATGAAGCTCATCTTTATAGGAAGAAAAAAAAAGGCAGAGCTAAACATTATGGATTTCCAGCATTGTATAATCTGAATAAACATTGTCAAATTAAAAAGGCTGTCTAACATCTTGCCTACTGGGCTCTTATACCCCCCTTCCCAACTAGGTCAAATTTCAGCACTCATATCTTGAATGACAATTACTCGGTCATGCAACACAGTACCTATATGAATTTGTTGTACTTTTCCACACAAAGCTTTCTTTTGGTGGGATTTAATCAGGACTGGGTCCCCCCCCCCCCCCAATAAAGGGAAAAAAAAAAAAAAAAAAAAAGTCTGAAAATCTATATCTATATTAGAGCAGCACAATGGTTTGCTTAAAATAAAAAGATCACGATTCCCTCACCATAAAACCTTTCATCTTATACAAAAAAGGCCAACGTTACTGGTTAGTTTTTTTTTTAAAGTCATTTTTTTTTTTTTTTTTTTTTTATATTGCATTTGAAAGATCGCTGCACTAATACAGTGTGACATAAAATATTGCAGCAACCACCATTTTATTCTCTAGGATGTCTACTAAGATAGAGCTATATAGATATATATATCCCCCATCAAATCATTCTCTGCAGCTATTACCTTTTGTACCACCAACCCCTCTTTTTAGAATGTAAGCTCTACAAGAGGGGCCCCCCCTTCTACCTTTTGTACTGTACTGCAATTGTGTTGTCACCCCTATACATTGTAAAGTGCTGCATTAACTGTTGGCGCTATATAAATCATGAAATTAGTCATTCAAGTTATTATTATTATTATTGTTTAGGGGTTCTCACTAATTTTGTAGCAAAAAAATAAAAAAAAATTAAACTTGAAACCAACAAAATGTCAGAAAAAGGTTTAGTTACTTTTTTCACTTGCACACAAAGTCTATTCCATTGACAAATTGTTACAATGTTTATACTTAAGTTCAACTGATAAAGAATGTCTGGATTCTTGGCAGACTGCCCAGTTTTTCCTCTCTCTTTTGAGGGCTGTGGCTTCAGAAGAGCAGAGAGAAATCTTTGCATAGAAAGAATTGTGAAACCCTTTAGTCGAGATAGAGAGAATATATATATTTTTTTTTTCTAATTCCTGCATTAACCCTTGGATTAGAAACAAGTGCTATGGTTACTTGATCAGAAGGGGGCAGTAGAGTACAGCTGCTAATACAGTTGTTTACAGCTGAGGACCTTGTGGGCGCAGGAAGAAAATCTAGTCATCTTGTGTCTGGGCTCCTGAGCACGATTGAGTATTTGAATTGTTAAATGTTTTTTTTTTTTTTTAATAATTCAAATACTCAATAGTGCTCAGGAGCCCAGACACAAGATGACTAGATTTTCTTCCTGCGCCCACGAGGTCCTGATCTGTAAACAACTGTATTTTACTGCCCCCTTCTGACCAGAACACTTGTTTTTAATCCAAGGAGGTAATGCAGTAATTAAGAAAAAAAAATTTATTTATTATATATATATATATATATATATATATATATATATATATATATATATATATATATATATATATATATATATATATATATAAAATTTTTTTTTTTTTTTTTTTTTTTTTTTTATTACACACACTTTTTTTTCTAGAACATCACATGGCACTGCAATAGTTTATTTCATATATGCTGCTGCTGTTTTTTTTTACTTTTTTTTGCTACACACTTATTACCTTATGTATGACCTGCTCCTTTTTTAGATTGTAAGCTCTAATGAGCAGGATCCTGATAATGCTCTTGCTTTGACTTGCATTACAACTGTACAAGCAGTCCTATATAAATCCTAAATAATAAATGGGAAAAAAAATAAAAATCTTCCCTAAACACGTTTGGGCTGGAGATGCTAGTTTGGGTCTCTGCAGCATTATACTAAAACATAGAATGGAACAGTACAAATATCAGAACCCCCAAGAAAAAAATAGAAAATAAAAAAAATAGAAAAAAAAATAAAATCCTCTGTCATGCAGCTCGGTGTAAAGCAATAGTGATCTTCGTAGACAAGTGATTGCATTTTCCAATTTCCAGACTGAAGTCTTTATGTAATTGTATATACTGTGTGCAGTCCACAGCGGAATGCCCCTTCTCCCTCCCCATCCTATCAGCGGGCTGATGATGACATGGAGATCGAAGTTCTCAGGGATCTCAGGCTGCAGCAGCACGAAGTTTAGAACAAAGAGAAGAGCTACTAAGTATCCAGCGATCGTGATAGAATCCGCCAACAATCCACTCGCGCGCCCCTCCTCCCCCTCCCCAGGTGTACTCACACGTGTATTTGCCGCCTACACTTCCACGAACCCGCTCCATGAATCGCTCCAGATCACACGGCCATTCCCCATGCCGCCATCCATCGCTCTGCCCAGCATCTAAACGGTTCAAAACCTTGAAAAGAGCGGGGCGGCTCCTAGAAACGACTAGCCAACCCGATAAACCCGAAGGCGTGGCCTATCGCGGACAGCGCTTTGAGATTCGGCCAAGTAGGACGCGGCGAACGCGGGAGGCTGGGCTTGCGTTGTGTGCGTGGTTGCCATAGTGGAACGAAAGACGCCATGTTTGTTAAAGGCAAAAGGTAAATGGTAAACGTTTGCCTTCTGTTATACTTTAACACAAGGAGAAGTCGTTTTATTTTATTCTTATGGCTGTGATATTAAAAACCAGAACCAAAAATGTACTATATTGCAGCTTAGCGATCATTAGGTGTGTTGGCTGCATTCATTTACTTTATTCCTTCTGTTTTCACCTGGTGATATGGTCGGTAACACATCTCCTGTATTAGACCGCCCCCACTCTGCATGAAGGAGCACAGGGGGCACAGCAAACAGTATTGTCAGTCTGGAGGAGGGGGAGGGCAGTATTAGATGTACTAGCAGATTTAGATACACTAACAGACCAAAGCCAAATTCCAGCTAATACTTCATAAGCAGTTAACCAATTCATCCCCAGAAGGATTTGCCCCCTTAATGACCAGTCCATTTTTTGCGATACGGCACTGCGTCGCTTTAACTGACAATTGCGCGGTTGTGCAATGCTGTACTCAAACAAAATTGATGTCCTTTTTTTCCTACAAATATAGCTTTCTTTTTCTGGTATTTGATCACCTCTGCGGTTTTTATTTTTTGCTCTATAAACAAAAAAATATTGACTTTTTGCTGTAATTCATATGCAAAAAAATCGAAATAAACAAATTTATTGATCAGTTTAGGCCGATATATATTCTTCTACATATTTTTGCTGAAAAAAATTGGAATAGGCATATATTGATTAGTTTGCACAAAAGTTATCGCGTCTACAAACTACGGCATAGACTTATGCCGCGTACACACGGTCGAATTGTATGACGTACTTAGTCCGTCATACAATCCGGCGGACAATCCGGCGTACTTTCTACCGAACGGATTTGGCCACACACGGATACACAAACAGTCCGCCGAAAGCTTGCGCGATGACGTACAGCACGTACGACGGGACTAGAAATAGGAAGTCCAAGACACAGCAAAGCACCCTTTGGGCTCCTTCTGCTGACTTTGCGTTAGTGGAAGTTTGGTTAGAGACGATTCGTGCTTTTCAGACTTCAGCTTAATTAGTCCGTTTTTGTTTTTTTAATTTATTCTCGAATTGGAATATTAATCATAGGATGAGGATGAATAAAGACATTTGTGATAACTCTGTGTGAATATAAGCAGCAAAGCAACTTCACTTTTCTTGCATTATGAAGAAGAAAAGAATGTGCTATATTAAAAAAACACAAAATTAGCAGCATGACGAATATGCTAGCTTCAATACGAACACTAGTTTTACAAGACAGAGCGCTTCCGCCCTGTAAATCCTTTCTGGGCATGCGCCATTCTTAGTCCGTTGGACTAGCATACTGACGACCGTATTGTCCGCTGAAACCAAAGTACGACGGAAAGATTGTTGTGCAAACCGAAATTCTTAGTACTCCGGACTGCACGCTGAAAAAGTCCGCTGAAGCCCACACACGAGCGGATTGTCCGTTGAAATGTGTTTCAACGGACTAAGTACGTCATACAATTCGACCGTGTGTACGCGGCATATGGAACTTTTATTTATTTCTTATTGTTTTTACTAGTAATGGCGCCAATCTGCGATATTTAGCGGGACTGAGACATTGCGGAGGATAAATCTGACCCCAAATTACACTTTGTGGGCACCAGTGACATTATTACATCGATCAGTGCTATAAAAATGCACTAATCAATCATTAAAAGATACCTGCATGAAAGGGGTTAACACTAGAGGGCGATCAAGGGGTTAGTGTGTTCCCTGGGTGTGTTCTAACTGTAGGGGGGATGGGCTCACTGGGATCTGACATGTCACTAGGCAGAACAGAGCCTTGTTTACGTAGGCAGTTCCTCGTTCTGCCTCTCCTCACCACATTTGTGGGTCACCGGCGGACATCAAGATCACGTGATCCGCGGGCACATGCGAGCACGCTATCTTCCTTGCACAGACTGGCATACAGGTACGTTAGTTCGTGTAGGAGAGCCAATCTGCCGCATGTATGCGAGCTGGTCGGCAAGTGGTTAAAGTAACACATTTTTTCATTTGGAATAAAGGTTTTACATACATAAATACAATCTGAACATTGTAAGCACCCTCTAACTGCTGCATCTGCAGGATAGCCTTTTCTGTTGAAATTGTAACAGGCTTACAGGCAGGATCAACAAGCCCATACAGTGCAATGACAGGCTGTAAATTTGTGAAATTTTGAACAGTCAGCAAGTACCTGCTGTGATCATGGCTGAATACATATAAAGTGCATTCACTCCCGATCGCCGCAGGTAACCGCTGGCTATGAGAACAGTCATGAATAGCTGCGGCCGCTGATAGTCTGTCATTGCACTGTACAGACTTGGTCACAGCTATCCACACACAGTTGTCAATCCCAGCCACAGGGATCAGTAAATTATTGCCACTGGGATTTGCAGGTTGGCTAAACTCTGCCTTAGAACAACTGTCAGGTTTTAGTTCCTGTCTGCTTCTCCATTAGGTCACCATCCTCCCGGTCACTGTTATCACCAAAAGTGAAAGAAAATCTCAAATTTTGAAAGGTCAACAGAACAGGAAATCTTCCAATGGAGACACTAGGTCCGGTGACCACTAGGAATTTTCTCTCCCTTCCTGCTGTAGCTATGGGACAGGAAGTGAAGGGAAATTTCCCCAGTAGGAAACAGATGGCAAAAAAAACTGTGGTTTAACCCTCCCTTACTCCACCCCCCCCCCCCCCATTTTTTTTTTTCTTTTTCTTTTTTTATAGGCCTTTCAAATTTTTTTTTTCATCATCTGTGTCCCATTGCAGAGATTTCCCCTCACTTCCTGTTCCATATTTAAACAGGAAGTGAGAGGATGAGAGGAAATCTCTGCACATTAAGGGAATTTTTTGGGGACCTCTAGGTCACTGGAACTAGTTTCCCCATTGGAAGATTTTCCCTCTATTAATATTTTGGGGACAACCCAAAATTTGGGATTTTCTTTTACTTTCACTTTCAATGATAATGGGAAACAGGACAAATAGAGAGACGGGGAATCTCCCAAACGGGGGAAGACAGCAATAAAAACGGACAGGTGTTCTAATCCATCTCCACTCTATCCAAAGCTAAAAAGAAAGATTTGTCTTTAGTTATACTTTAAAACTTTGCGAACTGAGTCTTATAAAGGTTTTAAAGTACAATTTTTTCTCTTTGGTCAATATTACCAGGCTTTCCTATGTACTAATGCACTACTAATAGGCCTATCTGTTAAAACAGTTTGATTGCTAGTGGCTTGCTACACATTTTTTGTTTCTTTGCTGTAGGTATAAAAAGAATTTGCTGTTCATGCAGCTGTCAAATTGTGTCTTCTTTCTTCTCTACATGTCTGCATTTCCAGTTTTAGGCTTGCACCATTTTGAGGGTCAGAGGTAAAAAACGACAGCAGCTGCCTTGTCAGCCATGTTCAGACTGATGAGAAGTCTATTTCTTGTCCTGACAGATTTCCTTTAGACGAAACCCATGTTGGGAAAATTACAGTGGCTGCCATTATTGCTAGTGTGAAGATATGAAGATATATGCAGTACATATCTGTATACTCCTCAGAGTTCCCCTTCAAAATAAGAATGTATTTCTTTCTAAAATGTTTCTGAATTCTTTTGGTATTTCTTAAATCTTGCAACACATATGTTGTTTGTGTATCTTGCTCTCTGGTTGACATGAGATGTCCTGTCAGTAAGACGATAAAGGATATTACTCCCAGAAATGATGTGAAATGTTTTTATGTAAAGTCCCTATTTAGAATATACCGTATATACTCGAGTATAAGCCGAGATTTTCAGCCTCTTTTTTGAGTCATCGCTGTCTGCCCGCTCGATCAGCGTGTCGAGCAGACAGACAGCGGCCATTCTATAATTCAAAAGCCGCGCCTCCGAATCCGCCTTCGCCTGTGATAGGCGGAACACTGAATTTCCCAGCAGCCTGTGTTCCGCCTATCACGGACATCGTATCATCCTCGTACTACGGACGAGGATGATACGATGTCCGTGATAGGCGGAACACAGGCTGCTGGGAAATTCAGTGTTCCGCCTATCACAGGCGAAGGCGGAGGCTTTTGAATTTTACAATGGCCGCCGAGGCGCCGACGAAGAGGGCACGGGACGGAGGCAAGGCAAGGCACGGCACGGGACGGGACGGAGGCAAGGCAAGGCACGACACGGGACGGAGGCAAGGCACGGCGGCAAGGCACGGCACGGGACGGAGGCAAGGAGGCAAGGCACGGGACGGAGGCTCGGGACAAAGGCTCGGGACACAGGTAGGCTGGACACACACACACACACACACACACACACACACACACACACACACACACACACGGAGACACACACACACACAGGGATGGATGGATACACACACACACAGGGATGGATGGATGGATGGAGACACACACACACAGGGATGGATGGATGGAGACACACACACACAGGGATGGATGGATGGATGGATGGAGACACACACACACAGGGATGGATGGATGGATGGACACACACACACACAGGGATGGATGGACGGACACACAGGGATGGACGGACACACAGGGATGGACGGACACACAGGGATGGACGGACACACACACAGGGATGGACAGGCATGTCTCACCCTCGGCTTATACACGAGTCAATAAGTTTGCCAGTTTTTTTGGGGGTAAATTGGGGGCCTCGGCTTATATTCGGGTCGGCCTATACTCGAGTATATACGGTAATTTACCCCTGCCATAATTAATCACTATCCTGTCAAACTGACCTTTATCTTGTTATGGTGTTTGGGTCAGTATGACCATATGTAATATGGGACCAATTATGTTGGAATGTATTGCGTATTTTGTAACTTGGGCTTTTGCCCACCATATACTGTCATGTTATTATTTTGTCAATGACTTAGAACAAGCTTTAAGTCTGCATTCACATTTGCGCGACTTGTCATTCAACTTTGGACATCAAAGTCGCATTACAAGTCGTTCCCCATGTTTTCTAATGATAAGCAATTCATACAGTATCTCTCTTCTAGGGATGAGCCGAACATCCCCCTGTTCGGTTCGCACCAGAACCTGCGAACAGACCTAAACTTCGTGTGAACTTTAGAACCCTATTAAAGTCTATGGGACTCGAACGTTCACAATCTAAAGTGCTCATTTTAAAGGGTAATATGCAGGTTACTGTCCTAAAAAGTGTTTGAGGACCCGGGTCCTGCCCCAGGGGACATGGATCAATACAAAAAAAAGTTTTAAAAACTGCCGTTTTTTCAGGAGCAGTGATTTTAATAATGATTAAAGTGAAACAATAAAAGTGTAATATTCCTTTAAATTTCGTAGCTGGGGGGTATCTATAGTATGCCTGTGAAGGGGCGCATGTTTCTGGTGCTTAGAACTGTCCCTGCACAAAGTGTCATTTGTGCAGGAAAAAAAGTCTTTTAAAATCACTTGCGGCTATTGTCGGGTCCCGTAATACAGAGAACACTCAATGAGTGTTCTCTGCATTAGCCGACAATTCATTCATTCATTGATAATAAAAAATAAAAAAAAGCGTGGGGGTTCCCCTAAATTCAATTACCAGGCCCTTCAGGTCTGACATGGATATTAAGGGGAACCCCTTGTCAATTTTTTTTTTTAAAAATTGACGTGGGGGTCCCCCTAAATATCCATAACCAGACCCTTCAGGTCTGATATGGATATTAAGGGGAACCCCGCATCAAATTAGAAAAAAAATTGACGTGGGGGTCCCCCTAAAAATCCATATCAGACCCTTTATCCGAGCACGCAACCTGGCAGGCCGCAGGAAAAGAGGGGGGGACGAGAGAGCGGCCCCCCCTCCCTCCTGAACCGTACCAGGCCACATACCCTCAACATTGGGAGGATGCTTTGGGGGTCTGTGACCCCTCAAAGCACCTTGTCCCCATGTTGATGAGGACAAGGGCCTCATCCTCACAACCCTGGCCGTTGGTTGTGAGGGTCTGCGGGCGGGGGGCTTATCAGAATCTGGAAGCCCCCTTTAACAAGGGGACCCCCAGATCCCGGCCCCCCCCTGTTTGAAATGGTAAGGGGGTACAAAAGTACCCCTACCATTTCACAAAGAAAGTGTCAAAATGGTTAAATAAGACAAACACACTTTTGAAAAATTCCTTTATTAAAAAATAAAAAAATAAAAAAAAGATTCCAGCGGTGCTAATCCACTCTTGCTATCCAGCGACGGGTCTCCGGGGTCCAGCGATGGATGATCATATCCAGCGACGGGGGATCTCTCAGTCCAGCGCTGTCCATACATCCTTCTTCTGTCTCCACTCCGGAGACACTGCAGAGATCCCAGCGCTGACGTTTCTTATATTAGGCCACCCGTCACCTGACCCCGCCCCTCTGACGCTGGAGAGGGAAGCCAGGGGTTCCCCAGTGACGTGTGGGTGACCCCGCCCCCTCTGATGTAACGCAGGTTTCCGCCCCCAGCTACGAAATTTAAAGGAATATTACACTTTTATTGTTTCACTTTAATCATTATTAAAATCACTGCTCCTGAAAAAACGGCAGTTTTTAAAACTTTTTTTTGCATTGATCCATGTCCCCTGGGGCAGGACCCGGGTCCCCAAACACTTTTTAGGACAGTAACCTGCATATTACCCTTTAAAATTAGCACTTTAGATTTCTCCCATAGACTTGTATAGGGTGTTCCGGCTTTTCGAATTTGCTGCGAACAGCCCAAATTGTTCACTGTTCGCTGAACAGGCGAACAGGCAATGTTTGAGTAGAACATGAGTTTGACTCGAACTTGAAGCTCATCCCTACTCTCTTCAATGTTAACCCTCAAAAGTTGCATGAAAGTCATACCTGAATGTTATACAATGCAACAGTTGTGTATCCAAGTTGCAACCATCCAAAATTTCGTCAAAGTTTCATCAAAATTGCACCAAAGTTGCACTCCAAAGTTGGCACGACTTTGGAGTCATACAGGTGTGAATGGAGCCTAAGTTTCAGAAAGGCAATGAAAACTTAGAATTCCAGATCCATGCACTTGTTGATGTAAAAATGTAAGTATAACAATATTTTCAAAAGGAGAGAATAGTGATGGCATTCTCAAAGTTATTGACCCCATATCTCACTATAAAGAGGACCTGTCATGTCATATTCCTATTACAAGGGATGTTTACTTTCCTTGTAATAGGAATAAAAGTGATCAAAATGTTTTTTTTTCAAAAAAGTGTCAAAATAAAAAAAGAAAGTATAATTAACAATAATTTTTTTTTTTTTGTAAAGCGCCCCAGTCCCCATGTGCTCGCATGCAGAAGCGAACGCATATGTCCCGCCCACATATGAAAACGGTGTTCAAACCATACATGTGAAGTATTGACGCAAACTTTGGAGCGAGAGCAATAATTTTGTCCCTAGACCTCCTCTGTAACTCAAATCATGTAACCAGTAGTGATGGACGAACTTCCGACGGGACGTTTCGCGAACGCGAAACGCGAACGGGCACAAACGTTCGCGAAAACGACCGTTCGCCGCGGGCTCCATTGACTTCAATGGGAGGCGAATTTCGCAAACCTTTAGGTCGAATTTGCGGCCACGGGGTAATTATTAGGGGGTAGCACGTAGTCCCACCACCTGGACAATAGCATAATACATGTATGAGGTGAATTTGGGATCGATAACTACAAGCATTTTTTTTTTATTTGGGAAATTGTTCTGACAATTCAGGACTATGGAGCTAATGAAGGCAATGGAGGAGAGGGAAGGTCAGGGACCAGGGTAGGCAAACAAGAGGGTGCAGGAGATACAGAGCACTGACAGCAGCACCGTAATACAGAGCACTGACATCAGCACCGTGACATACAGCGCTGACAGCAGCTCCGTGACATACAGCGCTGACAGCAGCTCCGTGACATACAGCGCTGACAGCAGCTCCGTGACATACAGCGCTGACAGCAGCTCCGTGACATACAGCGCTGACAGCAGCTCCGTGACATACAGCGCTGACAGCAGCACCGTGACATACAGCGCTGACAGCAGCTCCGTGACATACAGCGCTGACAGCAGCTCCGTGACATACAGCGCTGACAGCAGCTCCGTGACATACAGCACTGACAGCAGCTCCGTGACATACAGCGCTGACAGCAGCTCCGTGACATACAGCGCTGACAGCAGCACCGTGACATACAGCGCTGACAGCAGCTCCGTGACATACAGCGCTGACAGCAGCTCCGTGACATACAGCGCTGACAGCAGCTCCGTGACATACAGCACTGACAGCAGCTCCGTGACATACAGCGCTGACAGCAGCTCCGTGACATACAGCGCTGACAGCAGCACCGTGACATACAGCGCTGACAGCAGCTCCGTGACATACAGCGCTGACAGCAGCTCCGTGACATACAGCGCTGACAGCAGCTCCGTGACATACAGCGCTGACAGCAGCTCCGTGACATACAGCGCTGACAGCAGCTCCGTGACATACAGCGCTGACAGCAGCTCCGTGACATACAGCGCTGACAGCAGCTCCGTGACATACAGCGCTGACAGCAGCTCCGTGACATACAGCGCTGACAGCAGCACCGTAAGCAGCCCCAGGAGGAAGTCAGCACAGCACAGGGATGGTGTGATCCCCTCATAATAAGAACCCCCAGGAGGAAGTCAGCACAGCACAGGGATGGTGGGAGCCCCTCATAATAAGAACCCCCAGGAGGAAGTCAGCACAGCACAGGGATGGTGGGAGCCCCTCATAATAAGAACACCCAGGAGGAAGTCAGCACAGCACAGGGATGGTGGGAACCCCTCATAATAAGCAGCCCCAGTAGAAATATGACACCGCTCAACCTCTTCAAAGAGGAGGGTAGGGGCATATAGTACGGTGTGCTTTTTTGGGTCAGGGAAGTGAGCCAAATGAATTAAGAAGGTCTGTGTGCTTGATTCCAAAAATTGTTTATAGACATATACATGGTCTACTGATCACATGTGTTGAATTCCTCCGAGATCCATGCCTCATTCATTTTTAGAAATGTGAGGTAGTTAACACTGTCGTGAGCTAGGCGAGTACGCTTATCGGTCACAATCCCCCCTGCTGCGCTGAACGTCCTTTCGGACAGGACACTGGATGAGGGGCAAGCCAACAGTTCGATTGCAAATTGGGCAAGCTCTGGCCAGAGGTCAAGCCTGCCCACCCAGTAGTCTAGGGGTTCATCACTCCTCAGAGCGTCCACATCGGCCGTTAACCCAATGTAGTCGGACACCTGACGGTCTAGGCGTTCCCTGATGCTGGATCCGGATGACACCTGTCGATGGGTCGGCTGAAAGAATGACCTCATATCCGAAGTCACCAACACATCTTCAAACCGGCCTCTTCTTGCAGGCGCTGTTGGATTGGTACCCGCAAATCCTTCTCTGGGAGTGGGAATTGCTCCTCTGCCAGCGCACGCAAAAGCAGAATGCAGCATTTCTCGAAGCAAGGCCTGGAAGTGCTGCATTCTGACAGCCCTCTGCGACGGCGGTAACATTTCCGCCATTTTGTGTTTGTACCGGGGATCTAAGTACGTTGCCACCCAGTACTGGTCCTTGACCCTCATGCTTTTTATACGGGGGTCCCTATTAAAACACTGGAGCATGAAGGCCCCCATTTGCACTCAAGCGGAAGGTATGTGGTGGTGGTGGTGTTGTTGGTGGTAGTGTCTTTGGGGGTGCACATAGCAGAGAGTGAAGAAGAGGGTGCAGATCGAGAGGATGAGGAGGGTGCAGAAGAATAAGGCTGAGTGAGCCACTCAACCAAGTCTGGTGCGTCCTTTAAAGTAATTGAACGCACCTTCTGCAACTTCCCACTTTGGCTCAAGGCTGTTGCTCCTGCCCTACCCCTACCACCCCTGCGGAAGGGCCTGCCTCTTCCTCTGCCTGTCATTTTTTAAATCACCCTGTGACAAAACTCTTAGTCCCTATACCGCTGAAGGACTGCTGCAGTATAGGGCAGCGGTCAGCAGTAGTGCACGTCAACCCTATGTATTGTGGACCGATAGCGGTCCTTACAGAACAGCAGACTGTACTGCACTCAGGCCTATGTACCGTAGCACCCTATACCAAGTTACCAGTCCTTATAAAAACTTTTGTGGACCAAGCAGGTTGTGTGTTAGTGATTAGCAGACTGTACGTCAGTCCCTATACCAATGAAGGACTGCTGCAGTATAGGGCAGCGGTCAGCAGTAGTGCACGGCAACCCTATGTATTGTGGACCGATAGCGGTCCTTACAGAACAGCAGACTGTACTGCACTCAGGCCTATGTACCGTAGCACCCTATACCAAGTTACCAGTCCTTATAAGAACTTTTGTGGACCAAGCAGGTTGTGTGTTAGTGATTAGCAGACTGTACGTCAGTCCCTATACCAATGAAGGACTGCTGCAGTATAGGGCAGCGGTCAGCAGTAGTGCACGGCAACCCTATGTATTGTGGACCGATAGCGGTCCTTACAGAACAGCAGACTGTACTGCACTCAGGCCTATGTACCGTAGCACCCTATACCAAGTTACCAGTCCTTATAAGAACTTTTGTGGACCAAGCAGGTTGTGTGTTAGTGTTTAGCAGACTGTGCGTCAGTCCCTATACCGCTGAAGGACTGCTGCAGTATAGGGCAGCGGTCAGCAGTAGTGCACGGCAACCCTATGTATTGTGGACCGATAGCGGTCCTTACAGAACAGCAGACTGTAACGCACTCAGGCCTATGTACCGTAGCACCCTATACCAAGTTACCAGTCCTTATAAGAACTTTTGTGGACCAAGCAGGTTGTGTGTTAGTGATTAGCAGACTGTACGTCAGTCCCTATACCAATGAAGGACTGCTGCAGTATAGGGCAGCGGTCAGCAGTAGTGCACGGCAACCCTATGTATTGTGGACCGATAGCGGTCCTTACAGAACAGCAGACTGTACTGCACTCAGGCCTATGTACCGTAGCACCCTATACCAAGTTACCAGTCCTTATAAGAACTTTTGTGGACCAAGCAGGTTGTGTGTTAGTGTTTAGCAGACTGTGCGTCAGTCCCTATACCGCTGAAGGACTGCTGCAGTATAGGGCAGCGGTCAGCAGTAGTGCACGGCAACCCTATGTATTGTGGACCGATAGCGGTCCTTACAGAACAGCAGACTGTAACGCACTCAGGCCTATGTACCGTAGCACCCTATACCAAGTTACCAGTCCTTATAAGAACTTTTGTGGACCAAGCAGGTTGTGTGTTAGTGATTAGCAGACTGTACGTCAGTCCCTATACCAATGAAGGACTGCTGCAGTATAGGGCAGCGGTCAGCAGTAGTGCACGGCAACCCTATGTATTGTGGACCGATAGCGGTCCTTACAGAACAGCAGACTGTAACGCACTCAGGCCTATGTACCGTAGCACCCTATACCAAGTTACCAGTCCTTATAAGAACTTTTGTGGACCAAGCAGGTTGTGTGTTAGTGATTAGCAGACTGTACGTCAGTCCCTATACCAATGAAGGACTGCTGCAGTATAGGGCAGCGGTCAGCAGTAGTGCACGGCAACCCTATGTATTGTGGACCGATAGCGGTCCTTACAGAACAGCAGACTGTACTGCACTCAGGCCTATGTACCGTAGCACCCTATACCAAGTTACCAGTCCTTATAAGAACTTTTGTGGACCAAGCAGGTTGTGTGTTAGTGTTTAGCAGACTGTGCGTCAGTCCCTATACCGCTGAAGGACTGCTGCAGTATAGGGCAGCGGTCAGCAGTAGTGCACGGCAACCCTATGTATTGTGGACCGATAGCGGTCCTTACAGAACAGCAGACTGTAACGCACTCAGGCCTATGTACCGTAGCACCCTATACCAAGTTACCAGTCCTTATAAGAACTTTTGTGGACCAAGCAGGTTGTGTGTTAGTGATTAGCAGACTGTACGTCAGTCCCTATACCAATGAAGGACTGCTGCAGTATAGGGCAGCGGTCAGCAGTAGTGCACGGCAACCCTATGTATTGTGGACCGATAGCGGTCCTTACAGAACAGCAGACTGTAACGCACTCAGGCCTATGTACCGTAGCACCCTATACCAAGTTACCAGTCCTTATAAGAACTTTTGTGGACCAAGCAGGTTGTGTGTTAGTGATTAGCAGACTGTACGTCAGTCCCTATACCAATGAAGGACTGCTGCAGTATAGGGCAGCGGTCAGCAGTAGTGCACGGCAACCCTATGTATTGTGGACCGATAGCGGTCCTTACAGAACAGCAGACTGTAACGCACTCAGGCCTATGTACCGTAGCACCCTATACCAAGTTACCAGTCCTTATAAGAACTTTTGTGGACCAAGCAGGTTGTGTGTTAGTGATTAGCAGACTGTACGTCAGTCCCTATACCAATGAAGGACTGCTGCAGTATAGGGCAGCGGTCAGCAGTAGTGCACGGCAACCCTATGTATTGTGGACCGATAGCGGTCCTTACAGAACAGCAGACTGTACTGCACTCAGGCCTATGTACCGTAGCACCCTATACCAAGTTACCAGTCCTTATAAGAACTTTTGTGGACCAAGCAGGTTGTGTGTTAGTGTTTAGCAGACTGTGCGTCAGTCCCTATACCGCTGAAGGACTGCTGCAGTATAGGGCAGCGGTCAGCAGTAGTGCACGGCAACCCTATGTATTGTGGACCGATAGCGGTCCTTACAGAACAGCAGACTGTAACGCACTCAGGCCTATGTACCGTAGCACCCTATACCAAGTTACCAGTCCTTATAAGAACTTTTGTGGACCAAGCAGGTTGTGTGTTAGTGATTAGCAGACTGTACGTCAGTCCCTATACCAATGAAGGACTGCTGCAGTATAGGGCAGCGGTCAGCAGTAGTGCACGGCAACCCTATGTATTGTGGACCGATAGCGGTCCTTACAGAACAGCAGACTGTAACGCACTCAGGCCTATGTACCGTAGCATCCTATACCAAGTTACCAGTCCTTATAAGAACTTTTGTGGACCAAGCAGGTTGTGTGTTAGTGATTAGCAGACTGTACGTCAGTCCCTATACCAATGAAGGACTGCTGCAGTATAGGGCAGCGGTCAGCAGTAGTGCACGGCAACCCTATGTATTGTGGACCGATAGCGGTCCTTACAGAACAGCAGACTGTAACGCACTCAGGCCTGTGTACCGTAGCACCCTATACCAAGTTACCAGTCCTTATAAGAACTTTTGTGGACCAAGCAGGTTGTGTATTAGTGTTTAGCAGACTGTGCGTCAGTCCCTATACCGCTGAAGGACTGCTGCAGTATAGGGCAGCGGTCAGCAGTAGTGCACGGCAACCCTATGTATTGTGGACCGATAGCAGTCCTTACAGAACAGCAGACTGTACTGCACTCAGGCCTATGTACCGTAGCACCCTATACCAAGTTACCAGTCCTTATAAGAACTTTTGTGGACCAAGCAGGTTGTGTGTTAGTGTTTAGCAGACTGTGCGTCAGTCCCTATACCGCTGAAGGACTGCTGCAGTATAGGGCAGCGGTCAGCAGTAGTGCACGTCAACCCTATGTATTGTGGACCGATAGCGGTCCTTACAGAACAGCAGACTGTAACGCACTCAGGCCTATGTACCGTAGCACCCTATACCAAGTTACCAGTCCTTATAAGAACTTTTGTGGACCAAGCAGGTTGTGTATTAGTGTTTAGCAGACTGTGCGTCAGTCCCTATACCGCTGAAGGACTGCTGCAGTATAGGGCAGCGGTCAGCAGTAGTGCACGGCAACCCTATCTATTGTGGACCGATAGCGGTCCTTACAGAACAGCAGACTGTACCGCACCCAAGCCTATGTACCGTAGCACCCTAGACAGACCAAGTTACCAGTCCTGATAAAGAGCTTTGTGGAACAAGTGAGTTGTGAATGATTAGCAGACTGCAGCAGAAGGGCAGCAGTCAAGTATAATATTCTTTCTATATTTGGAAGAAAGAATATTATACGTGTACAAGCCTATTACCGTACCACTGATACCAGTCCTGAAAAGAACCTTTGTGGAACTAATAGTAACAGCAAGTCTTTAAAATTATCCTCACTGCCTGACACACTGCTTCCTGCCTGTCCCTATACAAATTGGCAAAAAAGAGTAGGCTGGAACGATTAGCTGGAACAGCTCTTTTGTGGACCTGATAGTAACAGCTAATGATGATGATGATGATGATGATGAAGAAAGACTAATCTGGCTGAGCTGTCCCTAAAATAGCAGCATACAGCGCTCTGTCCCTTTATCTAAACTGACAAAAGAAACTCAGGCTGCTGACCTAACACCTATACCAGTCCTGAAAAGAACTTTTGTGTACCAAATAGCTAGCGTTTTCTCTGTCCCTACTCCACACAGGATCCTTTCCCTACAGTGACAGAAGAAAGAATGTAAAATGGCCACCGGATCGGGTGTATTTATAGGTTAGGGGGAATGTCCAAGTGTCCATGAGCTGTCATGTCTCAATTGGTTGTCCTGTAACACATGATAAACGTGTCACGAAAGGTTAAAGTTCTTGTATACATTAAACACGTAAGTCCGCCGGGGCGAACGACGGAAAAAGGCGTTCGAACCCGCGGACGGCGAAAGTCGGAAATTCGCCGCGAAACGACCGCCGGGCGAACCGTTCGGCCATCACTAGTAACCAGTAAAAAAAATTCAAGCATCGCCTATGGGGATTTTTTAATATTTTGAAAGCGTGACATTTTAGGTATCTCGGCGTAACTTCATCTTTCATGATATGCAAAAACATTGGGCTAACTTTACTGTTTTTGTTTTTTTAAAGCACAAAAGGATTTCTTTCCCAAAAAAACACGTTCTAAAAATTGCTGCGCAAATACAGTACGAGATAAAAAGTTGCAACAACAGCCATTGTATTCTCTAGGGTCTTTGTTAAAAAAACTTATATAATGTTTGGGGGTCCTATGTAATTTTCTAGCAAAAAAATTATGATTTTTACATGTAGGAGAGAAATGTCAGAATTGGCCTGGGTGGCAAATGGTTAAATAAGATATGATTAATTACTCTTGCTTGTCTGATATGCATAATTGCTTTGATTATCAAGTGCTACAATTAATCAGTACAATTTGTCAAGGATGGGATGACACTGAAGTAGAATAATAACGTATCGAACCAGACAGGACTTCAGTGATGCAGGTTTATTAAAAGCTGGGAACATACAGCTATAGGTTCAAATTATTACAAGATGCAGGTCTAATTTATACAGTTTCTTACAATGCAAACATATTAGGTACAACATGATCGGTTGCTAAGATCTACGTCAATGTAACTAACCATAAATCTGACACCTGTCATACAAACAAAACAAACTTAATTATTCCCATAATTCCTATATGTTCATTAAAGTGATTTATAACTATTTTTGTCCAATTAAAAACACCTGTGTAGAGACAATATGGCACCCAGCTGTGTTAAATCAAACCCAGCAAAATCAATCTAACAGTTTTAATGAGGGCGAAAGCAGAGCTTTGTTTGACCCTGGGCTAGCTTGTTCCTGAGATACCATTTTGAACTGTGGTAACCTCCTCTTTGGGAACCCTGAGGCAGATAAGAGCTTTCAAACACCCAGGTGCAATGAATGGAAGAAAGCTATCCTAGATTCGGCATGTTAAATTGAGAACAATAGAGCATGCTTTTTGTTGCATATACATCTTTGCTTTTTGGGTCATTTGCTTAAATGAATATGGACTCCATAGATGGTGAGAGGGAGAGAGTGCAGCCACCCAGCCTGCACAAACTAATTTGATCGTCATCTGCAAGCTAAAGGCCGTGGCTGGGGTTATAACCAACTGTTCTTTATGCTTGCCGTCTGGTAAGCAGGTCTATATTCTGGTGGTTGGGCACTCTCCTATTTGTGTGGAATCACTGTGGTGCCATTAAGAAGAAAAAGTGATTTTTATATGGACTTTTTATATGTCTTTACTTGAATGATTGGGACTTTTTTTAGTGCAGCTTTTCTTTCTTAATTTTCTTTTCACCTGTAAAAGATGTTCTTATCTTATCAGGCTGTAATTCAACTTCTGTCAAGGTTTTTCTTTTCTAATTAGCGCTTACTTAAAAACTAAAAATGAACTATCCTAATGAACTTTCGCCCAGTAAAAATATCATCATGAAGCAGAGAGGTCATCTAAAGTTCAACATTTAAAAATTAAGACTTTCTATATTTATCGAATAACATTGTATACATTAATAAAGATTAATAACTATTGCTTTACTATTGAATAATAATATCGATAAGACCACTACTGTAAAATAATAATAATAATAATAATAATATGAATTATAATTATATTATCAATACAACATATGCAAATTAATATGAATAACATTAAATATATTGGTTAATATGAAATTCTACTACAACACCCCAAAATATTCCATTGCTTTCCTACTGTGTTGGATTTGTAAATTTGCAGGGCTTTTGCCCTCATTTTATGAAAGACATTTATCTACCATCTTATATCAAATTCATATTGAGAAACATATATTGTTTCCTGTTGCTTAACTCTCTGCCCAGCCCATCTTGATGCTTCCTCTTTTTAAGCTCATCACCAGCTCTAAGACTGTAAGACCTGTTAGTTCCTTATGAAACTAAGCAAATTCTTGAATAAAAAATGGTTTACTGTTTAGCTTCTGGACTGAAACTACGGTATATCTGCTATTGGTCTTTTCACATATAATGTATTCTGTGTTCAACCAATCTACTTGGTTGCATTTAATGTAAGGACCATTCACATTCAGTCTATAGCCGTCTGACAACTTTTCAGACAAATCAAGGCTGAACCACAATATAAGGCTATAAGTAGGCAGATGCAGATGGACGTTCGCCTGTTAACATCCACTTTCATCCAAGTCCATTTATGTCCGCAGAAAAATAAAACAGAAAAGGTTTGCATCTTTTTCGGTTTTTGATCCATTTTTAAGCAAGAAACTTTTTTTGTTTATATTTTTATACACCTATTTGACTATTTTCTTCAACTAACTAAACAACTAAAAATTGGGCATGTACATGTGAAAAGTGAAAAATGGATGAAACATATACATGTGAAAAATGGATGAATACTGATGCAGAACGAACTGATGTATTTCTTTTTTTTCTGTTTTTGTGATGGAACTGACAACACTCATGTGATAGGACCCTTTAGATCAGAGCAAATGACAATGAGGAGCGGGGGGGGGGGGCTGCTTTCATGTTTTGGATCTATCAACTTTGCCCTGAGCTTCAACGTGTGTTGTGTGTGACCAGTTCTGGTCACTAGTCCTCAGAAAGGATGTGCTGGAACTGGATAGAGTCCACAGAAGGGACTGGAGGACCTGAGTTGACGAGGAATGACTGCAAACATTAAACATTTTCTCAGTGGAGAAGAGACGCTTTAGAGGAGATATAATAGCAATATACAAATACCTCAATGGTGATTCTAGTATAGGGAAGAAACTATTACATTTCAGGGAACTTAAACACATGGCCACTCATTGAAATTGGAGGAGAAGCAGTTTATTCTTAAACTACGTAGAGGGTTTTTTACTGTCAGAGTGGTGAGAATGTGGAACTCCCTTACACAAGCGGTGGTGTGAGCGGGGATTGCAGATTGTTTAAAAAAACTATTAGATGGGCATCTTAGCGAATGCAATAATCAGGCAAAGATCCACAATCACACATGTTGAACTGGATGGACCGGTGTCTTTATTCAACCTTACCAACTATGTAAACTTGAGACCACTTCTATTGCAGAGGAATGCCACTTATTCACATTTGTATGCAAACACTTTAGATATGTAAATAAAGTACTGGCTGCGTACAAAAGGTATTTTTACACCTATTATTATCAGTTCTTATCACTTCTTTTGTGGAGGAATGCCATTCTTTTACATTTGGGTGTGTGTACTTTACATATCTAAAGAATGTTCTAGCCTTGCAAAAAAAGGTATATTTACACCTATTCTTATTGGTGTACACACTGGTAAAACTTGTTATATGTATACATTTTGACAGGCCAGCTTTCTCATGGGAAGGGAAGCATAAGAACATTGTTAAATTAGTCCTACAATGAACTATATAAACGCCAATCAGCTTGCGTTATTTGTATATAGTTTATTCAGAATTTACGCTGGCATTGGACCACAAGCAAGATGCAGTGTGGTGATTACATGTTCACAACATTCGCTTTTATACACATATTTTTGGCTCATTAAACTATGGACACATATCAAAAGGGATAGGACTTTCCTATTTAACCTTTCACAATCGTCTTTTTTTTATTTTTTATAAAGGGTACAATATTTCAAAAAACATTGATAACAGCATCCACAATGTACAAAGCACAAATCAGGATACAGGCATAAGAACATTCGCATATATTAATAAATGAGTAAACATAAACCTGAGTATTTTCGTAACTAGTCAAACCATTTTGTGTTGGAGTATATAAAATTTTAAGTAAAAGAACAAAAGGAACAAAAACAGCAACAACAGACCTGATATATATAGTACTTGTTTCTACACCGAGAACAAACATATAGAAACTATATCAACCTCCTACTTACTTCCTTACTCCACCCACCTCCACTTACAGATATTCCATACCCTATCATGTCTTAAACATTAATATCACCAGAGACAGAAGTGATCCATCCTGCCCAAATTTTCTCAATTTTTTTGGGACAACCACTAGAGGCATATGGTAATTTAAACAATGGTAATGCGTTGTTAACCAGTTTCACACAGAACTGAATAGAAGGAGGGTAAGAATCTTTCCATTTGAGTGCTAAGGATTTTTAGCATAAAAAATATTATTGTAAGGTTTTTGTTAGAACTGGTAAGATCCTCCTCTTCAAAGTCCTCGAGGAGACATCTAGCTGGGCAGCAGTTATTTGGAAGGGCCAACCTCTCATCCAGAAACTGAAGGTTTGCCTTTTAGAATTTCCCCACACCGGGGCACTGCCAAATCATATGTAAAAAGTCACCTGTTGCTGCACAACAGTGGTGGCACTGAGGCAAATCTACTTTACCCATCTTATACAGACGTGCGGGGGGTAATATATGTAGGTAGTTGAATTGTATTAATGTAGGTAGTTGAATTGTATTAATTTGTCTCTAGCTGAGATCACAGAGGACAGCATAGAGTTGACCACCTCTGACCATGATTTCTCAGTTAGTGATGGAATATCAGATCTCTATTGACTCATAGCTATCTTCTCCATCCTAGGAGAGGAGGAGGTCAAGAGCAGGAGATAATATCTAGAAATAAGTTTTGAATGATTATCCTCCAACAAAACTTTCTTGAGTGTAGCAGGGGAAAGTAAAATTTCTGTCAACCCAAATTGTGTGGCCACTGCATGCCGTAGCTGCAGGTAGCAGGAAAAAAATGCCTGGGAATCTTATATTCTGACTGTAGATCTCTAAATGTTTTAAATGACTGGTCAGAAAATAATTGATGAGCATATTTAAGGCCATAATTATCCCATTTCTGCCTGAATCTTGTGTAGTTCTGGTAGTTGGGGATTATGCCAAAGACGAGCATTGGGCGATTTGTTTAACGGGGCATCTCCTATTCTGTTATTACATATAAGAAAATTTTAAATATAAAATGTTAATCAATGCCTCATAGGAGTGTACCATGGGTGGCTTGTGTAGTGACAGAGGCAATATTCAGGTTTGGAAAGAACCAATGGACATGTGTTAGCTGGGATACTAGATAGTAACACTGGAGATTCGGTAAGGCCAGAACGGCCACCAGAATGGGCAAGTGTAAGGTCTCTATGGAGATTCTGAGAGGTTTAGAGGCCCAGAGAAATTATATAAGTAGCATATTTATTTCTGTGAACATTTTTTTAGGGATATAAATTGGGGCATGCCAAAATATATATAAAAATCTGGGAAGATATAATTTTAAATATGTTGATTTGACCTAGAATATTGAGAGTCAGCTTGGACCAAGCCTGGAGATTGTTTCTCAATCACGTTGTTAAAGGGGAGAGATTATTAGAGATATAAGTATTTAGTTGCAGTTGAATCTCAATTCCTAGATATCTGAATTTAGGAACCACTTGTAATTGGACAACCGGAGACATCTTAGGAGTGAACGTAGGATCAAACGGGAAAACAGTTGATTTATTCCAATTATTTTGAACCCAGAATTCACACCAAACTGTGAGATTATATTCAATGCTGTGATTAAGGACCCTTCCGCATATGCCAGATATAATAGCATATCATCAGCATATAAAGAGCTTTTCCTCCAAAGTATTTATCCAACAGCCCCTGACAGCCCCATCTGCCCTTAATACAGCAGCCAATGGTTCTATAGCAAGGGCAAACAGCAGGGACGACAGCCGGTACCCTTGCCGAGTGCCCTGACCTATTTCAAAAGCATCAGTAATAATATTATTTACTTGTAAACGAGCCACGGGTTTTAAATATTTTACCCATGAAACCAAATTGGGTCCGAAACCCAACTGCACAAGAACTGCCAGTAAATAAGGCCAGTCAAAGACCTTATGTATGTCCAACGATACTACAATTCTAGTGTCTGGTCTAGGCCCCTCAGACTGCAAGATCTTAAACAATCAGTGTAAATTTATAACCGTTGATCACATTGGTATAAAACCAGTCTGGTGTGGGTTAATAATAGAAGTTATCACCTTATGAACATCATGGATTTATGTCTTAATTCTTTACCCTTAAAAAATGCTATAGTTTATGACTTCTTGTTTACTATTTATTTCGTCAGAGCCCTTTTGCGCTCTTTTGTATTACATTATAATGTTTAACTGTAATTCTGAAAATTGACTAAACAGATTAAAACAGAAATTATCACCTTATTCAGTCTTTTGGCAAGAAGCTTAGCAAAAATTTTGGCATCCACACTTAACGATATTTGGGCGATAGGATTAATTAATTAAAAACAATTAATGCTTCTCTGAGGCCGCGTACACACGCGGGGACTGTTCGCCCAACTTTGTCCGTCAAACAGTTTCAGCGGACAGTCCGCTCAAAATTAGCATGGACGGACTTGCCCACACACGACGAACGAACAGTCCGCTGAAACCGTGCGCGATGACGTGAACGGCACGTACGACGGGACTAGAAAACGACGTCCTATACACTGCAATGCAAACTTCGGCGTGTAAATCCTTTCTGAGCATGCGCGGAACTTAGTTTGACGAACAAGCCTACACACGAGGGGACTGTTCGCTGAAACAAAGTTTCAGCGGACAGTTTTTCGGAATTTCTGAAAAACTTTGTTCAGCAGACTGTCCGCTGAAAGCCCACACACGAGCGGACTGTCCGCCGAAACACTGTTCAGCGGACAAAGTTGAGCGAACAGTCCCCGCGTGTGTACGCGGCCTGAGAGACGCAGGGAGCACACCATTGTCAAAAGCATCACAATATATGTTATTAACCACTTCAGCTCCGGACCAATAAACACCTTAAGGACCAGAGGTCTTTTTGCAATTTCGCACTGCGCTGCTTTAACTGGTAATTGCGCGGTCATGCAATATTGCACCCAAACGAAATTTGCGTCCTTTTCTTCCCACAAATAGAGCTTTCTTTTGATGGTATTTGATTGCCTCTGCGATTTTTTTTTTTGCGATATAAATGGAAAAAGAGCGAAAATTTTGAAAAAAAAAGATATTTTCTTCTTTTTGTTATAAGAAAAATCGAATAAACTAAATTTTAGTCATACATTGAGGGCAAAATTTATTCAGCCACATGTCTTTAGTAAAAAAAATGTCAATAAGCGTATATTTTTTGGTTTGCGCAAAAGTTATAGCGTCTACAAACTAGAGTACATTTTCTGGAATTTACACAGCTTTTAATTTATGACTGCCGATCTCATTTCTTGAGGTGCTAAAATGGCAGGGCAGTACAAATCCCCCCCAAATGACCCCATTTTGGAAAGTAGACACCCCAAGGAAATTGCTGATGGGTATGTTGAGCCCATTGAATATTTATTTTTTTTGTCCTAAGGGATTGAATAATGACAAAAAAAAAAAAAAATATTTTTTTTACAAAAAGTTGTCACTAAATGATATATTGCTCACACATGCCATGGTTATATGTGGAATTGCACCCCAAAATATATTCCGCTACTTCTCCCGAGTATGGCGATACCACGTGTGTGGGACTTTTTGGGAGTCTAGTCGCGCACGGCACCCCGAAAACCAATCACCACCTTCAGGATTTCTAAGGGTGCAAATTTTTGATTTAACTCCTCACTACCTATCACAGTTTCGAAGGCCATAAAATGCCAAAAATAGCACAAAACCCCCCAAAATGACCCCATTTTGGAAAGTAGATACCCCAAGCTATTTACTGAGAGGCATGTTGAGTCCATGGAATATTTTATATTTTGCCACAAGTTGCGGGAATATTACAAACTTTTTTTTTTTTGCACCAAGTTGTCACTAAATGATATATTGCTCACACATGCTATGGGCATATGTGAAATGACACCCCAAAATACATTCTGCTGCTTCTCCCGAGTACGGGGATACCACATGTGTGGGACTTTTTGGGAGTCTAGTCGCGCACGGCACCCCGAAAACCAATCACCACCTTCAGGATTTCTAAGGGTGCAAATTTTTGATTTAACTCCTCACTACCTATCACAGTTTCGAAGGCCATAAAATGCCAAAATAGCACAAAACCCCCCCAAATGACCCCATTTTGGAAAGTAGACACCCCAAGCTATTTACTGAGAGGCATGTTGAGTCCATGGAATATTTTATATTTTGCCAAAAGTTGCGGGAATATTACAAACTTTTTTTTTTTTGCACAAAGTTGTCACTAAATGATATATTGCTCACACATGCTATGGGCAGAAGTCAAATTACACCCCAAAATAAATTCTGCTGCTTTTCCCGAGTACGGGGATACCACATGTGGGGGACTTTTTGGGAGCCTAGCCACGTACGGGACCCCGAAAACCAAGCACTGCCTTGCGGATTTGAATATAAAATGCTATAAAAAACAAACTAACCAGAGTCACCCGTAACACTTATACGGTGATCAGTGGTGAAAGGGTTAACTAGGGGCAATCAGGGGGTTCAAATTTTTATTAGGTAGTATATGGGGGTCCCTGGCGCTATATAAAAACCTGACGGGGAACCTAAATAACTAACTGGCTAACCAGCGTCACCAGTGACACTTATACTGTGATCGCTGGTGAAAGGGGGTGAAAGGGTTAACTAGCAGCAATCAGGGGGTTAAAACCATTATTGGGTAGTATATCGGGGTACCTAGCGCTATAAAAACCTGGCGGTGAACCTAAAAAAATAACTAGCTACCTAGCGACACTAGCGACACTGATGCAGCGTTCAGAAAAATTATCGCTTAGTGACACTGGCAAAAGGGGGTGATAACCCTTTCACTAATGCAGCGATCAGAAAAACGATCGCTTAGTGACACTGGCAAAAGGGGGTGAAAGGGTTAAC
Source organism: Lithobates pipiens (assembly GCF_037356315.1). Classification (NCBI taxonomy): domain Eukaryota; kingdom Metazoa; phylum Chordata; class Amphibia; order Anura; family Ranidae; genus Lithobates; species Lithobates pipiens. The sequence continues at coordinate 506,222,060 of NW_027507903.1, read as the reverse complement.
TAGCGGCAATCAGGGGGTTAAAACCATTATTGGGTAGTATATCGGGGTACCTAGCGATATAAAAACCTGGCGGTGAACCTAAAAAAATAACTAGCTACCTAGCGACACATGCAGCGATCAGAAAAATGATCGCTTAGTGACACTGGCAAAAGGGGGTGAAAGGGTTAACTAGCGGCAATCAGGGGGTTAAAAACATTATTGGGTAGTATATCGGGGTACCTAGCGCTATAAAAACCTGGCGGTGAACCTAAAAAAATAACTAGCTACCTAGCGACTGTAGCGACACTAATGCAGCGATCAGAAAAACGATCGCTTAGTGACACTGGCAAAAGGGGGTGAAAGGGTTAACTAGCGGCAATCAGGGGGTTAAAAACATTATTGGGTAGTATATCGGGGTACCTAGCGATATAAAAACCTGGCGGTGAACCTAAAAAAATAACTAGCTACCTAGCGACACTAGCGACACATGCAGCGATCAGAAAAATGATCGCTTAGTGACACTGGCAAAAGGGGGTGAAAGGGTTAACTCTAGGGGCAATCAGGGGGTTAAATCTTTATTGGGGGGTGATAGGGGGCTACCCTGGACCTAACACTAACTGTCCTGACAGTTTTTACTGTCACAACTGACACTGAATGCATTGATCAGTAAAGAAATGATCAATGCAATCAGTGACACTGTGACTGGGGGGGGAGGGGGGGCGGGGGGGGGATCGGGGGGCGATCGGGGGGGGGATCGGGGGGGGGGTTTGTGTGCCTGTGTGTACCTACATGTCAGTGTAGTGTTGGTGCACACTTACTTTTACTCTTCTCCTCGTAGTCCGGTCAAAAAGACCGCCCCGAGGAGAATGACATCACTTCCTCCTTCCTGTGTAAACAATACACAGGGGAGGAAGCTTCTCATTGGCCAGGAGCGATCCAGAGGGGGTGGCCGAAAACCAACGGCCATCCCCTCATCACGGAGCGCTCCTGGACCGAATCGGACCGCCGTAAACAGCGGGAGGGGGTCCGATCGGACCCCCCACCCGCTGGAAGGCAATCACGTAGATGTATGTGATTGTGCCTGCCTGTGCCATTGTGCTGACGTACAATGGCAATACGGCGGTCCTCAAGTGGTTAATATTGGAAAAAGCCATGCTTATGTAGTACAGGAAATAGAAAAGACAAAATAAAAAGATCTGTATATATGTATATATAGGTTGCAGCCCCCCAGCCAAGAAATCCCCACAGGGGGTTTTCACAAGTAATTAGTAATCTATGATTACTAATTACACTGAAGACGTCAATCACGAAACGCGTTCGACGGAGCCACGCACACTATGTCTTTTCCGGGTCGCCGCGAACGGTTGGAACGCACGCTGTGTATCCACCGATCGGGCCCCGAACAGCTTTGTTCAAGCCCGTAGAGGGGATATTTTTGGTCTCACCCTAGGAATCACTTGTCTGGCTCTATATTTTACAATATTGGACCGTTCGCAAATGAATGAGAGTCAACCTTAGAGCAGATGATGATTTTTTGCTGACCTTTTGTATAGGATTAGCGGTGATTCCCTGGGTAAGAGACATTTGTTTTTTAAAAAAGTCAGTTTTCTGCTGCTTATTTTATATATTTTTATATTATTCATGGGATTTTTTTAATTTATTTTTTTGGGAAATTCTCTGTTACCCCACGGACTCATAAATAATAAGTGGGAGCATAGGATAATAATTTTTTACATATATTTTTACATCTTTTGTTATACCTAAAAAAAATTCTTTGGTATATATATATATATATGGTATAAGAATAAAAGGTTTTTTCTGCCAAAGTAATTAATTAGTGCTCCCAATTGATTTAATATATACTACACTATGGAAATATTATTTTTCTCCTATGAGGAATAAACTGGATTTTTTCTGGATATGACATATGGGCCTGAGAGCTGAAACCGCATGAAGGCTGATTTAAGGGCACAGTACCCCTGTAGGGGTGTATCTTTCTGGTGAGTGCGGAACCTTGTGGGGGAGCACGCACTCACCTGAAGAATATCTTTCAAGCACTAAAGTCACCTTTTTTCTGCTGGATTTGCACGACTGAGGATCTTTTCTCATTTATTTCATTTTAGTTGTGGACACTAAGACACTAAAGACTTCTTGCTTTTTCTTTAATTTTGTCTTATTTTTTTATTTTTATTTTTATTATCTTTATGCACATAAGTGTTGATATATTTTTTTGTTTATGATAAAAAAGTTTTTCTGATATATATTCCACGCATATATATCTATATGGGATGCTGTTTTTGCACTATTATATACAGGTGATTTGGGGTATATGGTTATAGATTCTATAGCCATACTGTGTTTTTTCATATGCTTGCACTTTATTTTGATTAGTTGATTGTTTGCTGGTTTGAAAAATGTAACACATAACAGTATCTATGCGATTTTAAACGTCAGTCGCATTAAGCATCATACTTTACACTTTTTTGCACTTTTTTGCACTAAAGCACTTTTCATGGTCATTTTTCACAATTTTTTGACTTTATAATTTTGGGATGTGATAATTAGAACACACATAATTGATACAGAAAGGTTTACGTATATTAATAATCTATTAAATTGAAGCGACACCTGGTTTGTTGGAAACAACGGTGGCCTTCCTCTCTAATATCAGGTAGCACCAATACCCCATTTTTATAGATTACTAATTAGCATCACAATATATGTCCAATCGTTTTTGTGCAAGAAACTCCTTGTATGTACAATACCATTCTATCGGTTACCCATCTAACCCCCGGGGTTTTGTTAGGGTGAAGGGAGTGCATTGCTGCTTCTATTTCAGGCACAGAGATTAGAAGATCCAGCTCTGCTGCCGCCTCCTGGGACAATACATAGAGAGGGATGTGCTCTAGATATTGTTCGACCTCCTCATCTCCATATCTCACATGGGAGGAATATAAGCTAGAGTAAAACTGCACAAATGCCTTTGCTATGTCATTTGAAAATTCACAAACAGTTTGACATTTATCATAAATGCAAGGAATGGAAGCAGGTGGATGCTGAGAATGAGCTAAGTAAGCTAAAAGTTTACTATTCTTATCACTGATTTTAAAGACACGTTGGGATTGATAAAGTAATTTCTTTTGTGTCTTTTCACCTAACACTAAATCAAATTGTTGGGAAAAATCTCTCCAAATCCTAAAATTAGAGGAGGATGAACTTGTAATATATTCTACTTCAGCTGCTGTAGCGGCTTGTTCACAGTCTCGAACCTTGCACTCGCTATCTGATCTGAGTTTTTTAATAACTCCTAAGATAAACCCCCTAATAGTAGCCTTAAAAGCATCCCACATAACACAAAATGAAACTTCGTCTTTGTTTTCTGACCAAAAATTACCAATAGAGGTAGCAGATAATCTTTCGAAGCACTCCTCCTTTAACCACAATGGGCTTAATCTCCATAATTTATAGCCGCATGACTGGCCCAAGGCCAGAGTCAGCAGCATAAGGGAGTGATCCAAAATCACCCTTGGAAGATACAGAACCTCTATCACTCTGGGCAAGACATCTCTAGATAGACAGCACATATCTAAATGGGAGCTAGTATTATAGGTGGAGGAAAAGCAAGAATAAGCACGGGCATCTAGGTGTTTCCATCTCCAAGCCTCAACTAAATTATATTGTGTCATACAAGCCTCTAATGGGGCACGACATTTGGACATAGTATGAAATCTATCTATGTCGGGAGCAAGTACCGTATTCAAATCTCCCGCTAAAATAATTGGTCCTTCTGCCACCTAGAGCACCTTTGCCATCACTACCTCCCACACAGTCACCGTAAAAGGTGGTGGTACATACACCGCTACAAAAGTATGGGGGAAATTATCAATTATGAGAACCACCATAACAAACCTACCAAGCGGATCTGTAACAATAGTTTTAGGTGTGCATGATAGGAATTTAATCACCAAAACGGAGACCCCTCTAGCATAATTAGACTACATTAAAGGGTAAGTTCACTTTTACAGAAAACTCTTTAAGGTGAACTTACACAGGTCCCCATCCTCGCCCCCCTGGTGCTATTGACATGGACCACAGTAATCTCCGGTTCTAAGCCCCGGAATATCGATGCCAGTTGTCCAGGACTTAGAAATCCTCTCTGCTGAATGTCCAAAAAGTCCTTTGTCAGATGGGGCATTTTGGAGCATTCTAATTGGTAAGCGCTGTCACATGGGCAGCATTGACAAATCAACAGCCGCATAGCCCGTCCTGTCAGCTATGAAGACACAGCGTTGATGGAGAGAGGATTTATAAGCCCCAAGGATGTTGCGGCGGTCCAATTACTTTGAAACATAAAAAGTTGCAACAACCATCATTTTATTCCCTAGAGTCTCTGCTAAAAAAATAACATATATAATGATTGGGGGTTCTGAGTAATTTTCTAAAAAAAATTATGATTTTTTTACATGTAGGAGCAAAGTGCCAGAATTGGCCCGGATGGGAAATGAACAAAAATATAATATAAAAGTGTAACAAGTGTCATGCTCACTAAACAAATTTAGTGAATTGTCATCAAAAGCCAAATTAGTTATATAAACATATAGATGCTTATATAAAGCACACCTGTGTGAATAAATAAATAAATCCATCTAAATTTATAAAATACAAAAAAAAAAAAATGCATAAAAAAATCACAATGATCAATTTATACTTGTATATGTACAAGTCTGAAAGTGAAGTCAGAGACCATACACATTGAGTATCAGAGATACCAAAGACGTTTGTATTAGTGCCTTGAAGTGAGCCTTCATTTTTATACAATTAATATTATTATTATACAGAATTTATATAGCGCCAACTGTTTGTGCAGCGCTTAACAAAATGAAGGAAGACCATACATTTACATTACAATTTGGTACAAAAGGAATCGCAGGGCCCTGCTCATTAGAGCTTACAATCTAAAAAGGGAGTTCCAATTGATAAAAAAGGTAATAGCTGTGGGGAAAGAGCTGATGGAGAAAGTAAAATAGTGTATTAGTTAAAAGCAGGATAGGCTTCTTTAAAGAGGAGGGTTTTCAGGGATCGTCTAAAGATGGATAGATTAGGAGACAGTCGGACAGATTGGGGTAGGGAGTTCCAAAGGATGGGAGAAGCTCTAGAGAAATCCTGGAAGCAAGCATGGGAGGAGGTGACAAGGGAACAGGAGAGCGGGAGGTCTTAGAAGGACCAAAGAGAGCAGCTTGGTTGGTATATTGGGACTAGGTTAATGATGTAGCTGGGGGCAGAATTATGGATGCTTTGTAAATTATTAATAGTTCTTTGAATTTTATTTGTTTGGTGAGTGGAAGCCAGTGGAGGGATTGGCGGGGGGGGGGGGGGGGGTGGAGGACACTGATTGTTTGTTAAGGTGGATGAGTCTTGTAGTAGCATTCATTATGGACTAAAGGGGGGAAAGTTTATGTAAAGGTTATCCAATGAAGTGGGAGTTGCAGTAGTAGAGGTGAGAGATAACCAGGGAGTGAATTAGAAGCTTGGTGGTGTCATTAGTTAAAAAGGGCATGTTCTTGAAATGTTGCAGCGGCTAAGGTGGCATGATTTGGACAGAGATTGAATTTGGGCCTGAAAGGACAGTTAAGAGTCTAAGGTTACTCCTAGCACCCTGGCATGTGGGGACGGACTGATAGATGTGCCATTGATCTTGACAGAGAAGTCAGGGTAAGGGGCACGTGGGGGAGGAAATATTAAGAGCTTGGTTTTTAGATAGATTCAGTTTGAGGAAGTGGTGTGACATCCAGGCTGATATGTCTATTAGTAAATCAGTGATGCGTGAGGAGACTGATAGGGTGAGCTGAGGGGCAGAGAGATAGATTTGGGTATCATTGGCATATAAATGGTAGTGGAAGCCATGGGAGGCTATCAGCTGACCCAGGGAGGACATGTAGATCGAGAATAGTAGAGGTCCAAGGACAGAACCTTGGGGGACCCCAACGGTAAGAAGAGTTGGAGAGGAGGAAGTGGAGTTTTTTTTTTACACTGAAGGTGCATGAGATAGGTACGATTTGAACCAACAGAGAGTGCAGCCATGGAGACCAAGAAAATTTAGTTTTTTGCAGAGGAGGGTTTGGTCAACTGTATCAAAGGCAATGGAAAGGACAAAGAGTAAGGGTATGGAATAATGACAGTTGGTTTTGGCTGTTAGTAAGTTGTTTGTGAGTTTTAGGAGGGCAGTTTCTGTGGCGTGCTGTGGGCAAAATCCAGACTGAAGGGGATCAAGAAGGTTATTCTCAATCAGGTGGTCGCTCAGTAGGCTGTAGACTAAATGTTCAAGGAGTTTGGAGGCAAAAGGGAGTAATGAGATGGGTCTTAGGCTGTTAGGATTGATGGGGTCCAGTGAGGCCTTTTTTGTTATGGGAGTGACTACCGCATGTTTTAGAGGGTTGGGGAAGATGCCGGTAGTGAGGGAGAGGTTGAAGATATGAGTTAAAGAGTGTAGTAAACAGGGTCCAGGGGCAGGAGGTTAGGTGGGCGTTAGAAAAAAGTTTAGTGACTCCCACTATAGTAGCTGGCTTAAAAGAGGGAAGTATTGATTGTGCAGGACGACAAGGAATGTAAAGTGAGGGAGATATCTGTAGAGTGGAGATCTCAAGACCAATTGACCCAACCTTTTTTTAAGTGATTAGCAATCTCCTGGGGAGTGAGTAAGTTAGTTGGTGGAGGTAATGGAGGATGAAGTAGAGCAGTGGAGGTATAAAAGAGTTGATGAGGACTGCGTGAGAGGGTGTTAATGAGAGTGATAAAGTAGGTCTGTTTGGCAGTGTGGAGGCAGGAATGGTATTTTTGGAGGGCAGATTTATATTAGCTGAAATCTTGCTGTGACTTAGGCCCTGTAGACACATGGTCGGACATCCTGACGACAAAATCTGTCAGTTTGGTCCAAACTTCTCTTGCATACACATGGTGGCACAAAGTTGTCGGAAAATCTGATCATTCAGAACGAGGTGACGTACAACACGTACGTCGGGACTATAAACGTGCCAGTAGCCAATAGCTTTTGTTTCGTAATTTATTCTGAGCATGTGTGGCACTTTGTACATCAGATTTTTCTACACACGATCAGAATTTAAACGATCAGATTTTGTTGTCGAAAAATTTTCGATCCAGCTCTCAAACTTTGTGTTTTCGGAAACTGCAACGGAAAAAGTCAGCTGGAGCCCACACACGACCGGAATTTCCGAAACAACACAATCTGATCACACATTTTCCGTTGGAAAGTCAGAGCGTGTGTACAAGGCATTAGTCTTACGGGAGTTTGTGATAAATAGGTCATGGACGGTGGAGAGTTTGTTACAAACAGAGTGGGCATTCCAAGGGGCACAGGAGAAGGGGAGCCTGGTTCTAGGCAGAAGAGGAATAGACATGAGATTGTTTGGATTGCAGCTGCTATCAGGGGATAAGGGGTGCCGGGTATGTTGGACAAAGGTAAATGATGGCAGTCAAGGATTTGGGGAAATATCTTCAGAAGTTAGGAGAAGCAGAAGGGTGAGAGAGGTGATATGGGAGTGTGAGTTATGTGGGGAGACGTGTCCCAGTGCCCTGGAGGTTTTATTGGTATATGGGTTCAGAATTGGCAGGAGCTGATGCGTGCAGTAATAAGGTGAAGACAGGAGTGAGGATGATATATAAGCTGTGCAGTGAAGAAGATGGATGAAGGAGAGAGATTTAAGGAGAGAGGATGCAAATGTGAGAAGGAAAAGTAGGGAGTGCATGATACAGAGTGATGAGATTGAGAGGCAACCTGGATGAGAGATAAAAAAAGTTATATGGGGATTGGGAATTGGGTCATCTGTAGTCTGTTTAGTGTTCTGCAGTAGTCTGTTGTGGATTTTCGCTTTGTGCATTCGCTGATATGCTGAGCCAAAGTGTAATACTTAATCCAATATTAATACTTTATCCACAATAAAATAGATTTTATCTAAATGCTACACTATGGGAGGTCATTGTGTTTCGCCCTAACATACGGACACATGTGGCAAATGGCACCTTAAAGCGACCATTACCCCACAAATAAAGGGAACCCCAGGACTCAACCAGGACAGATGGAGACTGATTCATAGTAATCAAAAAGGCGTTTTTGTTTACCGTATTTATTGGCGTATAACACGCACTTTTTTCCCCCTAAAATCAGGGGAAAATGGGGGGTGCGTGTTATACGCCGATCCCCCACTGTTTCTAAACCTTTCTGCAGTTCTCTGCGGCTTCCGGGTATTTTCGGCCACATTTGGCCGTTCTCAGAGGCTTTCAGAAAGCCGGAAGCCGCCGAGAACAGCCGAGTGTGGCCGAAAATAGCCAAGAACGGGCGAAAATAGCCGAAAATGGCCGAGTACAGCCGAAAATACCCGAAAGTCGCCGAGAACGGCCGAGAACTACCGAGCACCACCGAGATACACAGGACATCTGCTCTGTATCTCGACGGCGCCATTTTTAAATGGCAAAGACGCTGACAAGACTGCAAATGACTGACAAGGCTGAATGGAAGGCTGCAAATGACTGACAAGGCTGTAATGGAAGGCTGAAAATGACTGACAAGGCTGCAAATGACTGACAACACTGCAATGCAAGGCTGTAAATGGCACTGATAAGGCTGCATTGATGAGCATTTAAATGTAAGTTTTTTTCCTTAAACTTCCCTCCTAAAGTTTCTTCTTTTAAATTCCCTCCTAAACTTGGGGTGCGTGTTATACACCGCCTCGTGTTATACGCCGATAAATACGGTACTCACTAAGGTGAGTGCACTGGAAGCACTTAGGTGTATCAAGGAGTGAGAAGCACACCGTTTATTCACAATTTTGTCACACAAGAATGGTTATATGGAAGCAAGTTAATTATCACATCTATTCACCATTGCATTTAAAAACTGCCAATAAACTGCCTCCTTCTACCACACTCTGGCTGCCTGTGAGAAGGAGCCCTTCCAATCTTCCTGGCTTCTTTCATGCTTTTGGATTTATCAATGGTATCACCTTTGCCCTGGGCTTTACCTTGTATTGTGTAAACTTGAGACCACTTTTGTTGCAGAGGAATGCCATTCATTCACATTTGTGTGTGAACACTTTACATATGTAAATTATATTCACCCCTATTCTTATCAGTATGTAAACTGGTTAAACTGGTTATATGTATATGTTTTCAGGCCAGATTTCTCATGGGAAAGGAACCACATGGACATCGCAATAAGCGTATATTCATTGGTTTGCGCAAAAGTTATAGCATCTACAAAATAGGGGATAGTTTTATGGCATTTTTATTTTAATTTTCTTTTTAATTAGTAATGGCTGCTATCTGCAATTTTTATCGGGACTGCATACATCTAGTTCGCCGGTCCTGCGGGCACAGTCACACTGTACACGGCAGGCGCGTGCGCCTGCTATCCCCGGCTCTTATAGGGGGTGTACAGGTACGCCCATTTGCCCACCACTGCCATTGTGCCGACATATATTGGCGTACGGTGGTCGGCAACTGGTTAAAGGATACCTAAACGCAAAAACAAACTATTGCAGTTTACTGGACATTAGATATGACAGAATTTGTTTTCTTTTTCCGTGCTTTCTTTCCTTGGTGATCCTGCCAGTAACAAACTTCCAGTTATAGAATGACAACTGTTCTATGGTCAGCTCAAATCACTTAAACATGGTTTGGTACATATTAACCTCCCTGGCGGTATGATTCATTCTGGTTTTAGGTGCTGAAAGCGGTACAATTATTTTGCATGGAAATTTGGCGTTTTATATTGTAGTCCTGTAATTCTTAGGAATAACTCTCTTAAATCTGTTCAAATCAGAGTCTAGCAGACATCCCGGGTATGATAAAGTTTATAATATAATAAAGAATAATAAAAATTATTCAATAATGTAATCAAATCCTAAAACACTGAAAAAGGGACACTTTTTGGTTGCGATTGACAATCTCCAAATTTCAGGCAGAAAAAACTGTATTTATAATATAAAAGTGCATGCAGGGCACTGCACAGACCACTAGGGACAAAGGGGGTGTGTAATTTTTTAATGCAGTACTGTAATCTGTACTGTGCGTGTTTTGTGTCTTTTTACTTTTTTGAATTTGGCGCCGATCTCTGCTCCCGTGCGCCGTAATGTCGCAGGGAACGGAGCTCGGCGGCATTCGGCACTGTGTGAATCGAGCGGAGGACAGCTCGATCACACAGCGCGGAGGACATCGCTGGATCCAGGGGACAAGGTAAGTAACTCTCCCTGTGTCCTCCCTGCATCCAACGATGCTATCCCGAGTCTGGCTCGGGGTTACCGCTTGTGTTAGTAAAATCCCAACCCGAGCCAGACTCGGGATTACCGCCAGGAAGGTTAAAGTATACCATACTGTATATAAAGCATATACAATACAGTAGAGAAGAAGTAAACCTCTTGTCCATTTAAAAAAAAAAAAGTTGCTGCCTTTGTTTCATGTGAAAAAGATTGCCTTTCACTTCCTGTTCCAAAGACACAGCAGGAAGTAAAAAGAGATCTAACCAAAGAAAGCTACATTGAAAGATTTCCCATCACCTCCTTTTTCTGTGATAACTCTAAAATGTTTTCCCATCACATTCTGTACTAAAGACAAAGGTAACGAGGGCGAATTCCCCAGAGCTGTGACACAAGCAGCGATTAAAAAAAATCTGCCAGAGGTTCCAATCTTTTCACATGCTAGCTAAAAAAATTTACTTTACATACACTTAATGTGGTACTAAAACCAGGACTTTGCATTCACTATATCTGGTCTCCCATAGAACATGCAAATGCAATTATTTTATTAAATATAAACTGCTAAATACCTTTTCTCATCAGCAGTATATAGACTTCTATCAGTGTCTAGTTAAACTTGTAGGAGTAGTTTTAATTCTGTCTGCCTGTCTAACTGTCCTATGAAACTGCAGTACTCCTGACCCGCTGTCTGGACAGTGCTGATTGGCCCTGTGCTGACCACATGCACTCACCCAAGAAAAAAAAACTCTCTAGCAATATACACCAAACTGAGCATGTGCAGAGTGATTCCAAAGGCAAAGAAGGTGCTACGGTCAATTGAAACCAAAATTGAACTTTTTGGCCTAAAAGCAAAACGCTATGTGTGGCAGAAAACTAACACTGTACATCACCCTGAACATACCATCCCCACCGTGAAACATAGTGGTGGCAGCATCATGTTGTGGGAATGCTATTCTTCAGCAGGGACAGAGAATCTGGTCAGAGTTGATGGGAAGATGGATGGAGCCAAATACAGGGAAATCTTAGAAGAAAATCTGTTATGCCACGTACACACGGTCGGTATTTCGGCCAGCAAAAGACTAATGAGAGCTTTTCGTCAGAAAATACGACTGTGTGTATACTCCATTGGAATTTTGCTGGCCAAATTTTCGCCAGCAAAAGATTGAGAGCAGGTTCTCAATTTTCCCAAAGGAAAAAGTTTCTATCGGAAATTCAGATCGTGTTTATGCAATTCCAACGTGCAAAAACTCACGTATGCTCAACTACGAGACGGAAGCTATTTTCTACTGCCTATTGAACTTCTTTTTTCTAGTCCCGTTGTACGTCACAGTGTTCTTGATGGTTGGAATTTGGTGTGACCGTGTGTATGCAATACAGCTTGTGCAAAATCCCATCAGAATTTCTGAAGAAGAAAACCATCAGAGCTTATTCCGACCAAAATTCCGATCATGTGATCGCGGCATTAGAGTCTGCAAAAGACTTGAGGTTGGGGCAGAGGTTCACCTTCAAGCAGGACAATGACCCTAAACATATAGCCAGAGCTACAATGGAATGGTTTAGATCAAAGCATATTCATGTGTTAGAAATGCCCAGTCAAAGTCCAGACCTAAATCCAATTGAGAATCTATGGCAAGACTTGAAAATTGTTGTTCACAGACACTTTCCATCCAATCTGACTGAGCTTGAGCTATTGTGCAAAGAAGAATGGGCAAAATGTCCCTCTCTAGATGTGCAAAGCTGGTAGAAACATACCCAAAAAGACTTGCAGCTGTAATTGGAGCGAGAGGTGGTTCTACAAGGTAATGACTCAGGGGGGCTGGATACAAATGCACACCACACTTTTGAAAACAAAATTTTGAAAACCATTTATCATTTTCCTTCCACTTCACAATTATGTGCCACTTTGTGTTTGTCTATTACATAAAATCCCAATAAAATACATTTTAGGTTTTTGGTTGTAACATGACAAAATATGGAAAAATTGTAAGGGGCATGACCGAAAAAGATCTGCTGACCGGCTCCCGATCAGCGCTCTCACCTAATGGCTGAGAGCGCTGATTGCAGTGTTATTGTGGGGTGGGGGGGGGGTCCCCCTGTCAGGACAGAATAGAACAGCAGGGGAGATCACTGTACAAACATACAAACATTGGATTTTTAGTACAGTGGCTCCAACCTCAGCTGTCTTTTAGTTCAGCTCCCTGTTGAACTAAAAAACTATTAGTGTATACTAGGCCTAACACAAGAGGGATTATCCTAGGAGACTTTAATGCCTTGGTTAACAACACTGGGGGAGATTTACTAAATTTAAAGCACACAAAATCTGGTGCAGCTGTGCATAGTAACCAATCAGCTTCTATGATTAATTGTCAGAGCTTAACTGAATAAACTGAAGTTAGATGCTGATTGGTTGCTATGCACAGCTGCACCAGAATCTGTGTGCACCATCTTTAGAAAATCTCCCTTAAAGCGGCGTTCCGACAAAAAAAAAATTAAAAGTCAGCAGCTACCAATACTGCAGCTGCTGACTTTTAATAATTGGACACTTACCTGTCCCAGGGTCCAGTGATGCGGGGAAATGAAGCCCTGCTTGTCTCCCCCTCCTCTCTGTGGCGACAGCATTGTCACTGCATGCGTGAGCCGTGCTGCATGCTGTGACTGGCCAGGCAATCATCTGGGACCTGTGACGTCCCAGATGATTGCAGAGAGGGAGGGGGTGAGAGGTGAACTTATTTCCGGTGCTGCGGTGCCCCAGGAGGAAGTGGGAGCTGGAACCCTCTTAAAAGAGGGTTTTTGCTTCCCCCCCTCCAAAAAATGACATGCCAAATGTGGCATGTCAGGAGGTCACCTTCCCTTAAAGCTTCCATTTTTGGGTGGAACTCTGCTTTAATGTCTCAAAGGGGCTCCTAAATATGGTAAATACCATTGGTTTAGAAGTGCTTTACAGATTTTTCCAGTTCAATCACCCATTGCTACAAAGGAGCCTATCGACTCTGGTACCCTAGTAGTACAACATTTGCTCAGGGTCAATAAACTTGACAAGGGATTTTTTATAAAATAAAAATATAGAAAATATCCATTAGAAAGGACACATCCATGTATAGTCAGTTACGTCACCGATTGGCCTCCCTAACAACCAGCGACCCTCAGCTAAACTGACACATTTAGCGGTGGTAGGAATAACACCGCTAAATGTTTCACTTCACACCGCAGCTGGAGGTCTCGACTGCATTGAAATAATGTGCAAAAACACATAAATACCGCAAAATAAAAATAAATAATCTTTCTTAGCATACTTCACTATTGGTTCCACCTTTTTTCCTTTTTGAGTACCTGTTTTATATGGCTGAGTTTTAACGTTGAAGGATCGTTTACCATATAATCTTATCAGTGAACCTGCCATCCTGTGACATCCTCTGGATATCGCTACAAGTCTGTATTGACTCCCAGACTGAAAAGCTGGGTGTCATTGTGATCCGGTGAGTGGAGACACATGTGGGGGTGCATTAGTACACCTGAAAATTCTGTCTGCAACATGTTCTCTGCATTTTTTTCATTTCAGATGTGAAGAATTCCCTACAACTTTGTGCATTAGATGTGAAGCACCTTTTTAGTTTTATATGGACTGTATGTTTTTGTTTTCACTTATCATGGGTCTTTGTCCTGTACAATGGCAGCATCACGTGACATGCTATAGCCGATCTGAGTAGTGGGCGCTCTGGGATCGGTGCCTGGTTGGTGACAGCTGGAGTCTATAGACACCAAGGCAGGGTTTGTGTCAGGCAGAGTCATCGGATGCAGATCAGAGCCTTGGTGAGTGAAGAACACTGACATCTTATTACTGTATAGTGTATAGACAGACAACTGCTCACATTGTAATGTCACTGTACCGCCTGGATGTAAGGGTCCCCTCCTCTCCTACTCTCCTCCACCTTCCTCTCTTCCCCCTCCCCCCTCCTCTCCCCTCTTCTCCCCTCTTCTCCCCCCACCTCTCACCCTCCTGCACTGGTATAGGGTGTCTGTCCATACATTGCTCCATATGCATGGATAATGTAATGCTTCCAGGGCTTATTCTCCTATGGAGGCTTCCTCCTCCTCCTCCTCCTCCTCCTCCACACACAGGACGACATGTCCAACTGTCGTTTTTTAAGATCCATCATGAATCACAAATACCTGCCTAGAGGACTTCAAGGCTTTATACATTCCAGTTGGTTGAAACTGAATTCTGACAAAAGCGGGGTAAAGGTAGTAGGTGGCCCTCCTCTAACACAATGGGGGTTATTTACTAAAGGAAAATCAACTTTGCACTGCAAGTGCACTTGAAAGTGCATTTGGAAGTGCAGTCGCTGTAGATCCGAGGGGGACATGCAAGCAAAATAAAAAACAGCATTTTAGCTTGCATATGAGTGGATGATAAAATCAGCAGAGCTTCCACTTATTTCAGATCTACCCCTTAGATTTAGAGCGACTGCACTTCCAAGTGCACTTTCAGTGCAGTTTCAAGTGCACTTGCAGTGTAAAGTGGATTTTCCTTTAGTAAATAACCCCCAATGCAACACAAGGGAGGTTATTTACGAAAAGGCAAATCCACTTTGCACTGCAAGTGCACTTAATAGTGCACTTGGAAGTGCAGTCACTCTAAATCTAAGACCCCTTTCACACCAGGGTGTTTTGCAGGCGCTATAGCGTTAGAAATAGCGCCTGCAATCCGCCCTAAAAAAAGCTGCACCATTGTTTGTAGTGTGAAAGCCCGAAGGCTTTCACACTACAGCGGTGCGCTGGCAGGACGTCAGGGAAAAGTCCTGTCAGCAGCTTCTTTGGAGAGGTGAAGGAGCGGTTTACCGCTCCTCCACCGTTGCTCCCCATTGAAATCAATGGGGCAGCGCTGTAATACCGCCGGCAAAACGCCGCTATTGTGGCGTATTTCCGGCGGGTTTAACCCTTTCTCGGCTGCTAGCGGGGGGTAAAAGCA
The DNA here is from genome assembly GCF_037356315.1 of Lithobates pipiens. Classification (NCBI taxonomy): domain Eukaryota; kingdom Metazoa; phylum Chordata; class Amphibia; order Anura; family Ranidae; genus Lithobates; species Lithobates pipiens. The sequence goes on along the minus strand of NW_027507903.1, from coordinate 506,206,844 downwards.
CCCCGCTAGCAGCCGAAATGCGCCGCAAATCCGGCGGTAAAACGCTGCTAAAAATAGCGGCGTTTTACCGCCCATGCTATGGGCGGTGTGGTATGAAAGGGGTCTAAGGGGTAGATCTGAAATGGAAACTCTGCTGATTTTATCATCCAATCATGTGCAAGCTAAAATGCTGTTTTTTATTTTCCTCGCATTTGTCCACCTCGGATCTACAGCGACTTTACTTTCAAGTGCACTTGCAGTGCAAAGTGGATTTTCCTTTAGTAAATAACCCCCAATGGATACAAAAACCCTTGGTTCATCATGAGTTCATTAATATCTATGTGGAATTACTAATAATGCCATGCAGTGTATTGTATATATTTTTGATTTGTTCTTTGACTAACTGAGGTGCACCAATTTTTCCATATATAACAACTGAACTCAAGAATGAATGATGGAATAAATTAGCACTATGAACGGTCAATGGGTGCTTTGCTTTGGACAAATATTACATAGGTATGAATGACAAAGTATATTTTGAGGGGCCCTGATTAGAGGTTCTAAAGTAGTTTTGTAAATAGAAGTAATGTTTGACATTGCATTTTAACGGAAATTAATACATTTTCTTGTTATACGGTACTTTTATTTGTAACATCTGAGAATGGGGTAGATGATGATTAGACCACTTTTTCCTTTTTATTGGGTATTACCTGCCACGTCTATTGGGTTATATTCAGTATTAAAGGTGGATGCACTGCAGAGGGTAAGTCCTGATGAGTGTGTGTAAAATATCTCAAGAATTATGTAAATACTCTTCATGGAGCAGTTGTAATCATTGTAAAATAACATTACCCATTATACTAAAGTTTTACGACCCCCTCTGTGACAAGCATCCCCCCTCCATTCTATAGCTCTCCCCCTGTCTTATCTCACTAACTCTTCTGCTAACTTTATTACCATTGATTTGTATGTGTTTGTTTTTCTCTCTTTTTTTTCTCTCTCCTTTCCCTCAGAGATGTGTTCTTTTTTTTTAACATTCTGCTTAAAAATTTGTAAATCAGTACTGCTTAGACCTTGACGAATGGGACATACTCCGAAAGCTTGTCCTGAAAAATTGTATGTTAGTGCAAATAAAAAAAGTATTACGGACAGTACTCAATTTTCTCTGTCAAAATAACATCTGTAATGTTTGAGATCTGTTGCAACATAGATAATTTTGTTCTTGGAAGATTTACTATTTTATCAACATTGAATGGGAAACTATAATAATTTTGTGCGTGTATATATACAGCTTATATAACAGTGTAAATGTGCTGTCCCCTCAAAAGAACTGAAAACACAGCCATTAATGTCTAAACTACTGGCAACAAAAGTGAGTACACTCCTAAGGGAAAATTTCCAAGTTGGGCCCAAAGTGTCAATATTTTGTGTGGCCACCATTATTTTCCAGCACTGCCTTAACCTTCTTGGGCATGGAGTTCACCAGATCTTCACAGGCTGCCACTGGTGTCCTCTTCCACTCCTCCATGACATCATTACGGAGCTGGTGGATGTGACCTTGCACTCCTCCACCTTCCATTTGAGGATGCCCCACAGATGCTCAATAGGGTTTAGGTCCGGAGACATGCTTGGCCAGTCCATCACCTTTACTCTCAGCTTCTTCAGCAAGGCAGTGGTCATCTTGGAGGTGTGTTTGGGGTCATTATGATGTTGAGACTCTGCCCTGCGGTCCAGTCTCCGGATGGAGGGGATCATGCTCTGCTTCAGTATGTCACAGACAGTATATGTTGGCACTCATGGTTCCCTCAATGAACTGTAGCTCCCCAGTGTCTGCAGCACTCATGCAGTCCCAAACCATGACACTCCCACCACCATGCTTCACTGTAGGCAAGACACACTTGTCTTTGTACTCCTCACCTGCTTGCCACCACACACTTGACACCATCTGAACCAAATAAGTTTATCTTGGTCTCATCAGACCACAGGACATGGTTCCAGTAACCCATTTCTTGGTCTGCTTGACTTCAGCAAACTGTGTGTGGGTTTTCTTGTGCATCATCTTTAGAAGAGGCTTCCTTCAGGGACAACAGCCATGCAGACCAATTTGAAGCATTGACAGGCTGTCCTCCCACCCCTTCAACCTCTGCAGCAATGCTGGCAGCACTCACACGTCTATTTCAGGAAGACAAACTCTGGATATAATGCTGAGCACAGGCACTCTTTTTTTGGTTGACATGATCCCCTCCCTTTGGAGACTGGACCGCAGGGCAGTATTTCAACATGATAATGACCTCAAACAAACCTCCAATACAACCGCTCCCTTGCTAAAGAAGCTGAGCGTAAAGGTGACTGACCAAGCATCTCTCCAGACCTAAACCCTATTGAGCATCTGTGGGGCATCCTCAAACGGAAGGCAAATCCACTTAGCACTACACTTGGAAGTGCAGTCGCTTTAAAGGGGTAGATCTGAATCGAGGGGAAGCTCTGCTGATTTTATCATCCAGTCATGTGCAAGCTAAAATGCTGTTTTTAATTTTCCTTGTATGTCCACCTCGGAACTACAGCGACTGCACTTTGAAGTGCACTTGTAGTGCAAAGTGGATTTGCCTTTAGTAAATAACTCCTATAATCAAACATTTATTATAAATTGGCATTACTTGTAGTCAGTTGCACATTTTAAAAGCCTTCTGATGTTGCTCTGATTGTCAGTCCGTGCTGTAATTGTGACTGGATTGGCTGAAGATCAAATGTAAGCCAAACACCAGTGCTGCGGGTTGGCAGCTATTTAGTTCCATCCTTGTTACAACAAAGAAAAGCAAGGGTCCTATTATTTACTGACAGTTTCCTGCTAGACATCTTCCCAAATATTCATTAACCTCTATTTCCCCATCTGTGGGCTGTGTAATGAATGCATTACTACAGGAAAAATGCAAGGTGGGAACAAAAATCCTTGCACATAAAGGATATCTAAACCCAAGAACAAAATATAATATACTGCAGTTTACCAGATTTCACTTCAGCATAAATGAAATTACAAGGATGCTGAATTTCTATTAGAATCAACATGGATTTGCAGAAAATGTACTTTGATGGTACACTCACAAGACAGTTGCCTCAAGGAAATTAAGAGGAACTTTAAGTGCCCATTCACACCATGGGCAGAGATTTTCTACACAGAAAAAAAACTCAACATCAACATTGTGGTATGAACAGAGCACACAGAGAACAATCGTTTTCTCTGCACCATCAGAACACAGTAGCACAATGGAAGTGATTCTCCCATCCACAGCGAGTGTGTGGATGGGAGAATCCAGTAATTTTCTTGTGCTCAACCTGCTGGTTGAAGAAATAAAAATGGTTCATGTATGGCCAGCTTTACTTTATACCTAAGTGATGTTTATCAACTCATTTGTATTGTTCTACTTTGTTTGATGTGCAAAGAGGTCCTGGCAACTCATTTAAATAAGGCTTCTGGTGCTTAGATGTAAGCAATTCACAGGTGGAGGTCATAATGGAGGTGAAACAAAAGAACCAAGGTAATTACTATAGCACTTTTGTGCCAGAATGGACTACTGCCTAAGGGTCCTTTCACACGGGGCGGATCAGTTCTGATCCGCCCCGTGGATGTCCGTTTGCTCAGCGGGGATCACTCCGCCGATCCCCGCTGAGCAGGGAGATGACAGGTCTGTCTCCGCACACTGTGCAGGGACGGACCTGTCACAGCGCCGCTCTCCCCTATGGGAGATCGGATGACGACGGACCGCAGTGCCCGTCGTCATCCGATCCGATCCGCAGACGGATGGAAAAATAGCTTTTTCCTCCGTCACACTTTTTCGGATCGGAGCGGGTCGGATGTCAGCGGACATGTCACCGCTGACATCCGACGCTCCATAGAGCTCTATGGAGCACCCGTTCAGGTCCGCCTGAAAAACTGACAGGCGGGCCTGAACGGGACGTTAGTGTGAAAGGGGCCTAAGTCCAAACCCTTTGATGATTAAATATTTTATTTTCCCTTTTGTTAAAGCATATGCAAAGACAAATTCATATATCATATAAAATCATGTATTCATTTCTACATTAAATCTCAATAATTTGTACTCTACTCCTATTAATTTAAATGTTGAAGTTTGAAAACGTACAGTACATTTTGAAAAATCCCCACACATTTATATACTTGATTTGTGACACGTAGAGGTTTATTTACTAAAGGCAAATCCACTTTGCACTACTAGTGCACTGCAAGTGCACTTGGAAGTGCGCTTGGAATTGCAATCACTGTAGATCTGAAGGGGACATGCAAGGAAAATAAAAAAACAGCATTTTTACTTGCACATGATTGGATCATATAAATCAGCAGAGCTTCCCCTAATTTAGATCTTCCCCTCAGATCTACAGCGACTACACTTCTAAGTGCACTTCAAGCGCACCTGTAGTGCAAAGTGGATTTGCCTGTAGTAAATATCCCCAATATGAGTTGATTTACTAAAGAGAAAGACTGTGCACTTTGCAAACGGCAGTTGCACTCTGCAAGAGTGGTTGCTCCAGAGCTTCGTAAATAAGCATAAGTTCTGCTGACTTCCATCATCCAATCATGTGTAAGCAAAATAGCTGTTGCTCCAAAGCTTAGTAAATGAGGTAAATCTTAATTTTTGAAAGAATACCCAATCACTTACGAGGAAAAAAAAACAGCATTTTTGCTCGCACATGATTGTGAGAGTAAAAGATCTCAAATTAGGGGGAGCTCTGCTGATTTTATCATCTAATCATGTGCAAGCAAAAATGCTGTTTTTTTCTTTTCCCTGCATGTCCCCCTCAGATCTACAGCAACTGCACGTCCAAGGGCACTTGCAGTGCATTTGTAGTGCAAAGTTGATTTGCTTTATTAAATAACCCCTGATGCATCATATCTGCTTGCAGGCAGCAGGGTACTATGAGATATTCTTATAAATGGAAAGTAAGCCAAAGGAATGTGCAGAGGAGAAGCTGCAAAGAATGCAGGGAATGTAGGAAATTGTTGAAAAAGCTAGCCAGCAGATAGGCAGCAGGCCACACTCATTACTTAAAATGGAAAATTCCTATCAAAATACTTACCGTAATTTTCCTTTCCTGATGGACTCCATGGCAGCAACGTGTGGGTTAAGTCCCGCCTCCACTACCCATAGGACACTACTCCCATAAATCTTTGCTCCCTGCCCCTGGCCGTGTTCGGTAACTAGCCTACTCCAGCCATTTGGGAGGGAACTCCTGCTGCCATGGAGTCCATCAGGAAAGGAAAATTACGGTAAGTATTTTGATAGGAATTTTCCATTTTACTGACAGACTCCATGGCAGCAACGTGTGGGAAATAACTCGCCAAACACACCCGGGTGGGCAAAAATGCTGAACAAAAGATTTATTTAACACTGTCGGCCGACAGGACTTTCAAACCAAAATCAACAGAGGATAAGGAAGCTGGCTCAACACAATAGTGAGACATGAAAGTATGAATAGAAGACCAGGAGGCCGCTCTGCAGATTACATCAGGTGCAACGTGGCGCGAAGCCGCCCATGAGGTTGAGAGACTTCTGGTAGAGTGAGCTGTAACCGCCTCAGGAGGAGCCAAGCCCTTCTCTCTATAAGCCCATTGAATTGCCTGAACCACCCAAGCAGCGATGGATCTAACGGAGGCCTTGGCGCCTCTACTTTTCCCGTTGAATAGTACGAAGAGGAAGTCAGATTGACGAAAAGAAGCTGTAATATCCAGATATTGTTTTAGAGTAACTCCCAAATCGAGTGGATGTGGATCTTGACTTCCAGCAGAATTGAAGGTAGGAAGAGTGATTTCCTGGTTTTCATGGAAAACAGAGGTCACCTTGGGATTTGTCCCCAACATCGGAATTAGGACCACCCTATCTGGAAAGAAGGTGAGAAAAGGTTCCTTTGTACCTAGAGACTGAATTTCGGAGATTCTCTTCGCCGAAGTTATGGCCACCAGAAAAGAGGTTTTAAGGGTTAATTCTCTGATTGAGAGCGTTCTGTCAAGTTGAGAGAAGAAATCTAGAACCAATGGAAGGTCCCATTTGGGGAATCTAGGCTTCCTTTGTGGCCTAAGCCTGACTTCTCCTTTGAAGAATTGTTGGACCAAGGGATGATTGGCCCATGCGACTCCAGAAAAAGCTGAAATTGCTGAAACCTGGACCCGGAGAGAACTAACCGAAAGGGAGATATCCAATCCTGATTGCAAGAAGCTTAAGACGTCCCGGACTGTCAGGGTATTACAGGAACTGGACCTTGAAGACAAGTGATCTGCAAACTTCGCCCAAATTCTCTCATATACCCGGTTAGTACTGCTTCTTCGAGCACTAAGAAGAGTGGGAATGACTTCTTCAGGACAGCCTAAAGCCTTCAACCGTCCCCTTTCAAAAACCAAGCCTTTAGGCGCAGGTGATCCGGGCAAGGATGTAATCTCGACCCTTGAGACAGAAGGTCTGGCCTGGATGGTAAAGGAATTGGATCCCTGACACTGAGGAGCATTAGAAGCGGAAACCAGGGTCTGTTGGGCCAATAGGGAATTATGGCTATCACTTCTGCTGTCTCTGACCTGAGTCTCCTCAGGAACTGATGAATAATAGGAGTTGGGGGAAAGGCATAGGCCTTGTGGAACCACCATTTCTCTGTCAAGGCATCCACCCCGTAGGCTTGAGGATCCCTGTACCTTGAATAATACTTCTCTAGTTTTTTGTTGCAAGGGGAGGCAAACAGGTCGACTTCTGGGGAGAGCCCCATTGTCAGGATCCAGTTGAACACTTCCTCGTGGAGAGACCACTCGTTGTTGTCCAGAAGTATCCGGGAAAGAAAGTCTGCCTGAACGTTCTGAATCCCTGGGACATAAGATGCTGTCAGATCCTTCAGGTTCCTCTGAGCCCAGGTCATGATCGGTTCCACCTCCTGGAGAAGGGATAGACCTCGGGTACCCCCTTGCCTTCTTATGTACGCCACTGCTGTTGTATTGTCTAGCCTGAGTGAGACCGAGGCTCCTGAAATCAGATGCCGAAAGGCTAGCAGAGCTTGAAAGGCTGCCCTTAACTCCAGGATGTTCGACACCGTCCCTCTGGAGGGGAGAATCCAGGTGCCCTGAGCCACTTCCGCCAGACAGTGGGCGCCCCAACCCCTGTTGCTGGCATCTGTTGTTATGGTGACCCATGAGATGGGGAGAATGTAATGGCAGTTGCAGAGATTTTCCCGTTGGAGCCACCACAGAAGGGAATTCCTCATGGATAAGGTGATCCGAATCAGCTGGGTTTTGCTGCCTGACCATTGATGAAGGAAACCCTTCTGAAAGGGCCTCATCCTCCACTGTGACCACCTCACCATCGGGATTGTCGCTACCATAGTGCCTATAATTTTCAGGCACTGGAGAGCCTGGAGATGAGAGGCAGAGAGGGCTGGACGGATTCTGTCCCTGACCACTGACAACTTCTCTTCTGGTAATGAGATGGTGCCTCTGACAGTGTTGAATAGGGCCCCTAAGAACACCAGCCGCTGAGATGGGACCAGCTGGCTCTTCTCCAAGTTCAAGATCCACCCGAATTCCTGTAGGGTGGAGATGACCTGCTCTCTGTGTACCAGAAGTTGATCCTTGTCTTGAGCCAACAACAGAAGGTCGTCTAGGTAGTGATGTAGACGAATCCCTTTGGTTCTCAGAAGAGCTACCACTGCCAACAATACTTTTGAAAATAGGCGTCCTTGAGGTCTATGGAGACCATCCAATCCCCTGCTTGGACAGATTGTTGAATTGTGGATAAAGACTCCATCTTGAATTTTTCTTTTTTGATAAAACTGTTCAAGTGGGTTAGATCTATGACCGGCCTCCAGGCCCCGCTCTTTTTCCGGACCATAAACAAAAGAGAGTAGATTCCCATGCCTCGCTGAATGACTGGAACATGGATAATGGCGCCTTAAGCCAACAAAGATTCCACGTAGGCTAGAAGAATTAGCCTTTTTTCGTCTGAGGCCGGGAGAGAGGTGGGGACCCATCTGAGTCTGGGAGATTCCTTGAAGGTCCAAACATGACCTGAGGAGACGGTCTTGACGGTCCAGAAGTCTTGGATCGAGGCCGCCCAGACATGGCGAAAGTGGAAAAGACGAGCCCCCACCTGCCCTGTCTGAGCGGGCCCAACCTCAAAAGGATTTAGTTGGTTCCCTCTCTCCCTTCAAATCACTTTTTGTAGATTTTTTGAAAGAGGATTGTCTTGATTTCCAGGACCTGGAAAATTCACGGCCTGGTCTGTAACTGCGAGCTTCCCTGGCTCGTTCCTGGTACTGTCTCTTTGGAAAAGACCTTCTCTGGGCTTGCAAACGCCGGTCCTGGGGGAGGAACCCCGACTTCCCACCAGTGGCTCGGGTAATAGCCTCATCCAACTTATTGCCGAAAAGGGAGGACCCTTCAAAGGGGATGCGGCACCATACTTGTTTAGAGGCTGGGTCTGCCAGCCAGGGGCGGAGCCAAAGAGCCCGTTTAGCCGTAACAGAAGAAAGCATCACCCGAGCCACCAGGCGTATAATGTCGATAGAGGCCTCCCCAAGAAAGGCGGAGGCCAGCCTAAGCTCTTGGATAGGGGAGCTCTTAGCTGTATCTTCAGAGATATTTCTAAGTGTCTCATCTACACTATCTGTCCATATCTCCATTGCTTTGGACATAGCGGCCAGAGCTAGCGCTGGCTTACAGGCCATTCCTGCTGTGAGATACACTCTCTTCAAATCAGCATCAATTCGTCTGTCCAGAACGTCCTTAAAAGATCCGGTATCCTCTAAGGGAAGAGTGACATGTTTCACCAACCTCATGACTGCTGCGTCTACTAATGGCGCTGACTTCAAATGCTTCACCTCTTCTTCATTGAAAGGATAGAGTTTCGAAACCTTTGATAGCATGGAATTTTTCTTCTCCACCTTGCCCCATTCATCTGTGATAATCTCACCTAGCTCAGAGATAAAAGGAAAATTAATCCGTTCCTTCTTTAATTGCTTAAAGAATTTTCTTTGTTTGGAAGGAGCAGCCACAGAATCTTCCCAGTTCAGTGTCTCTCTAACAGCTCTGACCAGAGGAGGCAGTAGAGCGAAATCAAAGCCCACACAGGGATCACTTTTATCAGAGTCACTGTCAGATATGGCAGCTGAGGGGTGGCTATGCGCAGAGGATTCCCAAGTATCCTGCAACTGAGTCTCCCTTCCTGGAGAAAGTGGCGGCTCTGCCGGGGGAACATAGGACTGGCCCTCAATATTTCTGAGGGACTCCTTAACAACTTTTTCCACCAGGGTTTTAAGTTGTTGATCCGCGTCACCCCTTTCATTGGAAGCCTTGGCGTAGCAAGGGTCGCATAAAGATTTTCCTGCCGGTACAAGAGCTCTACACCCCCAACAGGCACTAGCTGAGTGACTAGATTGAGTCCTCGAGGAGTGCGATCTTTCTTCACTACGGTGTCCTGATCTTGAGGAGGAACCATAATGTTTAGATTTGGAAGAGGAGTGCTGGTGATGCGACTTGGAGGAGTCACTCCCTCTATGAGAGCTGCGATGCTGTTCTGACCTGGAAGGGCTGAAAAAGGAACAAGACAAGAAACCACAAGAGACAAGACATCAGGACAGAGCTAACAGATAAATACCCCTCCCCCACCAGACCTTCAGGTGATCATTAGAAATACCTTTTATGAGAGGGCTGGCCACAAGCAGGCGGTAAGGAATCCATGTCCTCAGCGATATCCATACGCGCTGAAAAGATGACAAGGGATCAGTGCAAGGGACAGGGAAGGGATAGCCTCCCTATCCCAGAATGCCACTTACCAGTGGATGCAACACAGAGGCAGGGGGAAGTCACCGCAACAGCCCGCAAGCATTCCCAAAGCTTGCAGACAAATTCCACATTTAAATAGCCCGCCCCTGTGATGTCACCGCCGTGCCTGTGCGCATGCGCGAAATAGCGGCAATTTGCCGCTATCGCGCATGCGCGAAACCAAGCATCGATCTCAACCGCGTTCGCGCATGCGCAGTACGGCCGAAAACGCAAACCCGGAAGTAGAACGGCGGCTGGAACGCGGAAGAACCAGCCGCCATGCCTGCACATACAAACAAACAGAAACAAACGAAGACAGATAATAAGATACAAAAACTGCTGCCATAAAGAACTTTTAGAACCTCTCACCACTCCCACCACGATCGATCACTCGGCCGAAGATAAGGTAAGATGACACCGGACTTTCCAGGGGGCAAAACAGGTCACCTGCTAATAGCTGGCTATCCGACCAATGCGCAGCCTGCCTGCCAGTGGCCAGGACATGGGCTTCTTCACAGCGCCTCTTCCACTGCCCACTCCATACCCTGCTAATAGCTAGGGCTTAGCGGAGTAATGCGACTTTCCAGACCCAGAGTCGCAGACCGGCCGACCTCGATCGTGGGGATGATAAATCTTCAGGTAGGAAGACCACTTCTGGGTCCTTCGGAGGAGGACAAAAAAAGAACACGGCCAGGGGCAGGGAGCAAAGATTTATGGGAGTAGTGTCCTATGGGTAGTGGAGGCGGGACTTAACCCACACGTTGCTGCCATGGAGTCTGTCAGGAAAAGGAGATTTTTCAGGTAGGCTTATATTGGATTGTCAAAAAGAATATTTGTTTGTATAGCTATTACAGTGCTGATGTTTTAAAATGAAAGTGTAAGCTGTGCCTTTCAAACTCATTTAAATGATTCTAAACTATTTAAAGTGGAACTTTAGTCCCTTTTTAAAAAAAAAGATGGACAGGCAAGAATTTTAATACAAAACAGACATGCTTTGTCTCTTCTGCATTAAAGTTACTTACCTGCCTGTCTGTTGCTGTACAGAGAGCCACGCATGCACAGACCAATGTACAAATTTGGGAATGCCGAAGCTACAGCGCAAGTGCGGGAGAGACGCCATCCCCACATGGTCAATGACACTCAGAAGCCGGCTGCCCAAAGATGCGGCCAGACGGGGAGCTCGGTGACACTGCATCGCTGGATCCTAGATGAAAAACTAGAGCCTCTATTGATATAGATTACATACAAAGTAAGCATGGTATAACATCATCCAATTTAGAAGAAAAAGGACTGGGGGATCAGTTCCCACCCGATCACCCATAAAGGGGATTTTTAGAGGACTATCACGGTACCAACTTATACAGTGTATACTCAAAATTTGATTAAAAAAAATTCCATTCTTTATTGGTACAAAAAAACTATAAAAACAGGATATCAAAATACGTAATGCTAAACATCATAAAATGTGCATGATAACAATCCATGTATATCACCAGCATTCATGTCCCCTGCTAAGGAGGATCAGGATTTGGTGGATTCCCATGGATATCATTGTTCTCAACAAGTTTTGCGGAATTCTTCTGCTTTATTGGGAGAATCTCTGTAATCAATAATTAGGATAATAAATGCCAGGTACTACAGTATCACAATGTATGGCAATATTCAACAATAAAGTAGATAAAGAGGGGAAAAAAGGTGAAAGCGATGTCACTTACCTGGGACCCAACCCTAACTGGAGTCAAGACACCACCGAGGTTCCTACACAGAGGCTAAGGAGGACGTGCAAAAAATGGACGGATGTCTATATTGGATAATAACAATTTATTAGTGGAGAATATATAACTATAAAGGGCCAATTGGCAACAAGGGAAAAAGAATAGGATAGGAGGGGGGAAGGGGGGGAAGAGGGGAACGAGGAGAGGAGGGGAAAAGGGGACAAAGGGGAGGGGGGGGGAGAAAGGGGGAAGGGGAGGAGGAGAGGGAGGGGAAGGACGGGACAGGAGGGGGGGAGCGGAGGGGGGAGGGGAAAGTGAGGCCAAATGGATATCAAAAATAGCTGACCTTGTATAGGACAACAGTACTACTCTGGGTCCGGGGTAGGGGAAATTTTAATTTGGTAAAGATCACAGCCACAATAATGTATCCCAGTTGAGGTATAGAACTGATAAACTGGTAACTGGTCAATACAGGGAAACGGAATCCCTGATGCCTTGAGGCCTACAATACAAGTGGTAAGGAAAGAGGATGATATATAAATCAGTCATCTAACATCTTGGAATGGACATGGCTTCTCATCCCTTCCCCTTTCCCCCCTCCCATTCCCCCTCTTTTCCTCCCTTCCCTCCCCCTTTTCTCTCTCCTTTTTTCCCACTTGTTCCCAATTGGCCCTTTATGGTTATATATTCTCCACTGATACACTGTTATTATCCAATATAGACATCCGTTCATCTTTTGCACATCCCCCTTAGCCGCCGTGGGGCAACCTTGATGGTGTCTTGACTCCAGTTAGGCTTGGGTCCCAGGTAAGTGGCACCGCCCTCCCCTTTTTGCCCTCTTTATCTAGTTTATTGTTTAATTTTTCCATACGTTGTGATACTGTAATATCTGGCATTTACTATCCTAATAATTGATTACAGGTATTCACCCGATGAAGCAGTAGAATTCCACGAAACTTGTTGAGAACAATGATATCCATGGGAATCCACCATATCCTGATCCTCCTTAGCAGGGGACATGAATGCTCGTGATATACATCGATTGTTACCATTCACCTGTTATGATGTTTATCATTACGTTTTTGGATATCCTCTTTTTATAGTTTTTTGTACCAATAAAGAATGGGGTTTTTTATCAAATTTTGAGTATACGCTGTATAAGTTGGTAAAAACATAGTCCTCTAAAAATCCTCTTTATGGGGGAACCGATCCCCCACTGCTTTTTCTGGATCCTAGATGAGTATTGTTCCACTTTAATTACCTGTTCTTAACACAAAGAAATACCTTCTTTTGCTGTCAGCCTCCCCGAATCTCAACATTCCTTTTTTTAGCTGCTGTGATTTAACGCCCTGTTAACAGGTGGCTACATTCGTGCTCCCACTGTAGATGGACTAGGGACTATCAACCATTGGATTTGTAGTGTGCATAGAGCAATGCATTTGACCACAACTAATATTGTGATTTAGAGATTAGAAAACACAGTATGAAACAATTTAATGAAAAATAGATTACTGTGCAATTAATTAGCAGATGTGTATGGATTATTTTAGGAGAATAGTGATATTGCTTAGTGCCAATTTAACATCTGAAAATGTACTGATATTTCATTCTAAATCCCTGTACACACGGGCCATATGCCACCCTGTTTGGCTGGTTTCTGTTAGACAAGCATGCTGGAAAACCAGAAGCTGACCAGCTCCTGATCATCACTCTCACTTAATGGCAGATAGCACTGATCGTGTGTTCTGTTGCGGGTGTCCCCCTGGCTGTATGCACATATGGCAATAGGTCTCCCAGCTCTGGTCCCAGGACACAGTGGTTCTCTTTGATTCAGTCTCTCAGCTCTGTTGTAAGCACCCTCACCCCCAAAGTTTGCACAGCTCCAGCCCAGCACTCAGGAATCCAGTCCCCATACAGGTCCTCAGTAGCTCTGGCTCAGTTCTAACAGGTTCCCTCTCATTCCCCATGCCAGCCATCCAGTGAATTTCCTGGGAACAGACTGATCTCCTCTTTTGGTGATTAGGGAATCCTGGGTATTGAAATCCAAAATGCCATAGCCTCCACTGTACAGCGTTCCTTTAAAGTGGTTCTAAAGGCAGAAGGTTACATAGCCACAGCTGTGAAGATAAAGCGTGGGGTGGGACAAAGCTGTGATTTGTGTGTCATTGGACACACAAAGATAGCTCAGGAATGAGCATGCATGAGTGCACTTGGTGGGGGGGGGCGGGAAGCAGGAGCGCTGGAAGGGGACCCCAGAAGAGAAGGATTGGGGCTGCTCTGTGTACAAAAAGAAAGTGTTCACTTCAGAATTACTTAAAGGACTATATGTCCCAGTGTCCTTTGCAGCAGGTCCTCTCCACCGTTGACTGTCTGAAAGCTGCTGCGGAAAGGAGGCAGGGGGAAAACAGCAGGAGAGAGTGGGGGAAGGACACACAGCCCGCTCTACTCACACAGCAAGGAAGCAAGGGGAGAGAGGCCAGCTGAAAGATAACAGCCCGGCACTCCTCTCAGCCAGTGTATCGTCAGATTAGGCGACCCATCAGATTTTGTAACGGAAGTGATATTCTGTCGCAGCCATCTTGCTACACCCCACATTCGTCCACAGTAAGGATAGAGTGAGAAGGCGGCAAGCAGACATCTTGTTACACCCAACGTAGTCTTGCATTTCACACTGATTTTTAACAGTAAACTGAACTTGTATAGTGAGATACAGTATTAAGAAAGCCGTCGGACTGTTTAGATGTTGTATTTTAAAAGCAACGGCAAGCCTGCTGATTTCACTGGTTTGCTAATCTGACAGAACACTCTGCTTTGAAAAATCAACATCAAAACAGTGTGAGGGATTTAAAAATACTTAAAAATACTGAAATTTCACTATATAATCTCAGTTTACTGTTAAAAATAAGTGTGAAAGGCATGGGTGTAACGTGATGTCTGCTTGCCACCTTCTCATTCTAGCCTGACAGTGAACAAGTGCGGTGTGTAGCAAGATGGCAGCGCTGAAACGTCACTTTCGTTACAATGTTTGACGGGTCGCCTAATCGGACGAAACACCGGCAACACAGTAGAGGCTTAAGAGGAAGTAAACCCTGATGAGTTTACTTCCTCTTTCATTCCCTGCAAAGGCAAAGCATAATGGACTACTATGCATCGCATAGTAGTCCATTATGTGTCACTTACCTGACACAGGAGCCAGCGAAGTCGCCGCTGTCCCCTGTAGTCCGCCGCATCCATCTTCTTGGTGGGGTCTCGCAGCTCCGCCGCTGTCATTCGGCGAAGCCGCGATGACGTCACTCCCGTGCGAATGCGCACGGGAGCTGACACGCGCGGCAGCTCCGTCGTTGAGAATGCCGCGCTCAGTGCGCTTGCGCGCCGCTGTCTACGGCGCATGCGCCGTAGACAGCGATGCCTGCTTTCGGGCAAATATCTCCTAAACCATATAGGTTTAGGAGATATTTCTTGGACCTACAGGTAAGCCTTAATCTAGGCTTACCTGTAGGTCAAAGTGGTTTGTAAGGATTTACAACCACTTTAGGGAGGAGGGGAGAGAAAGTCTGCAGCACTAGTCTAGCCAGCAGGTACCTGGCTACATCTATAAATATTTTCTACTTTTGTTCTGGAACGTTATGTGTATGACACATGATGTTAGGTGTATTCATCATGAAATCATAGTGTAAAGAACCAGCTTTTTAAAGAAGGAACATTAAAAAATGATAATGGACCTTTCTAGGAGGTAGATTAATAAGACAACCAAAAAAGTCCAAGCACTAACAGAGCAATCAATCACTGTTTAATAACACCACTGTGTACAGGCAGCTGAATATCCACTGCTATATGAGATTCAGCATCTCCCATCTTCCTTCAACTTGATGTTAATAAACCAGTCTCTGTCTATATTGACATTATTTTCTAAATTAAAGTAGAATTAAAGGCAATTTTTTTTTCACTTGGCTAGAGTAAAGAAGGGTTATAGATCGTGTAAGGTTACTTTTTGCCATCTGCATCCCATTGGGGAGGTCTCCCTTCACTTCCTGTCTCATAGCCAAAACAGGAAGTGAGAGAAAACCCCACTAAAGTGGGGGAATCCCTGGTTATCACCAGGGTCACCAGAGCTAGTGTCCCCATTTGAAGATATCTCCACTATCCAAGTTCTGGGACAAAAATGTGAGTTTTTTATTTTATTTTCAGTGATAATGGTAAACATGATAACAGAAAGGTTGAGTCTCCGTAACAGGGGCAGAAACAGCAATAAAAACTTGACAGATGTTCTATTCCTTTTACACTTCATCCCAAACATTTTTTTTTAATTGCCATTAGTTATACTTTAAGTTTCTGCTTGTAACTATGACAAAGTTTAGTTACAAAGGAATACATTAGTTACTTATGCAGAAAATAAAGTTTTGTTTTTTAAGTGTATTTTATAATAGCATGGTTGAAAAACCAATAAACAAGATGAATGAAAATTTTTACATATGAATTATAGAAAACAAGTAAAATAAAAGTTGTAAAATAGCTTATAACCCTAGGCTAGGGATGACTAGGGTTAACCATGTTTTTTTTTTTTACAAAAATCTAATAAGATTTTATGTACATTTAACATATGTTATGCATGCTCTATTTAACTGTAAAGGATTCCCGTGTGTGGACATCCAAAAGCTCAGAGGGTGCTGCTGGGTGCCGACATCTTGGATGTCAGCAGCCCCAGCAGACTCAGTCCTGTCACTCATATGACTCAACAGTATTTTTCTTCCCTTCTTCCCCAGGATCTACATAAAACCTTATATATAGGTAGGTGAAGAGAGGGGTGGACAGTAAAGACAGTAATTAGACACTCTCAGAAAAGGAGAGGGCTATAACATGTATGGAGGGAGGCTGCTGTACTAAAGGAATCAACTCTACATGGGATTGTCATATTCCAAGGCACATTGCAAGTGAATAAACAATAATTTGTGGAAAAAAAAGATACTGTAAGTGAGCATTTAAAGTACGTGATTGTTTTCTGTGCTTTTACCAGAAATCTTTTTAGGTAGGTGACAAGTTCTTCTTAAAGTGTAATTCCACTCAAAACCCTAACTAAACCTAAATCTATACCCACCCCATTCTAAGTCTATTCTATCTACCCTGTAAAAGGAAAGATGTGTATACTAACCTATTCTGAAGTTGCTCTGGTCCCATGATCTCAGTCTGTAGCATCGGCTTCAATGTAAAGGAGAGGCAGCAACAACGGCTGCAAAGCCTGGACAATGATGTCATGCATAGACTTACTATGGTACATCTGTTGTCAGCTCTTCCTCCTTTACACTGAAGTCGGCACTGGGACCTCATCATATTACTGGACCTGAATGACTTCAGAATAGATAAACATAGACTTCTTTCCTTTTACAGCATAGGCATGTGCATAGGGTGCGCCAGGTGTGCCTGGTCACACCCTAATCACCCCGTTTGGCGCAGATACCCCCTGTTTAGGCCCCTGATATTTCACCAAATCCCCCTAACAGAGTTCATAAAAGAATTGTAAAAAAATTTAAAAAAAAAAAAATTGTAAATAGTAATCAAATATAGAATAATAAAAATAAAAACTACTGACACCTTCCATTTCACTGCTGACACTAATCTCTGCGATACTGACTCTATCCACTGCTCTACTGACACTGTCAGTATATATACACATGCATACGGATATGTGTTTGAGCTTTTGGGTGCACACTCTAATAGACTGTGCACACCTATGTTTTACAGAGTGATGAGAATAGGCTTAGAATGGGGGAGGGAGTAGATTTTAGCTTAGTTAGGTTTAGACTGGAATTACACTTTAAGAATTTGCAGCATATAAATAATTCATTTCTGCTATCTCACAACTGCTATCAGCCTGTCAGAGATCTAGACTGCCAAATACTTTACAGAAATAGGCCCAGATTAACTGACTCCCTGCATTCCAGGAATCCGAGGAGTAACTATCTATTCAAACAATATTTCTGCAAAATAATTTGAGCAAAGCAGACCTGTTTTGTTTAAGGATACCTAATATTTGCACACTAACACCTAAGAGTCTATTTATCAATGTTTTCACGCAGGATTCAAAAATTTTCCCCTGGGCAAACAGCTAAATAAACAGATGAATTTCATATTTGGGAACGGTGTTACCTGTCAAAGATTTATAATTCTGGCTATCTGGTTCTGAGATTTATACTACTGTGCAAAAGTTTTAGACAGGTGTGAAAAATGCTGTAAATTAAGAATGCTTTCAGAAAGTGTTAATCATTTGTTGTTATCAATTCCAATTCAAAAGTAAATTACAGAAGACAAATCCAAATCAAATCAATATTTGGTGTGACCACCCTTTGCCTTCAAAACAACATCAATTCTTCTAGGTACACTTGCATTAAGTTTTTGAAGGAACTCGGCAGGTAGGTTGTTCCAAACATCTTGGAGAACTTCTGTGGATGTAGACTGCCTCAGATCCTTCTGTCTCTCCATGTAATCCCAGACAGACTCGATGTTGAGATCAGGACTCTGTTGGGGCCAAACCATCACTTCCAGAACTCCTTGTTCTTCTTTACACTGAAGATAGTTCTTAAAGAGGAGTTCCAGTCTGTAAAAAAATAATTAAAAGTCAGCACCTACAAATACTGTAGCGGCTGACTTTTAATATAAGGACACTTACCTGTCCAGGGATCCCGCAATGTTGGCGCCCCTAGCTGATTCATCGATCGGCTTCAGGTGCAGGCACCAGTGTGACGGAACGTCCCCCACACTCCGCTTGAGTGCTTCCGTCAGTATACCGTTTCCTAAGTCCTGGAACACTAGTCCAATGGATCTGGATATTGGAACCCCCAAGAACTAGACAACACCAGTCTTGGAGTACACCAGGAAATGCCCTTTATTGAGATCTCACACAAAATATATACAAGGGGGTGACTAAAACCTAAACTATTTAGCATGAGCTAATTATCTAATCAACACTGGACTCCTTCATTAAATTGCAGGTTAATTAGCACAAACAACAATTGGTGAAATACTCTTTAGAATCTGTGTCAAGCCAGACTAGACTCATTTACATTATACAAGACAACAGACAGGTGGCTGGAGATGATGATATTAGCATCTAAGAGTTTGTGTCCCAATAGTGTGCTTCAGTCTATTACTAACATGGCATTTACATATCCAGAGTCTGTGAGTCTTGGGGGGGGGGGGACACGGACCTGAATCCAAGTAAAACCACCTCATGGGTCCCCAGGCATACAGCTCCCAAAGAGCACCATTCCCCCAAATGCCAGAGTTTATAATCGCAAGGCAAGAGGCTCACATTCTGTCCCCTTCAACAGCTTCTGTCCCGGCTAGGTCTGTCACATTTCTCCCCTTTCAGCAGGAGACTAAAACAGGAGGAGACCCCAGATGGGTTGACTCCGAAGTTAGTCAGTGATTCCAGTCCCCCAATGCCGGTATCCACACAGTAGCCCAAACAAATTGGTCCAAACAGAGTATTCCTCACCCAGCCAACCTCTGCCTCTCTCAGAGAACATATCCGGGGAGAGGCCTGAACTGACCCTTCTCCCTCAAGTCTTTTCAGCTGCTGGAGAGAAGACAGGGTGACTGGGCTCACTCCATCAAGCTGTTGGGGATCTGAGTCAACCGCCCAGCATCCCTGGGGTATACAAGTGGAGACTAAAATTCCATCCATCAATATCAGCTCAAGCTGCAGTTGTGTGAAGGGCCAGTAGCATTCTGTCCTGTTAGCACTTCAGCCAAGGACCCCACATCATCCACTTCAGCTGACTTTTGGGGAGTCAGCCGACCGCCCTGGCTCCCTGGAACTCTGCAGCCGTTACCAGTGCTGGGCAGAGGTTGGTAGCACTCTGCCCGGTTGCCAGCGCTTCAGCTGGGTTGGTGTCATCATTCTGGGGTGCCGTCTGCTGCTGGAACTCCCTTTCACTGGTATTGTCTCCTAGGTGCATGAACCCTTGTTGGGGAGGGAAAATGTCTGCTTCTCCTCCCTTCATCTCTGAAATCCACTGGGAGAGAGGGACCATCACCTTCTCACCTTGGGCCTCCAAAACTGCCACGGGTGTGGAGCAGGGGTCTGCAGTACTCTGTCCTGCTGCAAGTACTTCAGCAGGTGATGCGTAATCTATGACATCCTCTGATGAACAGTCCATTAAGTCCATAAATTCAATAATCTGTGGCTGGAGAGATGAGCCAAATGCCCCAGCTCCCTGGAACTGCACAATTGCTGCTGGTGCTGGGCAGAGTTTGATAGCACTCTGCCCTGTTGCCAGCACTTCCGCTGGGGGCTCCACATCATCCGCTTCGGCTAACTGTTGGGGCAAGAGGGTGGATTCCTCCACTCCCAAACTGTGTAGCTGCCATTGGGGAGGTGAGCTGGCTGCTTCCCTTTCCATTCCCTCATCTGGCTGGGATGACATGTCTGTGGTACTGTCTCCAAGGGATCTTTGCTGGGGAGGAAAGACTGCTTTCTCCACTCTGGCCTACTGTTGAGGAGGGACAACAAACACCTCCTCTCCCTTCTCCCCCTGTATCTGCTGCTGGGAAGTGATTGCTACCTTCTCACCCTGAGCCTCCGGAACTGCCACAGGGCCCATAATCACAAGGCAAGAGGCTCGCATTCTGTCCCCTCCAACAGCCTTTGTCCCAGCTAGGTCTGTCACAGCCAGCATCTGTAGTAAGGAAAACAAGAAGTGAAGCCTTCACAACCTGTTTCCTACTGCGCGTGCATGAGTCACGCAGCACTTCCAGAATGGTCCCATAGTTGTCTGGGACCTCTGTGTGTCCCAGAAGGCAGCGGGGGGAGGAGGAGGGGCCGCAGCGATCTTATATGGAAACCAAAAACCAGGTACCCGCTCCCCTCCACTCCAAAAAGTGGCAAATGTGGCAGGTAAGGGGGGAGGTTGCGAACAAGCATATCTTTCCCTTTTGGACGGAGCTCTGCTTTAACGACATTGGCTGTATGTCTGGGGTCGTTGTTCTGCTGTCAAATGAATTTGGGGCCAATCTCATGCCTCCCTGATGGTATAGCATGATGGATAAGTATCTACCTGAATTTCTCAGCATTAAGGACACTGATAATCCTGACAAAATCTCTAACTCCATTTGCAGAAATGAAGCCCCAAATCTACAAGAAACCTCCACCATGCTTCCCTGTTGCCTGCAGACTCTCATTATTGTACTGCTCTCCAGCCCTTCATGAACAAACTGCCTCCTGCTACAGCCAAATATTTTTTAGATTTTGACTCATCAGTCCAGAGCACCAGCTGTTTTTTTCCTACAACGCAGTTCCTATGTGTTAATGCATAGTTGAGTCGCTTAGCCTTGTTTTCATGTTGGAGTTATGGCTTTGAACAGCACATCTTGAAACCCCAGTGTGCTTTGAAATCTTTGCTTGGGAAAGATCTTGCTGATGCAGTGTAACTTTCTTGTGTCTTGTTGCTGTACTCAGTCATGGTGTATGACCTGTGACCTGAAACTGTCTTCCACAACCTCACCTTAGTAGCAGAGTTTGGCTGTTCGTCGCCCACTTTTATCTTTCAATTGTTTTTTATTGTATTTTTTATAAAGGAATAGGAAACATTGGTGCATTCTGTTGTACATTATAACATATAACGAAAAGTCATATGAGCACAGTGGCAAAACATGAGTCACAATCATCCTCAAACATCAAAAGCAGTATCAATGCTAATGTTGTGGCAAGGGTATCACCCACCGCCTCTAGACACATAAGAGAGGAAACTGTGTAGAAGGGCGGCAGGCAACACGGCCATCCTTTAATATACTTTCGGTCAAGAATAAAAAAAGTTTTTATTGTTAGCATTTTAAGGAGCAGAAAGAGATCACAAAACAAGCAACCCCATGCACATAACTGCATAATGACACAATAGTGCACAAATAGTGCCATGCTTGACAAATCATAGAGGATCACAACTCAGGAATCAGATGCGGTTATAATATACATCTGATATTAGCAAGAGAAATCCACGGTGTACACATTGAACTGGCATGCTGAACAACAATGTCCCAAAAAGGAAGAGAATAAACCAACTCCATAGAGTGGAAAAGAGAAAAGTAAAGTAATCGAGGACAGAAAAAAAGAGGGGTGGGGGAAGGGGGGAAGAAGAAAAAGTAAAGTAAAAGCAAAAGAGAGACCCAGAGTTCACAGTTGACAATGATGACATACAATCAGCCAAGTACAGGAGACAAGGGTATCTTAACATAATTCACCCAAGGCTCCCAGGTTTGCTCTGCTAATTTCTGTTTATCGTTAATGATACTAGCCACTTTTTCATGTAACATTATCCAGGATATTTTATGATATATAACCAATATATATGATATATAACCAATACAGAGAGAGACTTCCAAGCTCCAGCAATGAAGACCTTAGCTGCAAGCAGTATAAACTAAAATAAACGTCTCATGGGGCGTGACATATTACCTGGCACAGGGCCCATTCAGGAGGGCAATTGAGGGAACTTGTTCTAGTTCAAGGCCTATTATTTTAGGTATCATTGAGAAGACCCTGTTCCAGTAACCCCTAATCCTGGGGCATTCCCACCATATATGGAGCATAAAACCTCACTCCCTAAAGCAGTCTGCTGATGAGGTTGGGTACATCTTAGCTAATAAAGAGACATTTAATATGCCCTTATAAGCTGTAAAAAAATTCTGCGCTGTGAAAAGATGTGTTCTACCCAGCTGCCAACACTACTGAAGACTACACAGTAACATGCAAAAATTAAAACAAAAAAGTGTGGCGCTTAGGAGTCAGAGTCCCCAGAGGACGACTGTTTAGTTGAAACGCGTCGGATAGACCCCCTTACAGACATCGCTACTTTCTGACTATGTTATTACGATTGAACCAAATGTGAGTGTAATTTTATTATTATTTTTTAATAAATTGGATGTTAAAACGGTATCACGCTATGCTAGTTTTCTACTTCCATGGTCTTTGATACCTGAGCCCCCTATTTTCGTGGGATGAGCACTATAGGAGGATCGCTACGGATGATTTCATGACCTGAAGACTTGCGTGAGATTACACACTAGATGTATGATTATCTGGTTTGCTAACCTACAGGCCCATATGACTGGAGAAGCGTAAAGCCCCGTACACACGAGAGGACTTATGTCCGACAGACTTCCAAAGGAGTTCCGCCGGAGTTCCGCCGGAGTTCTGACAGACTTTTCGGCCGAACGGACTTGGCCACACACGATCACACTAAACTCTGACGGATTCGAACGTGATGACGTACGACCCGACTCGAATAAGGAAGTTCATAGCCAGTAGCCAAGAGCTGCCCTAGCGTCGGTTTTAGTCCGTCGGAGTAGCATACACACAAGCGGATTTTTCGAAAGGGACCGGGTCCGGCGGAGTTCCGTCGGGAAAATTTGAAGCATGTTCCATATTCTAAAGTCCGTCAGACTTTGGTGAATCAAAAGTCCGTTGCAGCCCACACACGATCGGATAGTCTGATGGACTCGGTCTGACGGACTTTGGATGTTGAAAAGTCCGCTCGTGTGTACGCGGCTTAAGCCTTCCTCTGAGTCCACGTCATTTGGTAAGCCTCCTCTCCCCTTCTTTATCACGGTGGTGGTGGTATTATTATACACATCAGAAGTTGAATTTCACCTTTTTTTACGTCACCTCAAGTTTGGAATTGTGATGGATATTACACATTTCAAGGACTGTTAGACGTTCACTTGATGGACTGTATATGTTAAATTAATTTTATTTACTTTAGCCTTTTGTGTGCATGAGGTTCATGCACTCTTCCACCTGGGAGTAAGATCTCTTGATATATAACGGAATTTACACATATTTTCTTTTTTTGAAGTGTATGTAATTTTCTATGCCCTTATAAGCTACCTGAAGCCTGAAATGCCAGGACTCAGGTTCCAAGTTGATATTAAGGTCCCTCTCCCATGCCAACCTGTATGGGTGTTTCGGTAGTGAGGCCAGCAGTGATCCATATGCCCTGAAAACGCCACCCCTGGTTCCCTAATCTTTAGTACACCATTGTTCATGGGTGTCAATGAGGGAGGGTCCAAGGGGAAACAATGTCCCGACAATTTTCGAGAAAGCAGAACCGTTCAGTGCAAGGTTTCTCCAGATTAATAATACAGTGGGGTTGATTTACTAAAGGGAAATCCACTTTGTACTACAAGTGCACTGCAAGTACACTTGGAAGTGCAGTCGCTGTAGATCTGAGGGGAAGATCTGAAATTTTATTTGATTTTATTATCTAATCATGTTCAAGCAAAAATGCTGTCTTTTATTTTCCTTGCATGTCTCCCTCAAATCTATAGCGACTGTACTTCCAAGTGCACTTGCAGTGCACTTGTAGTGCAAAGTGGATTTGCCTTTAGTAAATAACCCCCAGTGTGTCAAGGTAAAGGATAACTGGTACATAGAGCTGTGCCACTCCAGGTGGGAATGATTGCTCCCTTCAACCTTGTGGTTCAGGTCCAGTCTGCAGCCTGAATAAGAGCCAATGGTTCAAGAAAGGTTTACCGTACTCCCAGGTATGAAGTGGTGATAATTACTTTATTGAAGATAAAAATCCATCAAGATACATTAATCTTGCCATGCCTGCATAGAGGTCTCATGATGTCTTATGATGTATCTTGATGGATTTTTATCTTCAATAAAGTAATTATCACTGCTTCATACCTGGGAGTGCGGACAACCTTTCTTGAACCACTGTCAAGGTAAAGGGCCTTCTGTGCGTATAAAAATGTTCTATGCAGTAGAGGCCCTTCTCTGTGTACCATTTGAAGGCTCTGATCTTCATGCCTGGAGGAAAAGCCAGATTATGGAATAGATGATCTAAAGGGGTAAAGGCCGAAACCAATGCCTGCTTAGTGCGTATCTGATTCCAGGAATGAGAGAGGGTAGGCACCATAATAGGAGGTCTGGCCTTAGCGGGGCGCCACAAAAGAAAATCAATAGTGCAGGAAGGAATCGCTTGTCTTTCGATATTGACCCAATCAGGACATCCCCGTCTCGAATTTACAACTGACAATTGTATAAGCTGCACCGCCTTATAGTATGCCTAAAGGTCCGACCACCCTTGATTCTTGGTGTGTATAGCGTAGCTCGGGCCAACCTATGGCCCCCGTATAAACTTGAGCACTTTAGACTGGAAATGTTATAAGTTGGCTCTATTAGGGGGACAGGCAGGGAGCAGAAAAAATACAGAAATTTGTGTAACAAAGTATTTTTCACCGCCACCACTCTACCTAGCCATGAAATATCATGCATCGACCAACGCAAGAGGAAATCATCCAAACGCCGATAAAAGGGGAAAGATTAGCAGATTATAGCGAGGCATTGGATTTGATAAGAGAAATTTGCAGATATGGCAAAGCCCCAACTTGCCAGGGACTTTATCTCATTCAGTTGAAGTCCAGAAACCCTACCAAAATCCTGTAGTGCCAGCATCAGATTGGGTAAAGAGGTGAGGGGAAAGGTGAGAAATAAAATGATGACATCTGTGAATAGCATGCACTTTCCTCACCCAATTGTAAGCCTCCTACACAGCTGTTTCTGTCTCAGTTAGGTGACAGTGTTTCAACCTACATATGAGATTGATGATCAATAGCACCTGCTTGGTATAATGGATTCATTATACACCCGTCTCTAATCCTACAAAATCCCTGACTTTATGCAAGTTTACAAAGTGTGCAAGTGTTATGCCCCGTACACGCAATTGGACTTTCCGCCAAGAAAACCGTGGATTTTTGTTCGAAGGTTGTTGGCTCCAATTTGTCTTGCATACACACACAGTCACACAAATGTTGACCAACTGTCAGGGTGCACATGCCAGCAGATAAGTTCGCCCCTCTAGAAATACTCCAAAGCACAGAAGAACACTTATTCCCTTGGCAAGCATTGGCACAAACACAAACTGGCGTGCAAACAGGAACCATGACGCATTCCTGTGCGCGCCAACGCACGCACCCGTGATTGACGCTGGCGCCAAACAGTCTATTTAAACCCAGCCAGTGCCTGCCTCCAGTGCTGCTTTGTCTTAGCTCCTGTGTGCTCTGTTACCTGTGAAACCTGTGTCCTGATTTCTGTGTTAACCCGGCTTGATTTGGCCATCCCTTGAACTCCACCTGCATTGACCTTGGCTTGTCCTGGGACCCTTCTACTGCCTTCTCCCTTGGCTCCTGTTCACACTCATCTGGTTCCAGACCTGGCTTGTCTCCTGACTATGCTCTTGCCTGCACCCTGCATCTGACTGGCTTGCCGTGTATGACCCAGCCTGAATGACCCTGCTTTCGGTTGCTGTCTCCTGCACCAGCTGCCTGCCAAGATCTTCTGATATTATCTCCAGCCATTCAGGACATCCGCCCTGATACCTGCAAGATTCCTTGACACTCGTTCGACTCTGCACTCCGGCACCTTCTGTTCACATTATCAGAGGCCCCGAGTCAGAGGTGTAAGGGGGGCCTTCCTCATCCAATCAGGCTCTACTACCAGGTACGTGATACCAACAATTATGAACGTAGTGACGTACAAGACGTACGTGATATCTCCATTACGAACACTAGTTTTACAAGACTTGATTCTGAGCATGCGTGGACTTTTGTGCGACTGACTTGTGTACACATGATCGGAAAGTCCGACAACAAAAATTTGTTGGTGGAAAATTTGAAAGTCCAACAACAAGTGTTCGATGGAGCATACACACAGTCGGACTTTCCACCAACAAGCTCACATCCAACATTTGTTGTCATAAAAACTAATCGTGTGTATGGGGCATAAGAAGTAATTCTGGTATAATATTGATTTGGTTGATTTGATTTTGAATTTTCTTCTGTTCGCTCACTTAGCATTTTGTAAATTGATAAAAATAAACAATTAAAAAATATATTTCTGAAAGCATACTTACCTTACAGTATTTCTTCACACCTACTTAAAACTTTTGCACAGTACTGTACATACCTTGCCACACAGCTCATCTCTCTGCCACTCTGATCTGTCCCATTCCTATCAGAATAATCCACTGCAAAACAAATTAATACAAAATTTTACGTGATTGGATGAGGCAGAGAGGTGGACGTATGGCGTCACAATCTTCACCTCAGCCAATCAAAGGAAGTTTTATATTAATTTATGGAATACAAAGCTTCCTGTGAGTGGCTAAGCAGCACTGAGCCTGACTCTAGTTTGTTCCCGGAGTGGGATGGAAAGTTCTCGTCCACTGCCAGGACACAACCCTGTATAAAGTATGTAGCTGAGGCTACATACAGTTTATAAAATGCATCCAGCAAGCACACCTGTTAGTGCAGTAAATTGTTTGTTGGAGTTAGGCCTGCAGTTTACCAAATCTTATATGTAATCACTGCATACAATTTCTTTCTTACACTTTCTTTCTTCTATTTTTATCTAGTGATCCAGCCAGCAAGTTTGTTGTTTTTCCAAAGCAGAAGCTCTACAGCAGAATGTATCAATTTACATTGATGAGACAAACCAATTAATACTAACAGGGGTGCTTAAAATGTTCAGCTTTTATTTATTCATGTAAAACCTTTATCCCAAAAGGAAAAAAAAAAACAGTTTGCTGTAAACGATTTTAACCCATATAGCAAATATAATTTACCACAAATGTGTGGCAGTGTTGAATTGTAAGTCTTATGCCGCGTACACACGATCAAACAAGCGGGTGGAAAAGTCCGGCAAACTCAAGTCCGCCGGACAATCCCCCCATGTGTAGCCTCCGGTATACTTTTTTGACCCGAAAGTACGGCAGACTTAGAAAGTAGTTTTGCACTCCAATCTTCCCGCCGCACTCGCATTTCGGCGGACAATCCGGCCGTGTGTGTGCCAGTCCGCCGTACTTTTGAAATGAGCGAACTTTTCCCGCCCGTCGCTCGCCTGGTATTGACTTAAAGGGGAACCCCAACGCTGAAAAAAAATCGGCGTAGGGGTTCCCCCAGGTCCGCTACCCGGCCGGCCAGGAAAGGGGGGACGAGCGAGTGCCCCCCCCCCCGAGCCGTACCAGGCCGCGTGCCCTCAACATGGGGGTGCCTTGGGGAAGGGAGGACCGCGCGGCCCCCCCACCCCAAAGCACCTTGTCCCCATGTTGATGAGGACAAGGGCCTCTTCCCGACAACCCTGGCCGTTGGTTGTCGGGGTCTGCGAGCGAGGGGCTTATCGGAATCCGGGAGCCCCCTTTAATAAGGGGGCCCCCGGATACCGGCCCCCCACCCTATGTGAATGAGTATGGGGTACAATGTACCCCTACCCATTCACCTGAAAAATAAAGTACAAAAAAAAACACAACACACAAGATAAAATAGTTTATTGCAGAGCTCCGGGGGTCTTCCGTCTTCGGGGGTCTTCTCGCCGGACTCCTCCGCTATCTTCTTGTAGCTCTTTTGCTAGCGGAGGAGCCCGGCTTTCTTCCTCGCCGCTGGCCTCTTCTTCCGACTTCGGGGGTCTTGTCCCCCTCTTCGGTTCTTCTGCCGCGCCTTCTTCTAGCTCTTTTACAGGCGGTGGCCCGGTCTTCTGTCGCCGCTGCCACTGTCGTCGCCGCCTTCTGTTCTTCTGTTCTCTTCTTCTTCTTCTTCAGATGTTGCCTCGCCGAGTCCTCCGCTCACAATGACGGGGACAGGGCACGCGGCGACTTATATAGGGACATCGCCGGATGATGTCCCCGCCTATTATGATGTCACAGTCCCAGCATCCTCTTGGACTGTGACACCATAATGGGCGGGGACATCATCCGGGATGTCCCTATATAAGTCGCCGCGTGCCCGGTCCCCGTCATTGTGAGCGGAGGACTCGGCAAGGCAACATCTGAAGAAGAAGAAGAAGAAAACAGAAGGACAGGCGACATAAGACCGGGCCACCGCCTGTAAAAGAGCTAGAAGAAGGCGCGGTGGCCCGGCAGAAGAACTGAAGAGGGGGACAAGACCCCCGAAGTCGGAAGAAGAGGCCGGCGGCGAGGAAGAAAGCCGGGCTCCTCCGCTAGCAAAAGAGCTACAAGAAGATAGCAGAGGAGTCCGGCGAGAAGACCCCCAAAGACGGAAGACCCCCGGAGCTGTGCAATAAACTATTTTATCTTGTGTGTTGTGTTTTTTTTTGTACTTTATTTTTCAGGTGAATGGGTAGGGGTACATTGTACCCCATACTCATTCACATAGGGTGGGGGCCTGTATCCGGGGGCCCCCTTATTAAAGGGGGCTCCTGGATTCCGATAAGCCCCCCGCCCGCAGACCCTGACAACCAACGGCCAGGGTTGTCGGGAAGAGGCCCTTGTCCTCATCAACATGGGGACAAGGTGCTTTGGGGTGGGGGGGCCGCGTGGCCCTCCCTTCCCCAAGGCACCCCCCATGTTGAGGGCACGCGGCCTGGTATGGCTCAGGAGGCGGGGGCCACTCGCTCGTCCCCCCCTTTCCTGGCCGGCCGGGTAGCGTGCTCGGACAAGGGTCTGATGTGGACCTGGGGGGACCCCAACGCCGACTTTTTTCAGCGTTGGGGTTCCCCTTTAAGTCCATACCAGGCGGCGGGGCCAGCGACGTCTCCTTCGCGTGTGTGGACGAGTCCGTTCATTTCAAAAGTAGGGCGGATAGTACAGCGGACTTAGTACGCCGTATTAGTCCGCTGAAAAATTGCCGTGTGTGGGCAAGTAGCCCGTTCGGAAAGTTCGTCAGAAAGTCCGCTACGTGTGTACGCGGCATTACTGCACATTTTCACTGGCAAGTTGAATGCTGCGTACACGCGGTCAGATTTTCCGACGGGAAATGTTCAATGTAAGCTTGTTGTTGGAAAGTCCGACCGTGTGTATGTTCCATCGGACATTTGCTGTCGGACTTTTCATCCACAAATGTTTGATAGCAGGTTCTCAAATTTTCCGCCAACAAAACTTTGTTGTTGGAAAGTCTGATCGTGTGTACACAAGTCCGTGCACAAAATTTCACGCATGCTCCGAATCAAGTATGAGACGGAGGCACACGGTCTTGTAAAACTAGCATTTGTAATTGAGATAGCACATTCGCCACATGGGAAATTTTGAGATCTCTCAATGCAGCGCATTCTCTCCTTCTTTATAATGCTAGCATAATGAAGTTTCCTTGCTGCTGATATTAACGCAGAGTTCTGACAAACAGATTTTTATTATTTCTCGTGATCTCCTGAATAATCTTTGTTTTTGTTTGTTTTTTTTTCTCGTGATCTTCAGAATAATCTTTTTTATTTTTTATTTTTTTATAGTGATCTCCATAATATTTTTTGTTGTTTTGTGGGTCAAGTTACCACAACACCATTATTATCTTGTATTTTTTAACCTCAAAAAGATACAACTATGTTGGTGTCCCTTGTTAATTTGACATTGTATTTTTTAAATGTACCTGCCTACTCATAAACAAATTGTCCTTTTTGAAGTAAAACACTTAGAAATTTAATAGGAATCATACAAAATAAAGAGGAAGAAACCGTTAGAATTGGTGATGCCTTCGTACCCCAGGACAGACATCAATTATTTGACTGTCAAAATTGGTAACCTGAGGAGTCCATTTAATAGCGAGCACAATATGTTCCAGGACTCTGAGAGATTGGGAGCAGCAGCAGATGACATATATGTCCCGAGGCTGTGGTCTTACAACAGCCTTTGTCTTTTGTCAGACCACACAAAACCCAGGCCATCACTATCAACAGTTCCTTCCACTCTTCCTTCCATGTTGCTCTGGTGGGCTGGGTGGCTGTGGTGTTGGTGGTGTTGCTGGAGGTGGTGGAGGTGTAGTATGTTCCAACTCACACAGGTGGCTTTTATTTGTGAGTTGGCCCCTCATCCCCTTGTACAGGGCCTGAAGAATGATCTCCTCACAGATGAGGCGTTGGCCCTCCTCCATGTGTTCTAGTTTACTCGCTGTCACACCTCCAAATGACTCGGGCCACCAGGGGTTGTTGTAGGTACTACAGTTGCCTGGCGATTTAAGGCAGTTGCTGACTCCTCCAGGTTCCTTGCCTTCCTGGTCCTTTTGGTTGGAGGGCGGAGCCGAGGAAACTCAGGCTGCTTGCCATGGCCTCCTCCTGGCTGAGACTTTCGTGTGTATGAAAATAGTACATAGTTTTAGTTTTTTGGTCATTAATCACGCACAACTTTGAGCTCATGACTGTTGCAAATTGAATGTTAACAAATAGAAGACTAGCATTTTTCATTCTTGTCCTAAACATTTTTGGCTACTATTGTCTATTGATATGTAAACCACTTTGTTAAATCAGAAATCAATAATAGTGTCAATCAGTGATCAATAATAGCATCTAGTTAACATCATTCAATTTTTGACAAGAAATATGTAGAACAATGCTATACCTGCCTCAAGCTGGGCTCCTCCACATCTTCCTGGGTGGAAGGCCCAGGTTAGACTTCAGGAGCCTCATCTGATGTTGAAGGAAGTGTGGAAGGAAGTGTAGATAGTGATGGCCTGGGTTGACAAAAAACGCAGTCTTTCGTAGTACCACAGCCTGGGTACATATACATCATCTTCTCCTTTTCCCGATCTCATGGAATCCTAGACGTTTTTGCGCTCCCTATTATATGTGCTCCTCAGGCTACCAATTTTGGCCTTCAAATAGCTGATATCTGCTGTGGGAGTCACCGGCTTCACCAATTCCAACAGCTTCTCCAGCGCTGCCTTCCTCTTTAGCTTGTTGGAGTATTCTCTGCATGTCACTTGCCAGTAGGGATGAGCCGAACACCCCCCCTGTTCGGTTCGCACCAGAACCTGCGAACAGACCTAAACTTTGTGTGAACTTTAGAACCCTATTAAAGTCTATGGGACTCGAACGTTCACAATCTAAAGTGCTCATTTTAAAGGGTAATATGCAAGTTACTGTCCTAAAAAGTGTTTGGGGACCCGGGTCCTGCCCCAGGGGACATGGATCAATGCAAAAAAAAGTTTTAAAAACGGCCGTTTTTTCAGGAGCAGTGATTTTAATAATGATTAAAGTGAAACAATAAAAGTGTAATATTCCTTTAAATTTCGTAGCTGGGGGGTATCTATAGTATGCCTGTGAAGGGGCGCATGTTTCTGGTGCTTAGAACTGTCCCTGCACAAAGTGTCATTTGTGCAGGAAAAAAGTATTTTAAAATCACTTGCGGCTAAATTGTCGGCTCCCCGTAATACAGAGAACACTCAATGAGTGTTCTCTGTATTAGCCGACAATTCATTCATTCATTCATTAATAAAAAAAAAAAAAGCGTGGGGGTTCCCCTAAATTCAATTACCAGGCCCTTCAGGTCTGACATGAATATTAAGGGGAACCCTGTGTCAAATAAAAAAAAAAATTGACGTGGGGGTCCCCCTAAATATCCATACCAGACCCTTCAGGTCTGATATGGATATTAAGGGGAACCCCGCATCAAATAAAAAAAAAATTGACGTGGGGGTCCCCCTAAAAATCCATACCAGACCCTTTATTCGAGCACGCAACCTGGCAGGCCGCAGGAAAAGAGGGGGGACGAGAGAGCGGCCCCCCCTCCCTCCTGAACCGTACCAGGCCACATACCCTCAACATTGGGAGGATGCTTTGGGGGTCTGTGACCCCTCAAAGCACCTTGTCCCCATGTTGATGAGGACAAGGGCCTCATCCTCACAACCCTGGCCGTTGGTTGTGAGGGTCTGCGGGCGGGGGGCTTATCAGAATCTGGAAGCCCCCTTTAACAAGGGGACCCCCAGATCCCGGCCCCCCCCGTTTGAAATGGTAAGGGGGTACAAAAGTACCCCTACCATTTCACAAAGAAAGTGTAAAAATGGTTAAACAAGGACAAACACACTTTTGAAAAATTCCTTTATTAAAAATAAAAAAAATAAAAAAAAGATTCCAGCGGTGCTAATCCACTCTTGCTATCCAGCGACGAAATCTCCGGGGTCCAGCGATGGATGATCATATCCAGCGACGGGGGATCTCTCAGTCCAGCGCTGTCCATACATCCGTCTTCTGTCTCCAGTGCGGAGACACTGCGGAGATTTCAGCGCTGACGTTTCTTATATTAGGAGGGCGGGGCCACCCGTCACCTGACCCCGCCCCTCTGACGCTGGAGAGGGAAGCCATGGGTTCCCCAGTGACGTGTGGGTGACCCCGCCCCCTCTGATGTAACGCAGGTTTCCGTTACATCAGAGGGGGCGGATGTATGGACAGCGCTGGACTGAGAGATCCCCCGTCGCTGGATATGATCTTCCATCGCTGGACCCCGGAGATTTGTCGCTGGATAGCAAGAGTGGATTAGCACCGCTGGAATCTTTTTTTTATTTTTTTTATTTTTAATAAAGGAATTTTTCAAAAGTGTGTTTGTCTTATTTAACCATTTTTACACTTTCTTTGTGAAATGGTAGGGGTACTTTTGTACCCCATTACCATTTCAAACAGAGGGGGGCCGGGATCTGGGGGTCCCCTTGTTAAAGGGGGCTTCCAGATTCTGATAAGCCCCACGCCCGCAGACCCTCACAACCACCGGCCAGGGTTGTGAGGATGAGGCCCTTGTCCTCATCAACATGGGGACATGGTGCTTTGAGGGGTCACAGACCCCCAAAGCATCCTCCCAATGTTGAGGGTATGTGGCCTGGTACGGTTCAGGAGGGAGGGGGGCCGCTCTCTCGTCCCCCCTCTTTTCCTGCGGCCTGCCAGGTTGCGTGCTCGGATAAAGGGTCTGGTATGGATTTTTAGGGGGACCCCCCACGTCAATTTTTTTTTTTAATTTGATGCGGGGTTTCCCTTAATATCCATATCAGACCTGAAGGGTCTGGTATGGATATTTAGGGGGACCCCCACGTCAATTTTTTTTTTAATTTGACACGGGGTTCCCCTTAATATCCATGTCAGACCTGAAGGGTCTGGTAATTGAATTTAAGGTAACCCCCACGCTTTTTTTTATTTTTTATCAATGAATGAATGAATGAATTGTCGGCTAATACAGAGAACACTCATTGAGTGTTCTCTGTATTATGGGGAGCCGACAATATAGCCGCAAGTGATTTTAAAAGACTTTTTTCCTGCACAAATGACACTTTGTGCAGGGACAGTTCTAAGCACCAGAAACATGCGCCCCTTCACAGGCATACTATAGATACCCCCCAGCTACGAAATTTAAAGGAATATTACACTTTTATTGTTTCACTTTAATCATTATTAAAATCACTGCTCCTGAAAAAACGGCAGTTTTTAAAACTTTTTTTTGCATTGATCCATGTCCCCTGGGGCAGGACCCGGGTCCCCAAACACTTTTTAGGACAGTAACTTGCATATTACCCTTTAAAATTAGCACTTTAGATTTCTCCCATAGACTTGTATAGGGTGTTCCGGCTTTTCGAATTTGCTGCGAACAGCCCAAATTGTTCACTGTTCGCTGAACAGGCGAACAGGCAATGTTCGAGTCGAACATGAGTTTGACTCGAACTCGAAGCTCATCCCTACTTGCCAGAGACGTGGCAGCTCCCTGTACATGTAATGAAGTTTGGCAGGATG
The DNA here is from genome assembly GCF_037356315.1 of Lithobates pipiens. Classification (NCBI taxonomy): domain Eukaryota; kingdom Metazoa; phylum Chordata; class Amphibia; order Anura; family Ranidae; genus Lithobates; species Lithobates pipiens. The sequence continues at coordinate 506,172,853 of NW_027507903.1, read as the reverse complement.
CCTGGGTCAGTAAATTTATCCACCATTTTATCTGCAAAACACAACACAAGACAAACCCTAATGTCAGGCTAAACTCTCCTAATCTTGTCCCAATATAGGCCTCAATTTATAAGCAGTATAGGTCACTAACCACTGATGCCCCATGTTAAAATTGTACCTTCATTTGCACGATCGGCACTTAGGATCCTCTGTCCTCCACTCACAGATCGTAAGCACGACTCCCACATGTTGTACATTATATACACTGCGCATGTGTGAAACTTCCGCCCCTGTCTTTCTTTCTAGTGTAGTACCCGCCTCTTCTCTTTTGGAGCAGTGGGAGAGCACATGGTAGAGATACAGCATGTGCGTGCAGAGAGCAGCAATGATGACAAAAGCCAGGAGCAAGGCAGTTCCAGATCCAGGATGAGATATAAGGTCTCAAACATGTCCTTTGTAGAGATGGTGGAGATGGTGGACATCTTGAAGAGGACAGACTATGATTGGAATCATGGACTAAACTGAATCCCTAATGTGATAAAGGCCAAGATGATGACTAAAGTTGTGAGAAGTCTGCACAGGGATTTTGGGGTACAACGATCCAAGGAGCAACAAAACAAACAAAAAATTTAACTGTTTTTCGTTATTGTTTATCAATTTATAAAATTTTAAAGTAATTACAAAACCAAATTTTGAAGACGCACACAGTGTGTCAACATGTGCTATCTGCCACCATGGGATATTAATGTACGCATTTTGTGGGTGCAACCCCTTCCTCACAACTAAAGTAGGTCAGAGGAAGGGGTTGTAACCCCCGAAACACGTCCATTGATCCCCCATAATGGGATCTAGCACATGTTGACACACCGTGGCTTATTTCAAAAAAGCAAAACCACTTTGCCCTACAAGTGCAATGCAAGTGCACTCGTAGGGCAAAGTGGATTGTCCTTTCTGAAATAAGGCCCAGTGTGTCAACATGTGCTAGCTCACATCATGGAGGATCAATGGACGTGTTTCGGGGGTGCAACCCCTTCCTCTCACCTACTTTAGTTGTGAGGAGGGGGTTGCATCCACAAAACGTGTACATTGATATCCCATCATGGCAGATAGCACATGCTGACACACTGTGTGTTTTGTGCCTTTATCAAAATAGTTGTAGGAAAAAGACACATATTTTAGGCATGGGATAATGATGGAAATCAACATTTCGAGTCCCAATGTGTGTGCATCTTCAAAATTTGGCTTTTACAGGGGTGAGATCACCTTATCTGATGAAGGCAAAAGCTCTCAAAATGTCTCATATGGCCTTCACTTTTTCAAAATTGAACTTTGTAAGTTCCTGAGTTGGTGATGTAGATGTTATGTTTTTAAACATGCTTGTTTAGCTACAAAAAGGCTATATCTACTATCAAACATACATGTTATGCAACAAAGATGTTGGTTTGTTTAAAAACCCTTTTATAACGCCCATGTGAATGTGCTTGGAGTAAAATGTTTTATACTCAACAATGTGTTTCTTCTTCTTTAAATGCGCAATAACATTTTTTTAGTAAGTTGTTGTAGTTACAGGGACAATGGGGGATATTTACTAAAGGCACATCCACTTTGCACTTTGCACTACAAGTGCACTGCAAGTGCACTTTCAGGTGCACTTGTAGTGCAAAGTGGATTTGCCTTTAGTAAATAACCCCCACTGTGCTGTAAAATGTGCCGAAATCAGGCCATTTTAGGGACTACAAGCAATTAATTTATGGAGTTTAAAAAGATGATTATTTTTATCATTATATCATCATTATTATCATTATTATGTATTACATACATTAACAACAAAACCATTGTGTGTGTAGCAGACCAATAGCACAACAGAACATAATAGTTAGCTGAAGAAGAGATTGTCACCTCATGTATCAAATAAGTTACGTTTGCATGACTGATGAAAATGGCCATGAAAATGACAATGAAATATGAGTTCAGTTTTTCACAACAAATTTATTTTAAAATGTATAAAATACTCAAGATATGCTTGCCCAGACCAAACGCTTAATCAGCAATAAAGACGAACGGGAGTCCTTCCACGTTGTACACATCAGGTGGCATCAGGTGGCAATGCCAGGCCACCGGTATGGAGACATTGGTAAAACTCCATCTGGGCAAAGACTCCTCCATCCGACATCTGGCCATTCTTCCCCACGTCCACATAAAGGAACTCATATTGTGCCGACACCACCGCCATTAACACTATACTATTAAACCCCTTATAGTTATAATAGTAAGGTCCGAATGGGGTGGTGGCCTGATGTGGACTTGCTTCCCATCTATAGCCCTCCAAAGTTGAGAAAGTCTCAACGGTCAGCAAAATGGGATGCCACAGTCTGCTATTCCTGTGGTGCTGAAGGAAACTGTGGAGTTAAAAAAGAAAAAGAAAGATAAGTACTTTTGCACATAACATTGCAAGCAGATTAGACACAAACATTCTTGGCCAACATCAGTATAAAATTTATTTTAATGAGTATTTCAAGACAAAAATCTAAGGTTCACTTATCAGATTCCTCAACCCCTCTGATAGCCCATTGTAAAAAATGTAGGGGGGAGGAGGGTTCGAACTGAGTTTGGGACCCAAAAAAAAGCCTCTGGCACTCTTGACCTGAATTTAAGGACACACATAACATTTGTACACATTTTAGGGGGTGTTTTGAGTAAAGCACTACAGTGGAGCTGACAAAATACATTGTTAAGGGACTAGGCTATAGGTATATAAGGGCCCAGGATAGCATGCTGGGGAGGTTAGTGAAGGCAAATGCATGAGGATAAAGGGGACATCCACAGCATATTCCAATCATGGTAATTAGGGAATGATGAAAAAAATACATTAGCAAACATTAAATATATATAATTTGATGTGAAAAGAGAAAACTTACCCTAATATAGTCCTTCTGCAGGAACTGAATGATGGCAGAACAGGTCTCTGGAATAATGATCCCCAGAGCCTGGGGGGAGATGCCTGTAGAGAACTTGAGGTCCTGTAGACTTCTCCCAGTCGCCATGCACAGCAAGGTGGTGACGAGCCTCTGCTCCGGAGTGATGGCTTGCTGCAGGCAGGTGTCCGGCTTCGTAATATAAGGGGTGAGCAAAGCCAACAGACAGTGAAAAACGGGGTCCGTCTTCTGGAGAAAATTCCTGAAATCATCACGATTATTCTCCTGGATCCTACGCAGCCGAGGCATATGAATGAATTGGTTACGCTGGAGTAACCAATTCTTGGTCCATGAACTTCTCCTCACCCTGTTCATGGACTGAGTTGGACTTGGGTCAAAGTATGAACCCCAACACCAAGCCCCGACGCAGCACGAACTGTACGACAAGTACATAACTGCAACATGGTTTCAAAACAGTCGGCTGGTCAGAACGAACTTAACAGAACGCACTGAAGGACAGCAAGGCCTGTGAAGAGCGAGCTGAAAATCAGCAGAGAGCGGACAAGAACGCACTGAAAAACAGATACGAACTGATGGCATGCACTGAAGAACAGATACAAACCCGCAAGCACAAACTGAACAACAGTTCAAACGACCTGAAAAGCAAGTGTCTGAAAAGAGTGAATCATCTCTAACCAAACTTCTACTAACACGAGATTAGCAGAAGGAGACCAAAGGGCGGTGCACTGGATATTGGACTTCCTTTTTCTAGTCCCGTTGTACGTGTTGCACGTCACCACGTTCTTGACGGTCGGACTTTGGTGTGATCGTGTGTACGCAAGATCGTTTCAGTGGAATTCCATCGGAACTTCATTGGAAAAACCTTAAGAGTTTATTCCGATGGGAAAACTGGTCGTGTGTACACAGCATCATTAATACCAGGCCGGATCATTAGGTGAAAACAGGGGAAAAAGCTAAAGAAAAGAAAATGGATGCTGCCACCACATGTAATGGCTTGTAAGCTGCAATATATACATTTTTGGGATTTGGGTTTAATACTGCTGTAAAGCTCCTATTTTGCTCAGAGCACTGAATTTAATAATGCTTGAAATGCTTGCTAAAAATCCACTGTTCCTTTAAAAAACCTACTTGGGGGGGTCCCCTAAAGTTGCACAAGTGAAAGTTACAAAATAATAAAACTGTTTAAAATGCCTTTCATTCATGTTTCCCTGCAAGTTTCCCTCCTCACACAAAAAGATTGACATGGACCCCCCTGCCCCCCAAAAGAAACACCAGACCCTTTAAATCTGGTATGGATTTTGTGTTGTAATACCACATAAAAAAAATACACGGGTCCCCCCAAAATCCATACCAAATTCTCTCAACATGGGCATGTTGATGAAGCCAAGGACTTCTTCCCCGTAACCCTACTCAAAACAATCAGTGGTAAATAAATACACACGAGTTGTTTAGTCCTGCGTTTAAAAAAAATCCAGCATGGGAAATCCAGAATCAATCACAATAAGGCCTGGTTCACACCTATGCAACTTTTAGTGCATTTTCAGTTTTGCAGAAACACGCTACAATCCATTTAATGTGGTTTCCTATGGGTCACGTTCACATCTGTGCATTTTATGGAAAGGGCCAGGGACTTTTTTCTGTTTTTTGGTTCCATAGACTTCAATGGATCAAAAACATGTATTGAAAAATGAAAAATGCACCCAGAATATGCAAACTGCAACCTGCATAGGTGGGAACCAGGCCTAAGGCCCGATTCACACCTATCCTTTTTTGTGTGCTTTTTGCATTTTTCAGATTTGCACTACAGAAGGTGTTCTATAGGAAACCATGTTATATGGACTGTAGTGCAAATTTACACAATACAAAAAGCACAAAAAATGCTAGGTATGAATCAGGCCTAAATGTCACCTGCAGATGACTGAAAAAAAAAACATCATCAATGTGTCAACCTACCTGCCAGCACGGCATTCCCATGCTAATGTCCTGTACTTACACCTCTATCATACATGATGTTTAGCTCACAAAAAATGAGTAAACAATTGAGAGTTCTTCCAAATGGCCAAACAGCCAAAGTTATGTGAGAAATTTGAACATTATTATCATCTCTAGCACAGACTCAGCAGACTTGAACCTTGAAGTTCACTATGTAGAACTTCCTACAAGTAGACAGCAGTCACTCTGTTGTGCCTAGTTAAGCCGGACATACATGGATCAAAATTCATCCAGTTCACCCAGACCCAGTCAAATTTCAATTAATGTATGAGACTAATTGTATGCAAGTCAAAAGATCGATCAAATTGGGCCCTGGTACACACTATTTGTTTTTTTCAGTTTGACCCAGCAAGTTGAATGAAAAAAAACTGTCAGCTCCGGTCGGATGCACTGTACTAATGGTCCAGCAGCTCTACTAATGATCCAACATTAGTACAGCAATCTCCCCCACTGAGATGAGCTATGCCCCCACCCCAACCCCCCCCCCCCCCCTGCCAGAACACTACGATCAGCGCTCTCAGCCATTGTCTGAGAGAGCTGGTTGGTAATTGGTTGGCTGCTGTTTTTTTTATTTTTATATATAAATTTTATTAAGGTTTTTGGAATAAATAAGCCAGGAACTGACAAGAAAAGGAAAGCATGAATATACACAACAACGATAGCAGTGGGAGAGGTACATTTTCCTAGGCAAACCTGATTAGACTGATAAATATAAAATACTTGCAATTTAATTAATCATCTATGTTGGCAGAGCTTACTGCACTTCCTGTCGTTCTCGTAACGTGGTAATGGTAGTAAGACTTCTAAATTCTCTTTTGCTATATAGTCTAATGCCACGCAGTCGCAGGATTAGCAGAAGTCCCATGTACCAAGTGTGAAATATTCAGGGAGAGAGAGAGAAAGAGAAAAAATGAATAAAGAAAAAAGAGGGAAGAGAGAGAGGACATAGAAGAAAAGGGGGGTAGAGAGAGGGGGCTAGAAGTGGGAGTGAGGGTGGGGGCTGGGGGGGGTGGGAAGGGAGTTATTGGTCTAAGGGGGGAGGACGGGGGTGGCCGGATGCTGGTTTTGCAGCATGCTCATCAGAGAGAAGTCGGCCAAACAGTTGGCTTCTTTGGGACTGGCTGGCATAGACACGGGTTGAATGTTGGCCAGTTTTTATTGATTGGCCGATATTGGCTGGCATTCGGCCCTTGTGTAGGAGGCTTTAGTGGGAACATTAACGGGCCAATAATTTCCTTTACAGCACCAAACGGACTTGAATAGAAAGGGTCAGCACAAGAAGAGAGAATCAAGTTTCTCTGCATACACATGTGCTAGCAATTATTATTGTGATATGTAAGTGGTAAATGATCCAATCTTTATGTTGCTGATAGGTCTTCAGTCAACTGGCTGGGAGTGTGTCTTGACAAGAGTTGGTAGTCAAATCATGCTGCTGCTACATTGTAGGTTAAGGTTATGGCTGTGCTTTCTATGAAGACTGCCTATATCCGAAAACTGGCTACACAGAATTTGAAGTTGTTTGGTAGGTGCTGTTGGTATTTTCATTTTTTCTTTTTAATACAACAGAACCGACACAAGCCAATTTTAAACAATGGCAATGTTCCAGTACATTCCATTTCTATGCCTGTCTAAACAATGTAACATTCAGCTGTATTTACATAATCACTGTTAGAGCTCATGATGTGAAACGCTTTTATTTTTTATAAAGCAGCAGTCTATTGGGATTCTTTGCAAACCTTTAATGTCACGGTTGATTGCTTTCTTGTAATTGCATTGCAGTATTAACTTCAACAATTAATGTTACAATAGCCTATTATGCTGACCAGGGAGCCTATTTAACCACTTGACCACTGGGCACTTAAACACCCTTAATAACCAGACCAATTTTCAGTTTTCGGTGCTCTCACATTTTGAATGACAATTACTCAGTCATGCAACACTGGACCTATATGAAATTTTTGTCCTTTTTTTCACACAAATGGAGCTTTCTTTTGGTGGTATTTAATCACCGCTGGGTTTTTTATTTTTTGTGCTATAAAAGAAAAAATACAGAAAATTCTGTAAAAAAATGAATTTTTCTTTGTTTCTGTTATAAAATTTAGCAGATTAGTAATTTTTTCTTCATAAATTTTGGCCAAAATTTATACTACTACATATCTTTGGTAAAAATAAGTACAAATTGGTGGATATTATTTGGTCTTTGTGAAAGTTATAGAGTCCACAAGCTATGGCGCCAATATCTGAAAATTGATCCCACCTGAAGTACTGACGGCCTATTTCAATTCTTGAGACCCTAACATGGCAGAAAAGTACAAATATCCCCCAAATGACCCCTTTTTGGAAAGAAGACATTCCAAGGTATTTAGTAAGAGGCATGATGAGTTTTTTGAAGTTGTAATTTTTTCCCACAATTCTTTGCAAAATCAAGATTTTTTTTACTTTTTTTTCACAAAATTGGCATATTATCAGTTTATTTCTCACACAGCATATGCATACCAAAAATTACACCCCAAAACACATTCTGCTATTACTCCTGAGTACGGCGATACCACACGTGTGAGACTTTTACACAGCGTGGCCACATACAGAGGCCCAACATGCATGGAGCGCCATCAGGCGTTCTGGAGCACCCAGGACAATTCTGACATTTCTCTCCTACATGTAAAAATCATCATTTATTTGCTAGAAAATTACATAGAATCCCAAAACATTATATATGTTTTTTTAGCAAACACCCTGGAGAATACAGGCAACTTTTTATCTCGCACGGTATTTGCGCAGCAATTTTTCGAATGCTTTTAAAAAAAAAAAAAAAAACAGTTTTGTGCTTAAAAAAAAAAAACACATTAAAGTTAGCCCAATTTTTGCATAATGTGAAAGATGAAGTTACACCGAGTAAATTGATACCTAACATGTCACTCTTCAAAATTGCACAGGCTCGTGGAATGGCGCCAAACGTCGCTACTTAAAAATCCCCATAGGCGACGATTACATTTTTTTTAATGTTTATATGTTCTGAGTTACAGAGGAGGTCTAGGGCTAGAATTATTGCTCTTGCTCTAACGTTCGCAGCGATACCTCACATGTGTGGTATGAACACCGTTTTCATATGTGGGCGGGACTTACGTATGCGTTCGCTTCTGCATGCGAGCACATGGGGACAGGGGCGCTTAAAAAAAAAAAAAATTTATTGTTCATTTTACTTTATTTATTTTAGTTTGACATTTTTTTCCCCCAAAATAAATTTTTTGATCACTTTTATTCCTATTACAAGGAATGTAAACATCCCTTGTAATAGGAATATGGCATGACAGGTCCTCTTTACAGTGAGATATGGGGTCAATAAGACCCCGCATCTCACCTCTAAGCTGGGAAGCCTGAAAAAAAAAATATTCTGCATTTGATCGTATTGGCGAGTTGGTAGAAGCACCGGAGGGCGGTGGGAGGGGGGGGGGGTGTCTATGGCTGGGTATTGCAGGGTATCACCGACTATGGCTGGGTATGGCTGGGTATCTCAGAGTATGGCTGGGTATCTCAGCGTATGGCTGGGTATCTCAGAGTATGGCTGGGTATCTCAGAGTATGGCTGGGTATCTCAGAGTATGGCGTTGCAGAGTATTGCGTTGCAGAGCATTGCAGGATATTGGAGGGTGTTGCAGAGCATTGCAGGGTATTGGTGGGTGTTGCAGAGCATTGCAGGGTATTGGTGGGTGTTGCAGAGCATTGCAGAGTGTTGCAGAGCATTGCAGAGTGTTGCAGGGTATTGGCGGGTGTTGCAGAGCGTTGCAGAGTGTTGCAGGGTATTGGCGGGTGTTGCAGAGCATTGCAGGGTATTGCAGAGTGTTGCAGGGTATTGCAGAGTAATGCAGAGTATTGCAGGGTATTGCAGGGTATTGCAGAGTAATGCAGAGTAATGCAGAGTATTGCAGAGTAATGAAGAGTATTGCAGAGTATTGCAGAGTAATGCAGAGTAATGCAGTGTAATGCAGAGTATTGCAGAGTATTGCAGAGTAATGCAGAGTATTGCAGAGTGTTTCAGGGTATTGCAGAGTAATGCAGAGTATTGCAGAGTATTGCAGAGTAATGCAGGGTATTGCAGAGTGTTGCAGGGTATTGCAGAGTAATGCAGAGTAATGGCAGGGTATTGCAGAGTATTGGCAGGGAATTGAGGGGTTAATTTTCGGTGAGCAGCGATGTGGGCACTGCAGATGCAGCCCACATCGCTGCTGACACCGATCTCTTCCCCCTCCGCTTTTCCGATCGGTACAGAGAGGGGGAGGAAGAAACCGGCGTCATAACATGACGCCGGTTTGTTTACAAGTGATCACTCCGTCATTTGACGGAGCGATCACGTGGTAAACGCCCGCTATGAGAGGCCGTTTACAGCGATCCATGATGCGCCGGGTCCTGTGGACCCGGCGGTCACGGATGCTCTTGAGTGCGCGCCCCAGGGGGCGCACGAGAGCGGAATTCTGAGAGGACGTCATATGACGGCCTCCCAGAGTTAAGAAACCGCCCTGTAGCCGTCATTCGGCTAGTTCCTGTCATGATATGTGTCATGGAAGCACTGGACCCCTTGCCTGGAAGCGGTAGCCAAACTTTACACTGTTTGTGGTCGGAGGAAACTGTTGACTGGGGCTCTGATCTCTGGAGCGATGAAAGGGTGAAAGTACCACAACATTTTTATTCCAGTAAAAAATTTTAACTCTTGAAGTACTCAATCCAAAAAAAAAAAGAAAGTTGATGTGTTTCTGGGTCCCACAACTCTCCTACAACTGTAGAGTGTTGAAAGGATACAGCTCCGTTTCAAATACATTCTTTTCACATAACTGCAGTCCAGTATAGTTTCAAATTCAAGCACACAAGTCGTGATGATGGGGAAGTTGTGAGCCTGAAAACATGCTGCCTATCTGTTTTTTGAATCATGTTTAATCAAAACATTTACTGGGTTTAAATATTAGTGGCACACTCATCCTTTCAACGGTCTATAGTTCTTATCAGGGCCGTCTTTAAGGCAGGGCAAAAGGGGCATCTGCCCTGGGTCCCATCATTGTTGTGGGGCCCAAAGCAGTTGCCTCATACTTGTCAACTATCCCAGTTTAAATTCCCTTGAAGATTTAGTCCTGCGCTATGTCCCAATATCTCAGTGTGAAGTTGTTACTAATGCTGCTCAGCTCTGCCTATTGTTGCATACAGATGACTCACCTGTGTTTACAAGTAAATAACCTGCATTGATATGAAAATAGTGACAGCATTAATATATAAATCGCAACAGCATTAATATGTAAATAGCCACAGAATGGCTGCATTGGCATGTAAATAAAGTTAGCATTCATATGTATATCATGCCCCTTGAGGTCATTTATACCATCACATCTGCTGAATGCTGCCCATTGGGGAGGTAAAGGGCATGCTTGAAAGTCCTGCCTACAACTGTGATCATTAATTCTAACATCAGTCTGTTCTGCAAAGGTAACCAAATCAGAGGTGGAACCCTTTTTCAAAATAACATGGTGCCATAGCACCCTGAATTTTGGTGCAAGTGAATACTCACATTTCAGCAGATGCATGAGGGTTTCATTAATGATTAATGGCACTGCTGTGTATCTGCTAAAGGGCAGCACATTTCTGTGAAGTCAGAAAAGCAATTTTGCATGTGTTCCCAACACACACAAATGTGAATCCAGGTTCAATGTCTCAGTTGGGGCTTGGTGTACACTCTATTCATTCACTCTAGTAGTCAGTGTGAATATCCCCCTTACATTGGTGGTCAGTGTAAATCCCTCGTTATATTAGTGGTTCCTGTGATTGCTCCTATAACATTAGTGGTCCGTGTAAATCCCCATTACATTAGTGGTGAATGTGAATCCCAGTTACATTGGAGTTTTCTGTCTATTGATGGGTCCCTTCCACTCCCCTGTCCATGGTGTGCAGGCAGTGAATAGATGATGTGCTGTAACTTTTAGCAACCAACCATTGAGCAGTAATGATGTGCACTAACCTCTTGCAACCAATCATTGAGCAGTAAAGGATTTCCAGTAACCTCTAGCAACCAATTAGTAAGCAGTAATAATGTGCAGTAACCTCTAGCAACTAATTGGTGAGTGGTAAGGATGTCCAGTAACCTCTAGCAACCAATCCGTGAGCAGTATTGATGCATAGTAATATCTAGCAACCAAACAAGCAGAAGTCATGCGCTGTAACCTATAGCAAATAATCAGTGAGCCATAATGTGTGCTGTAAACTCTAGCAGCCAGTCAGTGAGCGGTAATGATTGCAGGGGGGACCCAAGAAAATGTTTGCCCAGGACCCAATCAATATTAAAGATGCCCTGGTTGTTATAATAGACTACAGAATAATTTGTTTTTATACTGTGGGTGGAGATCTGGGACTAGGAATGGTTGAGTAGTTTAGCAAAAGACACTGGAAGTGCTGACACCACTCACTGCACAACATTAGCCAACAATAGGACTTAGGAGTTGGGTGCATTTCCAGAAGATTAACACATATTCTTTTGTGAATGTATTGCAGAGATATACGCCATATGGTTTTTCTTGTTTCGCCTTGATATATGCTTTAATATACAGTATCTCACAAAAGTGAGTACACCCCTCACATTTTTGTAAATATTTTATTATATCTTTTCATGTGACAGCACTGAAGAAATGACACTTTGCTACAATGTAAAATAGTGAGTGTACAGCTTGCATAACAGTGTAAATTTGCTGTCCCCTCAAAATAACTCAACACAGCCATTAATGTCTAAACCGCTGGCAACAAAAGTGAGTACACCCCTAAGTGCAAATGTCCAAATTGGGTCCAATTATCCATTTTCCCTCCTCTGTGACGAGTGACTCATTAGTGTTACAAGAGCTTAGGTGTGAATGGGGAGCAGGTGTGTTAAATTTGGTGTTATTGCTCTCACTCTCTCATACTGGTCACTGGAAGTTCAACATGGCACCTCATAGCAAAGAACTCTCTGAGAATCTGAAAAAAAGATTTTTTGTTCTACACAAAAGTGGCATAGGCTATAAGAAGGCACAGGTTCCACTAAGAACAGGCCTTGCCATGGTTGAGTGCACATGCTTAGCATCATATCCATAGGTTGTCTTTGGGAAATAGATGTATGAGTGCTGCCAGCATTGCTGCAGAGGTTAAATGGGTGGGGGGGTCAGCCTGTCAGTGCTCAGACCATACGCCACACACTGCATCAAATTGGTCTGCATGGCTGTCATTTCAGAAGGAAGCCTCTTCTAATGATGATGCATAGGAAAGCCTGCGAACAGTTTGCTGAAGACAAGCAGACTAAGGACATGGATTACTGGAACCATGTTCTGTGATATGATGAGACCAAGATAAACTTATTTAGTTCAGATGGTGTCAAGCGTGTGTGGCTGGTGAGGAGTATAAAGACAAGTGTGTCTTGCCTACTGTCAAGCATGGTGGTGGGAGTGTCATGGTCTGGGTCTGCATGAGTGCTGCCGGCACTTGGGAGCTACAGTTCACTGAGGGACCCATGAATGCCAACATGTACTGTGACATACGGAAGCAGAGTGTGATACCTTCCCTTCAGAGACTTTGCCGAAAGGCAGTATTTTATCATGATTACGACCTCAAGCACACCTCCAAGACGACCCCTGCCTTGTTAAAGAAGCAGAGGATAAAGGTGACCCTATTGAGCATCTGTGGGGCATCCTCAAACAGAAGGTGGAGGAGCGCAAGGACTCTAACATCCACCAGCTCCGTGATGTCGTCATTGTCAGAAACCATGAATCAGACTGAGACAGAAGTACAGTTAAATCTCACTTGTTTAATAATAATAATAAAAAAAGGTAAATAGTAAGTGTAGTCAAAATATAGCCGGAGTTCAGGAACCGGAACGGATAGTTCCGATAGACAAGACAAAACATCAGGGAGCCAGAAATGAGCGTAATAGAACAGAAAGCAGGATCTGGTGCCAGAAGGAATGTCAGCCAAGCAAGTCTTTAACAGGAACACAGGCGAGCGTCTCTAGAGATGTGACCAGAAATAAATGAAAGAACATCCAATCATATCACTTGAAATTGCCAACATCCCTTATATAGTCAATTCAAAAAGGAGATACCCCCCCAAAAGGGTGGGACTTTAAAGGCAACAGAGTACAAGAATTACAAAAATATAATAATTTTATTGAAGCAATTATACATATATACAAATTCCAAAATATCAAACCAAATAAAAATTGGATGAGACTTGAAGCTGTATTCCCATAAAATCCAGACAACCCAACGCGTTTCAGGACACAGATGTCGCTTCATGGTCAGGAGGGGATCACACATCAAGTCATCATATAAAGATGCTGCTGGACTGAGGGCATTGGTGACAATACAGGGTATAGGGTACAATGAATCTTTAAATGACAAAATTAGTTAAACACAAAATAGAGCTCCCTTGTGTGGATCATATAGCATCACAGGCATGTGACCATCATCCTGAGCAGCGTTTAAAGATTCATTTAAAGATTCATTGTTCTTTGACTCTATACCCTTGAATATTGCAGCTTTTTGGCTATATGTTATGGACTATATTAAGACCATATATTTTGAGCTTTCTCTACAGAAGAAGATTTTTACAGTGATTTGTGCGCCATCCTTTGCTTTCTTTTGCGGGACTTGTGTGAATGATTGGTGGCCCACTCTGTCCTTTTTGTGTCCTGCTACATCCTTGGTGCACGTCTGTATTGTCACCGATGCCCTCAGTCCAGCAGCATCTTTATATGATGACTTTTGATGTGTGATCCCTTCCTGACCATTGCCCCTGACGAAGGGACATCTGTGTCCAACGCATCGGGCTGTCTGGATTTTATGGGAATACAGCTTCGAGTCTCATCCAATTTTTATTTGGTTTGATATATTGGAATTTGTATATATGTATATTTACTTTAATAACATTATTATATTTTTGTAATTCTTGTACTCTGTTGCCTTTAAAGTCCCACCCTTTTGAGGGGTATCTCCTTTTTGAATTGACTAGCGATGTGACCAAGGCAAAGGCAGAGATCACCTGGGCTGGGCGACTTAAGTAGACAGAACTGACAAGCAGGATATCATCAACAGGTAAGTCTCTGTGGAGAGAGAAGGGCTGACAATTAGCTGACAGCTGAGCGGCCAACTCACAGTCATGGAGGAATGGAAGAGGACTCCAGTGGCAACCTGTGAAGCTCTGGTGAACTCCATGCCCAAGAGGGTTAAGGCAGTGCTTACAATCTAGGATGTTCAAGTCAATACTGCAATGCAATCAGACGAAGAAAACAATCAACCATGACATTATAGTTTGCAAAGAATCCCAAAAGACTTCTGCTTTATAATAAAAAATAAAAAGGGTTTCACATCATGAGTTCTTACAGTGATTATGTAAATATGGCTGAATGTTATATTGTTTAGACTGGCATAGAAATGGAATGTATTTAAACATTGCTATTGCTTAAAATTGACATAAAAAATGTATGAAGATATTCAATTTTTCTTCATTGGATTTGTTTTGTAGCAGAAAGTAAAAAAAAGAAGAAAAATTGAATACAATTTTTCAATTTTTATTGCAAAAAATAAAAAACCCAGTGGTGATTGGATACCACCAAAAGAAAGCTCTATTTCTGTAAAAAAATGTATACATTTTGTTTGGGTACACCATTGCATGATTGCGCAATCAGTTGAAATAAATTGCTAAATAACAAAAAATTGCCTGGTCATGAAGATCGTAAAATCTTCTGGAGGTAAAATATTTAATATATATGTTCACCAAAAATAAACTATTGTTTTCCCTATAATTTATTGGTGCCCCTGCTGCCAGTAATCTGTAACGCAGCTGTGCAATTTCTCTGTTTGAGCACCCAATGGATTGCAATCCCATAAATAGAATTCCCTTACCCATCATGTCATCAGTGTTCCCCAAGCACTTGGGATCTCTTGAAAAAAACAAGTATCATTACGTCAATCCGGTATAAAGGAAATTCATTTGTCTCAATCATTAGCATCAATACACTCTGTTGACTAGGGTTTTTGTTGGCAGCTGTGAATAAAGTCACTCTCAAAGTGCCTTCAGAGACACAAGGCTATGTATAAAAGCTGCTTCTTCCCTGGGGCTTGATTGATAGTCTCAGAAACTCAGTTCTTGCATTGTGGGATAGAGGTTGCTCTTGCTCTGATTTTCAGAAAACTGGTTACCACAGGTAGTTTTGGGAAATCACCAGTAAAATTGAAGGCACAGTATTTACTGGTGCCCTTTGGTACTTGCTCCTGTATGCATAGGTTTTTATTTTGTGCATTTCTGACCACAAGTTTATATTTATTCCTGCCAGCTGTTAGGTAGTATGTTTCCCATAATACTTCCAATAAAAAGCGTGTAGTATTCTATAGCTAAAGCTTTCAATGTTCCCGTTTTGATAAATTTGTGTTTAACTTGACTACCCTAATCACTTAGCCAACATGTTCTAAAAGAAGCAATGACATAGGCTTGCATTGAATCTAATATTCCTATGTGGCCGGTGCAGAAAATTGATTATTTAGAGCACTTAGCTTTAATGCAAGCAGTGGGCTGGATCACAAGAGGTGTTGCAGGATCATGCATTTACTAGCTGAAGTAGCGCAGTGCTAAATAGCATAGAATTGCCTGGTCATGATGGGGGTCAAATCTTCCGGAGGTCAAGTGGTTGATATTAAGCTCCCCAAAAATAATCTATACTTTCCCTTACAATTTGTTAGTGTCCCTGCTTTTCCTTTTTTGATTAATTTGTGTTTAACTTGACTGCCTTGATCACTTAGGTCATAGTGTTCTAAAAGAAGCAATGGCATAGACTTTCATTGGATGTAATATTCCTATGTGGCCGGTGCATAAAATGGATTGTGTATGGCGATTGACTATTGACTCTGCTAACTGCACATTTGGAGAAGACCAACTGAAACACAAATATATTGTTTACCTTTAAGATTATTCTTTTGCCATATAGATAACATCAGTTACAAATCGGTTAGCTTTATGATAATGAGTTTACACGTGTTTCAACATCTACATTTCCTGCAATATACTTGTCAAAGGAAATTCAATAACTGTAGTTCCAAAAAATATATTTCACGTTTAAGAGTTTGACAGACTGCCAAATGACAATGACAACATACATTCTAATTAATAACTACGTTTACTGTTTTATTTTTCCTCTTTTTTAAAGAGCTATAGTATGTATTTTTAGTTTTCATAAAATAATATTGTTTCCAATGAATTAAAAAAAATATGAATACAAATTAAATAAATGCGGGGGCTAAAACCAATTTAACCCCCCCCCCAAGAGCAACAGAACAGCGCCACCTAGAGACCAAAAAAACTCCACTATTTCTTGATACGAATAAGAAATAAAATGCCAAAAATTATTAGGAAATATTGCTGTATAATTGAACACACAACTTTCATAAACACACCAAATATTTGAACTGTGACTTATTTAAAGAATATTAACACGATACAGACTAATTAAAAAACCTTGTCACTACTGTAGGCAGTTATTTTGTAGCTTGCCAATAGGAACTTTCCTGTTTCCTGAGTTGCTTGAAGCATTACAGAAAAACTGCCCCAGATCCTGATTCTAAGCCACACCCCCAACACTTTTGAATGCTCCTCACCCTTTGTATGCAGAGGAAACAGCTGGGGTATGTAAATTCTGAATCTTGACACTGTCTGCAGCTGAAACCATGAGAGTCTAGGTGAGACGTTTACCTCCTGTTACCCTAGGAGGGAGCAACATCTTATTTTGTTATTCCACTCTGTACTATATTAAAGTCGTATAAACTTGCTTACCTTAACACCACCAGCTTTTTCCTCTGCCCTCCTCTACCCTCTGAAAGGTGTATGCAATTCTCTTCTTTTTGAATGGTCACATGGACCTGAAACTTTCCCAATGACCCACCCTCTTAGTTAGCAAGTCACCACTAAAAAGTCCAGAAAAAAGTAAACGTAAGCATTACAGGAACTTTAAAAGCTGAATGTTCTTTCTACTTATGTCTTGCCCTCCTTCTTCCCTCCCCCTCATTAACATGTTAATAAAAAATTTTTCTATAACACATTTATATTTTCATTACATACCTCCTTATTTTAGACTCAGTGACATCATCAAGGGGTTTTTTTTTTGCTTCTTTATGCAATGCAGGTAGATAATGCCTGATGAAAGGGGTTGTATATAGCTTCCTGAAAACATCATAGCACCATGTTTCAATACTCCTCTCAAGAGCTCTTACCTCTAATGCAAGCAGTGGGCTGGATCACTAGAGGAGTCATGCAAGTATAAACATGCATTGAAAAATGGATGTCAGGCTGGAAAAGTGGGAATTTCTATGTAAATCCTTATTGCACCCCAACTACCGTAGGTAAAGCCATCATGTGATGCTGAGCCTCAGTGATTAGTTGAACTGAAATCCAGAGGATGAAAAAAGGTGACCAGGTACAATGAAGCTGGGGGGAAAAGCATTGCATGTTCTCCAGTCAGGAAATAAGGCAGACACAATCTGACTAGCTACAGCTTCTAATGCACACTGTGAGAAGCTCATAGTGTTGAGTGAAACCAGACTAAGCATTTTCAGTACAAGAGAGGAGCTTGTACATATGTGTGAGACTCCAAGAGGGTTGATTATTAGCTTTGAGGGTCTGATGTATGTAATTTATCTTTACTGAACAAATCAGTTTAAGTCATTGCTCTCTTAGGCAATTCTCCCAATGTTTACATTCCTACATCCTGGCTTATTTATAGGACATGGGCAACAAAGAAGGTGGCTTGGTTCCCATTTTGTTGTAGCCCCAAGCATTAGAGGGCTACGGCCCTATGACATTCCTGGCAGGGATGTGGGGAAAAACTGGTCTTTAAAGGGGTTGTAAAGGTAAATTTTTTATTTTCTACATAGCTTCCTTTAAGCTAGTGCATTGTTGGTTCACTTATCTTTTCCTTCGATTTCCCTTCTAAATGTTTTTTTTTCTTTGTTTTCTTTGTCTGAATTTCTCACTTCCTGTTCCTCCTCAGTAAGCTGTTCAGTAAGCTGTTCTGGCTGACTAACCACCAGCTCGAATGATGGTGAGAAGTTTACTGAGGAGAAACAGGAAGTGAGATATTCAGGCAAAGCAAAAAAACATTTAGAAGGGAAATCAAAGGAAAAGATAAGTGAACCAACAATGCACTAGCTCAAAGGAACCTATGTAGAAAATAAAAAAATTACCTTTACAACCCCTTTAACCATCCACTCCATTTACAATTATTGCAACCTTGTGACTTTACCACAAGGAGGCATGGGCACTGCATTTCTGGCAAGATTAACAGGTATTTTCTTTATCTGTGTTAAAAATGTTTACAGCCCTATAAAAAAAATTATTCATCTACATTTACATTTATATTCCTGGTCTTAGTTATCCTTTATTATGTTAGTAGCTCACTGATTGCTTTTATTTTCTGTCCAGATCTGCACTTTAAAGTATCACCCATTAAAGTAAATATCCTGAAGGTTATCTCAGCAAACGCTAGCACACTATAAAATAAAGCTTTGTATTCTGCACATGTATTCTGAGGGAATAGAAAATGAAGCTGGAATGCAGACCTTAGTGATTTCATCAGTCTGGCATGTTTGCTTAGCTTGAGTCAGAAGTTAAAAATAATCCTAGCTTAAGGTCTTCTATATAAGGCTTGTTTTTTTCACACTGAAGGCAAGTCACATGTTCTCTTAACAGTCTGCTTCTGAGTAAAAAGATTACAGCTGCCCATTTTTATTCATCGACATGAAGATACATATTTGATAATGAGAAGTTCTAAAACCCTTACCGTTTTTGTTCTAAATGTTTTTAAGACTGCTATTCACACTCTTCCCATTATCTTCAGGCTGACAACCCCATGCACTGGAATGAATTCATTAATTGATAAATGCATTTGTTTATTCTACTTATTTACTCAAGCCTAGTACACACTGGCCAAATTTTAAGCGGCATTGGCTGGTTCAATAGAAACCAGCCAACATTTGGCCCATGTGTACTGCAGCCAGTCTGCTTCTGTCGAAAGGGTTTGACCAGAAAAGGTCTGCTGATCGGCTCCCAATCAGCACTCTCAGCCAATGGCAGTTTCCCCTGTCAGAACACAATAGCACAGCAGGGGAGATTGCTGTACTAATGTTGGATACTTACTACAGGAGCTCCTTCTGAGCTGTCAGTTTTTTCGTCCAACCCACTGGGTTGAACGAAAAAGAACTATTAGTATGTACTAGGCTTTACATTCAGAGATTCTTTTCCACCGCACTGTACAGAGAACATTATTGGGTCAGTGATTGTCAATTGTCATTGTAATTATTTGTAGAACCTGGTGCCTGGTGGCCTGAGTCAGATCCTGGTTTTTATGTCTTTACCCATTTTGAATGGTCCAGCATTCAGGCAATGAGATGCACTGACATTTGCTGTAGGTATGTGCAGGCACTTTTAGACCACCAGTTTTTCTTTTTTTATGTAACAGGGAATGTTTAGATTTTCTAGATAAACAGGTAAAGGGGATCTGCTCATTGTAAACTAATCAAAATATATGTGTTAACCTTGTTTCTAAAGCAAAATGTGTCCAGTTCAGCAGGAACTGTCTGAGATTTGATCCACGTATGGGCAGGCTGATTGTATCCAAGTCGCTCCAATGATTGACTTGGTTACAACCAGCCTGTCCGATTGCTTACATTCGGTTACTGCCAGCGGCTATAACTGCTAACAGTAACCATTGCGTCCTGCCAGCTGGGAAGGCTCCCATTGCCCCCCGCCGGGAAAACACAATAGCGCTGTGGCAAGCATTCCCCCATCAACACTGTGTTGATGGGGAAATTGAGCGACTTTCCTTCCTTCCACCATGGGTGGAAAGAAAGAAAATCAAGTCATCTATGGGCTGCCTAAGTATCATTTGCAATTATATAATGACACGGGGGAAGGCACATTTGCTTATTACTTATGAAGGCTCTGTGCGAGCACTGAAAGTCTACCAATTATACCCAATTTTAGGTGTCAACATTCAAGATTGTCATAGACTCTGTAGCTAGCACAATGGGAGAAGGTCCTTCTGAGAGTTCATTCCCCTTATCCAGAAAGAGCCTCTCCTCTAATTTGTAGAGCCTAACTCTTGTGCATGGAACAGGTTAAAAAATGAGAAGCAGCTCATGTTTGTACTGAACAGAATCCCCTTAAGCTGGGGAAGAGCGTAGGGGGCACCTAAGGCCACGGACCATGCCTAGGGATCTATGGAAACTAATCTTCCTGGCTTTACCATACTACTTCAATGACAAAGGCAATCCATTTTTCAATCATGTGCAAGCAAATATTCTTTTTTTTTATTTTCCTTACACCTAAATGAGTTTTCTATGTAAAGTGAAGCTTAAACTCATTTAATAGGCTGTGGAGCAACTGTACTAGCAGAATGAAACTTCACTTCCAAAGTGCACAGTCTGTTTGCCTTTAGTAAATCAACCCCATTGACCTACAACGCCACATCCTTTCACCTGTATACTGAATATAAAAGGCTGTTGAGATTTAAGGAAACATTTGAAACTGTATAAGACTCTTAACAGATAAAAAGATCTCTAGCCAGGCCAAGATTGTGTTCCTTGTTGTACCTTTGGTCCAGCACCACCCAACTTTTGCAGACAAATCATGACTGCACAATGAGATCAACAGTGTCTTCAATTGTAGTTAATCTGTACATGAAGGAAGAAAAACATACTTACTTGTTCAAGAAAACAACACAGAACCTTTAGTTGAGTGGATGACAGGTGGACCAAAAAACACAGAGTTTAAAGAAAAAGAATGTAGGCATCTCAAAAGTGCCATAGCAAAAATTTAAAAGTTACCCAAACTGGGCTTTACCTAAAACAACTGTAAAGTGAAACAAAAAGGCTGTTGAACAGAGGAGGGGAAGCAGAATATTCAAAGTAAGAAAGTCATACCATATGTGGTGATGGAGGGAGTAGGAAAACCCAAAAGGATTTTTAATATATGTTGTATGTTCTTCAAGTTCAGCAACATGCTGAGACAGAAGCTTCCAGATATAAAAGACTCAACACCCGAGCACAAGAGAAAGAACCCTGTATATGCAATCCAGTGAACTGAGGAAAGAAAAGACCAGTACATCGGGGAGATAAGGCAACCATGTGGCCCATCATAAAAGGCCGAAATGTGCAGATATGGACTCAGCAGTCCTCCTTTATTCCCATTTAGGAAAAGAGACATTCTTTCAAGGGCACTGAGGTGCACATTTTGCAAGAGTCGTAAAAGAGGAACTCTACATCAAACTGGAACAACCATCCCCAAAATGGGGGTAGAGGCTTAGACAACCAAATATAAATGTAATTTATATGTGTGACTGAACACTGGTTGGGCTTCGCTGCTACTTCTCAAAAGGCAAATCACTGGGAATGACACATACCAATGCAAGTAATCACCAGAAACTAAGCAATCTTACTACCCATGAGTTTGAATGATCAAAGAACTTTGGTTGATTGTGAAGTTGAAACTGGGCATATGTATGACCTTCAATATGGTTTAATGAAGGATTGAATTGCAAATGGTACAAACTTTGGCACAAATTACCTGGGTAGTTTGAGTCCCACTTCTTCAGGGGCATTCAAAACTAACATTTTATGTCTCTGATGTCTTCGTGATTTTGGAAAAAAATGTAATCAAACATGTTTAATTGCTCTATCAAATTACCATGTTCATGGCAAACCACCAACTTACTAAGAGTAATGCAACCCATGTGGCTGATATCCTATTTCAGCATTATTTAGGTGAGAGCAATTGCACTAAGCCAAAAAACATTCCGTGCAATGGTTAACGTGCAAATGTATTAATAAGCAAAAGCATTCAAGCAATATGGATGACACAAACAGACTAAAACTTACTTTAGGAGTTGGTGTTGAGTCCATTTCGAAGAATTAAGCTAAAATAAACAGACTTGTATAAGAGAGCTAACGCCTTCTTGTCTCTTCATGCAGGAAATGTGAAAAAATGATAAGCAGCAACTGACATAGAAGTACAGTCAACTCCCTTCCGTTATTTCTTTCCACAGACCTTGTATGGGCAAATGAAAATGTCACAGTAATACAAAGAGGCTAAATCCTATGTTGTTGCCTAATTACTTCTTCCTTAAAGGAACTTTTTTGATATGTTAGAAAAACATTTTTTGGTCATACTCACCACTGTCTGACTGCTTTTTTAGTGTTTCAGGTCTTTCATTTTAGTGCATTACAAGGCTGTTTAATCTGAAATATAAGACTCGTGTTTTTGAGTCTCATTTTCTGAAACACACGTGACCTGTGCATGAACTCTGTGAATGATTACACATCTTTAACCAGCTAAATTGCAGCTGGAGTCTAGCTCTAGATAAGACAGCAGAAATTGTCTCTCCCCCCACAAAGCCTACATGAACTGTAAGAGCAAGTAAACACCTCGGTTTCTTAGTATCAGTAGAGAATACTGGCATTGTGCTTGATTTACTTAAGGATGAGTTAAGGATCACTGTGCTTAGTAATTATGGCAAACCTGTGTTTTTTTTTAAACCACTCAATCATGCTCAAGAAAAAAAATCATTTTTTTTATCATTTCCTCTGCACATGTTTAGATGATTAAATGAACCACAGCTTTTTACTAAGCTATGCTTCCTCTTCAGTCTGCTGTATTTTTCTGCAAAATGCAATGCAATATAGCAACCTGGAGACCTTCTGTACACAGTTGGTGTGCAGAATTTCCTCTGAAATTCAGCAGCAGCCCGTCCATAGGTGGTGCAGTGGCGCCGCTCCTCTTATCCATGCTCTTGGCCCTTAATCTACATGCAGGGTGCTGGATGCATGGATTCCAATTCTCCAATTCACTTCTAAAGGGGTGAAGATTTTGCAACTTTCTGCATTAGAACACTGCACATGCATCAGCTGATCAATATTGAAAAAGTCACTCCCATTCAGATCACTCTGCAGGCAACAAACTGCTTTTTGAAGAAACAGGTAGGACTATGCAATAAAGTTAAAATCCTTGCAATGTACATTGATCACCCAGAGTGGAATGTTTTTTTTTCTCAACAAAAGTGGAGTTATTTTTTAGATGAACTGTGAAGCCATTAAATGGCTGGTGTCATAGCCAGTGGCGTCACTAGGGTTGGTGTCACCCGATGCTGAAATTTTTTTTTCCCCCCCTCCACCAACTATAGTCCCCCCTCAGTGCAGACCCCCCATCAGTATAGACACCCCCCCCCCCTTAGTGCAGACCCAGGAGGCAACTGCAGTCCGCTCCGCTGAGGGACACAGCACAAGACCCGAGAGGCGCACATGAGGGCAGCAGGCGGTGTTAGCGGTGCCACTACCCATGGGTGTCACCCCTCTGGTGGGTGTCATCTGGGTGTGGCCCGCATTCCCTGTCCCCCCTATCGATGCCACTGGTCATAGCTGATCACATGCGAAGCACCATAGCAAATGAGGATCAAAAAAAGTCTAAGATGGCAACGTTGTTGGTTGTAAAGGATAGGAGGAATTAGTTCCACTCTAACTTGTAAGTAGAATATACTTTAGGCCAGGGGTCTGAAACTGGCAGCCCTCCAGCTGTTGGGAAACTACAAGTCCCATCATGCCTCTGACTGTGGGAGTCATGCTTGTAACTGTCAGCCTTGCAATGCCTCATGGGAATTGTAGTTTTGCAAACAGCTGGAGGGCCACCAGTTTGAGACCCCTGCTTTAGGCTTTTGTGTTATTCCTGTAGTGTCCTGCCTAAGGCAACATAAATATTAATTTTTATGCATGGTATGGTCTCATCCTTCTACTTTACCCAGCAAAGATTTGTGGCCTCAGTCATATGGCTTCCATAGTCCAGGCACGCATATTTAATAAACAGTTGAAAAATACTCCTTGGGGCAGTCAAAAAGGGCCTGTACATCCAACTATCCTGTAATGTACCGTATATACTCGAGTATAGGCCGACCCGAATATAAGCCGAGGCCCCCAATTTACCCCCAAAAAACTGGAAAACTTATTGACTCGTGTATAAGCCGAGGGTGAGACATGGCTGTCCATCCCTGTGTGTCCGTCCATCCCTGTGTGTGTGTCCGTCCATCCATCCCTGTGTGTGTCCATCCATCCATCCATCCCTGTGTGTGTGTCCGTCCATCCATCCCTGTGTGTGTATCCATCCATCCATCCATCCCTGTGTGTGTGTGTGTGTGTGTGTGTATCCATCCATCCATCCATCCATCCCTGTGTGTGTGTGTGTGTGTGTGTGTGTGTATCCATCCATCCATCCATCCCTGTGTGTGTGTGTGTGTGTGTGTGTGTGTGTGTGTGTGTGTGTGTGTGTGTGTGTGTGTCCGTGCAGCCTTGTGTGTGTGTCCAGCCTACCTGTGTCCCAAGCCTCCGTCCCGAGCCGCCGTCGTCCCGAGCCTCCTCCGTCCCGTGCCGTGCCTCCTCCGTGCCGTGCCTCCTCCGTCCCGTGCCGTGCCTCCTCCGTCCCGTGCCGTGCCTCCTCCGTCCCGTGCCGTGCCTCCTCCGTCCCGTGCCGTGCCGATGGATCGCCGCTCTTCTCGGCGGCCATTCTACAATTCAAAATTCCGCTTCCGCCTGTGATAGGCGGAACACTCAATTTCCCAGCAGCCTGTGTTCCGCCTATCACGGACATCCTCTCATACTCGTCCGTAGTATGAGAATGAGCGGATGTCCGTGATAGGCGGAACACTGACTGCTGGGAAATTCAGTGTTCCGCCTATCACAGGCGGAGGCGGAGAAGGAGGCGCGGCTTTTGAATTTTAATGTCCGCCGTCTGTCTGCTCGATACGCTGATCGAGCAGTCAGACAGCGGTGACTCGAGTATAAGCCGAGGGGGCACTTTCAGCCTCAAAAAAGAGGCTGAAAATCTCGGCTTATACTCGAGTATATACGGTATGTGGTCAGCTTAAAATGTATGTGTGTAACTCTATATACAGTGCTCCTCTACACTTACAACACCTCTAAATTAATTTAGAAACAGCTGTATGTATAGAAAAGATATATATTTGGATAACTGCTGGCAACAAAAATGAGTACAAAATGTCCAAATTGGGCTCAAAGTGTCAATATTTTGTATGGCCACCATTATTTTCCAGCACTGCTTTAACCCTCTTGGGCATGGAGTTACAGCACACAGGGACAGCACACCGGGGAACACTCGGGGGGAGCACACGGGGAAACTGTGGGGGGAGCAAACAAGGGAACACCACACAGGGGAACACTGTCGTGGGAGCACACAGGGGAACACTGGGGGGCACACAGTGGGATACTGTGGGGGGGAGAGCACACAGAGGAACACTGGGGGGAACACACAAGGGAACACTGGGGGGGGGGCACACAGGGGAACACTGTGGAGGGAGCACACAGGGGAACACTGGGGGGAACACACAGGGGAACACTTGGGGGGGCACACAGTGGGACACTGGGGGGGGGAGCACACAGGGGAACGCTGGGGGAACACACAAGGGAACACTGGGGGGAGCACACAGGGGAACACTGTGGGGGGGCAGAGCACACAGGGGAACCCTGGGGGCAACACACAGGGGAACACCATGGGGGGAGAACACAGTGGGACACTGGGGGGACACACAGGGGAACACTGGGGGGAACACACAGGGGTACACTGGGGGAAGCACACAGGGGTACACACAGGGGAACACCGTGGGAGGGAGAACCCAGTGGGACACTGGGGAGGACACACAGGGGAACACACAGGGGTACACTGGGGGAAAGCACACAGAGGGACACTGTGGGGGGGGGAGAACACACAGGGGAACACTAGGGGGGACACACAGGGGAACACTGGGGGGGAAGAACACAGTGGGACACTTGGGGGAAGAGCACACAGGGGGACACTGGGGGGAGCACACAGGGGGACATGGGGGGGGAGAGCACACAGGGGAACACTGGAGGGGGGCACTGGGGGGAGAGCACACAGGGAAACACTGGGGGGGGGAGAGCACACAGGGGAACACTGGGGGGAACACACAGGGGAACACTGGGGGGAACACACAGCGGAACACTGGGGGGAGAACACAGTGGGACACTGGGGGGAACACACAGGGGTACACTGTGGGGAGGCACACAGAGGGACACTGTGGGGGGGCAGAGCACACAGGGGTACACACAGGGGAACACCGTGGGTGGGAGAACACAGTGGGACACTGGGGAGGACACACAGGGGAACGCTGGGGGAACACACAGGGGTACACTGGGGGGAAAGCACACAGAGGGACACTGTGGGGGGGGAGAACACACAGGGGAACACTAGGGGGGGACACACAGGGGAACACTGGGGAGGAAGAACACAGTGGGACACTTGGGGGAAGAGCACACAGGGGGACACTGGGGGGAGCACACAGGGGGACATGGGGGAGAGAGCACACAGGGAAACACTGGAGGGGGGCACTGGGGGGAGAGCACACAGGAAAACACTGGGGGGAGAGCACACAGGGGAACACTGGGGGGAACACACAGGGGAATACTGGGGGGAACACACAGCGGAACACTGGGGGGAGAACACAGTGGGACACTGTGGGGGGAGAGCACACGGGGGACTCTGGTGGGGGGACACTCAGGGGAACACTGGGGGGACACTCAGGGGAACACTGGGGGGAGGACACACAGGGGAACACTGGGGGGACACATACAGGGGAACACTGGGGGGGACACACAGGGGAACACTGGGGGGCACACACAGGGGGAGCATATGGGGGGTAGTGTGGGGAGGGGGGAGAGCACACTGAAGTCTGGTCCAGGCCCCATACATCGGTACTGTGCCCCCTCCCTCTGATGGCAGCCCTCCAGTAAAAAAAAAAAGTTTCACTAATCCTGGTCACCCGATGCCTAAAATAATACTGCTAACGGCACGCTACTCCCCGCCGGCCCCTCCTCCCTTCTCGTTCGTCCCAGGTGATGTAATGTACAGTGCAAACACCTGCGACGGATGGGAGGGAAGGAGGGGCTGGCTTGGAACAGTGCGCCGTTAGCGGTATTATTGCAACCGCTTTAAGGGGCCTCTCGTTGGGCCGGCCATGGGCCCCTAGTGGCTCCGGGCCCTCGGACGGCGACCGAATGACCGATGGGTCAGTCCGCCCCTGGTCACAGTACATGTTGGCATTCATGGTTCCCTCAATGAACTGTAGCTCCATGCATATCCATGCATATCCATGCATATGCGTATATCCGTGCATATGGTCTGAGCACTAACAAGCTGACCCTCCACCCCTTCAACCTCTGCAGCAATGTTGGCAGCATTCATACGTCTAATTCCCAAAGACAATCTCTGGATATGACACTGAGCACGTGCACTCAACGTCTTTGGTCGACCATGGCGAGGGCTGTTCTGAGTGGAACCTGTCCTGTTATACCACTGTATGGTCTTGGCCACCGTGCTGCAGCTCAGTTTCAGGGTCTTGGCAATATTCTTATAGCCTAGGCCATCTTTATGTAGAACAACAATTCTTTTTGTCAGATCCTCAGAAAGTATTTTGCCATGAGGTGCCATGTTGACCATCCAGTGACCAGTATGAGCGATAACACCAAATTTAACACACCTGCTCCCCATTCACACCCGAGACCTTGTAACACTAACGAGTCACATGACATCGGGGAGGTAAATGGCTAATTGGGCCCAATATGGACATTTTCACTTAGGGGTGTACTCACTTTTGTTGCCAGTGGTTTAGTCATTAATGGCTGTGTGTTGAGTTATTTTGAGGGGACAGCAAATTTACACTGTTATATGTACACTCACTACTTTACTTTGTTGCAAAGTGTCATTTCTTCAGTGTTGTCACATGAAAAGATATAATAAAATATTTACAAAAACGTGAGGGATGTACTCACTTCTGTGAGATACTGTATATATACTGTATATACAGTATCTCACAAAAGTGAATACACCCCTCACATTTTTGTAAATATTTAAAAGTGTCAATACTTTGTTTGGATGCCATTATTTTGCAGCACTGCCTTAACCCTCTTGTGCATGGAGTTCACCAGGGCTTCTTCCACTCCATGACGACATTATGGAGCTGGTGGATGTTAGAAACCTTGCACTCCTTTACCTTGGGGATGCTCCACAGATGTGCAATAGGGTTTAGGTCTGTAGACATGCTTGTCCATCACCTTACCCTCAGCTTCTTTAGCAAGGCAGTGGACATCTTGGAGGTATGTTTGGGGTCGTTATCATGTTGGAATACTCCCCTGCGGCCCAGTCTCCAAAAGGAGGGGATCATGCTTGGCTTCAGTATGTCACAGTACATGTTGGTATTTATGGTTCCCTCCACAAACTGTAGCTCCCCAGTGCCGGCAGCACTCATGCAGCCCCAGATCATGACACTCTCACCACCATGCTTGAGTCTAGGCAAGACACACTTGTCTTTGTACTCCTCGCCTGGTTGCCGCCACACACGTTTGACACCATCTGAACCAAATAAATGTATCTTGGTCTCATCAGACTAAGGGACATGGTTCCAGTAATCCATGTCCTTAGTCTGCTTGTCTTCCACAAACTGTGGGCTTTCTTGTGCATCATCTTTGGAAGAGGCTTCCTTCTGGGACGACAGCCATGCAGACCAATTTGATGCAGTGTGCGATGTATGGTCTGAACACTGACAGGCTGACCCCCCACCCCTTCAACCTCTGAAGCATTGCTGGCAGCACTAATACATTTATTTCCCAAAGACAAACTCTGGATATGACACGGAGCACGTGCACTCACCTTCTTTGGTCGACCATGGCGAAGGTCTGTTCTGAGTGGACCTGTCCAGTTAAACCACTGCATGGTCTTGGCCACCATGCTGCAGCTCAGTTTCAGGGTCTTGGCAGTCTTCTAATAGCCTATGCCATCTTTATGTAGAGCAACAATTATTTTTTTTAGATCCTCAGAGTTCTTTGTCATGAGGTGCCATGTTCAATTTGTATGCAACCAGGCAGGCTCTTGCACTACATGGTTTTGGTAAATCTGAAGACAAAAATCAGCAGAAAATCTGATAGTGTGTATGGGGTTTTAAATGTGCAGTTTTACTGTATTGGGAGGGCTCCAAGGAGTCCGAAAACCAGCCAGTATCTGGTGTGACCACCATTTGCCTGGTGCAGCACATCTCCTTCGCATAGAGTTGATCAGGTTGTTGATTGTGGCCTATGGAATGTTGGCCCATTCCTCTTCAATGGCTGTGCGAAGTTGCTGGATATTGGCAAGAACTGGAACACACTGTCGTATATGCTGATCCAGAGCATGCCAGACATGCTCAATGGGTGACATGTCCAGTATGCTGGCCATGCAAGAACTGGGATGTTTTCAGCTTCCAGGGATTGTGTACAGATCCTTGCAACATGGGGCCATGCATTATCATGCTGCAACATGAGGTGATGGTCGTGGATGAATGGTACAACAATGGGCCTCAGGATCTCGTCACGGTATCTCTGTGCATTTAAAATGCGATAAATAAAATGCACCTGTGTTCATTGTCCATAGCATATGTCTGCCCATACCATAACCCCACCACCACCATGGGCCACTCAATCCACAACGTAGACATCAGCAAACCACTCACCCACATGACGCTATACACGCTGTCTGCCATCTGCCCTGTACAGTGAAAACCGGGATTCAATCCGTGAAAAGAACACCTCTCAAAAAGGGCCATATGGTTATCACACAGGCTGGGCTTCCGAAGACTGAATGGAGAAATTTCAGGCTATTTGACTGCTCTGTGCAGCCCGCTTTCTCCCCATGGGATTTGACCAGGCCCTCCTTTTCAAGTGAGGAGGCAAGTAGGTTTGTCCACCATCTGACACCCTCCCTGAAAACAAAAATGATATATTTTTGTTTTAGGTCCCTCTTTCTTTTCTTCCCCCTTCGATCATCCACCTCTTTGGCTCATTACATGATGTCAACTCCCCTTTTAGACTGTTGCCCTTAGTCCTCATACACACATGATGATTTTTTCCTCCCCTAGATGCCTTTGCTCAAAGGGGGGAAACGCAAGCTTTGCTGACGTGTTTATGAGCGCTTGTGATTTTGGCTTTAGGTTATTCTGTTGGCCAGAATATTTAATTATTCTGGCCTTTAGAATGCATTGATGCACCTAAACGCATCTAGTGTTAAAGAGCTATTATGCGCAGTGGGAGTTTTTCCACCCAAATGCTCCACATCTGAACGTGTAAGTTCAAAGTTATAGGGTTATTTCTCCATCTAAACACTCCTGCTTCTAAACACCTATAAGCGCCTATGTGTGCATGAATAGGCTAATATAGAGGGGCATTTAGAGGTAGAAAAAAAAATCAAATGCGGTTTTTGATGTCCAGTGTGCATAAGGCCTTATTATCTCTCACAGCATGTTTTCTTTTGTCTTTATGGATATATGTGTAGCACCCTGATGTTTAGGCAGGGTTGCTATCAAATTTAGTTACCAGGCGATAGTTGCCTTGGTCAATTCTTAGGAGATCAATTGATTCCTCTCTAAATCTGGACTTAATGCACCCTTTCTCTTGTGTCACTAGGTGGCACTATGCGAGTGACATTAGATAAGACAGGGTCTTTGCAAGCTCAGACATGAATGGATTGGGTGTCTCAGCCAATGAGCAAGGATTTTCTTTGGTCCCTTGGCCTGCTGGGAGAGCCTATTTATTTGGGTGGAGTCAGGTGATCGGGGTTCGGTGCCACTTGGATGGCTGTCTGGGTGGACATATGTTGTGATGCTCTGGCTGCTAGGCGGAAGCATGAGGCCTATCCCAGGGACATTTGGCTGCTAGGCTGCCTGAGGGCCTTTCCGGGAGCAGGAGAGCAGGGCAGGGTTGGGATTTCTGGCTTGTAGTCCAACCAAGAGAAACAGAACCAGATGTAGTCGGAGGTAGAAGAAGAAGCTGTCGCCACTAAAGGACCATTCACCTTATTACCAGAGATCACTGTGAGTAAGCTGAAGTCAGTACCAGAGCAGTCTTCTTACCAGCCGTGGATGGTGAAGAAGGGGGAAAACTTCAGGGGGGGGGGGCAAGATAGGGACCCAGCAGGACAGCAGAGGTGATGCTTGTAGAGCATCAGTGGGTGCCAAGCCAGGGGTCTAAAGGGTCAGCACGGGTGACACTTGAAGAGTATCTCTGAGTGCCAAGCCAGGGACCCAGCAGGGAAGCGGGGGTGGCGCTTGAGAAAGATATTGAGCACTAAAGTGGAAGAGTGTAGGGGATCCAGTGGCTATTGGATCCGAAGTCTAGTCAAAGACTGGGAGTTCATTTAGTAAAGACCTACAGTGAGGGACTGTGGAGTTAGCGGAGAACTGTTTGTGTTGCCAATAGTTGAATTCAACTACCGTTAGTAACTGCTACAAGATTTTTGCCATAGGAGACAGCAATCGTAAATATACAGAAGTGGTTTCCAGCTGGAGGCCTTCACCTGTATAGAAGTCCTATAGAAGTCTTGGAGTCTGCCAATTATCATTGCCTCTACTTAAGGGTGTCCTGGCCCTAACCCTCACTCCCACAGTACTGTTCATGAGACAATAAATCTCTTTTCATGCACCTACCTTTTTTCATCTTGCAGTACACTCACCAAGCCTTGTAACCCACTCTACACTGAAGGATGTCAGCCGTCCCTGACTCTGGAGGTCACCATTAGGCCTCAGGGGACCCGGGATTTAGCTACATATGGATGCCCTGTACCTTGCTTATAAGATTTTTAATTTGCAGTGGATAAACTGCATGGAATGTATCCTTATGTCATCAAATACTCCACTGTCCCCTGGTATATGCTTATTAAATTCAGCAAAAAGACTGAAATAGAAAAAACAGTAAAACCATAATCAAGGTTAGACTGAATCTTACAAGCTCGTTGTAAGAATCCTAATGAAAACAATCCCAATGCACAATTGTTCACGTGTCAGGAAATTGTTTGTGCAACATGAGAAGTTTATGAATTAGTTCCAGATGTTTAGGCAGTAAATTGACCAGATTGGAATTTTCTAAGACCCGAAGGTCTAAACAGGCAAGGGGGAGGGGATCCGTTTAAAAATTTGTCAAAATGTTGGAAGTTGTGTGTCTCAATTTAGCGCATCAGTTTTTTTTTGTTTTTTTTTGTTCTGAAGATTATATAAAATACTTATGTTACCTTGAAATCTAAAAATTATATCAGCAATATTGTGAATCTTGAAATGTAAATTCCAGACAAAAAGCTAAATATACAAATGAAACACATACACTATATTCTCAAAAGTATTGGGACGCCTGCCTTTACACGCACATGAACTTTAATGGTCTCTTTCCCACGAACGATCCGTTTAGATCCGTCTGTCAATTTTTTAGGCAGACCTCTATGGATCGTCGGATGTCAGCAGTGATATGTCCGCTGACATCCGACCCACTCCTATATGAAAAAGTGTGATGGAGGAAAAACCTACTTTTTCCTCCGTCTGCGGATCGGATCGGGTGATGACAGATTCTGCGGTGCTCCGTTATCCGATCTCCCATAGGGGAGAGCGTCGCTCGGACAGGTCCGTCCCTGCACAGTGTGCAGAGACAGACCTGTCATCTTCCTGCTCAGTGGGGATCGACGGAGATCGACTGAGCCATCCCCGCTGAGCAAGCGGATGTCCACAAGGCGGATCATCATGGATCCGACCCGTGTGAAAGAGGCCTTGAGTCACATACACACGATGTGAAATTCGGAAGGGGATTGTCATTTGCCAGGTTTTTGTCTGAAATTCTTACCATTAATACGCTTCTTTTGACAATTGTTTTCCAATTTTCGGACAACTGTTGGATGACGGCTAATAAATTTTTGGCAAACGACGGCTGATTTTTGCATTGGTCAGTACACAAATCTGTCACACAAAAGTTGAAAGTACAAACACGCATGATTGGAACCAAGGAACGAGCCAGAAGCAGTCAGTCTTGTAAACTAGCGTTCGTAATTGAGAATTAACATTCGTGACGTAGCAAATTATGAAATGTGGAAATGCAGTGCACATTCTCTTGTTCTTTAATGTGATAAAATTGAAGTTGCTTTGCTGGTAATATACTGATGGAGTTATGCCAAACGTATTTTAACCACTTACAGACTGTCCGCCACGGCTGATTGAAGCTAGCTGCCATAACCCCTGTATCCTCGTCTTCAGCGGGCGGTCTCTGCGGCCGATTCACCACAAAATCCCTTTTATCGGTGGTGGGAGAGGGGCCCCACTCCCGCCGAGATCTGGTGCCCTCCGCCGTCTGCAGTGGCGGAGACGATCATGCCCTGTCTCCTGTCAGGTATGGAGATGAGTGAGGGGTAGATGGCCCCCACTCGTCTCCATACAATTGCTGGGCGGAAACTATGTCAAAAAGTCACTTCCACCCTCAGCTCTTAAAGGGCCATTTTATTTAACCTGTTCCCGCCGGCGCACTCTGATGTACGTCGGCAGAATGGCACAGCTGGGCAGATGGGCGTACCTGTACGTCCCTTTAAATTTGCCGCCGTGCAATACCCGTGATCGCCTCACGTAGAGGAAGAACGGGGAGATGCTAATGTAAACGAGCATCTCCCCGTTCTGCCTAGAGACAGTGTCACTGATCTCTCCTCCCTGTGATCATGTGTCACACGTAGCCACACCCTCCCACAATTAGAATCACTCCCCAGGACATACTTAACTCTTACACTGCCCCCTAGTGGTTAACCCCTTCACCACCAGTGTCGTTTACACGGGAATCAGTGCATTTGTATAGCATTGATTGCTGTATAAATGACAATGGTCCCAAAAATGTGTCAAAAATGTCAGATGTGTCCACCATAATGTCGCAGTCACGATAATAATCGCTTATTGCCGCCATTACCGAAATACAAATGCTACACTCCGGCCTTAAGCACTTAGCGGACCGGGTGGAGATGGCCAAGGAGGAGATCCAGGAGAGCAAAATAGCGATCCACAGGACCCAAGCACAAGGGGCCGACCATCGCATGCTGCTACTGAGAGATATGCAGCGCCATGTGGAGGACTTGGATAACAGGGGGCGCAGGCATAACATAAGGGCGCGGGGGATCCCGGAGGCAGACGGTCCAAAGGACGTACAAATTATCCTGCAGGAAATATTTAACAACCTTCTTGGGGAACCCACCACCAAGTTTATCGAAATGGACAGAGCACACAGGGCCATGTTCCCCAAAAATGCTACCTCAAGCCCCAGGGACGTCATCTGTAGAATTAACTCGTTCCACCTTAGAGAGGACATTATGAGGCAGGCCTGCCTGGCTCAGGTGGTGACCTCCCGAGACACCCAAGTGCAACTCTTTCCGGACCTCTCCTGGCTTACGCTGCAGAAACGCAGACTTCTCCAGCCGCTGCTCCGCACCTTACAGGATGCCAACATTCCCTACCATTGGGGATTGCCGTTCACCCTTACAGCTAAGCATCAAGGCAAGTCAGCCTCTTTGCGGTATCCGGAAGACCTACGCGCCTTCTGTGAAGAATTGGGCGTTCGCCCTCCCCAGCTGACGGATTGGGATCTCGTGGCTACTCAGCTTACACCTCCAACGCTGTGGCAGAAGGTCCCCTCCCGTCAACGTCCTAGAAACCG
The DNA here is from genome assembly GCF_037356315.1 of Lithobates pipiens. Taxonomy (NCBI): domain Eukaryota; kingdom Metazoa; phylum Chordata; class Amphibia; order Anura; family Ranidae; genus Lithobates; species Lithobates pipiens. Next base: position 506,138,353 of record NW_027507903.1, on the reverse strand, counting down.
GGAAGCACCTAAAAAAATGGCTCGACAAGGACATGGCTGAAGCATCATACCACGTCTATTTTTGCTTATTTTTTTTTCTCTTTACTGATCCCCTCCACCTTTGTGGTGATAGGGAGAAAGGCCCGTTTTATTTTTGTTGGTTGGCCGGGAGATGGGAAAACCAGCAATTGGGTAGCTTTAGGTGCATATTGAGCAGATGACACAGTACACCGACTGTAATTACTGCAGCTGCCTGCCTGTGTTATAGAAACAGAACAACACCAGCAATAAGGGGTATCTTCAGGTGTATACTGTGCTGGAGGCACACACACCCAATTTAACTGCTACAGATGCCTGTATTACAGAACACCAGTAATAAAGGGTAGCTTCAGGTATATATTGTGCTGGAGGCACACAACACCCACTTTAACTCCTGCAGATGCCCGTATTACAGAACACCAGCAATAAGGGGTATCTTCAGGTGTATACTGTGCTGGAGGCACACAACACCCAATTTAACTGCTGCAGATGCCCGTATTACAGAACACCAGTAATAAGGGGTATCTTCAGGTGTATACTGTGCTGGAGGCACACAACACCCGCTTTAACTGCTGCAGATGCCTGTATTACAGAATACCAGCAATAAAGGGTAGCTTCAGGTGTATACTGTGCTGGAGGCACACAACACCCACTTTAACAGCGCTAGGTTCACAAAAAAAGAGCACACTGTCCCTGCCTATCCTGCTCTCTCCCTGAACGCCGCAACACACTACACAAGGCTGCCTCGCTGGCGGCCTTATATAGTGTGGGGCGTGCACTAAACCCCCTGAGATATAATTTGCCACAGGCATCCTGCCTGTGGCCAATTATGTCTCTCCTCACTTCCGGCGCTGTGATTGGCCAAGTATGCGGGGTCACAGTGCATGCTTGGCCAATCATCAGCCAGCAATGCACTGCGATTGCGCAGTGCATTGTGGGCCCTGAGCGGCACACGAACATGGTGCGAACAGCCCATAGCGTTCGGCATTAGCCGAATGGGTGAACAGCCGGTGTAGAGTAGGGATGAGCTTGGTGTTCGAGTCGAACAGGCATTCGACTCAAACACCAAGCTCATCCCTACTCTACACAGTCTATCACCGCTTCAATTCATCATGAATGCTGCTGCCAGACTCATTCACCTTACCAATCGCTCTGTGTCTGCTACTCCTCTCTGTCAATCCCTCCACTGGCTTCCGCTCACGCAACAAATTAATTTAAAAATACTAAAAACTACTTACAAAGCCATCCACAATTTAGTCCCCAGCTACATCACTAGCCTAGTCTCTAAATACCAACCTACTCCTTCTCTTCGTTCCTCTCAAGACCTCCTGCTCTCTAGCTCCCTTGTCACCTCCTCCCATGCTCACCTCCAGGACTTTTCCAAAGCCTCTCCAATCTTATGGAATGCCTTACCCCAATCTGTCCGCTTATCTCCTACTCTATTAGCTTTTAGATGATCCCTGCAAACCCTTCTCTTCAGAGAAGCCTATCCTACCCCCACCTAACAACTGTATTTTCATTTTCATTCATTACAGACAAATGAGGTTAGAAGCGATTGTTCAGATGACAGCTTATGCGTCTTGGAAATCTTGCGCCAGAGGTGTCACAGCTGAGACATAGAACCCAGTAAACGTTCAGGGGGGCCTCCTCACTAGCACTCCAGAGCAAGCTGTTAGGGTGGGTTGGGACCAGCCATAAATTTTCAATTTCTGACCACCTATTATAGGATCTTTGAGTGAACCATGAAGCAACTGCATGCAGTTGGACTGCCTGGTAATAATTAATAAGGTTGGGGAATGCAAGGCCCCCGTCCAAGTGCAATGCCGTCATTACTGAGTGGGGTATTCTGTGACGTTTGTGACTCCATGTGAATTTGAGTAGATCTGCTTGTAGTCTTCTCAAGTGATTGTAAGGTATGGGAATGGGCAATGTTTGAAAGAGGTAGAGAAGTTTCGGGAGGATTGTCATCTTTACCAAGGCTATCCTGCCTAGAAGGGAGATGTGGTGTTTCTGCCAGTGTAGGAGTAAGGTCCTTATTAAGCTAAATAGGGGGGGGGGGGGAGTTCGCCTGGTAAAGTAAAGTTTGGGGTGATGTGTATCCCTAAGAATTTCAGGGAGGCGGATTTCCAGTTGTAAGAAAAGTTGGATTGCAGTTGCGCAACCTCTGAGGTTGGAATGTTAATTGGGAGGGCCTCCGATTTAGACGTGTCGGTCAAGTTCTTTGTGCAGATTAGGGAGGGAAATTCTAGCTGTGTCAGGGTAAGGATAATGTCGTCCGCAAATAGCGAGATCTTAAATTCTATTCCCCTTATAGCTGGGTTTTGTCGGGTTTTGTCGGTTGGACGCTGCTGGGCTTCTACACATAGGGTAAATAGTAAAGGCGACAATGGACAACCCTGTCGGGTGCCATTAGTGACAGGAAATGGAGGGAAGATTGCGAAGGGGGTCCTAACTTGGGAGGAGGGGTTGGAGTAGAGGTGTCATATTGCCTGCATGAACCCAATGTGCCTCAAGGTGGCAAACAGGAAAGGCCAGCCCAAATTATTAAAGGCCTTTTTGGCATCCAAACTAAGAAGAAGGGACGGCAAGCCCTCCCTATTCGCCACATCAACCAAATCTCCTGCTTGGCAGAGAGGGACAAAGCCTACTTGGTCCTTGTGGATGAGGGAGGGGAGGACCACATTCAATCTCATGGAAAGAAATTTTGTGAAGATTTTTAGGTCCGCGTTTAATAATGCTATGGGCCTATAGTTAGCACAGAGAATGGGATCTTTATCTGGCTTGGGGATTAAGGGGATAAAGGAAGGCTGCATGTCCGATGGGATAGGGGAGTCTTGTAAGAAGTCATTAAAGAGTTTGCACATGTAAGAGAGTAAGAGGGGAAGGAGGGATTTATAGTATTCATAGGGTAGGCCATCCAGGCCTGGGGATTTATGGGCTGGTAAAGATTTAATGGTCAGTTCAATTTCTTCTTTCCCGTAATCAGTGCGTTTAGAGACGCCAAGTTCGATTCCTGGATCTGGGGGATGTCACTCTCTGCAAGGTATTGTTGCATACGTTGGGAGATGTCTAGGGATAGGGGATCGCAAGGAATATCAGGGTTGTTGTAGAGTTCAGTATAGAATTCTGCAAATGTGTTAGCAATATCTCTAGGGTGAGATAGAACGTTATTGAGTTTATTCTTGATCTAATGTGGAGTGGACAGATGGAAGCTGTCTCGCAGTTTCCTCACTAAGAGGGAGTGAGCCTTATTACCTTTGTCGTAGTATGCCTGTTTTATCCTAAGGAGTGCCAGGTCATTTAGTGTCATACGTAAGTTTTTTTTAGGAATCTCGGGGTTGGGGATATTTGTAGTTGTTGTTCTAGCCCTCTAAGTTCTTTATCAGTGCTGAGCGTCGTAGCGATGGCATCCTTCTTCATAGCAGAAGACAGTGCCATACAACTACCGCGTATAACTGCTTTATGGGCTTCCCAAAGTGTGGAAAGGGAAATGTCAGGTGTGTTGTTTTCAACAAAATAGTGTTTTAGAGTGGAGACTAGTTATGATTTTGAAGGGAGGTGCTGTAGGAGAAAGGTATTTAGTCTCAAACGGCAGGGCCTGACAATAGGGCTTGTGCCTTGTGCATTGTATCTTTATGCATATAAAAAGTGTAGCACTGACCCCCTAAGGAGCTGCTGATAATCAATTGAGCCTGCACTCTGCCTCTCAACCCCAGAAAATGAACTAGACCCCCTTGGCACAACTGTGTAGTAACGTTAGTGTAAGACCCAATGGTAAAGAGCAACACAATATTAACACGATATATTGTATATTTACCATCACTCTGGTCTCCGTCACTCCACCAGCTGTAGCAACAGATATAGTCTCATACAAGTTGTACATTAACCACATAAACTGTTTACTGGGAGAACTTGGTCAAACACATTAATCATAGCAGTAATTCTCATACAAGAAAAAATGGCAATAGTAACAATCAGGGTGTATGTGAAAAACCAAACACAATGGTCACTTGAGAGCATGTGCAGACAGGCTAAAAGTGGAATCTGTACTCAATATGGAAGATCCTTTATACTGAACACATTCCACTCCTCCCTCAGAGCATACACACACATTAAACCTGCAGTGCACTATCATATACTTTGCAGTAGTGTAACACAGTACTTATGCTCTAGGGCTCCCCCTAGGTTGTAATGCAGTTCTCAGAGTGCATATAAAAAGTAAGAACATTTTATAGTGAATAGTACAGTCTTTGGTCTTCTTTCTTCAACTAGCTTATCAAACTGCAGTATTTGCAATCCAGGATACCAGTAGAAAATTAAAGGAAAGTTGATGTGTAGATTACTGTGTGTTTGCACATGTAAAGCACTCACAATGCCTCTTCCTTCTTGAGGGATGCAACTTCAGCATTTAACTTTGCAGTAAGGGAATGCATGCCCTGAAATTCCACTCTACACAGTCTAGACCAGGGATATGCAATTAGCAGACCTCCAGCTGCTGCAAAACTACAAGTCCCATCATGCCTCTGACTCTGGGTGTCATGCTTGTGGCTGTCAGTCTTGCTATGCCTCATGGGAATTGTAGTTCTGCAACAGCTGGAGGTCCGCTAATTGCATATCCCTGGTCTAGACAATAATGAAATCACTTCTGTGGGACTACAGATCCCAGCAACAGGCTGGATGCTAACTCACACAGCAACAGTTCTTAAAGTGGGGTACCCCCTAAAAAAAGAAATTCAAAGTCAGCAGCTACAAATACTGCAGCTGCTGACTTTTAATAATCAGACACTTACCTATCCCAGGGTCCAGCGATGCGGGGGAACGAAGCCCCCCCCCTCGTTCCCCGCTCCGTTTGCGGTGCCGTCATGCATACTGTAGGCACCGGGCTGTGAACCCACTGCGCATGCGCGAGCGGCGCAGGGCGCCGTGATATGCCGTACAGTCACCTGGGACACATGACAAGTCCCAGGTGAATGTGCGGCATGAGGGGAAGTGATGTCACCAGCCCAGGCAAGGAAGAAGGCAGACTACGAGTGACCCCCTAGCAACAGGTATTTAGAGGTGAGTAAAAATTTTTATTTTTTTGCCAATTATTTTTTATTTATTTTTTTTACGAATTTTAAGCAACTTTTTATTTTTTGGTGGCTAACACCACTTTAAGTTTATTTATCTGACCCAGATGTTTGCAATGCTTCCTTCTTGTTATATCAGTCCCGCTCCAGGCTTGCATCGTCACACCGCACCTTCGGATAGTCAGCGACTATAATGCTGGAAACCTCAAATGTTCTCTAATGCAGACCAATCCTCCTGCTCGATCAGCAGGGCAGTTCGCAAGGATCCCTCTGGTGCAGGCGATCTTTTCTCCGCTGTAGGCTGCAGGCGCTCTCAGCCCTGGGCACACACACGCAGCCCTCCTTCTGTGTGTAAAATGGCGTCCCAAGAGAGAGAAACTGTGCCACGCCTGTCCCTTATATATCCTTACCCAGCAGGCTGTTTGGTGGCTTGGCCTTGTGGGTAGGTAAGTGGGTGTTGTGGTAGTTCCTTGACTGGTTTAAACATATGAGTCACTTCCTCATTCACTATATCCCCCACAATGAATTGGAGCATGGCTTTAATGAAACCAAACAAAAGTCTGAATAACATTAAGCAGAATGGACACTAGAGGAAGCCAAACTCTTATCTTAAGGACATCAAATTATTTACATTATAACTGGGTCACAACACCCCAACTACAAAAGTAAAATTTGAATGTGTTATACGCATTTACACACAGAATAAATCCACACTGCAGGAGCAACTGTTAGTCACATGCAGTGGGCAGCACTGTGGAAGATGTAGATTGTCGACAACCCCTGTGTAGGCTATATGTTGAATGGGAAATTAAGTTATGTTTATACTAAAGGAAGCCATTTTGTTTGATAAATTCCATTTGATATGTAACAACCATTTTATATTACTTAAATCGGTTTTTTTTTTCTTGTCATATGTTTTGCACACTACTCCCTTGGGAACTGCTGGGTAGTTCATACAGTACTGCTAACATACCTCCGTTCTTCCACCCCACATGATTCACATGATTAGCTTGCTCCCTGATTGTGGCTTGCATGTGGATTTTCTGAACACAAGTGGATTTTTTGAACTAAGTGGAGAGTTAATAACCAGGAGTTGTGCTTTGACTGCTTCTGCTTGCAAGTGTTGTTTTTGGGGGTGTTTTATTTTCTCCCCTCCTTTATTTGATACATTTGCTAGCAGTTTTTAAAAGACCTTTTTTTCTGACACGTTTTAAACAGCATTTTTTTTTCCCCTCTTTCTTCCTGCCAAAATAGGGGAGGGGTTAATTGTTCACAGGTGTATAAAGGTAGTTATACAAACTCCCCCTTGAGCTTGCTCCCTGATTGTGGCTTGCATGTGGATTTTCTGAACACAAGTGGATTTTTTGAACTAAGTGGAGAGTTAATAACCAGGAGTTGTGCTTTGACTGCTTCTGCTTGCAAGTGTTGTTTTTGGGGGTGTTTTATTTTCTCCCCTCCTTTATTTGATACATTTGCTAGCAGTTTTTAAAAGACCTTTTTTTCTGACACTTTTTAAACAGCATTTTTTTTTCCCCTCTTTCTTCCTGCCAAAATAGGGGAGGGGTTAATTGTTCACAGGTGTATAAAGGTAGTTATACAAACTCCCCCTTGAGCTTGCTCCCTGATTGTGGCTTGCATGTGGATTTTCTGAACACAAGTGGATTTTTTGAACTAAGTGGAGAGTTAATAACCAGGAGTTGTGCTTTGACTGCTTCTGCTTGCAAGTGTTGTTTTTGGGGGTGTTTTATTTTCTCCCCTCCTTTATTTGATACATTTGCTAGCAGTTTTTAAAAGACCTTTTTTTCTGACACTTTTTAAACAGCATTTTTTTTTCCCCTCTTTCTTCCTGCCAAAATAGGGGAGGGGTTAATTGTTCACAGGTGTATAAAGGTAGTTATACAAACTCCCCCTTGAGCTTGCTCCCTGATTGTGGCTTGCATGTGGATTTTCTGAACACAAGTGGATTTTTTGAACTAAGTGGAGAGTTAATAACCAGGAGTTGAAAACAGGAGTTAAAACAGGAGTCTCTAACCTCCATCCCCCCCTCCATTTTAAAGATCCCACTGCAAGGGGCAACCAGACAGCTTTCCAGAAACATCAGGCTGACAGCAAGCCAGATTCACCGGAACCAGAGTGTTTAAAGGGGACAACCGCAGCCAGGTAAGCTCGCACCTCCACTCCCCCCCCCCCCCAATGATTGTTCCAGGGACTCCGTCCGACCGCCTACGGGGGTCAGGAAGGAATTTTTGCCCCACTGGTGCATTTGGCTGCTACTGTCAGGGGGTTTTTCGCCTTCCTCTGGAACAACCATAGGTTAGCATACCCCTACCTCCGGCCTCCTTTCCATTTTTTACGCTATCCTAGGACAACTATTCCAGATCACAGCCAGACTTCTTTTCTAAGCGGAGACCTCAACCTTAAGTAAAGGCAGCTGGAACAGCCAGCAACCGAATACAGCCAGCAACCGAATACAACTCCTTCCGCATCCATATAGGCATCCCCTGATCAACTTGCGCGCTAATAGCCTCAAGCACGGCGGCAAGTCTGATACCTAGCCCCACCTCAGGATCAATACCCTGATCAGGATCATCATCTTAGGCCCATAGTACCATCAACAGCATCCACAAACCATGTGCTACTTCAAATACTCAGCTGAAGTTCTGCACAGACTAAGGAACATCAACACCACATTGCCATCTTCCATACAAAAAATACTTCAAAGAGAACAACTATTAAAAACCGGACGACAACCAGCTCCCAACCACAGGAAGACATCTACTCGACCACTACAATTAGATTGCGCCTTGATTAACGCCAGGTCTGCAGTCAAACATAGACTGGAAGTACACGACTTCATCATCGAGAACAATGTAGACTGCCTCTTCATCACCGAAAGCTGGTTAACCTCTGACTGCAACACCATCCTCACCGAATTGGTGCCGGAAAACTACAGGATCCTAACCGAACACCGGATAGGGAAAAAAGGAGGAGGCCTAGCAGTGATATTTAAAGGTCACCTTGATCTCACTAAACCATCAGTTCAGAACCCAGTGTCTTTTATGGAAACCCTGACGCTACATTTTCAACCAACACCCCATGACACCACTCATATTCTACTGTGCTACAGACCACCGGGACCAAAGTCCAATCTTCTTTCACCCCTCACGGAATCCTTGGCAATGCACACCCTAAAATTCAAAAATTTCCTGGCACTCGGAGATTTCAACCTTTGGGCAAACGAGCCTAAAGACCCCATCGCGACTGCCTGCATCAATCAACTAGAAGAACTGGGTCTACAGCAACTGATAAAGACTCCCACGCATGGGTCAGGACACACCCTGGACCTCATTTTCAAACAGAACATCGACGTCAACATACTCGACAACATAACTCTGCCATGGACGGATCACCACGCCATCAAATTCAAAATCGCTACCAACATCACCAACGCAAAACGGAAACCTGTAACAACGCACTGGACCAGATCGCATAAAAAACTGTACTCCGAAGCCTTCAAAACCACTCTGTCCAAAAAAATATCTACAATAACCTTAAACCACTCTACGGAGGAAACACTCAACTCCCTGAACAAGGCATTACTGCAATCAGCAGACTCGGTAGCACCAAAACGCAGGGCTCTCATCAGGAAGAAAAATGCTGGATGGTTTAATAGCTCCCTCTCCGTACTAAAGCAAGAACGCAGAAGAGCGGAAAGAACATGGAGAAGAAATCCCACCGAGGAAAACCTATTTAACTACAAAGGTCTGACAGAGAATTATCGGAAAGCAATCTTCAAAGCCAAAAAGGACCACTTCTCATATACAATCTCAACGGCCGCAAACCAACCACGGGAACTGTTTAAACTGGTTAATCAATCAATGAATCCGGTGTGCCTAGAACCCCCAGAAAGCGAATCCCAGGATTACTGTGACAACCTGTCGGATTTTTTCATCGATAAAGTCAAAACCATCAGGGAAACAATTTGTCAGAAGAAAACATCCAACCTCAGCCAGCAAAAACATAAAGAGGATGTCCGCACCAACATACCGCAACCGCCAAAATTTTCACTATCCCCAATTACCGTAGACACCGCAAAAAACATCATTAATAAACTGCGTGACAGTACCTCACCTATTGACATCATCCCCACAAAACTACTGAAAGAATGCTCCGACATCGTGGCTCCAACCATAACCCACCTCATAAACCGATCATTCCATGAAGGGATTGTTCCCAGCATCCTCAAACAAGGCATTGTCAAACCTCTACTCAAGAAACCAAACCTGGACCCTCAGGATCCAAACAACCGTAGGCCGATTACAAGCCTCAACACCATTTCTAAGATCATGGAGAAAGCTGTAGTACATCAGTTACAACTTCACCTGGATACTCACAAACTCCTGGACCCGCTGCAATCAGGCTTCCGCCCGGGTCATGGAACAGAAACAGCTCTCCTCAAGATTTGGGATGACGCCCTCGAAGCAGCAGATGACGGAGAGCCGTGTCTCCTCGTACTGCTAGACCTAAGTGCAGCGTTTGATACAGTAGATCACAATACTCTACTCGTCCGCCTCACAGAAGTAGCCGGAGTCCAAGACATAGATCTCCATTGGTTCGCGTCCTTCCTAGGAAATCGGTCACAGACAGTGAAACTAGGAAAATTCCTCTCCGAAACTCGGGCAGTCACCTGCGGAGTCCCTCAAGGCTCTCCATTGTCACCCGTTCTCTTCAACATTTACATTCGCCCACTCCTTCAAATCATCAGATGCTCAGATCTCTGCTTCCACTCTTACGCTGACGACACACAACTTTATTTCCGGATCAATGGAAAAAAAGATCACCAACAACAACTTGAAAACTGCCTCAAATCAATAGAGGACTGGATGACCACCAACTCCCTCCAGCTGAACCAATCAAAGACAGAGCTTCTTATCTTACACCCAAATCATAAGCCCGCAACCAAAACCTCCTGGTCTCCACCAACCGTCTTTGGGCAGACTATCTCCCCAAAGACCAAAGCGAAGAGTCTCGGGGTTATTTTAGACGCACAAATGTCAATGGATGCGCAAATAGGATCTGTAGTCAGTCGATCTCACCATCTACTGCGCATGCTTCGCAGACTCATCCCTTTTATCCCAAGGAATGACAAAGCAGTGGTAGTTGGAACAATCATTAATTCAGGACTGGACTACGCAAACTCGCTTTACATAGGATTACCACAATATCAACTTGCGCGATTACAACTGATCCAAAACACGGCGGCAAGGCTGATAACAGGAAAAAAACCCTGGGAATCCATTTCTCCTTCACTGAGGAGCTTACATTGGCTAACCGTAAAAAATCGGATCACGTTCAAGACCCTTTGCCTCACCCACAAATGCGTGCATAGAGAAGCTCCGCAATACCTAATGGAGAAAATAAATCATTACACACCAAACCGCAGTCTTCGATCAGCCAACAAAAACCTCCTCCTCGTGCCCAAAGCCCGGTATAAATCCAAGGGTGATCGGAGATTCGCTGTCCAAGGGCCTCTGCTATGGAATGCTCTACCAATCAACATCCGCCTGGAAGAAAATCACCTGGCTTTTAGGAAAAAACTCAAGACCTTCCTCTTTTAGCAGATGATCAAAGCTCGCCACAGCGCCTAGAGGCGATTCAGTTCGCATTGCGCGCTATATAAGTATTTCATTCATTCATTCATTCACAACAGACACAGTCAATAAAGGTTGAACAGATAACTTTTAATCTTCTTGTTGCAGTCCAGGTGTAATGGTGATAGTGGGAAATATGAGATGCCTCCTCCTTCTGGTTCCTTTTTGAGTAGCTAAGTCCCTTTCCCTTAATGAACTGACCGATGCCCCTCTAAAAAGCACCTTGGAAAATGGATGCTGGAAGTCCCAGGCCTCACCTGCCTTTCTTGCCTCCTGTGATCCTCCCCAGGCCAGTTCAGGAAAGTCCGGATAACATCCAGGTCTACTCCATCCTCTTTGCAGCTACTTCCTGCTTCTTGTAGATAGAACCATCCCAGCTGGGATGCCTAGTTCACTTCCCCAGGGTTTCTTGGATGACTTGGTGTGCTTAAACCATCCAGCACTGAGGTTTCTGAACCCTCAGGCCTTCAGGTTTTGGTTCCTGCTCTCCAGCGCTGGGGCCTCTGTAACCCCAGGCCTTCAAGTCTACTCCTTAGAGTCATATTTTTGCTGCTTCTCTGGACTCAGTTTCTTCCCATCCTCCCCAGGAAGCATGTGACCTCAGTTTATATATATGTCCCACCCCTGCCCATACAAATTAATCATTGGGCCGGGGCAATATACACTGCCTGCACTCTAGTCCCCAGCCCGCCTTCTTTGCAGAACATTTCTAAGGGAAAGCAAGGGAGGTTTTTTCCAGAGCAGAGTACAGGTGGTCACACCCCCTATATTCTACTACTCCTCCCAAACCAAATTAACAACCAGTCCTAAACAAAAAGAGGGGTAAGGCACTGGCAATTTGACCTACCTCTTACCTATTAGCACCCACCTAAAGGTGGTGGGCGCTACATATGTATATGCAACTGACACACATTAACAGATATATTTCAGGCAGTTGAACGGGATGCCAATCTAGAATGTTTATGGTTGTGTTTGAAATCACATTCCAATGCTTAACCGACCCCTTCAAATGTGTTATCAAGCACTTATTTTGTTGGGCTGTCTAAACGAGGACTGACTATAAAAAATTCTTATTCATGGCCAATAATTCCAAATATGTTTTATACACATTATGGTGTATATGTCTATTCTGTTGCGATTTGCAATGCTAGCATAAAAGTTTGAGTTCTCAGGCTAACATCATGAAAAAAAAAAAAACAACTGGTGCTGAAATGCCAAGAAGGGGCAAGAACAGTTCAATCCAGTGCAAGAAGCAGGTTGAACATCTCAGGACAACTAGAAAACCTCTGGTGGCAGGTAAGCACTTTCTCTCAAAGACTTGACATGTCAAGCATCTGCCCACGAACCTTAGTCGAGAAATGTTTGATTAGTAAAAGTTTTGGTATGTCTCAAGTAATGTTTCAATGGTATATGTTTTGGGTGTGTCTCCTCTGGTATTTCCTTGGGGTTCATAGTTATTGTCTGGATTTTATAAAAACAGTGGTAGTCTCAAAGGCAGGGTAAACATTTCTACATACTTAGTCCCTAATGTAAATATGCAATTTTTAAAGTTGTGATCAGGTAGACTGCCTGTGTGACAACCCCTTTAAGCTATATAAGCAATAAGTGCATTTAGGGCCAGTTCACACCAGATGCAGTTCCGTTCAGTTCCGTGCGCATTTTTCTGCAGAAACTGACTGGAACTGACTGTATTGGTGCAGAAAAAAAAACGGAACTGCATCTGGTGTGAAATGGCCCTAAGGCCTGGTTCACACCTATGTATTTTTTAGTGCGTTTTTTAGCTTTGCAGAAACACACTATAGTCCATTTACCGAGGTTTCCTATGGATCATGTTCACATCTGTGCATTTTATGGAAAGGACCAGGGACTTTTTTCTGGTTTTTGGTTCCATAGACTTCAATGGATCAAAAATGTGTATTGAAAAATGCAAAATGCACCTGGAATATGCAAACCACAACCTGCATAGGTGTGAACCAGAGCTTATAGAAGGCCACATGGGCCTGGGTGATGTGAATTTTGTACAAGGTGAAACTTATGATCATCTGCAAGGCTTTTGCCCTCACATTTGAGAGAACTATTCTGGCTATCATTGTCATTTAGATTTAAACAGGTAAATAGCGCACAAAGATAAGGTGACCATTTACCAATTTGCATCTTAACATGGCAAACAGCTAAAACAGGCAGTCCCATGTCACCAATACAATGTGCAAAAAAAACAAATAACAAGCAAAATTGGTACATATGTGGACTAGGGATCCGAAGTGTTGTGGGCAGAAATGGTGGCTAATGTCTAGCCTAACAGTGTGAAGGAAGCCATTTCAGTCAGAAAGGTAACAGGTCTCTTGTGGGCCATAAGCACGAAAAGTTAGGCATGCCCTAAGGCCCACAGCACAGCCCACCAAGTGCTATAAACCACCAAAAATGACTGTGATTTTGATCATTTTTGCTCCTTTGCTAAGACTCCATCTTCTGAATTACAGACATGTATTTTTTTCATATCCCATCAATTTTTTTCATGAACATCTGATATACAGTTGAGATTAGTTTTAATACCGCGCTAATGTCTGTAGTGACTTTAATAAAAAAGTGACAGCAGCGGCTAAACCATGTGATACATCCACAGTTCAAACTCCATTATGTCCAAAAAAAGCATGCAGCCTTGCCCGACATGTTCAACAAAACATTCCTGCTTCTTTGCCAGCAAAGATTATTTTACAAGGTGATTTTTACACATGAATCATGTAAGTGCAATCTGAATATTTTAATAAAGAGTTTATATTGTTTTTCACTATTGGAGCATTCTCTCCTTATACACCCTAATCCATGGCACCATACGCTGACCTGGATATAAGTGACGGGTGTCTGAGACCATAAGAGGGCATATCTGTTTACAGCTTCACATCGAGGGTTACTACCAAAGCTTGGTTGACCTTTCTACGGTAGCAGTGGAAGGCCCATTTGATCCAGTAAGCACCCCTGTTAACTGAGGTGGTGGGTGTCACTTAATGAGCTCCCATTTATGTTGGTGTTGGAACTTTAAAGATCATTTTTGCTGATAAGGATCTTTGCAATTATTTTTCGTCATGTGGGCTTGCTACACGTTAACATTTTTATCTCAATAATTACTTAACCTTTGGATTATTGGTTATTGAATTGTTCATATCACATTTTCAACTAGCGTGACTTTTTTGGACATTATACAGTTGAGATAACAGTTGAGATAACCTTTACTTTATGCTTCTGTATTATTATCTAGTCATATGTTAGTTCATATCTACTGGTCAATCAATCAGAACAGGATTTCAGCCAGAGGACAACCAGGGTGTTGAAGTTGTAGAAAAAAAAACTGTGTTAACTCTCTACTGTCTGTACAGAATGTGCATGTGCACATCTTGTTTGCTCTGTAATGGTTTTCATCTTATGGGACATTATCTGCCTACCTTTCTAGCTTTATTAGGTCTTGCTCAGAGGAAAAATCCTCAGCATGATATCTTGCTTTATTGTTCTCCCTCCTGTGGTAAATAAAACTTTGCTTTGCATAGCTTTGTTCTTAAACAAAGGAGTGAGTCTGTCTGGGACATGAGCCAGGTCAGCTCAAAAGAGGGCTTATGGCTTGAGAACATGAATAGTCAATGCCTTAAATGAATTTCGCGAAGATACAAAGATACAAATTAAAAATGTCATACCCAAAGATAGTGGACCAGTTGTTGTGTAAGACACATCAGCCTTATCTAGTTAAGCATGATGGACTACAAGAATATAGACAATGGATTGAGAAGAGTCAGACTAAAGGAAACCAATGAAAGAACAGTTTTGTTTGATAGCACAGAGATTTACTTATGAGTTCCCAAAAGACATAGCTGAAGAAACTACAATTGCATTCACAGCTAGTATACACATTGACAGATCTCAGTCCCAGTTGATATAACTATCTATTATAAACAAAGCAAAGCACACTTAAGCTGGCCATAGAGAATCAAATCTCAGCCAGTTCAGAAGGGACAGGCCAAGATTCGATCCATCTATGGGCAGGCTGGTTGTACTGAAATTGATCCATTGACCGCTGTTATATTTTTAATATCTAAATTTTAATTCAGTCTTAAGTACTTATAAAATAGCCAAGGCTAAAAACATCCCTCTAAGCCCCTGTACACACGGTCGGAGATTTCCACAACCAAATCCGTCGGATTTTGTCCGTCAGATTTAGTCTGACGGATTGTGTCCGAAACTGTTGCATACACACGGTCGGACTAAGTTGTCGAAAAATCCGATCTTTCAGAAGGTGATGACGTAATTTCGTTACGATGGGACTAGATTCAGGCTAGTAGCCAATAGCTTTGATGTAGGAATTTGATCTGAGCATGCGTGGCACTTGGTCCGATTAAAATTCTCTACACATGATCGGATTACGTCCGACCGGCCCAGTTGGTCAGGAAATATTTTCAACATGTTGGAAAATTGGGTCCGATGGAGATTCAGACGGAATCAGTCCGATGCATACCACACACAGTCGGATTATCTCACGACACGGTCCGATGAGACGCATTCCGATGGATTCTCCGACCGTGTGTACGCGGCATTATTAGATGTGTGCGTGTGTAAAGGGTTTTGAGATAAGAAATAACAGATAAAGAATGTTATTGTAACTGAGTCTCAATTCTAGAAAGCTGTCAAGATATAATGATTGATGGTTTCAAATTTATATTTTCTTAAAAGTATGCCTATGTAATGTAGGCCTTGTGATGCATAATGTAGGGTATTGAGTGTCTATGTGTGTTTCTATAACTCACTCAGACAATTTGGCCCCTCACCCAATTTACATATTGTCTGTTGTTAATTAAGATAGTCAATGAAGTAACCTCACCCTCAAGTTACAGCTCAAACCCCCACCTTTGCTGGGAGGTGCTATGGGAGTGGTTAGTCTAGGCGTGAATTTTGGAAACAAAAGAAATAGCCTTTATTAAGATAAAGACATGTGGCCAGGGGTGCATTCTTTTTACAGACACACACAAGCACACACTAAGGATGGAAACCATCTTGAACAAAGAACAAAGCCTACGCTCTAATACTCACATTCTAAGAAGCAAACAGTTCTTATTTTATCTCTTTTTATTTTAAGCTACATTTATTTTTGTTTTTAAACCTGCAACTGTTGTACTTATTTGTGTAACCTTTTGTGTGGCAAATAAAATCACGCTTATTTTATCTTAGCTGGTTCTTTTAAAGGATTTATTCTAACGATCACCCAAAAGACATAAGAGAATATTTTTTTTGTCTTTTCACATTTATCAAGACTTTCTAACAACTGCCTTTAGTACAACCTGTCTGTCAGGTTACTCTACACCCATCCTCAGTTTTTCTATTGCCTGTCAGATTTTTTGCATGCAATTATTACCGGCGGCTATAGTCACTAGCAGTAATGCAGTAATCATTGTGTTCTGCCGGCAGGGAAGGCTTCCCACTGGCAGAACAGAACACCACTGTGGGAGTGATTTTCTTTCCGTCAACCACTGCAACCTCACCCATCCATGCTTTATTTTGAGAAATTGCTTTGAAAAACACCTCATAGCGTTTCTTGCCGTGGCCATCTTGACTAAGGATAAAATATTAATATTGTAGCATGTTCATGTAGCATGAATTGTAGCATGTTCTTGCCTCCTTTCAGATGAAAGAAAAAAATGCCCATGAGGATTTCTACGATATATGATGTAATTGTACCTAAACTACGTCCCTTTCTAACCAATGAAACCACAAAGCTCCTGATTCACTCCCTGGTTATCTCTCGCCTTGACTACTGCAACTCCCTCCTCATTGGCTCACCTTTAAATAGACTATCCCCCCTTCAGTCCATCATGAATGCTGCTGCCAGACTCATACACCTTACAAACCACACAGTGTCTGCTACCCCTCTATTGGCTGCCACTTGCCCAACAAATTAAATTCAAAATACTAACACTTACTTAAAAAGCCATCCACAACTCTGCCCCCAGCTACATCACTAGCCTAGTCTCAAAATACCAACCTAATCGCCCACTTCGTTCCTCCCAAGACCTCCTGCTCTCTAGCTCCCTCATCACCTCCTCCCATATGCGCCTCCAGGACTTCTCCCAAGCCTCGCCCATTATCTGGAACTCACTATCTCAATCTGTCAGAATGTCTCCAAATTTATCCACTTTTAGGCGATCCCTGAAAACTTTCCTCTTCAGAGAAGCCTATCCTGCCTCCATCTAACAACGGCACTATTTTCTCCATTAGCTCATCCCCCACAGCTATTACCCTTTTGTATAACTTGACCTTCCCTCCTAGATTGTAAGCTCTAACGAGCAGGGCCCTCTGATTCCCCCTGTCTTGAATTGTATTGTATTGTAATGTCTACCCTAATGTTGTAAAGCACTGCGTAAACTGTCGGCGTTATATAAATCCTGTATTATAATAATAATAAGAATAAGAATAATTGTGGCTAAAGCCCCATACACCCTATCAGATTTTCTGCCGATTTACCAAAACCATGTAGTGCAAGGGCATGCCTGTTTGCATACAAATTGAAACTCCTAAGGTTTTACCTCATATTATATGATTTTGGTAAATCTGAAGAAAAACATCAGCAGGGGTTTTAGACAAAAAAACAGGGAGCAACTGAATAAATGTAAAAAATGTTAAAACAAGTAAATATAATTTCATTTCCTGTTTATTGACTAGACCAGCATAAGGATTAAAAATAGTTCATGTTGAGTGATAGAGATTATTTCCTCTGTAAGAATGACAGGAAACTTCAAATTGTGGTTAAACTCAGCTGCAAAATATTTGTTAGTTCTACAAGGGGGTAGGAAGGCATAATGCCTGTTGAGATGTATAATGTTAAATTATGCAGAGATGGAAACAATGAACATACATACCATTAGCCTATAAATTCCTCTACTCTGGGTTATCTTTCCTTTACTGTACTTCCCATCGTGTTTAATGCATTTATGTTATTGTTTCACACAGGACTGAAATCCAGTTTGGAAAAATTCAGCAGAGCATTCCTTGATCTAATGCTTCATAACTGTTTTAACTTTCTGCAACAAATCTAGTTTATTGGTATGTCACAGACTAAGAGCAGAATAGCCTAACTAGTATCCATAAAATAGTTGGACAAAAATATTTAAACACTAGTCAGGAAGAAAAAGTAGATGCATATGCAGGAAATTTAACAAATATGTTAAGGGCAGCAGATCCAATTCAAGTAATTGTACAATCCCGGGTGAATGGATTGAGAAAACAGATTAGAGAAAGGATTTGAGAAGGGTTGCACATAGAAAATAGCAAGGTAAAGCATTAGAAGATCTGGTCCATGTAGCAAGGAACATATTAAGTGGTTTAGAAAAAAAAATAGAAGAGAAGAAGTTCTGGGCACCAGTCCTCAGGAAGGATGTGCTGGAAATGGAGCGCGTACAAAAAAGGACAACAAAGCTAATAAAGGGTATGGAGAATATTTGATATGAGGAAAGGTTGCGAGCACTGAACTTATTCTCTCTGGAGAAAAGAGGCTTGAGAGGGGATATGATTTCAATTTATAAATACCGTACTGGTGACCCTGCAATAGGGATAAAACTTTTTTGCGGAAGGGAGTTTAACAAGACACATGGCCACTCATTAAAATTAGAAGAAAAGAGGTTTAACCTTAAACTATGTAGAGGATTCTTTACTGTAAGAGTGGCAAGAATGTAAAACATCCTCTGGGACTGTGACACCATAATGGGTGGGGACATCATCCGGGGATGTCCCTATATAGGTCGCCGTGCGTCGCGTCAGAGCCATTGTGATCGGAGGATCCGACGAGGCAACATCTGAAGAGAAGAAGAGAAGAACAGAAGGCGACGACGACGACAGCGGTGACAGAAGACCGGGCTACCACCTGTAAAAGAGCTATAAGAAGGCACGGTGGCCCGGCAGATGAACCGAAGAGGGGGACAAGACCCCCGAAGTTGGAAGAAGAGGCCGCGGCGAGGAAGAAAGCCGGGCTCCTCCGCTAGCAAAAGAGCTAGAAGAAGATAGCGGAGGAGTCCGGCGAGAAGACCCCCCCGAAGACGGAAGAGCTGTGCAATAAACTATTTTATCTTGTGTGTTGTGTTTTTTTTTGTACTTTATTTTACAGGTGAATGGGTAGGGGTACATTGTACCCCATACTCATTCACATAGCGTGGGGGCCGGTATCTGGGGGCCCCCTTATTAAAGGGGGCTCCCGGATTCCGATAAGCCCCCCGCCCGCAGACCCCGACAACCAACGGCTAGGGTTGTCTGGAAGAGGCCCTTGTCCTCATCAACATGGGGACAAGGCAAGGTGCTTTGGGGTGGGGGGGCCGCGCGGCCTGGTGTGGCTCAGGGGGGGGCGCTCGCTCGCCCCCCCTTTCCTGGCCGGCCGGGTAGCATGCTCGGACAAGGGTCTGATGTGGACCTGGGGGTACCCCGCGCCGATATTTTCCGGCGTTGGGGTTCCCCTTTAAGTCCATACCAGGTGGCGGGGCCAGCAACGTCTCCTTCGCGGGCCCCGCCTACCTGGAGACGCACTTGAAATGAGCGGACTTTCCTCCGCGTGTGTGGGCGAGTCCGTTCATTTCAAAAGTAGGGCGGATAGTACGACGGAATTAGTACGCAGTATTAGTCCGCTGAAAAAGTGCCGTGTGTGGGCAAGTAGCACGTTCGGAAAGTCCGACGGACAGTCTGGCGGAAAGTCCGCCAGCCTAAGTCCGTCGGATAGCTACGTGTGTACGCGGCATTAAACTTTTGAAGGCCCTGGAGCACCAGGACAATGACACGTGACACTGATGACAGATGGCACTGAAAAGTGGCAATGATGACACTTATACGTGGCACTGATGACACGTGGCACTAATACGTGGCACTGATGACAGATGGCACTAATACGTGGCACTGATGACAGATGGCACTAATACGTGGCACCGATGACAGATGGCACTAATACGTGGCACCGATGACGCGTGACACTGATGACAGATGGCACTGATAAGTGGCATTGATGACACGTGACACTGACAACAGATGGCATGTGACACTGACAGGTGGCACTGATGACAAATGGCACTGATACGTGGCACTGATGACAGATGGCACTAATATGTGACACTGATGACAGATGGCACTATGTGGCACTGATGACACGTGGCACTGATGACAGATGGCACTTATACGTGGCACTGATGACAGATGGCACTGGGGACAAATGGCACTGACAACAGGTGGTACTGGGGACAGATAGCACTAACAGGTGGCACTGGGGACAGATAACACTAACAGGTGGCACTGGGGTGGATGGCACTGGGGCGGATGGCACTGGGGCGGATGGCACTGGGGAGGATGGCACTGGGGCGGATGGCACTTTTTTTTTTCACTTATGGCCGCTGCAGCCGTTCATCTCTTCCCTCTCACACGCTGTCTGTGTGAGGAAGGAGAGCGGCGTTGAGAGATGATCTCATATGTTTACATATGAGATCATCTCACATTGGACACGCCGATCGCGCTGTAAACGGCCGCTGTGATTGGCCGTTTACAGCGATCTGTGTTTGCCTGTCTTTGGGGGACATGGCAAACACAAAACTTCCCTGATGCGCACCCGCGGCGGCGCGCATTGCGGAAGTAAACACCAGGAAGTCCAGGGACGGCCTCCCGGACGAAAGTGCCTGCTCTATAGCCGTCATTTAGCTATAGGGCGGGCGGGAAGTGGTTAATAAACTAATCAGTATTTTTACAGGATTACACTATGTCTATTTGTATTTATGCTTGCATTGAGATAATGAGATGATAGAAACCTATGGGTGAAGATAACAGCGGAGACTTATACCAAAGCTGAAGTACTGATACGCCTGTGTAACTGGGGGATCCCGGTAAGAGTATTACACATGGTGGTTTTCTCACTGTACCCCTGGCCTTTTTCAGAAAGAAAAGGGATTTTCTCTCTTTATATTGGGACTTTGTGATAATATTGTTTTTGTAGAGCGACAGATGGACTACACATATGCGTTTATGTTTATTCTTTTCAACTGATTATTTGTTATGGACTATTTGGAATAATTAGATTTGTTCCCTATATATTCGTACAGTATATAGATCACACTGTTTGAATCCTTGTTTTGGACAGAAAAGAATTAGATACACAAACAATTAATTAGCGCTGCTAAATCTTTGTGTTTAGAGATTTATGTAAAATATTAAGGATAACACAAGTGTTTACTGATTTGGGTTTTAGCACACTGGCTAAAGCACATAAACACATGCTGGCAGCTGCATTAGTCTCAGGTCTTAAAGAGTCAATCTGAAAGGGTCTAATCCTATCATGCCCAGAGTACAGGGTAATGGACCTTGAGACGTTGCTATTAGTGGCAAAAGGCTTAGAATCTTCACAGGGGAGCAGGAAATTGATAGCTCCTCTCATGATGGCCTCTGACACGCCATATTTGTCCTCACCAACATAAAATACCCGTGTCTGCTACAATTGCGGAAGACCGAGCCACTTTAGGAGGGCATGCCGAAGTCCTCGGAAGCTCACCCACAGGCAACCAGGCCCCAACTGTGATCCACGCGAAGACGCCCAATATAGGAGACATGACACTCCTCCTCTTCCTCCTCCACCCCCACCAGACCACATAGACATTTTCCGCTAGGATTCTGGCAAGCCTGTGTAACCTACCCCTACAATGGCATCCTCAGGAGATTCAGGAGGCCCTCTTGCAAAAATAACCCTCCCCATTGAGGGCCATCCCACCGTTTTTTTATGTGACACAGGTGCTGCCAGGTCCGTACGTAGGGCAGAAGAACTATCCGATACCTCGTTCTTATCATACATTGATGTGACATGCGTGGGGGTGGATGGTACACCTAGGAAAAAAACCCTTACCCGCCCTTTACAAGTTGGCAATTTTCCTGATCTACTAGCAAGATTTGTGGTCTCTTCCAGATGCCCCTTAAATCTGCTAGGGGCTGATGTCTTGTCCAGACTCCAGGCTTCTATTTCCTTCCAACCCAATGGTGGTGTACTAGTCTCCTCACCGCTAACCTTCGATGATGCCTCAGCACTGTGCTCTGTTCCTCTTTTATTATCTTTGGATGCACAATGTGAGGCTGGAATCCCAAAAGAAGTCTTGGACCGAGTCCCTGCATGCCTGTGGTGTCACCATATATCCTGGCAATTACACATGCTATGGACAGTACCAGGGGGTGGGAAAATTTCCGAACGGGCTACTTGCCCACACTTTTTGAGCGGACTAATATGGCGTACTAAGTCCGCCGTACTATCCGCCCTACTTTTGAAATGAACGGACTCGCCCACACACACGGAGGAAAGTCCGCTCAGTTCGAGCGCGTCTCCAGGTAGGCGGGGGCCCGCGAAGGAGACGTCGCTGGCCCCGCCGCCTGGTATGGACTTAAAGGGGAACCCCAACGCCGAAAAAAATCGGCGTGGGCCCCAGAACATGAGACATGTTTCCTTAGCCTTTTTACCAATACAACCACTAACCACTCCCTGTGTGAACATTGGAAGAAGGAATATCCCATAGTCACCAAGACCCCCAAGCCAGGAGAAGGTGTCACCATATATCTTGGCAATTACACATGCTATGGACAGTACCAGGGGGTGGGAAAATCTCTTGGGAATTTCACTAATGCTGCGTACACACGGTCGAACTGTATGACGTACTTAGTCTGGCGTACTTTCCGCCAGACTGTCCGTCGGACTTTCCGAACGGGCTACTTGCCCACACTTTTTGAGCGGACTAATATGGCGTACTAAGTCCACCGTACTATCCGCCCTACTTTTGAAATGAACGGACTCGCCCACACACACGGAGGAAAGCCCGCTCAGTTCGAGCGCGTCTCCAGGTAGGCGGGGCCCGCGAAGGAGACGTCGCTGGCCCCGCCGCCTGGTATGGACTTAAAGGGGAACCCCAACGCTGAAAAAAATCGGCGTGGGGGTACCCCCCAAGTCCACAGCAGACCCTTGTCCGAGCACGCTACCCGGCCGGCCAGGAAAGGGGGGCGAGCGAGCGCCGATGGCACCGATGACAGATGGCACTAATACGTGGCACCGATGACGCGTGACACTGATGACAGATGGCACTGATAAGTGGCATTGATGACACGTGACACTGACAACAGATGGCATGTGACACTGACAGGTGGCACTGATGACAAATGGCACTGATACGTGGCACTGATGACAGATGGCACTAATATGTGACACTGATGACAGATGGCACTATGTGGCACTGATGACACGTGGCACTGATGACAGATGGCACTTATACGTGGCACTGATGACAGATGGCACTGGGGACAAATGGCACTGACAACAGGTGGTACTGGGGACAGATAGCACTAACAGGTGGCACTGGGGACAGATAACACTAACAGGTGGCACTGGGGACAGGTGGCACTGGGGTGGATGGCACTGGGGCGGATGGCACTGGGGAAGATGGCACTGGTGCGGATGGCACTTTTTTTTTTTCACTTATGGCCGCTGCAGCCGTTCATCTCTCCCCTCTCACACGCTGTCTGTGTGAGGAAGGAGAGCGGCGTTGAGAGATGATCTCATATGTTTACATATGAGATCATCTCACATTGGACACGCCGATCGCGCTGTAAACGGCCGCTGTGATTGGCCGTTTACAGCGATCTGTGTTTGCCTGTCTTTGGGGGACATGGCAAACACAAAACTTCCCCGATGCGCACCCGCGTCGGCGCGCATTGCGGAAGTAAACACCAGGAAGTCCAGGGACGGCCTCCCGGACGAAAGTGCCTGCTCTATAGCCGTCATTTAGCTATAGGGCGGGCGGGAAGTGGTTAATAAACTAATCAGTATTTTTACAGGATTACACTATGTCTATTTGTATCTATGCTTGCATTGAGATAATGAGATGATAGAAACCTATGGGTGAAGATAACAGCGGAGACTTATACCAAAGCTGAAGTACTGATACGCCTGTGTAACTGGGGGATCCCGGTAAGAGTATTACCAAAGGGGGAGTACTTTCACATGGTGGTTTTCTCACTGTACCCCTGGCTTTTTTCAGAAAGAAAAGGGATTTTCTCTCTTTATATTGGGACTTTGTGATAATATTGTTTTTGTAGAGCGACAGATGGACTACACATATGCGTTTATGTTTATTCTTTTCAACTGATTATTTGTTATGGACTATTTGGAATAATTAGATTTGTTCCCTATATATTCGTACAGTATATAGATCACACTGTTTGAATCCTTGTTTTGGACAGAAAAGAATTAGATACACAAACAATTAATTAGCGCTGCTAAATCTTTGTGTTTAGAGATTTATGTAAAATATTAAGGATAACACAAGTGTTTACTGATTTGGGTTTTAGCACACTGGCTAAAGCACATAAACACATGCTGGCAGCTGCATTAGTCTCAGGTCTTAAAGAGTCAATCCGAAAGGGTCTAATCCTATCACGCCCAGAGTACAGGGTAATGGACCTTGAGACGTTGCTATTAGTGGCAAAAGGCTTAGAATCTTCACAGGGGAGCAGGAAATTGATAGCTCCTCTCATGATGGCCTCTGACACGCCATATTTGTCCTCACCAACATAAAATACGCGTGTCTGCTACAATTGCGGAAGACCGAGCCACTTTAGGAGGGCATGCCGAAGTCCTCGAAAGCTCACCCACAGGCAACCAGGCCCCAACTGTGATCCACGCGAAGACGCCCAATATAGGAGACATGACACTCCTCCTCTTCCTCCTCCACCCCCACCAGACCACATAGACCTTTTCCGCTAGGATTCTGGCAAGCCTGTGTAACCTACCCCTACAATGGTATCCTCAGGAGATTCAGGAGGCCCTCTTGCAAAAATAACCCTCCCCATTGAGGGCCATCCCACCGTTTTTTTATGTGACACAGGTGCTGCCAGGTCCGTACGTAGGGCAGAAGAACTATCCGATACCTCGTTCTTATCATACATTGATGTGACATGCGTGGGGGTGGATGGTACACCTAGGAAAAAAACCCTTACCCGCCCTTTACAAGTTGGCAATTTTCCTGATCTACTAGCAAGATTTGTGGTCTCTTCCAGATGCCCCTTAAATCTGCTAGGGGCTGATGTCTTGTCCAGACTCCAGGCTTCTATTTCCTTCCAACCCAATGGTGGTGTACTAGTCTCCTCACCGCTAACCTTCGATGATGCCTCAGCACTGTGCTCTGTTCCTCTTTTATTATCTTTGGATGCACAATGTGAGGCTGGAATCCCAAAAGAAGTCTTGGACCGAGTCCCTGCATGCCTGTGGTCTACAGGGCCTGAAGATGTAGGACATCTAAAAGTGCCACCAATCATGGTGCAGTTGAAGCCTGGGGCCCCTTACCCAGAAGGCCACAGTACCCCCTGAAGCCAGCTCAAGCTGCATCTATTTCAAAGCAAGTTGAGACCCTTCTGTCAAATGGTGTTCTGATACCTTGCACATCTCCGTGCAATACACCACTGTTCCTACCGAAGAAACAAACTGAAAAAGAAGAGCCAGAAAAATACAGAATGGTACAACCCAGAGTGGGGAGTTTACATCCAGCTCCAAACCCCTGAGGCCCTATATACAGACATTAAAGGACATGGTGGCCATAGCAGATCCTACCTTGGTGGATACTATGGCTGCAGAAACCGGGTTCTCAGATGTCAACCTATGGCTAGAGTGGATGAGGTACAGTGCAGGGAAACATAAAACCAATTGTTATGTATGTGGGGGGGGGCTAGGCCTCATTTGGGAACAGTACCCCCAGAACATGAGACATGTTTCCTTAGCCTTTTTACCAATACAACCACTAACCACTCCCTGTGTGAACATTGGAAGAAGGAATATCCCATAGTCACCAAGACCCCCAAGCCAGGAGAAGGTGTCACCATATATCCTGGCAATTACACATGCTATGGACAGTACCAGGGGGTGGGAAAATCTCTTGGGAATTTCACTAATGCCGCGTACACACGGTCGAACTGTATGACGTACTTAGTCTGGCGTACTTTCCGCCAGACTGTCCGTCGGACTTTCCGAACGGGCTACTTGCCCACACTTTTTGAGCGGACTAATATGGCGGACTAATATGGCGTACTAAGTCCGCCGTACTATCCGCCCTACTTTTGAAATGAACGGACTCGCCCACACACACGGAGGAAAGTCCGCTCAGTTCGAGCGCGTCTCCAGGTAGGCGGGGCCCGCGAAGGAGACGTCGCTGGCCCCGCCGCCTGGTATGGACTTAAAGGGGAACCCCAACGCCTACCTGGATACCCGCTCGAAATGAGTGGACTTTTCTCCGGGCGGGAAAAGTCCGCTCATTTCAAAAGTACGGCGGACTGGCATACACACGGCCGGATTGTCCGCCGAAATGCGAGTACGACGGACAGAATTTCGAAAAAAACAAAATTCTTAGTACGCCGGACTGCACGCTGAAAAAGTCCGCTGAAGCCCACACACGAGCGGACTGTCCGCTGAAATGTGTTTCGGCGGACTAAGTACGCCATACAGTCCGCTCGTGTGTACGCGGCATAATGCCGCGTACACACGAGCGGGCTGTATGGCGTACTTAGTTCGTCATACAATCCGACGGACAGTCCGTCGTACTTTCGACTGAACGGACTTGACCACACACGGATGCACAAACAGTCCGTCGAAAGCTTGCGCGATGACGTGTACAGCGCGTACGACGGGACTAGAAATAGGAAGTCCAATACACAGCAAAGCACCCTTCCGCCGTGTAAATCCTTTCTGGGCATGCGCCATTCTTAGTCCGTCGAACTAGCATACTGACGAGCGGATTGTCCGCTGAAACCAAAGTACGACGGACAGAATTTAGAAAAATCCGAAATTCTTAGTACGCCAGACTGCACGCTGAAAAAGTCAGCTGAAGCCCACACACGAGCGGACTGTCCGCTGAAATGTGTTTCAACGGACTAAGTACGCCATACAGTCCGCCCTTGTGTACGCGGCATGAGGGTTACTGTGAATCTTATATTGAGGCCTCTGCAGATCTAGTGCAAAATCAAGTCCAGTCTTTGGGAGATGTGTACTGGATCTGCGGAGACATGAAAATCAGAAGCAGGTTGATGGAACAGTGGACAGGAGAATGTGCACTGGCCAAGGCCATAATGCCTCTGCATATTTTCTCAGAGGCCACTATACAGATAGAGCTAGACGCAAATAACATGCCCAGGCCTAACAGGAGGTGTAGGAATGCCCCAGCAGGAAGCTTTGACCCTCATGTGTACATAGATGCCATAGGGGTCCCTAGAGGAGTCCCAGATGAGTTCAAAGCAAGAGACCAAGTCGCAGCGGGATTCGAGTCTCTAATCGCTATCATCACCGTAAACAAGAATGTAGACAGGATACATTACATCTACTACAACCAACAAAGGTTTGTCAATTACACTAGAGATGCACTCCAAGGTTTAGCTGAACAACTAGAAGTCGCTTCACATATGACATTCCAAAACCGCATGGCCTTAGATATGGTCCTAGCTGAAAAGGGGGGTGTGTGTAAAATGTTACCTGACACAAGTACATGCTGTACTTATATTCCAGATAACACTGGCCCAAATGGTAAAGTGACCTTGGCCATCAGGAAACTTGAGGATCTGTCTAAGGAATTAAAAAAGAATTCCGGGCTCACCAACCCCTGGGATCAATACTTCACCTGGATCAAAGGAGGGTGGCAAGGGTTATTAACACAGATAGGAATAACCATCCTGATAATTTTAGTAACTTTGGCCGTCATGGTCTGCTGTATTCACCCCTGTCTTAGAAAGTGTGTAGAAAAAAGCTGTTGACCAAGCCACTACCACATTTATGAACCAGGAAATACCAGGTGAAGATTATGAAATGCACTCCATTACAGACACTCCCTCCCCCAAGATGTAACACCAGAAGGGTTATAGGGACAGACAGCACCTGACTGCCTTCTCCAGGCTGCATAGAGGGGGGTAGTGAGTTAGTCGGTGCCTCTTTCTATATGCAGTCCATAAAGTTGCTGATGGAATGGTCCAGGTGGAGTGGGACTCAGTGCAAGGGATATATTTAGAAAAAATAAATAAGCTGCGCTAAACCATAAATGTACCACAAGGCTAGAGCCTACCGTGCATATACTTCACAAATATTGTGACAATATCATATAGACTTTATCTTACCCCAAACATCTTCTTTAAACGAGAGCTGTCCTAAAGGGTATAGTTATCTTGAAATAGCCCGTTAGCACAGGGCGAGGTGGGGGCCTGCTAGTTATCTACCGCAGCCATTTGGAGCTATCTTTGCAATTAGTACCAGATTTAGTGTCATTTGAATGTCTTGCTTTTAAATGTAAAATTCCTTTCCCTGTGTTGTTCATTCTTGTTTATAGGCCACCGAAAATTAGCTCATCATTTACTGCTGAGTTGTCAAATCTTTTAACAACCTTTTGTATATCAAATGTAAATGTTATTATTTTAGGAGATTTAAATATTCATGTTGATACCCCTTCGTGCCATCCCGCAGCGGAATTTCTTCAGCTGCTGGATTGTTTTAATTTAAAACAACTCGTTGATGTCCCCACACATACTAGGGGGCATACCTTGGATCTGGTCATTACGAATTTTGCTCCTTTGACTAATTTGCAGGTGTATGACCTAGGTGTGTCAGACCATATGGCTATTTCAATGGATTTGACATCATCATCCAGTTGTTATAAGCCCAAGCGGGACATTTGTTTTAGAAACTTAAAAAATATAAATCCTGAACTTTTGGCAATGGATTTTCAGCATCTATCTACACAATTTTGCTCTGTTGATGATGCGGTGGCTTATTATAATAGCCAGCTTAGCAGTCTGTTGGACTTTTATGCCCCACCTAAAACGAGAGCTGTTACTTTTATTCACTCAGCCCCGTGGTATACAGATGAGCTTCGTAAGATGAAGGCAGTGGGACGGGTTCTTGAACGGCGTTTTCGAGCCTCTGGCCTCACTGTCCATAAACAAATTTACCGGGAGCATCAACATCTATATGCACAGTCCCTTAAGGAGGCTAGGTCGCAGTTCTATTCTAAAGTTATACAAAATAGTTCAGGAAATTCTAAGCAGCTCTTTTCAACTATAAATCAATTGCTTAACCACTTCAGCTCCGGACCAATAAACACCTTAAGGACCAGAGGTCTTTTTGCAATTTCGCACTGCGCTGCTTTAACTGGTAATTGCGCGGTCATGCAATATTGCACCCAAACGAAATTTGCGTCCTTTTCTTCCCACAAATAGAGCTTTCTTTTGATGGTATTTGATTGCCTCTGCGATTTTTTTTTTTGCGATATAAATGGAAAAAGAGCGAAAATTTAAAAAAAAAAAGATATTTTCTTCTTTTTGTTATAAGAAAAATCGAATAAACTAAATTTTAGTCATACATTGAGGGCAAAATTTATTCAGCCACATGTCTTTAGTAAAAAAAATGTCAATAAGCGTATATTTTTTGGTTTGCGCAAAAGTTATACCGTCTACAAACTAGAGTACATTTTCTGGAATTTACACAGCTTTTAATTTATGACTGCCGATCTCATTTCTTGAGGTGCTAAAATGGCAGGGCAGTACAAATCCCCCCCAAATTACCCCATTTTGGAAAGTAGACACCCCAAGGAAATTGCTGATGGGTATGTTGAGCCCATTGAATATTTATTTTTTTTGTCCTAAGGGATTGAATAATGACAAAAAAAAAAAAAAAAAAATTTTTTACAAAAAGTTGTCACTAAATGATATATTGCTCACACATGCCATGGTTATATGTGGAATTGCACCCCAAAATATATTCCGCTACTTCTCCCGAGTATGGGGATACCACATGTGTGGGACTTTTTGGGAGTCTAGTCGCGCACGGATTTAACTCCTCACTACCTATCACAGTTTCGAAGGCCATAAAATGCCAAAATAGCACAAAACCCCCCCAAATGACCCCATTTTGGAAAGTAGACAGTTAAAACCATTATTGGGTAGTATATCGGGGTACCTAGCGCTATAAAAACCTGGCGGTGAACCTAAAAAAATAACTAGCTACCTAGCGACACTAGCGACACTGATGCAGCGTTCAGAAAAATTATCGCTTAGTGACACTGGCAAAAGGGGGTGAAAGGGTTAACTAGCGGAAATCAGGGGGTTAAAACCATTATTGGGTAGTATATCGGGGTACCTAGCGCTATAAAAACCTGGCGGTGAACCTAAAAAAATAACTAGCTACCTAGCGACTGTAGCGACTGTAGCGACACTAATGCAGCGATCAGAAAAACGATCGCTTAGTGACACTGGCAAAAGGGGGTGAAAGGGTTAACTAGCGGCAATCAGGGGGTTAAAACCATTATTGGGTAGTATATCGGGGTACCTAGCGATATAAAAACCTGGCGGTGAACCTAAAAAAATAACTAGCTACCTAGCGACACATGCAGCGATCAGAAAAATGATCGCTTAGTGACACTGGCAAAAGGGGGTGAAAGGGTTAACTAGCGGCAATCAGGGGGTTAAAACCATTATTGGGTAGTATATCGGGGTACCTAGCGCTATAAAAACCTGGCGGTGAACCTAAAAAAATAACTAGCTACCTAGCGACTGTAGCGACACTAATGCAGCGATCAGAAAAACGATCGCTTAGTGACACTGGCAAAAGGGGGTGAAAGGGTTAACTAGCGGCAATCAGGGGGTTAAAACCATTATTGGGTAGTATATCGGGGTACCTAGCGATATAAAAACCTGGCGGTGAACCTAAAAAAATAACTAGCTACCTAGCGACACATGCAGCGATCAGAAAAATGATCGCTTAGTGACACTGGCAAAAGGGGGTGAAAGGGTTAACTCTAGGGGCAATCAGGGGGTTAAATCTTTATTGGGGGGTGATAGGGGGCTACCCTGGACCTAACACTAACTGTCCTGACAGTTTTTACTGTCACAACTGACACTGAATGCATTGATCAGTAAAGAAATGATCAATGCAATCAGTGACACTGTGACTGGGGGGGGAGGGGGGGCGGGGGGGGATCGGGGGGGGGATCGGGGGGGGGTTTGTGTGCCTGTGTGTACCTACATGTCAGTGTAGTGTTGGTGCACACTTACTATTAGTCTTCTCCTCGTAGTCCGGTCAAAAAGACCGCCCCGAGGAGAATGACATCACTTCCTCCTTCCTGTGTAAACAATACACAGGGGAGGAAGCTTCTCATTGGCCAGGAGCGATCCAGAGGGGGTGGCCGAAAATCAACGGCCATCCCCTCATCACGGAGCGCTCCTGGACCGAATCGGACCGCCGTAAACAGCGGGAGGGGGTCCGATCGGACCCCCCACCCGCTGGAAGGCAATCACGTAAATCTACGTGATTGTGCCTGCCTGTGCCATTGTGTTGACGTACAATGGCAATACGGCGGTCCTGAAGTGGTTAAGCCAAATTCGCCATCGACTACTGCTATTTCGGAAGAGCGGTGTAATGAATTTATGGATTTTTTTAGATCCAAGATTGATCATATCCATTCCTCTCTGTCTGGTCCTTTGGCTCAAACTGTCCATTTAAACTGTTTTGTGCCCCGACAAATGGATCATTTACCAGAGGTGTCATTGGAAGAGGTACAGGGTATTGTTAAGCAAATGAAGCCCACAACCTGTTCCTTGGATCCTTTTCCAACTCCACTGGTAAAAACGTATGTTTTAGTTTTAAGTCCATTGATTACTGCTAATGTTAATTACTCTTTTCGAACTGGCCATGTTCCTTCCATTTTAAAAAGTGCTGTTATTAGACCACTGCTTAAAAAATCCACTTTTGATCCGGAAGTCCTTTCTAATTATAGGCCTATTTCTAATCTTCCCTTTTTATCTAAGGTACTTGAGAAAGCAGTTGCAAGTCATCTTCAGGATCATCTCAAGCATAACAGCCTTTTTGAAAAATTTCAATCAGGCTTTCGTTTTGCTCATAGTACGGAGACCGCTCTTGTTCGGGTTACAAATGATCTTCTTATGTCATCTGATGCCGGTTCTCCGTCTTTACTTATTATGTTGGATTTGTCAGCTGCGTTCGACACTGTCGATCATGGCATTCTTTTAGATAGTCTTAGTTATAATGTTGGACTAAAAAATTTAGCCTTCAGTTGGTTCGAGTCATATCTTACAGATAGGATTGAACAAACTACATTGGGTCATTTTAAATCTAAACCGCATATGGTTACCTGCGGAGTTCCCCAAGGGTCAGTGCTTGGCCCGATTTTATTTATTCTATATCTTACTCCCTTGGGCCATATTATAAATCGTTATAATATTTCTTTCCATTGTTATGCTGATGATACACAGCTTTATGTAAAAGCTGCAGCTGAAACTCCTTCAGTGCAGTCACCCCTATCAGTCCTTACCGTCTGTCTGGAGGAGATAAAGGAGTGGATGGAACAACATTTCTTGCAACTAAATAGCTCCAAAACTGAGTTTATTATGATTGGAACATCTCACCAGATTAAATCATCGCTGATAACAAGTATTGCCTTTTCAGGCTCTAAAATTCCAGTTTCGTCTGTTGTCACTAATCTTGGTGTAAAAATGGATTCCCAACTCACTTTTGAAGCTCATATAAATCAAGTATGCAAGACTTCTTTCTACCACCTTCGTAATATCTCTAAACTTCGTCCTATCCTTTCTTTTTCCGATGCTGAAAGATTGATTCATGCCTTTGTCTCCTCCAGGCTGGATTATTGCAACGCACTTCTCATTGGGATTCCGAGAAAGAGCATGCAGAGGTTGCAATACGTTCAAAACTCTGCAGCGAGGATCCTAATGAGAGTGCGGAAGCATGAGCATATCACTCCAATTTTAAAATCTCTTCATTGGCTGCCGGTCTCTACAAGGATTGAGTATAAGGTCTCTCTTCTTGTGCATCAATGCATACATGGACAAGCTCCACCTTATCTTAAGGAACTTCTTAGATTGCAAAATCTACCGCGTTCCCTTCGCTCAACTAATTTGAATTGTTTAGAGGTTCCAAAAACTAGGTTGAAAACCATGGGAGATAGGGCTTTTTGTGCTGCTGCCCCACGTCTGTGGAATGCTTTGCCTGATAGTCTGAGGGTTTCTCAGTCTACTGAAAATTTTAAAAAGGGGTTGAAGACTTTTCTTTTTAGCAAATGTTTTGTAAATTAAGCGGTTTGTTTGTTTTTATTGTAATTATGTAGCACTTTGAGGTCTTTTGATGGAAAGTGCATTATAAATAAAATGTATTATTATTATTATTATTATTAAAGAAAATTCAAAACTAATCATGAACAGTGATCCAAAAAGACAGTGTAATAAACACCCAGTGTACTAATTAAAAATCATATATAAATATAACAAAAAGTACGGAAAGAGTCCTTTCAAATCAAATTGAATAAAAATGAAGAGATGAAGTCCTCCACAAGTGAATAGTGTTTGATCCACCACCATATGTCTAGATTTACTTCTTACCACAGATTCATGACCCCCACACTACAGAGGGTCACAGAAAGCATGTAGATATACAATTATCCCCCACTCCGAAAAGGATCCTTGTTGCTCTCCTCACACCACAACTTCCATAAATAGGTTACTGGATGCACTTCCTTAATACATCTCCCTTGTGCTTAAAAACAGGGTATACGCCAATTGCATGGAAGAGAAATGAAGCTCTAATAATATAAAACACGGACAAACCCGTCCTTCCTGGATATACACTCCTTCACACGAGGTGACGTCAGCGCGTCGCTCAGTCCTACGCGTTTTGTAAGAAATTACGTCATCCAGGGGCACCAGGAAAGACGGGTTTGTCCGTGTGCGTCCGGCCGGCGCAGCGGACTTAAGGTTGACGTTTTTCTTGTACATTGTAAGTGCAATTTATTTTATATTTGGATCCAATTAATTAAGGGTTTTATACTATTGGAGCTTCATTTCTCTTCCATGCAATTGTCGTATACCCTCGAGTTTTTAAGCACATGGAAGATGTATTAAGGAAGTGCATCCAGTAACCTATTTATGGAAGTAGTGGTGTGAGGAGAGCAACAAGGATCCTTTTCAGAGTGGGGGATAGTTGTATATCTACACGCTTTCTGTGACCCTCTGTAGTGGGGGGTCATGAATCTGTGGTAAGAAGTAAATCTAGACATATGGTGGTGGATCAAGCACTATTCACTTGTGGAGGACTTCATCTCTTCATTTTTATTCAATTTGATTTGAAAGGACTCTTTCCGTACTTTTTGTTATATTTATATATGATTTTTAATTAGTACACTGGGTGTTTATTACACTGTCTTTTTGGATCACTGTTCACGATTAATTTTGAATTTTCTTTATTACCCATATGTTTGGGGTAAGATAAAGTCTATATGATATTGTCACAATATTTGTGAAGTATATGCACGGTAGCCTCTAGCCTTGTGGTACATTTATGGTTTAGCGCAGCTTATTTATTTTTTCTAGTTTTGTTTTTCTGTAGTTATGTGATACAGTTAAGCCGCAGCTGAACTGGGTCCTTTTTGTGACCAATTATTATTTAATTTGTTGCTCACCTTAGCGCAGTTTCTTTTCCTGTTTTACTTATATATTTAGAATAGACATTTTAAGGGGGGAACTGTAATGGATGTGACTAAGGTATCACATTAAATTGTCATATGAGGTACTAGGTAGAATGCTAAAATGCCTATTTCAATATGTAATATCACTGTATAAGCTTACTAAAACCTTAACTCTACTTCAGATAACTGATAGCTGCCCCCCCCCCCCCCCCTTTGTCTTAAAGCCAAACCGCAAGGAATTATAAAAAGACTGTGCCGCTTTTCCAAGAAGTGCACCCAAGACAGACATGACACCAACATCCAACGTCTCGTCTCGAAGAAAGCAGAAGAAGTTACTAAAATATCTAGTATAGCTATGATTAATTACTAAACTTGCTAAATCAGCTGAAAACATATATACACGCATTTATTACAGTAATACAACAATATGTCGCAATAATATGTTTTGCATACATCTCGCCTTGCTTGTTTTTTTCCATGTTCAGCTGATATAATATAAACAGTAAAAGGGGAAATAAAGAACAGAAAGTAATTTTCACACTGGACAAACGGTGTCAGGGTGATTACTCCATAGCATGCATGCTTTATACTTAATGATTTGATCAGGGGCAGATATAAAAAAAACACCAGACCTTGGTTCTGATCCACAACAGTAATACTGACATATAATCAACCACATAGGTTGGACTTGATGGACTTGTGTCTTTTTTCAACCTCACCTACTATGTAACTATGTAAGAGTAAGTCACAGAGAGTAAAAGGGAAACCAGGAAAAGGGCAACAAATAGTTATGAATTTAAATACAAGACAGATGGGGACCACAACATATCTATCTATCTATCTATCTATCTATCTATCTATCTATCTCTCTCTCTCTCTCTCTCTCTCTATATATATATATATATATATATATATATATATATATATATATATATATATATATATATATATATATAGTAAAGTGCCAAGCAAACTGTTGGCGCCATATAAGTCTTGTGTCTAATGTCTAATATAACAAATATAACAGAGAGATATCACCAAAGTTTGCTCTTACATCTGTAACTTGACCATTATGCATTGTAAAAAAAATAGATCATTCAAGACAGAGTCTTGAATAAAACAGATACCTTTTAATGAGCAAATCATGAATCCCTATAGAAGGACAAAAACAAGACCTATTGCAGGTTCTAAATACTTTAGATGACAGTTTATTAAAAAATCATTTTTAAGTCTGGTGTTTTCGTAAATGGCTGTATTGGCTGTTATAAAGCAATTTATCTGTTCTACATTTGGGGACTTTCAGAGTCTAACCTAGGAATGCTCTTTGGAACAGTTCAGCTCCACATATAATTCATAAATCCTGAAGTGATAAAACTACATTCATAATCTGAATCTATTGAGATGCGCAAGAAAATACTGAACAATTCAGTCATGTCTGACTCTTCGTGACCTCATGGACCATAGTGTGCCAGGCTTTTCTTTTCTCCATTGCCTCCCTGAGCTGAAGAAGCCATCTAGTGGGCGTAATACGTACAGGTGAAAGGAGTTGTTTTCTGTGATGTTACTACATACTATTGGCTTCTGCGTGGTGAGCTGACTGTTTTGTCTGTTTTTCAATCACTTTTGAGAGTGTTTTTAATCATACGATTCAATTTTAATAAACTATTTAAAGCAGAGAGCACTATGGGTTCTCCATTTCTATTTCATGATATGGTATATGGTTGAGTGAGAACCAAGAAGTGGAGTAATGTGATTCATGGCGCCATTTGGAGAAGTCTTCCAAGTTTTACACCATCTAAAGTAGAGGTCATTTAGTGTTGACTCTGTAGTGGCGTCAAAGACTGGAGGTGAGCAGGCACTTTATCCAAAGGTGGTGGGCACTGAACACGTTGAAGTTATACATTAACCATCACTTTGAGTTTGCACAAGAGGTTGATTTTATGCTGGAATTTAGACACTATCTAATGGGCAGGTTGAGCCCTTATGTTTTTTAGTTTTCAGTTTACACAGTTCATACATTTTATATATGATTGTGCTGCACATATACTTGCACTTTATGTCTACAGACAAAAACATTGTTTCATCCTTATTTCCATTTTTTTGTTGTGATTTATTGTCATTTCTGTAATATCTTTTTCTGTTAATATTTTTTTGCACCCTTTGTCTTTTCTTTTTATTAAATATCTAAAAATCATTAAAGTAATATTAAATGCTTTCTTTTATTTAATGCATTAATAAACAATGCCCAGTACATCATTTGCTATGTATGTATGTATGTATGAACACTTAGGACTCATTCAGGCAGGCATATTTACACATATACCCATGTGAGGGCTGTGTTTGCCAGCACAGAATGCAAACATGTTCATGTGCACCTGCATACAGGCAGTCCCTCAAACTGTCTGCATTCAGGGACACGCCCCACACCCACATGGATGTCAAATTGGGAGACGTGGCTGTGTCCAGATAGCTGCAACATCCCAAAAGATAGCAATGGGATTGCCCACACATGGATGCACAGGAACATCTGTGGATCTCCTGTGTGCAAACATAGCCTTCACACAGGTGTACGCTTAAGTGCACCCATGTGAATGAGGCCTTACCGAGGTAACTGTAAACCACTGCCAGCTTTAGGTCTCAGAACTTACTGATAGGGGTGTGCATGCCTTAGGCATCTAGCTTGCATTATTCAGAAGGGGCAGCACACGCGCAAGGAGCAGGGGATAGAGGAGAAGAGTGGCTTGCCACCAAGCTATTATTTTCTAGAATTGCCTGCAGCATCTGGGGTCCCTTGCCAGCGCTCTAGGCTCAACTTCTCGGTACACCTTCTTATGAGGGTGCACCTGTGGGCTCGCTCCTAAGCCGGGCTGTGTGTTTCCGTTGACACAAACATCCTGGCTTGACACTGCTCGACAATCCCTCCTCAATGGATTTGATTGATAGCAGCGATGGCTCCTGCTGCCTTAGCAAAGCCTACAAAGTGAGAGTGGGTAGAGGGGGGAGAGCTACAGACAAGCACATCGCTGAATCGAGTGAGGACTTCAGTAAGTATTTAGGGGGGTGAGGGGGCGATACTGTGATTGTGAGAGCTAAATTGGATACTGTAATAAAATGGTTGATTTTAATAAAATGTTCTTGCTTGTAAAAAGAAGTAAGTAAGGTTTTGTACATTTAAGTGAGCCTAGCACGTAGTTAAGAAATTCCAAATGTTGATATCTAAGTTACCCTTATTCTGAGAAGCTAGGATCACAGTACCCTTATTTGAGGCTGATAAATGAAACAAATAGCTCTCTAACAAGCTCTTCAGTGGTTTACGCAACGCTTCAGGAATGTCTATGTAATTGTTGAAATATATACACGCTGTAATTGTTCATAAGCTCACACTTGGCTTCTTTGCATGAGCGAGAATTGTGCGTCTTTTTGTTGGCAAAAATAAAAGGTTTGTTTTTCTTAGAGTTTGTTGTCTACAGTAACCACTAGTTTCCCAGAAAGTAAAGAGCTTTTTACTGCAACAATACTATTTTTTACATTAAAGTGGAGCTCCACCCCCCTTTTCGATGTCCACATCATCTGCTTCAGACTTTGCCATAGGCACTGCAATGGACATTTTTTTTTACATACTTTCTTTACCTTGTTTAAAAGGCATTCTTCACAACTTCCTGTCTCTTCCACCCTTGGCTATGTGCACAATATCCGGCTGCGGACTGGCTCCTGAGAGATGTTTGTCATAATTCCCAGTCAGTGGGCATCGCCGCCACTAAGTAGCACTGTAAAGGCTTGTATACTGCGCATGGGCGGGATCGGGCAGTGAGTGCATGCTGGTTATTCAGTAGCACTGTATCCCGGAAGAGTATCTTTGTGTACTTCGCGTGCCCAAAAGCGAGATGGAACAACGCAAGGCAGGGAAATATAAGGTTCGTTTTAAAAAAAATAATAACAAATATAGTGGCACTATTAGTGAGAATAGTGATTGCAGCATTGCATTAGGATCATCTTAACAAATGGCTTTAGAAAAAAAAAAGAACATGTCGGTGGAACTTCGCTTTAATGCAGGGAATGCATTAAAGTAAAAAATGTCCAGCCATTTTGAACTACTTTAAGCTGCATTGCTAATGCCCTAATGCAGAACTTGAAGAATTTCTGTTTCTTTGAAGAGCGCTACTATATTTTTTGCCTCGTTATATTGCTGTCTGGCATGACAGTGTGTATTACAGGATTGTTAAAGCAGATACTGAAAACCGTGTGTGTTTCTGTTATGATAGGGCTTAGAATGCTGGCACTTAGAATATTGTCCCGCAGACAGGAAAATATGTAGTGAGGTTGAGAGAACTTGGTGGAAGAAGCAGGTTAATGACCCACTATTGTCACAAGCAAGGACTAAAGAAAAAAGCATACAATAGGTACTTATTATTGGACAAGCATTTTACACGCCATCTACCTTAAATGAAAGGTCGAAAGACTGAATAGGGTTAATAAAAACAGACTAGGGAAGAAGAGAGAAGTTACCAGAAGGCTGTGGCCAAAGTGCCACCCTAAGGCACTGAAATTAATATGCACTGCCCTACAAAGAAGGACCAAACGCCAATCCATAAGAAATACTGTTTGGATCAATTCCAATAACAGGTTTAAATTTCCTGCAGCAGTTTCAGTCTCAGCTACTCTGACCTTACCCTAGGTTCACACTTCTGCAGGTATCGCAGCGATTCCGGCACCTGTGACCACCTGCAGTGAAAATGCACTGCTTTGCGGAAATGCAGGGTTGCCATTCATTCTAAATGGCACCCCCACACATGTAAAATCACAGTGCATGTGCGGGTGTGGGAACCACAGGGAAATCGCATGGTCAAAAAGACCATGCAATTTCCCTCCGGCTGCGTTTTTGGAAAGGTGAAAGGTTTCACGGCAGCCCACTGAAACGAAGCGCAGCTCACAAACATACAGAGATGGAAATTTGACAAAAATTCATCAGTTTGTACATTACTCACTTCCAGATCACCAGATGGATACAGGAATTTATCTCACCAGGAGACTGGGTTTTGATCAAACGACAAGTGAGAACATCGTTTTAATGGTCCATTCCAGGTCCCGCTGATAACAACCCTACTTCAGTGAACCTTGATAGAAAGAAGCCTTGGGTTCACACTGGTGACCTAGTTCACACAGGCATATGTAGCAAAGTCCCAGACCTCTATAGGCCTAATAGTTACCTCCAGGGTTAGAGAAAGCTGACATCCTTCGGTGTAGAGTGGGTTACAAGGCATGATGGGTGTAATGCAAGATGAAAAGGTGGATGTCAGACATTTTTTGAATGCAAAGAGATTTATTGTCTCTTAAACAGAACTGGGGGAGAGAGGCTAGGGCCAGGACACCCTTAGGTAGATGCAATAATAATTGTCAGACCCCGAGTCTTCTATAGGTACTAAACAGTTATACAGGTGAAGGCCTCCAGCCGGACACCACTTCTGTATAGGTAGGATCACTGTCTCCTATGGCAACGATCTTGTAGATGTTACTAACTGTAATGGTATTCAACTGTTTGCAACACGAACAGTTCTCTTTACCCCACACTCACTCACTGTGGGTCTTCATTTAATGAGCTCCCAGTCTCTCTCACTAGACTTCAGCTCCACAAGCCATTGGAACCCCAAAGCTCCTTCAAAATAGCATACAGTATCTTCCTCAAGCGTCAACCCCATTTCCCCGCTGGGTCCCTGGCTTGGCACTCACAGATACTCTTCAAGCTTCACCCCTGCTGACACGTTAGGTCCCTGGCTTGGCACTCCACAAGCGTCACCTCTGCTGTCCCGCTAGGTCCCTGACTTTTAAAAACATAAATAGTGCAGCGCTAAATAAAACTAGACTAAATCACTAAGGATTAATAAATGTATGAATCTAAAAACTTCAGAGAGAATGTCCATGCATATAAATGAGTAAAATAGGGAGTAAGGCAGGTAAAGTCCTCAGCTGTGAACACTTGTGCTGGTACAAATGCTTTTCAATCTGGTGCAGGTTTGTGAAAATACCACCACTGACAGAAATACAGGCTGCTCACCTTGCTTCTGAACTAACAGATAAGTCTACAAAATGATCACCACAATTGTCTGTCACAATTGTAAGTCTACAAAAGCCTTCCCTCACAAGGGGTTAAAGAGGTAAAGATGTTTTCCAGAGATCAAGCTCCCATTACACATCCACTGCTTTACTGCTCCAAATTGCTCATCGGATCTCCCAATCAATGTTGTTACAGACAAACCTTATTGTACCATGTAAGATCAAAATGAGATATCCATAGTGCTCTCTGTATAAACTCAATACATTTTATTTAAATCCAAAAGTAAAACTACTCACAAGTGAAGCACTGTGATCCCAGTGCTCAGAATGAAATTGCTGCAAGCTACAAGCATGTCTCACAGAGACTGAGTGGAGGGTGGCTGTTGCTGACGTGTTCAGGTCCTCCCTGAACACATCAGTGTTATATTCTTAATATCTAAATTTTAATTGGCTTTATTATACTTTATTCAGAATATGAATATTCCATATTGTGTGAAAGAAAACTTTGAATCAATTGATTCTATGTTATGACTTGCGATAATTGGAAAAGTAAACATTTAAAACCTGTCAGGATTTTGATAAATGTTGTTTATGTTCAAATTCTCCAGTTCATTATATATATGTTTTTAGAAAGTCATTCCTATGTAATTGAGATGATATTTTGCTTAAGAGTCTGAAGTTTTTCCTTCCCCCCATTTCCTGTCACCTCATATATGTAATTGAGAGGTTGTTTAAGATTTTACTTTTCTCAAATTCATAAGTGTTAGCAGATGGTAGCTTTACTATGGTAACCACTCATTAGCCCACACTTTTGTAAAGGAGGAGTTATCTTTCGGCCTCTTGATTTTCAGCAGCCTAGAAGGAACACCTCAGCAGGCTCACAGAGCTTTCAGCATACAAAGGGTTATTCGGCCATTTTAAATAGACCACATGACTTGAAAATCTTTCATAAGACAATTTTAAAGATATTAATGATTATCATTGTACTATTTTTGTAAGTATTCTTTTCTATTTAAATGTGTACAAATAAATACACATTTTTGAATTACGCTGACTCAGAACTAATTAAGGAAATTCGTCTCACAATCTCAATCGCTCTCACCATATATACTTAAGACTTTGAAATATTTGAACATTTGCAAGTAATTTATTACAATCAGCAGCAGCCTCCCTCCAATCAGCAGCAGCTACCCTCCACTGCCTTTCTCCTTTGATGGAGATTTTGAATTCCATATTTATATCAAGGAGCTCCAAGGGAACCAATGCAAGGACTCTAATTAAATTACCATGCCCCATTGGTTGGATATATATGTATATGTATATATATATATATATATATATGTATGCATATGTTTTTCCCAGCTTAGATTTTAAAAATACTCCTTGTTTTCCTGGTTCTCAAAAGCTGTTGAATGTTTTAGGCCGGTGATAATTAAAGTGGAAGTAAACTCCCCTATCTTTTTCATCCACGGAAGCTGCCATCTTTGCCTCTGTTTAATCTTTAGCTGCCACAGTGCTGCACATGTGATCCGTTATGACACCAGCCATTGGGCGGTTTGACAGTTTGGTTGAGAGAACAGCCAATGTGCAGTTAGCATTCCTGGCATGCCATTTTTTTAAACTATTTAAATCGATGGGTTTACTTCCACTTTAAGTTATTCTTTCGTTGTCATATCAGATTTGGAGTCACTGCTTGGTTGGGGGTCTTTTGACATGCTAATGTCGGAACTGGCAGGGTTGGGGATCAAATGAGGTTGCTTAACATATATAGACAAAAAGGCACCAGAAATTTTTAGACCTGGGCATGGTAGGCAAACAGGCTTGAGGTGCAGCCAAATCAGAATTTGAAGCAACTATGAACCAAGGAACATTTAGGAGGCTTCAGAGGTAGCCAATGCTTATGTGAGCAACTCTAGACCAATGACAAGGTCCTGGGAACCTGGATTGGTGAGAATAGGGGCATAAGGAGGGGTATAAAAGATAGTACAGAGATCTACACACGGTCTCTTCCTCTTAGTGTGTCGTCCCCCCCCCCCCCCCTTGCAAGCCTGGTAACTTAAGGGCGGTGTAGGTGATGTATCTGTATTATTATTATGTCTCTTTTCTTTTCTGTAACTTTTTCTACCATAGGATTTTGCCTTAATATATTATTAATCTCTTGGAAGCATGTGTATATCAATTGTAACCATATCCCCTTTTTGCATTACCTATCTTTGTAAACACTGGCAACACTGCATTTATAACATCTCTATACTATATTTGATAATCTCTGATTATTCTAATCTTTCTTTTCTGTATAAATAAATGTGATTGTTATTCGTTTTACACAGTTATCATTCCTTATTGATTTCATGGGTTATAGATGCAACCGCATGGGTTGATTCATATACATAAAAGGTTTTTATGACACTTATGTTATGTATCATTAAGCATATAAGTGAGGTAGGTAAAAATAAACTTCTCAGATGGTGCCCGGGTGTGAGGAAGTTGAACGTTTGGGTAAATGCAATTTCTTGTATGGAAGACAGAGCTGGTTAATAATGAATACCCAGACTAAAAAACTTCTAAGAACTTTCCTTGTTTACCTTTTGTCTGTACTAATACTTTGATGAGACTGATTTTGAATAATGTATATAAAAAATTAAATTGTAAGTGTGAATGATGAGGGCTCCATTTGGAATCTTGGAGGCAGTGGAAAAGGAGATTTTTTTGGTGGTATTGTAGCCAGGGCCGCCATCAGGGAGTTACAGCCAACACATGTCCCGGGCCTGAGTGTCCGGAGGGGCCCGGCAACCAAGAACTGTGCAGGAGAGAGGAGCCGGTGGATAAATAGGGCAGGGGAGGCACCGTAGGCTAAGCGCATACTAAGCACAGTAAGCTGGCAGGGCTGGGACTCGGAAGATGTTATGAGGGAGGGACTTAATAGCTTTTCAGTTGCTTATTGGCTGAGGCATCAGCAGGAGGTGGGCTGCTCTGCCTCATGCTGTTTCCTTAGCCAATAGATACACAGGGTGCACTGTCCATCACTGCAGAGCCTTGTGCTTCCCGTGTTGGTGGGACGGAATTCCTCTGCAAAGAAGCTGCTGTAGAGATCAAGGTGAGTGAAAAAAAAAAAAAGTGTTTCCCTGAAGCTGCTAGAAGACATGTACAAATTTTTGATACTGGGATGATGAGCGCAGCTGCAAGCATCATTCCGGTATATATGATGTCTTATGGGCATAAAGTGGTTAAAGGCTAATTTTTTTTTATGAACATAAAAAAGATGTTATACTTATCTTCTCTTTAGTGGACCCCCTCCAGCACTCGCCACACCTTCTTCTGTGTGCCTTCTCAGCAAACTGAGTGCTAATGGGGCATCCTTAATGGGCTGTGTGTGTCCATAGACACAGTAAGCACCGGCAAGTCATCCCTGCTCCCTCCTCACAAGACTTGACAAAAGCAGGAGCCGATTGGTCCCACTGCCCTCAGTTTGTTCTCTGAGACTAGGAGTAGAACAATGCTGGATTGGTGAAAGAATTCAGGTTAGGGCCCTTTCACATGGGCTGTCTGATCAGGTCCACCTGCCAGATTTTCAGTTGGACCTGATCAGACCTTGCAGTCTCCCCTATGGAGTGGAAAATCCAGATGGATGGTGGGCCGTTTCCACCTGATTTCCCCATAGAGGAGAGCGGAACTGTGTCCATGTCTGCTCTGTATAGTTGTCAGTGCTGGCTTAGCCATTCCTCCTCTGGGCTGGCCGCTCAGCTGTCGGCTAATTGCCAGCTCTCTTTCCACAGTTACCAGCTGTTCCCGATGATGCTCGTCTGACCTGCCTATTTAAAGCCTTCCAGCTCACTTTTTCCTTTGCTTTCGCGTTGGTCACATCACAAGGAACCATCTCCTGCTGTTTGTTTCAAGACTGGCTTGCTGACATCCCTCCTGGCTTCTATCCTGCTTGCAGTTGCTCTCCTTGGATCCCTGACTTTTGGCCTGGCTGATTACCCAATCTGGTTTATGAACTTTGGACTGGCTGACTACCCGATCTGGCTACTGGACTCTGGCTATGCTTGACTACGCTTTTTTCTATATACCTTTTTATTTTTTTTATTAATAAACAAGTGTGATTTGATTGTACTTCTGTCTCAGTCTGTTTCATGGTTTCTGACAATAGTGAGCGGAGACGGAACTGTCATCTGCCTGCTCAGCGGAGCTATCCCTGCTGAGCAATGAGATTTCACAAAACAGAGGTGCCCTTGTGAAAGGAGCGTACATTTTTAGGGACACGGGTAACATCAGGTAGTGAAATCTTTTTCATTTTAATGCAGGGAATGCATTAAAGTAAAACATGGTTTTAATTTTGAACGACTTTAAATTTGAACTTCTCCCTAAAGGGGATGTTCTGCTTTATGTACTGCTCCTCCCCCTTTCCCATGAAATTTGGCATATTAAATTTTTTCCTGGGGAG
Source organism: Lithobates pipiens (assembly GCF_037356315.1). Taxonomy (NCBI): domain Eukaryota; kingdom Metazoa; phylum Chordata; class Amphibia; order Anura; family Ranidae; genus Lithobates; species Lithobates pipiens. The sequence goes on along the minus strand of NW_027507903.1, from coordinate 506,093,577 downwards.
TGGGTACTTCGTTTCTCTTGTCTCCTCGTGTCCCAAAAAGCTTTTTGGGACATGTCGCAGAAGGCTGCAGAACAATACAGGAAGAGCAGCGTGGCTCGTGCATTCACAAAGCCGGGTGTGAAGCTGTAAGGAGTCACAGCTGGCTTCCCTTAGTAAATATGCCAGTGCTGGGTTCCTGAAGACCAACGAAGAACCGGCCTGTTTATGGACGGCGCTGGATCCCTTAACAGGTAAGTGTCCTTTTATTAATATTCAGCAGCTACAGTATTTTCTCTGTAGGGTGAAGATCCTCTTTAAGTTCAACATTCCAAGCATGTTTAAAGTTACACTCAAATGTAGGGTCTGAAACCTGGTCAGCATGTACAGCAGCCCCCCCCCTTACATAGTCAGGGGTTCCTCTCCACTGTAGATTGAAATCAGCATGGCTATGCATTCTTCCACTTGCAGTCGCATCATTCATTCACATATACAGTATCTCACAAAAGTGAGTACACCCCTCACATTTTTGTAAATATTTTATTATATCTTTTCATGTGACCACATTGAAGAAATGACACTGCTACAATGTAAATTAGTGAGTGCACAGCTTGTATAACAGTGTAAATTTGCTGTCCCCTCAAAATAACTCAACAAACAGCCATTAATGTCTAAACTGCTGGCATCAAAAGTGAGTAAATCCCTATGTGAAAATGTCCAAATTGGACCCAAAGTGTCAATATTTTGTGTGGCCACCATTATTTTCCAGCACTGCCTTATCCCTCTTGGGGATTGAGTTCATGGAGGGCCCTTGGCAACGTTTGTTTGGACAAAACGCCACATTGGGAGGAGTTCTCACGTCATGACACTGCAACGTGTGGACTGCGGCCATCTTTGTGGTTGGAAATAAATGCTGCTTATACAGACTGCTGTTTTTTTACATGCTCGTTTTTATCTGATAAAATGTGAGTACCCTGGATTTTTCTTTGAATAAATATGACCCTGGTTTATAATACTACACCATGAGGAGTTCCTTCTTTTATATTTTATGCATGCACCTCTTATTATTTGGTGGAACTACAAGACCCAGCCATCTGTGATTTCCATTAATGGTTTTGTGGCTCTGTGGATTTATCATGCCTGTTTGACCACCTGTGATTAAGTGGTCCATTCTTTTTGGTAAAAGGCCTGGTGTGTTGATGTTTAGTGGAGGATAAGTCCGTATTCACCTAATTTGTGATTCTTTCTACACTGTGGGTGATTCCAGCGTTTTTTCTCCTGAACAAGGATTTTATTTCAAACACTATGGACTTTTTATTGGTAATACTACTGTAGCGCTTAAACCCAAAGGAGCGGCTGGTTTTAATGGGCTTACCGTTACCTTCTCTCGCTCGCTCCTCGTGTCTAGGGGTTCCTGTGGTAGATGGCCCAGAAACTTTAGAGACTGACGACAGATCCGCTTAAAGGGATTTTTATTTGCTAAAACGTAGTTAACAACAGTCTCCAGTATAGGATCAGAGGGTTAGGTGAAAAGTCTAGGTACTCTTAGTATCCAAGTCAGTAATAAAGAACGTTCTTACTTTGAATAAATCCAGAGAATAGCCATTCACAGCTGGAAGTTCACTCTAGTTGGATAGTCCCTCTCTCACAAGGCCTTGTAGCCAACAGGGTGCTTAAATCAGGAACAAGTCTCTGCCACAGACTTTGTTATAGAACACGTATGAATAAGTCTCTGCCACAGACTTTGTTGTAGAACATGTAAAAATAAGTCTCTGCCACAGACTTTGTTATAGAACACGTATGAATAAGTCTCTGCCACAGACTTTGTTGTAGAACATGAACAAGGAAACTTGAATACCGCACAAAATAGGATTCACTCGGGTCCTTCAGCTCTACCAGGCTCTTGCTAAGAAGCCAACCCTTTGCGTGGCCTTCTTCTGAAGAGTCTTCCCCTGGATAACTACAAAGTCGCTGGGCCTCTCCACAACCTGAGATGGCATCGGACCACCTCTGAATCCTTTTCTTAGTTTCCTTGTCTCCGGCTAGCCAGCCCCGAGACATAAAGTCGGGTGGATCCGCACCCCAGGCCATAGGCATCCTGGGGGCTGGTCAGGAGGACCAGGACCATGGAGTCAGAACATACTTCCCACTGGGCTGGCTCCGAGAGAAAGTAACCTTAAAGCACCCAACCAGACTGTGCTACCATGCCTGCCAGAAGAGACAGCGCCCCCTATGGCCAGGCTGAACACCCTATAGTCCAGTCAGACTGGTGCTGAGGTAAAAATTTGGAATAATTATACCAAAACCAAACTGCAGTTTAGGTGTAATGTTAAATTTAAAAAATATAGCATGTGCTCTTCAGGAGCTGGTGCTGCACTACATTTATAGCACTGCATATCATTATATTTTTCATGCTTCTTATTGTCACCATACAATTTATGCAGCTGCTTTATTACCGTTACTAGCGCAGTGATTAATCTTGAATTTATAGATAGATGGCTGTGCAATAGACTTTCAACTACTCACCAATAAATGTTGTTATTGTGTTAGGGCTTTCACTCTTGGTCAAAGATCTCTTATTTAACCCACATCATATTTTTTTAGTTGTCACATGAAAAGATATAATAAAATTACAAAAATGTGAGGGGTGTACTCTAGGGTGACCAGACATCCCCGCTTTCCGGGGACAGTCCCCGGATTGAGGACACTGTCCCCAGACCAAGTCTGTCCCCGGTTTTTTCCCCTTATTGGATTTGAACAGAGGCTGGGGTAATTTCAAAAACATAAAAAAATTTTTATAAAAATTCTGAATTACACACCCCGCTCCGCCGCTCCTACTAGCTTAGGGGGATGTATTTTTTTCCATTATCTGTGCCCCTTTCTGATGATCCTGTGCTGGTCGGAGCGGAGGGAATATTTTTTTCAGTATCGGGTCCATGTTCTTCTGCCTTGGCTCAAGTCCCGGCCAGCTGCCTACCTGCTTATGTCCTTGCCTTCCCTGGCAGAGTGATCTTCCTCCACTTCCAACCCAGTAGTAGCCCAGAGAGTAAGACTTCACAGGCTGTGAGGCGGGCAGCGGCGGCGACGGGCAGAGAGTCAGTGATTGCCGCAATTACTAGTAAAAAAAAAAATGTCCCCAGATTTAATTTTAAAAATCTGGTCACCTTAGTGTACTCACTTTTGTAAGATACTGTATCTGTGAATGAAAAGACATCAAGTCTCATCTGCCACGATGGCAGAGGAGCTGCAGTTCTCAATGAAGTACGGTGATGTCACACACTTCCTCCAATGGTCTGTTGGAGCCAGGGTCTGCGATCCACTGATCATGGTTGAAATGTTTTCTAGGCTCTTATGAAAAAAAAAGAAGAAATGCACATTTTATTAAATGTTTTTTTTTTTTTGCAAAACCTGAACTTTAAAGAAGTCCAGCCTGAGCACGTTTGGTTGAGCTTCTCCTATGGATCACAGGAGTGCAATTAGTTTTGCACTCCTGTGACCCGTTTTCAGCAGAGAGCAGTCTGAAGTCCGCTCTGTGCTGACGTCACTGCCATCAGTCCAAGCACTGCGTCAACCTGACAATAAAGTCTGTATCCATCAGGTGCCTGGACTGACACCCGTCTCAGCCTCTCAGCAAGCCGCTGAGGGCATGAGACGGCTGCTCCCCACCCTCCACAGCTCAGCACTCCAGTGAGTGCAGGGGGGGGGTCAGAGCATGAGAGATGTTGATTGACAGTCTGCAGCTCTCCGCTCGGGGAGCTGAGAGAACTGAGCCATTGGCGGTGTTCGATCGCTCGGTTCTCAGTGCAGAGGCGGCAGGGGACGGATGCAGCATCAGTCAGATGCTGCATCCACCTAGGTAAGTATGATTAGGGGAAAAAAGAGGAGCTTCAGTCAGTTCTGCAAAAACTGTAGCTGCAGGATTTTCATAAACAGGCACTCACCTGTCCAGGGATCGAGCGCCGTCCTTGTCCTGCCTGGTTTCTTCACCAGTCTTTGGGCTCCCGGCATGTTAATAGTGGGCAGCCGGCTGTGACTCCTTGCGGCTTCACATGCGCGAGCCGCACTGCGCTTTGTGAGTGGTTCTGCAGCTTTCTGGAACCTGTGACGTGTCCCAGAAGGTTGCTGACAGTGAGGGGGGAGAGGAGAACTGCTGGTGGATCCGCCATGGCGATCTGGCCTGACGTGGGATTGGGTTCCTGTCAAAACCCATCCCCCCCAAAAAAAATGTATTCCAAATGTGTCAGAAGTGGAAGGGGGAGGAAGAAGAGCGTAATTTTCCCTTTTGGGTGAAATTTCACTTTAAATAAACACAAGAGCCTAGTGTGACTGTAACCTTTGGGATGTTCTGTGCATATTAGTGGAAATAATAAGTAGAATGGAATAAAAAGAACTGAATACATCCATGCACTGTTCCCATGTACTCTCAGTAGATTTCTGTTCATAGCCCTTGGCATGTTCTGTGCATATTAGTGGAAATAATAAGTAGAATTAAATAAAAGAACTGAATACATTCCTGCACTGTTCCCATGTACTCTCAGTGCATTGCTGATCACAGCCTTTGCTCTGCTCTTTTTAGCCCCCCTCCCCTACAGACACTCACACACGTAGGGAAGACATGCAGTCTCATACATTGACAAGACTACAAATCCCAGAAGCCTTGTAAAGTAAGGGGCCGTCTGCAAACTATCGCTTTTCTTTGCCCATTAATATTTCTACCCTCCTTAAGTATACTTGATTCTGCAATAGAAAGGAAAGGAAAAGGAATATAAAATGACAAGCAGTCGGTAGTGTGAAAGATGAGCACAGGAGTAGGGCGGGTGTAAGTTGTGGCAGTCGTGTGTGACGGGTGAGGTGTCTTTGCAGACAGTCTCTAAGTTTGTTGATGCCGCTGAATACATTTGTAACAATGAGCTGCTGCCGGGTGGACCCCCTTCTAGACAGGTAAGGGGCCCCGTGTGTGGAGGGAGCTGGGGCCCCAGGAGAAGGAGGGGTCTATAAATAATCTTTTCTCTAAGCTGGGGGAAGGGTTATGTGTGTGTTGGTGGGAACGCTTCTCTTCTATGACTGACAAGTGCTGGGCCATTGTCAATGGTTTTTGTAAATAAAGCTTTTTTAGGCTCCATTCGCACTAGCAAAAAAAAAAAATCTGCTAAAATGTATTAATTGCTAATGACGCTGTAAGAGTAGGGAGAGTCACCCTTTAAGTTTATACTTATTATACTAGAAACTGCTTGCATAAGATATATACATATTTGATATATATATTTTATACAGGAAACAGATTCACATGCAATGCTTTTCAAGTTTCTTCTGAAGTGCAAAATCGCTCGGAAAACAGGACGCGCTTGTGGTCGCAGCTGACATTTAAGTTTTACAGACTTAGAAGACTTGTAGGGCGAAATGTAATATTGCGGTTTTATGTTCAAATTATGATAAATAGCTTAAGGTCATGAAAACATATTTATATATATATGTCTAGGGACTTTTTTCTTATCAAAAATTCCCTAAAAAACATTCCGCTTAAAGTGGTTGTAAACCTTTACAACACACTTTGACCTACAGGTAGGTCCAAGAAATGTCTCCTAAAGCTATACAGTTTAGGAGATATTTGCCCGAAGACAGGCACCGCTGTCTACGGCGCGCAGGCGCACTGATCGCGGCATCGTCAATGATGAAGATGCCGCGCGTGTTCGCTCCCATGCGCATGCGCGGGAGGGACGTCATCGCGGCTTCGCCGAATGACAGCGGCGGAGCTGCGAGACCCCACCGAGAAGATGGATGCGCCGAACTACAGGGGACAGCGGTGACTTCGCTGGCTCCTGTGTCAGGTAAGTGACACATAATGGACTACTATGCGATGCATTGTAGTCCATTATGCTTTACCTTTGCAGGAAATGAAAGAGGAAGTAAACCCATCAGGGTTTACTTCCTCTTTAATGTATGATGAACATAAATGTGGATATATATATAATTGGTTACTCAAAAGGCCTAACCCATTGTGTCTTGTAATTTTGATTGGCTGACAAGAGGCCTTCCCTCTGTCTTTATGCAATGTCTGAAATGCATAAAAGTGGTATACAGGAAATAAAAAAAACTTGTATTCATGATAACCCATTCAATGTGTATGGTTGTCTTGATTTGCCCAATCGATTGAGAGGGCTTTCCAGTGACCACTAAAGTCCAGAGCTCGAGCTAATCAAGGAGGGGCGCACCTTACAGACACCTCAAACATGGCTGGCATGAGGCTCACTGCCCAATGAAGAAGCTACTTTGGCGGGCGTAGGGTAGCCCAGTCAATGAATATGCTGTCGTGTGACAAATGTGCAAAAAAAAAAAATGAAATAAATGTACATAAGCGTATTGCGCAGATGTGAATGGGGCCTTAGGCTAGCTTCACACTGTACACAGTCTGGGAATAAGACCTGCGCTTCTTAACCACTTAACCAGTTGCCGACCGCCGCACGCCGATGTACGTCGGTAGAATGGCACGGGCAGGCATAAGGACATACATGTACGTCCCTTGCCTCCCGCGGGTCGGGGGCCCGATCGGGCCCCCGCCCGGTGCCTGCGGCGGTCGGTTTTCGTCCGGGAGCGATCCGGGACGAGGGGGCGGCCATTCATTCATGGCCACCCCCTCGCGATCGCTCCCGACGAATAGAAATCCCCGGTGACATCACTTCCTCTCCTGTAATGTAAACACAGGAGAGGAAGTGATGTATTCTCTCCTCCGTGTCGGTATTTTTCGTTCCGACACGGAGGAGAGCGGATCGGTGAGTTGCACCAACACTCTACACACAGTAGAACATGCCAGGCACACTCACACCCCCCCTTTACCCCCCGATCACCCCCCCAATTACCCCTGCCCCCCAGTCACAGTGACACCAATGTCATTTTTTTTTTTTTTTTTGCATTGGTGTCATTTGTGACTGTAATAACTGTTAGGGCAGTTAGAGTTAGCCCCCTTTAGTTCTAATGTACCCCCCTAACCCCCCCAATAAAGGTTTAACCCCGTGATCACCCCCCGTCGCCAGTGTCACTAAGGCTGGGTTCACATTGCAGCGGTTTATGAGAACGAATGTGATTCGCACCGCACTGCAGTGCAAATCACATCCGATCTCTGTGCGATTCGAGTTCAGCCATTCGCCGCACCCGCCACACCCGCCACACCCGCCGCACCCGCCGCAAATTCGCACGGGACCCTTTTTTTGGCCCGCAGCAGAATCGGATCGCATGGGTGTTCACACCATGCGATCCGAGTTTGCAGATCGCACTGCGATATGCGAACTGATCTGGGGGTGTCAGTAACATTTCACTGACACTCCCAGCAGTTCGCATAGGGCAGTGTGAACTGCCGCCGGGAGGCATGCGATGCGGGAACCCGCCGCGGATTCGCGGCGTTTCCGCATCGCTCCAGTGTGAACCCAGCCTAATAAGCGATCATTTTTCTGATCGCCGTATTAGTGTCACAGGTGACGCTAGTTAGGCAGGTAGGTATTTAGGTTCGCCGCAGCTTTTTATAGCGCCAGGGACCCCCATATACTACCGCATAAAGCCCCCTGATTGCCCCCTAGTTAACCCTTTCACCAGTGATCACCATATAACTGTTACAGGTGACGCTGGTTGGTTAGTTATTTTTTTATAGTTTCAGGGCACCCGCCATTTATTACCTAATAAAGGTTTAACCCCCTGATCACCCGGCGGGTGTCATTTGTGACTAATAACTGTTAGGGCAGTTAGGGTTAGCCCCCTTTAGTTCTAAGGTACCCCCCTAACCCCCCCAATAAAGGTTTAACCCCGTGATCACCCCCCGTCGCCAGTGTCACTAAGGCTGGGTTCACATTGCAGCGGTTTATGAGAACGGATGTGATTCGCACCGCACTGCAGTGCAAATCACATCCGATCTCTGTGCGATTCGAGTTCAGCCATTCGCCGCACCCGCCGCACCCGCCGCAAATTCGCACGGGACCCTTTTTTTGGCCCGCAGCAGAATCGGATCGCATGGGTGTTCACACCATGCGATCCGAGTTTGCAGATCGCACTGCGATATGCGAACTGATCTGGGGGTGTCAGTAACATTTCACTGACACTCCCAGCAGTTCGCATAGGGCAGTGTGAACTGCCGCCGGGAGGCATGCGATGCGGGAACCCGCCGCGCATTCGTGGCGTTCCCGCATCGCTCCAGTGTGAACCCAGCCTAATAAGCGATCGTTTTTCTGATCGCTGTATTAGTGTCACAGGTGACGCTAGTTAGGCAGGTAGGTATTTAGGTTCGCTGCAGCTTTTTATAGCGCCAGGGACCCCCATATACTACCGCATAAAGCCCCCTAATTGCCCCCTAGTTAACCCTTTCACCAGTGATCACCATATAACTGTTACAGGTGACGCTGGTTGGTTAGTTATTTTTTTTATAGTTTCAGGGCACCCGCCATTTATTACCTAGTCTCACTAGTGTACCCCTAAATTTAGGGGTGTCTACTTTCCAAAATGGGGTCATTTGGGGGGGGGTTGTGCCATCTTGGCATTTTATGGCCTTCAAAACTGTAACGCCCTTAGAAAGCCTGAAGGTGGTGCTTGGTTTTCGGGGCCCCGTACGCGGCTAGGCTCCCAAAAAGTCCCACATATGTGGTATCCCCGTACTCAGGAGAAGCAGCAGAATTTATTTTGGGGTGTCATTTCACATATGCCCATGGCATGCGTGAGCAATATATCATTTAGTGACAACTTTGTGAAAAAAAAAAAAAAAAAAAAAAGTTTGTAATTTTCCCGCAACTTGTGGCAAAATATAAAATATTCCATGGACTCAACATGCCTCTCAGCAAATAGCTTGGGGTGTCTACTTTCTAAAATGGGGTCATTTGTGGGGGTTTTGTGCCATCTTGGCATTTTATGGCCTTCAAAACTGTAATAGGTAGTGAGAAGTGAACTCAAAAATTTACGCCCTTAGAAAGCCTGAAGGCGGTGCTTGGTTTTCGGGGCCCCGTACGCGGCTAGGCTCCCAAAAAGTCCCACATATGTGGTATCCCCGTACTCAGGAGAAGCAGCAGAATTTATTTTGGGGTGTCATTTCACATATGCCCATGGCATGCATGAGCAATATATCATTTAGTGACAACTTTGTTAAAAAAAAAAAAAAAAAAAAAGTTTGTAATTTTCCCGCAACTTGTGGCAAAATATAAAATATTCCATGAACTCAACATGCCTCTCAGCAAATAGCTTGGGGTGTCTACTTTCTAAAATGGGGTCATTTGTGGGGGTTTTGTGCCATCTTGGCATTTTATGGCCTTCAAAACTGTAATAGGTAGTGAGAAGTGAACTCAAAAATTTACGCCCTTAGAAAGCCTGAAGGCGGTGCTTGGTTTTCGGGGCCCCGTACGCGGCTAGGCTCCCAAAAAGTCCCACATATGTGGTATCCCCATACTCAGGAGAAGCAGCAGAATTTATTTTGGGGTGTCATTTCACATACGCCCATAGCATGTGTGAGCAATATATCATTTAGTGACAACTTTGTGTAAAAAAAAAAAAAAATTATTTTTTTGTCATTATTCAATCGCTTGAGGCAAAAAAATAAAATATTCAATGGGCTCAACATGCCTCTTATCAATTTCCTTAGGGGGTCTACTTTCCAAAATGGGGTCATTTGGGGGGGTTTTGTACTGCCCTGCCATTTTAGCACCTCAAGAAATGAGATAGGCAGTCGTAAACTAAAAGCTGCGTAAATTCCAGAAAACGTACCTTAGTTTGTAGATGTGACAACTTTTGCGCAAACCAATAAATATACAATTATTGACTTTTTTTTTACCAAAGACATGTGGCTGAATACATTTTGGCCTAAATGTATGACTAAAATTGAGTTTATTGGATTTTTCTAATAACAAAAAGTAGAAAATATCATTTTTTTTCAAAATTTGCGGTCTTTTTACGTTTATATCGCAAAAAATAAAAATCGCAGAGGCAATCAAATACCATCAAAAGAAAGCTCTATTTGTGGGAAGAAAAGGACGCAAATTTTGTTTGGGTACAACATTGCATGACCGCGCAATTACCAGTTAAAGCAGCGCAGTGCCAAAGTGTAAAAAGACCTCTGGTCATTTACCAGCAAAATGGTCCGGTCTGAAAGTGGTTAAGGACCTAGCCTCTTTCTGAGATTTGTTGTTTACACGTTAAAAATAGTTTTTTTGCTAGAAAATTACTTAAAACCCCCAAACATTAGACATTTGTTCTACCACTCTAGAGAATAAAATGGCAGTCGTTGCAATACTTTCTGTCACACCGTATTTGCACAGCGGTCTTACAAGCACCCTTTTTTTTGCAAAAAATACACTTTTTTGAATTCTAAAATAAGACAACGGTAAAGTTAGAACATTTTTTTTTTTTTTTATTGTGAAAGATAATGTTACGCCGAGTAAATTGATACCCAACATGTCACACTTAAAAATTGCACCCGCTCGTGGAATGGCAACAAACTTTTATCCTTAAAAATCTCCATAGGTGACATTTAAAAAAATCTACAGGTTGCATGTTTTAAGTTACAGAGGAGGTCTAAGGCTGGATTCACACCTACGCATTTTTAGTGCTTTTTGCATTTTGCAGATTTGCACTACAGAATGTGTTCCATAGGAATCCATGTTAAATGGACTTTAGTTCAAATCTGAAAATGCATAGGTGTGAATCAAGCCTAAGGCTATAATTATTGCTCTCGCTATACCAATTACGGCGATACCTCACATTTGGGGTTTGAACACCCGTTTCATATGCAGGCACTACTCAAATATGCGTTCGCTTCTGCGTGAGCTCGGCGTGATGGGGCGCGTTTTTAAATGTTTATTTTATTTTTCTTATTTAATTTACCTTTTATTTTTACACTGTTCTTTAACCACTTGCCGACCGCCGCACGCCGATGTACGTCGGCAGAATGGCACGGGCAGGCATAAGGGCTTACATGTACGTCCCTTGCCTCCCGCGGGTCGGGGGCCCGATCGGGCCCCCGCCCGGTGCCTGCGGCGGTCAGTATTCGTTCGGGAGCGATCCCGGATGAGGGGACGGCCATTCATTCATGGCCACCCCCTCGCGATCGCTCCCGGCGAATGAAATTGTCCGGTGACATCACTTCCTCTCCTGTAATGTAAACACAGGAGAGGAAGTGATGTATTCTCTCCTCCGTGTCGGTAGTTTTCGTTCCGGCACCGAGGAGAGAGCACCGGTGAGTTGCACAAGCACTACACTACACAGTAGAACATGCCAGGCACACTCACACCCCCCCTTTACCCCCCGATCACCCCCCAATTACCCCTGCCCCCCCAGTCACAGTGACACCAATTGCTTTTTTTTTTTTTTTTTTTGCATTGGTGTCATTTGTGACTGTAATAACTGTTAGGGCAGTTAGGGTTAGCCCCCTTTAGTTCTAATGTGCCCCCCTAACCCCCCCAATAAAGGTTTAACCCCGTGATCACCCCCCGTCGCCAGTGTCACTAAGGCTGGGTTCACATTGCAGCGGTTTATGAGAACGAATGTGATTCGCACCGCACTGCAGTGCAAATCACATCCGATCTCTGTGCGATTCGAGTTCAGCCATTCGCCGCACCCGCCACACCCGCCGCACCCGCCGCAAATTCGCACGGGACCCTTTTTTTGGCCCGCAGCAGAATCGGATCGCATGGGTGTTCACACCATGCGATCCGAGTTTGCAGATCGCACTGCGATATGCGAACTGATCTGGGGGTGTCAGTAACATTTCACTGACACTCCCAGCAGTTCGCATAGGGCAGTGTGAACTGCCGCCGGGAGGCATGCGATGCGGGAACCCGCCGCGCATTCGTGGCGTTCCCGCATCGCTCCAGTGTGAACCCAGCCTAATAAGCGATCGTTTTTCTGATCGCTGTATTAGTGTCACAGGTGACGCTAGTTAGGCAGGTAGATATTTAGGTTCGCTGCAGCTTTTTATAGCGCCAGGGACCCCCATATACTACCGCATAAAGCCCCCTAATTGCCCCCTAGTTAACCCTTTCACCAGTGATCACCATATAACTGTTACAGGTGACGCTGATTGGTTAGTTATTTTTTTTATAGTTTCAGGGCACCCGCCATTTATTACCTAGTCTCACTAGTGTACCCCTAAATTTAGGGGTGTCTACTTTCCAAAATGGGGTCATTTGGGGGGGGGTTTGTGCCATCTTGGCATTTTATGGCCTTCAAAACTGTAACGCCCTTAGAAAGCCTGAAGGCGGTGCTTGGTTTTCGGGGCCCCGTACGCGGCTAGGCTCCCAAAAAGTCCCACATATGTGGTATCCCCGTACTCAGGAGAAGTAGCAGAATTTATTTTGGGGTGTCATTTCACATATGCCCATGGCATGCGTGAGCAATATATCATTTAGTGACAACTTTGTGAAAAAAAAAAAAAAAAGTTTGTAATTTTCCCGCAACTTGTGGCAAAATATAAAATATTCCATGGACTCAACATGCCTCTCAGCAAATAGCTTGGGGTGTCTACTTTCTAAAATGGGGTCATTTGTGGGGGTTTTGTGCCATCTTGGCATTTTATGGCCTTCAAAACTGTAATAGGTAGTGAGGAGTGAAGTCAAATATTTACGCCCTTAGAAAACCTGAAGGCGGTTCTTGGCTTTCGGGGCCCCGTACGCGGCTAGGCTCCCAAAAAGTCCCACATATGTGGTATCCCCGTACTCAGGAGAAGCAGCAGAATTTATTTTGGGGTGTCATTTCACATATGCCCATAGCATGTGTGAGCAATATATCATTTAGTGACAACTTTGTGTAAAAAAAAAAAAAAAAAAAAAAAATTTTTTTTTGTCATTATTCAATCGCTTGAGGCAAAAAAATAAAATATTCAATGGGCTCAACATGCCACTTATCAATTTCCTCAGGGTGTCTACTTTCCAAAATGGGGTCATTTGGGGGGGTTTTGTACTGCCCTGCCATTTTAGCACCTCAAGAAATGAGATAGGCAGTCGTAAACTAAAAGCTGCGTAAATTCCAGAAAACGTACCTTAGTTTGTAGATGTGACAACTTTTGCGCAAACCAATAAATATACAATTATTGACTTTTTTTTTACCAAAGACATGTGGCTGAATACATTTTGGCCTAAATGTATGACTAAAATTGAGTTTATTGGATTTTTCTAATAACAAAAAGTAGAAAATATCATTTTTTTTTCAAAATTTGCGGTCTTTTTACGTTTATATCGCAAAAAATAAAAATCGCAGAGGCAATCAAATACCATCAAAAGAAAGCTCTATTTGTGGGAAGAAAAGGACGCAAATTTTGTTTGGGTACAACATTGCATGACCGCGCAATTACCAGTTAAAGCAGCGCAGTGCCAAATTGTAAAAAGACCTCTGGTCATTTACCAGCAAAATGGTCCGGTCTGAAGGTGGTTAAAAATAAAATTGTGTCACTTTTATTCCTATTACAAGGAATGTAAACATCCCTTGTAAAAGAAAAAAAAGCATGACAGGACCTCTTAAATACGACCTCAGATCTCATATTTACACTAAAATGCAATAATGACAATCTATGGGCGGAAGTGACGTTTTGACATTACTTCCGCCCTGCAATGATATGGAGACAGGTAGGGGTCATCTTCCGCTTACTCGTCTCCATACCTACAGGACCCGATCACCTCTGCTGCTACTGACGGCTCCGGTAAGTGGCGGAGGGCATCGGAGCGCGGCGAGAGGGGGGCCATCCGACGCGGCTGATAAAAATGACCTCACTGCGAATCCGCCTCAGAGACCGCTGCAATTGCCATAACAACAATACGTCTCTTCAAAGTACCGACGTATAACGACGGTGGGCAGCCCAGAAGTGGTTAAAGTGGGGTTGCACACACAAAAAAATCATTAATAGTCCTAAAAAAAAAAAAAAAAATGCAGCCCGTTGTCCCCTTCCTCTCTAACATCACACTGCCCCATTCCAATCGAAATCTCTGCCTCCCCTTCACAGTCCTATCTTTGGCAGGGTAGAGGCAATTTTCAGTCCATGTGTACTTTCCTGGGTCTCCCTCCCCCCTGATTATGTCATCCTATCAGCAGGGCAGGGAACAGGAGGAACTGCAGATCTGGATGGAGGGTGGGAGCTGCCCAACTTATGTTAATAAAAGAGTAATTCCCTTCTTGCTAATATGAAAAGATTCCTGCTCTTTGTGCAGATCTCCAGCTGCTCCTGCCCCGTTGCTGATGTCATCCTAACAGCAGGGCAGGGGGCGGGAGCAGCTGGATATCTTCACAAAGAGCGGCAGAGGACAAAGACTGAGTGCCATGGCCGCACAGAAGGAAGTGAGCAGCGACCGCGGTCTGTAATAGTGCTGTTTTGACCGCGGTCACCACTTACCCTTCTGCCGTATGGCCTGGTCATCAGCAGGCCACGTACCAGGGGTTGGGGACTCCTGTTCAAAAGAGAGGGAACCTGGTTGTCACCAGGTTCACCAGAACTAATGTCCCCATTGAAAGATTTCCACTATTACCGTATATACTCGAGTATAGGCCGACCCGAATATAAGCCGAGGCCCCCAATTTACCCCCAAAAAAACTGGCAAACTTATTGACTCGTGTATAAGCCGAGGGTAAGACATGCCTGTCCATCCCTGTGTGTGTGTCCGTCCATCCCTGTGTGTCCGTCCATCCCTGTGTGTCCGTCCATCCCTGTGTGTCCGTCCATCCATCCCTGTGTGTGTGTGTGTCCATCCATCCATCCATCCCTGTGTGTGTGTGTCTCCATCCATCCATCCATCCATCCCTGTGTGTGTGTGTCTCCATCCATCCATCCATCCCTGTGTGTGTGTGTATCCATGTGTGTGTGTGTGTGTGTGTGTGTGTGTGTGTGTGTGTGTGTCCAGCCTACCTGTGTCCCGAGCCTTTGTCCCGAGCCTCCGTCCCGTGCCTTGCCTCCTTGCCTCCGTGCCTCGCCGCCGTGCCTTGCCTCCGTCCCGTCCCGTCCCGTGCCGTGCCGTGCCGTGCCTTGCCTTGCCTCCGTCCCGTGCCCTCTTCGTCGGCGCCTCGGCGGCCATTGTAAAATTCAAAAGCTGCGCCGCCGCCTTCGCCTGTGATAGGCGGAACACTGAATTTCCCAGCAGCCTGTGTTCCGCCTATCACGTACATCGTATCATCCTCGTCCGTAGTACGAGGATGATACGATGTCCGTGATAGGCGGAACACAGGCTGCTGGGAAATTCAGTGTTCCGCCTATCACAGGCGAAGGCGGAGCCGGAGGCGCGGCTTTTGAATCATAGAATGGCCGCTGTCTGTCTGCTCGACACGCTGATCGAGTGGGCAGACAGCGATGACTCGAGTATAAGCCGAGGGGGGCACTTTCAGCCTCAAAAAAGAGGCTGAAAATCTCGGCTTATACTCGAGTATATACGGTACTTTTCTGGCGACAACCCAAAATTTGGCATTTTCTTTTTACTTTACTTTAATGTTTGAAGATAATGGTAAACAGGACAAATAGAGAAGATGAACGTCCCAAACGGGCACAGACAGGTGTTCTAATCCCCTTTCCATTCTATCCAAAACGAAAAAGTTTTGCCCTTAGTTGTACTTTGAAGCATAGATAAAGAACATGTCTGAACAAGTCTAAAAACTTAGTAAACATGTTTTTTGAGGTTGTGAAATTTTGTCCAGACATCGAGGCAAGATGCCAAGGATATCACCAGACATCAGAAGCTATTAGAAGGGCCAACACTCTGTGAGCCTCATCTTTAAGGACACATCTGACGTACATGGACATTGATATAGTATGGTTTATGATTGGATGAATATGAAGTATTCAGTAGTGATGACCAATAATGTTGTGGTTGGATCTTTATCATGATATGCAGAGACTATAAAACCTATATGATCTTGGTTGGATTTAGGGGTCCTTTGGCTTGTAAGCTGTGCATAGGGAAATTTAGGATGAATGTTCTGAACTGAATCACCTGGTCACCCACCCTTTAGTATCAAGATACTAGTTGCCTATTTTATAGGTATTCTCATTATAAGTCTAATAGAGATATTTACAGTATGTCTGAAACTTGGATTAACATGAGGAGAAATACCGCAGAGTCATTTTCTCTTGACTGAAAGACTATTGTCAGGAACATTACCAGACTTTGACACCTTATCTCTGAAATTCAGAAGCAGCAAGGAGCACTCAGCACCCTGCCATCCTTATCTTGGAAAATGCATCTGACATAAATGGACATCTATGGAACCGATGTAACATTAACTGTGCGATGACTATGTTGTATAACTAGTTATAAGAACCAATAGTGTTATGATTTGCTTATTATCTTGATCTTATGCCGTGTACACATGGCCGGACTTTTCAACACAATTGGACCCTGTGTGGGCTTCAGCAGACATTTGCTGTCGAAAAATCAGATGGACTTTAGATTTAGAACATGTTTCAAATCTTTCCGACGGACTCGAGTTCGGTCACAATATCAATTCGTCTGTATGCTAGTCCGACGGACAAAAACCAACGCTAGGGCAGATATTGGCTACTGGCTATGAACTTCCTTATTTTAGCCCAGACGTACGTCATCACGGTCAAACCCGTCGGACTTTGGTGTGATTGTGTGTAGACAAGTCTGATTCGACGGAAGTCCGTCAAAGTCAGACGAAATTCAGTCTGTGTGTACACCTCATTAGAGTGCATAAAAGGCATATGTTTCTCGGTGTGGTAGGCGGTTGTTTTGCTGTCCCCCCCCCCCCCCCACGTGTGTACAGTGTGCGTCCAATAAATCCTTTGATTTGAACCTACTTCTAGACTGTTGCTGCTTGTTCTGGGAAAGATCCCTATTGAGCTGACACCCCCCCTCCAATGTATGTATACCGTGTGCTTAACCACTTGCTGCCCGCCGATTGTAAAATTACAGCTGCAAAGTGGTTTTAAAATCCTGACTGGATGTCATAGACCGTCCTTCAGGATTCACCCTATTGCGCACCACGGCGATCGGGGATGACGCTTGTCCCTCGGACACAGTGCATCCCTGATCAGGGTAAACAGCCAATGAAATTGTCTGTTTACTATGTGATCGGCTGTGTCCAATAACAGCCGGTCACATGGCAAAACAAATCGCACAAAATGAGTGCCGCCGGGGGGAGCGCAGTGCGCAGATCTGAGATGGCTCGTGTCCCCTGGACACAGCGCATCCCCGATCAGGGTAAACAACCAATGAAATTGGTTGTTTACCCACGTGATTGGCTGTGTCCAATCACAGCCGGTCACAAGTATAAACATTGTGGTTTCCAGGGATCTCTCCTTCTCTCTCCTCACACCGATCGTGGATCGCCCATCAGGATCCATCGCAGCCCATCAGGATCCGTCGCAGCCCATCAGGATCCGTCGCAGCCCATCAGGGTCTGTCGCAGCCCATCAGCCCATCAGGACCCGTCGCAGCCCATCAGGACCCGTCGCGCCCATCAGGATCCGTCGCAGCCCCGTCGCAGCCCATCAGGATCTGTCGCAGCCCATCAGTCATCAGGACCCGTCGCAGCCCAGCAGGACCCGTCGCAGCCCATCTGGATCTGTCACAGCCCGCCATCAGCACCGCCATCGGTACTGCCATCAGTACAGCCACCACCATCAGCACCGCCATCGGTACCAACAGTACCGCTATCAGTACCGCCATCGGTACCATCTGGATCTGACAGCCCATCTGTCACACAGGCCCGACATCACTACCGTCGCACAGTCCCGCCATCACACAGGCCATCAGTAACCTGTCAGTCCCATCACACAGGCCCGCCATCAGTGAGCTGTCAGTATCACCACCAGTTCCATTAACACAGGCTTGCCAAAAGTACCACCATCATGTCCGAAAGAGTTTACACAGCTGAGGAGGCATATCTCATCATCCTTACCATGTCGGATGATGAGAGCAGCGGGGAGCTCTCATTATCCGATTCTGGTTCGGAATACGAGCCAGTGGAGGGTAGTGGATCGGAGTCCGAGTCAGCAGAGGAAACCCCCCCTCCTAAAAGAGTAAAGTGATCAGGACCAAGATCAGAACACCTGCCTACCGCCAGCAGCGCCAGAAGAGGAGCCCAGTACAAGTACTGGAATTGCACATCCAGCCCAAAGAATCCGGGCCCAGTCCTACCTTCCCGATGCCCTGGCAAACCCCGTATGGTTGCCTGCGAACTCGGGATCCGCTACAATCCCCCCTTTCACTGCACAGCCAGGTTTGCAGCCCAACACTTTTTCACAAATTTTGCACAATTGGACTATTTCTATTTGGTTTTTCCCCGAAGATTTTTTGCTCTTTCTGCTTATATCGCAAAAAAGAAAAAAAACAGCAGTACCGTATATACTCGAGTATAGGCCGACCCGAATATAAGCCGAGGCCCCCAATTTACCCCCAAAAAACTGGAAAACTTATTGACTCGTGTACAAGCCGAGGGTGAGACATGGCTGTCCATCCCTGTGTGTCCGTCCATCCCTGTGTGTGTGTCCGTCCATCCATCCCTGTGTGTGTGTCCATCCATCCATCCATCCATCCATCCATCCATCCCTGTGTGTGTGGCCGTCCATCCATCCCTGTGTGTGTATCCATCCATCCCTGTGTGTGTGTGTGTGTGTGTGTGTGTGTATCCATCCATCCATCCATCCATCCCTGTGTGTGTGTGTGTGTGTGTGTGTGTATCCATCCATCCATCCATCCCTGTGTGTGTGTGTGTGTGTGTGTGTGTGTGTGTGTGTGTGTGTGTGTATCCATCCATCCATCCCTGTGTGTGTGTGTGTGTGTGTGTGTGTGTGTGTGTATCCATCCATCCATCCATCCATCCCTGTGTGTGTGTGTGTGTGTGTGTGTGTGTGTGTCCGTGCAGCCTTGTGTGTGTGTCCAGCCTACCTGTGTCCCAAGCCTCCGTCCCGAGCCGCCGTCGTCCCGAGCCTCCTCTGTCCCGTGCCTCCTCTGTCCCGTGCGCTCCTCTGTCCCGTGCGCTCCTCTGTCCCGTGCCTCCTCCGTCCCGTGTCGTGCCGATGGATCGCCGCTCTTCTCGGCGGCCATTCTACAATTCAAAAGCTGCGCCTCCGTCCTCCGCCTGTGATAGGCGGAACACTCAATTTCCCAGCAGCCTGTGTTCCGCCTATCACGGACATCCTCTCATACTCGTCCGTAGTATGAGAATGAACGGATGTCCGTGATAGGCGGAACACTGACTGCTGGGAAATTCAGTGTTCCGCCTATCACAGGCGGAGGCGGAGAAGGAGGCGCGGCTTTTGAATTTTAATGTCCGCCGTCTGTCTGCTCGATACGCTGATCGAGCAGTCAGACAGTGGTGACTCGAGTATAAGCCGAGGGGGCACTTTCAGCCTCAAAAAAGAGGCTGAAAATCTCGGCTTATACTCGAGTATATACGGTAATTAAATACTACCAAAAGAAAGCTGTAATTGTGAGAAAAATATGATAAAAATTTTGTTTGGATACAGTGTAGCATGACAGAGTAATTGTCATTCAAAGTGTGAAAGCGCTGAAAGCTGAAAATTGGTCTGAGCGGGAAGGTGTTTAAGTGCCCAGTATTGATGTGGTTCATAAAAGCTTAAAAGGTAAATCATTGGGGAAAAATAGTAAATAAAAAAATAATATAGCGTATACAATTGCGACACAGTCATATTGTAACATTATTATTATACAGGATTTGTATACCGCCAACAGTTTACGCAGCGCTTTACAACATGAGAAGTAATTGAATGTTATCAAAAATGACCTTTCCTTTTCAACCTGCAGTGCTGTAATTTTCTGTAAAATGCAATGCAATATGGATATCTGGAGGCGTTCTGTACACAGATGAGAACAGCAACTGGTGCATCCAAGCTGCCACCTCCTATGTAATGCCTGTTAAGCCTCAAGAACACAGCGCTCAGCCTGGGAAGTCTCTGTAAACTTCCATGTACAATCCATGCAAAAAAGGAAGGAAGTCGGCTAAAACTTTGTTTTATTATTGCAGGTGAACAACAGTCAAAAACGCCAACATGTTTCAACCATCAGGCCTTAATCATGGCTCATGATTAAGGCATGATAGCTGAAATGCAGGCGAACAACACATTACAGCCATCAGGCCTTAATCATGGCTCATAAGTAACCATTTGCAGTCCACACTTTAGCACTTTTTCTGCTACAGGGCAGCCACGCTGCGCAGGATCACGTGTGTATATATACCTGATCCTATATTTCTGGGTATCGAGTGCAAGCGCGCGCCGATTGAGGCTTGCTCCCACTGTGATTCTACATAGCAGGAGCTGATCAGCGGACCAATGTCCGCTAGCACCCGCTGATCGTTCAGTACACAGGCAGAAAACAAGTCAGATTGCCGTTCTGTCAGGAGGGGAGACCTGGATCCCTGTGTTCCTGTGTCGCACGGCAGTGCAGTTGCCAGTTAAGGTAACAGTACTGTGTCGCAAAAGGTCAAGTGGTCAAAAGAGAAGGATTTTAAGTTCTTAATCAGATGATACAGGCAATTAAAAACATGGGACAAATATGTCCCTTGTTCCTCAAAGGGTTAAGGCCATAGATGGTGCGATTTTCTTTCCTGCAACCACAGGTATTGATGGGGAATCCCTGCTGCTATTATGTTTTGCTGCCAGGGTGGGGGTGTTGGGATCTCGGGGAGCCATCCTTGTCAGGAAAACAGTGTTAATTCCTAGTGGCTATAGTCACTAGAAATAATCGCACGCCGAAAATCTGACATGCTGGTTGTAAAGAGGGGGAAGGTAAATTTCAAAAGATAAGGGGGAAGTCCGCTAAGGGAGCTGGAGCAAACCCCCAGAAGTTGACATTGAGCCCAGGCACAATAAAGAAATACATGACAGCGGAAGCTGTTAAAGATACCCCAAGTAAGCAAATGGGGGCTAAAAGTAAAACCTCAGGAGGAGAGAGAAGATCCCAATTAGGCACACATACCCCACTACTAAATACAGAGTTAGAGGATGATCCATAGGATTAGCAAACCGGTAGAGATGCCAACTGGAACACCCAAAGATATGATTGTCAGATTTCTTGATTTCAGTGACAAAGATAGGATCTGGACGAATCTAAAATCAACACCAGAGAAATTTGAGGCGTTACCCCTACAGATTTTTCCTGATTTGGCACCAGTTACATTAAGGAGAAAAATAAGTACCGAAACCCCTCCTAGAGGTTCTTAAAGCAAATAACATGCAGTATTTTTGGGGTTTTCCAGCTTGTCTTATTGGTAAGAATACAAACGGCAACACTGAGATTCCCAGAGGATACGGAGTCCTTCTGTAATAAATTAGACATAGTAACAGCTGACTTCCCGGGTTGGTGGGAAGCTAAAGAGAATTCACAAAATAATGTTGCCTACCAACGCTGGAATCTGATAGGAGGAAGAAAACCCCCA
This sequence comes from Lithobates pipiens, assembly GCF_037356315.1. Lineage (NCBI taxonomy): Eukaryota > Metazoa > Chordata > Amphibia > Anura > Ranidae > Lithobates > Lithobates pipiens. The sequence continues at coordinate 506,072,241 of NW_027507903.1, read as the reverse complement.
AGAAGAACTAAGACTTAAGCTGAGGGGATGGAGATAGTTTCATAGTTAGCAAGGTTGAATAAAGACACCAGTCCATCCAGTTCAACCTGAGTGAGTGGCTACAATTGTCCTTTGTCCGTACATTGGACACTCACATCAGTCCCTACCCTCAATGAGCCCACAATCCAAGGTCCCCATTCATATACTAAGGCCAATTTTGGACAGAAGCCAATTAACCTACCTGCATGTCTTTGGAGATGTCCCAGGACAGAAGAAGGGGGGGAGTAAAAGGGCAATGGGGGAAGGGGGAACATCGCCGGGGGGGTGGATCGGGGATGGGTACCCCAATAGGGGAAGCAGAAGCCTGCTGAGGACACTACAATTGGAGCTCAACCTCGGGTGGAGGGATCCAGCGAAGGTCTAGGGTGACCATGGATCCCAGAGCATTTGGTGAGGCATTTTCCCCTTCTCTGGTCTTGGGGGATGGGGGGATGTGGGTATTATATGAGGGGGGTGGGGTGGGAAGGTCTCTCCTCTATTCAGGGGAAGGTATAGGCAAGGTCCAAAGCCATCAAGGCCGGGGAGTGGTATGAAGCCATTGGACCGGGGTACGGGTCTCTGGAACCGTGGTTGATAAGAAGGGCAGGAAAGGTTGGTGAGAGGCCTTATTTTTCCAGATGGCCACATTAAAGCTAGTATCATATAATGTCCGGGGGCTTAATACCCAAATTAAAAGAGTTAATATCCTGAGAGAAATTAAATATTTAAAAACCGATATAGTTCTCCTTCAAGAAACCCATATTGCGCAGGCCTCTCGTTTGAAGATCTGGTCTAGAGATTACCCGACCTGGTTTTATGGAGACTTCCCAACCAAACAGGCTAGGGGAGTTGCCATAGGCTTTGCGAGGGGTATAAGGTTTGTATCCGAGGAAATTAGGGCAGACCCGGAGGGTCCTAAGGGGCAGAATAAATTATGCTATGCACTCGATAGCAAATCTATATGGATCCAATAGGGGTTTTTTTTGGGAGTAATGGATAAGTTTATGAAGTTTAAAAGGGGCCTGGCACTGATGGCGGGAGATTTAAATTTTAGTATGGATCCCACGTTAGATAGTACGTCCCGGACACAGCGGACGGAGAAGGAATTGCGGAAATTATTAAAAAAGAAGCTGCACCAACATCAATTGATGGACGTATGGAGAACACAACACAAAAAATGAAGGGACTATTCATTCCACTCCGCTGTGCACGTGACGTACTCGAGGATTAACTTTTTCTTAGTTGAACATACGATGTTAAATGCAGTGAGAAGTTCAAAGATTGAGATCGGGGTCTTCTCAGACCATGCCCCGGTATCAATAACACTAAGGATAGAAGGGGAACGAAAGGGGGGCACCAGGTGGAGATTGAACGAAGTACTATTGCAAGATACTGAGGTTGTAGAAAAAATAAAAACATAATTGGAGTTTTTTTTTCAATAAATAGTGGGAACACCATATCAGAAGCTACGGTATGGGAGGCACATAAGGCCTATATTAGGGGGATCCTGATCTAAATAGAAAGTGCAGAGAAAAAGGCAAATGTATACATTAGGGAAGGGCTCTATAAAGAAATCCAAGCGCTTGAGCAGAGATATAAAAACGGTGGGGGAAAAAAGGGTAGAACAGGAATTAATTATTAAGAAAGAGTGTTTAAAAAATGTAATTGAACAAGAGAATAGAGCAATTTACTATCGGTTTAAGAGAGATGTCAGTGGGGGGACATGTCGAGTAAATATCTCGCGAAAATTTAAAAAAAGAAAAATAAAGACAATTTTATCGATAGTATTCAAACAGGGAAAGGGAGTAAGGTTTTCTCTACCCCAGAGATCGCTCAGGCTTTCCATGAATTCTATGGGAGTTTATACTCAATAAATCAAAAGGAACCCCTAGACAAGGCTAAAAAAAGACCGGAAAACATCAGAACTTTCCTAGAGGGATGCGGCCTTAGGAAAATACACCCAGATAAAGCAGCCCTAATGGAAGATCCGGTAACAAAACTAGAAATATCCTGAATGTTAAAAGATTCCGCTGCAGGGAAAAGCCCCAGCCCAGATGGGTTTACGATTGCTTACTATGGAAAATTTTGTGAGATCCTGGTGCCTAAAATGGTAACCTATATGAACGGGATAGGCGGGGACTGGGAGATACGATGGGAAGCACTTGAGGCGGAGATTACTATTATCCCCAAGGAAGGAAAAGATCCCTCCCTGTGTTCTAGTTATCGGCCCATCTCTCTATTAAATGCCGACGTAAAACTATATGTGAAGACCCTAGCTAACCGAATGAAAACGGTAATGAACGATCTGGTGCATACTGATCAAGTGGGATTCATTCTGGGTAGGGAGAGCAGGGACAATGGTATCAGAACCCTTTTGGTCATCCATAAACTGAAAGAGAGCAGATCACCAGGGCTGCTACTGTCTATAGACGCCCAGAAAGCATTCGACAGAGTAGACTGGGGATTCATGCAAAACTCGCTGGAGGCGTTTGGAGTTGGCCCTAAGATGTTAAGTCGGATAAATGCCCTATATAAACATCATACAGCGAGGGTTAAAATAAATGGGTCTTTATCACGGCCTTTTGAGATGTTCAGTGGGACACGGCAGGGTTGTCCTTTATCCCCTTTATTATTTATTTTATCAATGGAACCACTATTGACGAGGATAAGATTGAACCCTGATATCAAGGGATTGCAGATCGATAAGGAAGTTCATAAAATAGCTGCATATGCAGATGATGTTTTGTTTTATGTTACCAGGACAACTCTCCCGTGCCTATTGGACATCTTAAAAAGATATGGGGAAGTTTCAAACTTCAAGATGAATCCTTCAAAATCTGAAATTCTGAATATAAATCTTGCCCCACAGGAGGTTCATTTGCTTAAACAAAATTTTCAGTTTCCTGGAAGGATAAGGAAATTAAGTATCTTGGAGTTAAAATAACACCTACACACGACATGTTATATCAACAAAATTTTATTCCATTAATGAATAATATTAAAAAAGAATTAAATACTATGGCCCCTAGACAGAGATCTTGGATTAATAGAATAAATTGCTTAAAGATGATAATACTCCCCAAAATATTATATAAAATTCAAATGTTACCAATTCCGATCCCTGAAGTATATTTTAATAAATTAAACCTGCTATTTCGCAGGTTCATATGGCGGCATAAAAAAACACAAATTAGTTTGGGAATACTCACCAGAGATAAGTCACAAGGGGTCTGAGGGTTCCGGATATTAAAACTTACTATTGTGCAATCTTAAGGGCACAAGTGGTTGAATCGGTAAAGGACAATAAAGGAAAAAGCTGGGTTAGGTTAGAAAAAGGGATAAGTAATGTTTCGTTAGGAAAAGCTCCCCCCACAGTTAAGAGATTTAGATGTTCACATACACTTAATCACACGGACCGCAATGTTCATTTGGAACAGGGTTCATAAAAAACAAAAATGGGATAACAATTCCCCATTAACACCCTTATGTGACACTAATTATTTTGCACCAGGGAAAGATAGGACATTTGGAGGGTGGATTACAAAGTGGGAGGCACAAGTTAAAGATATCATTAATTAATAAAGGTAAAATTTGCACGTTTCAGGAACTAAAGATGAAAAAATAAGTGTTAGATACGCCCAGCTGAAATATTTCGTGGAAACCCTCCCACACCCGATTAGATCAGCAGACAGCTTGCTCCCGCTTGAGCAGGTGTGCGTGGCGACTGAAGGAAGGAGAGGGATTGCGAAGATATATAAAATATTGAGTGGCTTAAAAATATCGGAACCCCCTGCATACATTAAAAGATGGGATGAAGACTTCAGGATTAGAAGTACGGAGGCAGAGATTAACAAGATACTAAAGATGCCACATGCAATCTCACCAGATTGCAGTATATTGGAAATGAACTATAAGCGTATGGCCCAGTGGTATTTAACCCCAGATAGAATACATCAATTCCAAAAGGGGTTCTCTAATCTATGCTGGTGGAGATACTCAGAGATTGGCTCTGTGGTCCACATTTGGTGGTCATGCCCTAAAATTAAAGTGTTCTGGAAGATTGTTTTACTAACAGTCAAAGAAATTACAGGCATAGATATCCATGAGGACCCTAGGGTATGCCTGCTGCATGGGACTACCTTGCCTATTAAACAATACAGGTTATCATTGATTCTAAGTTTATTAAATGCAGCTAAGAGTCTAATCTCCTACCAGTGGAAAAACCCAGAGACCCCCTCTTTGAAAAGTTGGTTTGGTAAAATCAATACAATTTACAACCTGGAGTACCTAAAGCATAGTGGGGAACCCAGAGAAACGTGATTTGTAAAGAGATGGAAAGTCTGGAAAGAATACCAACAAACATCAAGATATGTCGAGAGGATGGTAGAGGTTATGTAGAATGATGGCAGGCAGAACGATAGGTTATCTGATATAGTGTTAGGATTTCAGATAGTGAGTCTGACTTGGTGGAAGGAGACCTCTCTTACGGCTCTGGTTCGAGTCTCTCTGGAATGGGAACAGGGAGACAGGAGCGCAGCGGGGTAGGAGGGTCCAGCCAGGTACAGCGGCAGATGCTAGGTAGATAGAGATCTTCAGGTGCAGGAGCTCCCTGTAGCAAGAAGGCAGCTGGTGGAGAAAGGCCATGGGCCGTGGAACCAGGATGGATGGATCTCTGGATGAGGAGGTAGCAGACACAGAAGCAAGCAGGAGCCAGCAGAAGAATCAGGTAACAAGCAGAGGTTCGGCAACAGGTATCAGTCCAAGAAGGGTCAAACAAGCCGGGGTCGGAGCAGGAGAGATCAGTGGAGTCAACTATCGGGTCAGGTATCAGATAGGGTTCAGGCAGAATAACAGATCGCTTCAGGTACTAGCTGCAGACGAACAGCACAGAACCTCCGCAGCTGTGCCTTTAAAAAGGGCCACTGGCGCCAATCATGCTAACGCGCACACGTGCGTGCGTGTACCGCGCGCACATACGAACGGCGTGCACCCGCGCACGTCTGAAGACGCTCGTGCCCACGACGACCCGCGGCACGAACGCGCGTGCGCGTACGGAGACCCGATCGCACAGAACAGACGGATTCCTGACATATAGAGGAGAGACGTGGGGGGTGGGGGGTTGGGTGGGGGGGGAGGTGGTAGGGCAGGAGATCACTTTGTAAAGATATGTTTAAAGGGGGAAAAATTGATTCCTGTCCGATGGTTATAATTCACTTCATTAAAAAAAAAAAAAAAAAAAAAAAAAAAAAGGAAAAAACCCACATGTATATGAGAGATTAATGCTACAATGATGTCGTAATGAGTTGGGACTACGATGAATGACAGATTTGATTTGTATTCCCCCGAACGAGTTTAGTGAAAAAAAAAAAAAAAACTCTGCAAGCAGACTTTCATCAACTGACCACTCATGTGGAGGGCCTAGATGAGGACCTGCAAGCCACTAAGCTCACTGTCCATTGAGTCCAATCCCAACAGACAGATGACCGCTTTATGCTCCGTGACATGCAATGCCACTTGGAAGATTTGGACAATTCGCAACTGCCGCAACAACATTAGGATCCGGGATCTCTCAGAGTCTTCTGGCCCAGAGGATCAGCGATTGGTCCTCCAAACAATCTTCAACAACTTGCTGGGAGTTCCTGTTTTCACACACATCAAATTTGTACAGGGCCCACAGAGCTTGGAAGCCTAAAGACCAAGCGTCCACACCTAGAGATGTCATCTGCAGATTGCACTCATTCACTTTAAAGGAGGACATCATGCATAAAGCCCGGGTGATTAAACCTATCCTTGTGGATGGCACTCCAATCCAACTGTTTCCTGATCTATCGTGGATCACCCTACAGAAGCGTAGGCTACTTCAACCACTCCTTGCAGGATAATACTATCACCTACCGTTGGGGATTCCCCTTTAGCCTGACGGCTACGCGTGCCAGAAAGACAGCGATGCTTCAAGTACCTGAGGGTATTGATTTCTTTTGTGAGACTCTCAACATCTCCACTCCAGACCTCCCAGGTTGGGCTATAATTCCCCCTCCTCCTCCCCCATCGATCGACTGGCAAAGGGTTCCTGTGAAGGGGAGGGGACGACCCCCTGACTCCCCCATAAGAATCCCAAGCAACGGTCAACCTGAGAACTGCCATGGCTAATAATGCCCTTTTTGAAGCTTGAAGTTGAAGCTTAAATTTATATCAATGACTGATTTACTTTTTCCTCCCCAGGTTGTTGTCCCCTCCCTGCAGGGAATGGCCGTCATCTCTCTTGGATGGCCTGTATTCTGACGAGCTCATCTGCATCTGGGCCGTCTCGTCGGGGAGGTTGCTCTCCTGGCACTTGGCCCGGGTGGGGACGACCCCGCGACTGTGTCTCTCATCACACGTTTCCGACGACATGTGCAAGTTGTTCCTTAAGTGACTAGTAGTGTGCCCTAGCTTTTATATAGCCTTCAACTGCTTTGCTCTTTAGCAGGTCCCAGATCATAGGTACCAGTTGAAGTTTGGTATCTGACACTACCCACTTAACTTGTTTAGTGATTTAAAGTTACTTCCTAATCATAATTTACCCCCTCGGCCCCGTTGGAAGATGGCTGTGACATGGAACTATCGGTCTAATGATGCACCTTCATTATCTGTTCTGAGAATTGTGAATTATCTTTTACATGTCTTTTTTGTTTTTTCTCCTTTCTTCTCTCTTACGGCTTTTCTCTCCATGTGCAATGGCCACCATCTCCAGTCTCAAGTCTTGTCTTCCTGGGTTCGATAAGTATATAACACTTCAACGTGCGTACTCACAGTACCCGCTGCTCACACTCCACCCTCAGCCTTGCATAATGTTAATGGTCTTAACTCGGATTTTAGAAGGCAGTTGGCACTAAGGAGCTTCAGAGCTTCTGGAGCTGAGGTAATATTTGTACAAGAAACACATTTTAACAAAACAGGCACTCTGTTGTCATGGAGGAGTGGAAGAGGACTCCAGTTACAACCTGTGAAGCTCTGGTGAACTCCATGCCCAGACTTCCAAAGTGATGGAAAATAATGGCGGCCACACAAAATATTGACACGTTGGGCCCAATTTGGACATTTTCACTTAAGGGTGTACTCACTTTTGTTGCCAGAGGTTTAGACATTGATATCTATGTGTTCCTAAAGCCTGTACACACTATCAGGTTTTTTCTTTTCATTAAACCCAGTGGGCTGAACAAAAAAACTGAAGCGCTCGGGAGGAGATACTGTGCTAACAATCCGATGTTAGTACAGCGAGCTCCCCAATGAGCTATTGTGTTCTGGACACTCAGCCATTGACTGAGAGCCTTTGATCTAATGCCGAATGGCAGACCGTTTTCGGGCATGCCCCTCTGACCGAAGATGGATGTTCGGCCGGCTTCTCTCGGATCTGCTGTCGTACACATGGGCCAAATGTTGGCTGGTTTCTATTGAATCGCCCAATACAGCCCGATATTCAGCCTGTGTGAACGGCCCTTTACTCTAATCCTATCCATCTGGCAATCTTTTGATGGTTCCTCTCCACCTGTCCAGTTGGACTTCCATAATGTAAACAAATTGATAATCAAAAAAATGAGTGAAAACCACTCATAGTCGCCAGAACAGGTGTGCAATCCTGTTGCTATTTTGATTTAGGTTGGCTACCATCAGGTCCAATCACCTTGTAGGTAAAAGAGCAAAAGCAACCTATCGAATGCCATTTTTCTAGACTAAAAAATAACATATGATTGGGTACTCTTCATGATGTAAAACATTTAAAGAAGTATGTAGTGGTTTACTTCTTCCCAAACTCTATTAAAAGTTAAAAAGTATTGTTGGATCTATCAGCTAAAGTAGCAATATGCAAAGAAGAAATGAACAAGAAGAGGAATTTATAGGACTGGTTCTCCTCACTTATATTATGGAGGAGATGTTCCCCAGACCTATCCTAGGTTGACAACACTGCATCTCCATAGATGCAATACAGTGAGTGAGGGTTGTTACCCTAGCACAATAAGCATGTTACTGGAGGTAGCAGGTGAACATAAATGAATAAAGTCTCCACCACAGTGAAGGACTGGTAAGCGGAAATGTATTGGATTTTTTTATTCTTTGGGTGAGATCTACTAATTCACATTTCTAGACGAGTCTTGAATCCTAAGCCATACCCGAAAGCAAAAAAATCTGTATAAAGTGATTTTGCGCAAAAAATAAATAACTATCACTAAAAAACACTGTAATAAAATACTCAACAGATAAATCACTCAAAAAAGGAGTAATGCCCCATACACACGGTCGGAAATTCTGATGGAAAAAAGTCAGATCGGATTATGTTGTCCGATCGTGGGCTCTATCGGACTTTTTCTGTCGGAATTTCCGCCGGAAAAAGTTTGAGAGTTGGATCTTAAATTTTCCCACAACAAAATCCGATTGGACTTTTTCCAATCGTGTGTAGAAAATTCTGGCCCACAAAGTGGCACGCATGCTCAGAAAAAATTTGGAGATGAAAGCTATTGGCTACTGGCCTCTACCCAGTCCCGTCGTACTTTTGGAACGTCACCTCATTCCAAACTATCGGATTTTACGACAACTTTGTGCGACCGTGTGTATGCAAGACAAGTTACGTCCAAAATCCGTTGGATTTTGTGGTCGGAAAGTCCGACCATCTGTATGGGGCAGAAGAGTGCTTCCACATATATAACAATGTGCGACAATTGGAAGAAGAGTGTCCCAAATGTGTTAAATGGAGAACTGTGCAAAAATTGCATTAAAATGTGCAAAAATAGTGATCAGATGTGCAAAAAAAATAGTAGTAAAGTGTCAAAAGTAGTTCCTAAGGTGACGTGAGGTAATTAACCTTCAAAGATAAAATAAACAAAGAACGTACATGTGAGTAAATCCCAAAAGGGAATATATAATGAGGCTAAAAGCCCCTAAATTAGTGAATTAAATGATAAATATAATGTTCCAAATTCCGCTGTCTTCACGGACCGATGGATCCAAATAAAGAGAATTGATAAATAAATGTAAATACTTTGAAATGTCCATGTATGTTCCTCGATATTTCGAAAGCAGCCTCTTAGTGCTCAAGTCTCCCAAAACTCTCACCTCAATTCTAGAAGTAAATTACATCCATAAATAATCAGGAGTCTCCACTGTCACTCTTCCTCCTTTTTTGAGTGATTTATCTGTTGGGTATTTTATTCCAGTGTTTTTTAGGCCGGGTTCACACCGCTGCGATGCGGGAACGCCACGAATCCGCTGCGTTTTCCCACATAGCACACCTCCCGCCGGCAGTTCACACTGCCCTATGCGGACGGCTGGGAGTGTCAATGTTATGTTAATGACACCCCCAGATCCGTCCGCATATCGCAGTGCGATCTGCCGACTCGCACAGGAATCGGATCGCATGGTGTGAACCCCCATGCGATCCGATTCTGTTGCGGACCAAAAAAAGGGTCCCGTGCGAGTTTGCTGCGGGAGCGCTGCGAATTCAGCCATACTATCTGTATGGCTGAACTCGCATCGCTACGGAGATCGGATGTGATTTGCGGTGCGAATCACATCCGGATCTCCCCCCGCAGCAGTGTGAACCCAGCCTTAGTGATAGTTATTTATTTTTTGCGCAAAATCACTTTATACATATTTTTTATGCTTGAGTGTTTGGTGATGCACTTTTAGGTTTTGCTGCATTAAATACACATTAATATCACTTTTTTTCTGTTATTAGTGACATTTATAAGCTACTCCCAGTAGCGCGAGAGACATTTCCCCCTTTTTTTTCACACCCGAAAGCAGCCTGTGGTTACATCTGTAGAGGTGAGATGTTTTTGCAAATGTATATTATTAAGCTTAAAACATGCAGCAGAAGTGCCTACAAGAAGGCTGTGCTTTGGAGCATCTGTTAACTCCTAGTACATTTTCCTCAGGCTTGTATGTGCATAGTATTTACACTGCACTCAAGAATGATATGAAATACACACAATAATTAAATCACTGATACATCATTAAATATAGTTTTAAATGCAGTCAGTACCTGGATTGGACTTGGTATCAGCCCCTTGCAGTCCCTGCACAGCAGGGCTTGGGTGTGAGAGGGAGAAGCAGGATAATGAACTGATCAGTTCATTTTCTGTCATTTAGCATTCTTTCACTGTGCAGTACAGGCTGGGACAGATCCAGGACTACCTGAATTATGCTGGCCTTCATAATGGGGGCATCTTGGGCCACAAAACTGTACCGAAGGGGGAAATTTCTGGATTGAAAGTGAATATTGTAGCAAAGGCTGTTTTTTGTTGAAGCAGTATTAAACCCAAAGCCAAAAATGTAATATTTTGTGGTTTACTAATCATTAGATGTAGTGGCTGCATTCGTTTTCTTTTTTTTTCACCTGGTGATCTGCCAGTAACACACTTCCTGTATTAGAATGCCTCCACTCTGGATGAAGAAGCACAGGAGCACCTTTGAACAGCAGCACTATCAGTCTGGTGGTAGGAGAGTGTTAGATGGATTAGTAGATTTAAATACACTAAACAAATTGAATCCAAAATCCAACACACACATATTGAAAAGGATCTTCGTTCTGGAAAAAAAAAATTACAAATACTGTAGCTGCTGACTTAACATGCACTTACCAGTCCAGGGATCAATTACAGTTCTCACCTGGGCCAGATCTTCTCCAGTCCGGCACCATCATCTTGGATATGGGAAGCTGGCTGTAACTTCCTGCGGCTTCACAGCCGGCTCTCCACTGCACATGTGGGAGTCGTGCTGTGCTTTGTGAATGGACCCACAGCTTACTGGGACCTGTGACATGTCCCAGGAGGTTGTAGGCAGACAAATACCTGCCAGAAATAGGTACCTGCTCCCTTAACAAAAAACAAAACAAAAAAAGCTGCATAACTTCTTCTGCAAATATAAAATACCTGACCGACGGACGTTTAATGTTTTCAGTGTCCCTGTCCCGGAGAGGAGGAGAAAAAGCATAACTACCCTTTTCAAGTGAAGTTCGGCTTTAAGAATTTAGAGTAACAGTTTTTTTTCCTTTTGAGATAAGCATTTTACATAAATGAGCAAAAGCTGATCATTGTAAGCACTCTTGTCAGTGGTAAATGGTTTGTCTCGGCCCTCTAACAGCTGCATCTACAGGACAGCTTGCTCTGTTGAAAAACAGAAAGCTTATTGGCAAGATTATCAGGTGAAATTAAAGAAATAAAAACCTAACAAAAGAAAACAAATGCAATAACCACATCTGACAATTAGTAAGGTGCAATGTAATAAATGTTTGTGTTTAGTTTTAATAACACTTTAATTTTATTTTTGGCTGAAGTTTTGTTATACAGTGGAACCTTGGTTAACAAGTAACGCGGTTAGCAAGCATTTTGAAAGACGAGCAACTTTTTTTTTAAAATCCTTTTGCTCAGAGGTGCGGGGGCGCCGGTGACACTCGTAATGGTCCTGAGCCGTTCGCAAATACTCAGTTCCCGAGTGTTTCCGAGCCTTTCTGAGGGTTTCCGTGTTCAGCTAAGCTGTCCCTGAGTATTTCCGAGGCTCTCCGGTGCCCCCCACCTCTGGCCACATGCGGTATTGCATGCAATAGAATTCAATGCAGAACGAATTATCCTTGTTTCCATTGACTTCTATATGGAAACTTGCTTTGATATGCGAGTGCTTTGGATTACAATCGTTCTCCTGGTATGGATTATGCTTGTAATCCAAGGTTCCACCGTAATGGGTTTATTATCATTGATCCTTTCCTTCTTGTCAGTATTAAGAATTATTTGGCTTTCTGTCATCTCAGCATGTTATTCTTCCCTACAGGTGTCTGATTTGCCTTTCAAAGAACCTCGCTCGGTACGAATCAGAGTTAGAACCCCTCCCACCAAACTTAAAGGACAAACTGATAAAGCTTCTGTGTGTCCAGGGACTTCTCACAGATGCCAACATAAGGCGGGTAAGGAGAATATAAGAGAATTTTTTATTTATTTCAAAATACTTTTACAATGCTAAAGTACACCTGTCACGAGAGATTAACCTAGGCTGTCATTGCATAACTTCTTCTGCAAATACAAAATACCTAACCAATGGGCGTTTAATGTTTTCAGTGCCACTGTCCCAAAAAAAAAGTTAGGTTAAAATCTGAACTGCTTTCCTACATTAGATCAGTGATTCGGAAAGTAATGAAGCTGAGAAATTGGAATGACATGCAATTTGGTATTCTTCACAAACAGCTTATGCCGCGTACACACGACCAGACTTTGCGACAGACTAGGTCCGACAGTCTTCCCGACGGACTTTCGGCGGAGTTTTGACGGACTTTCCGAACTAACTGACTTGACCACACACGAACGGACTAAGTCCATTCGAAAGTCCATTCATTTTGAACGTGATGACGTAAGACGGGACTAAAAAAGAAAGTTCAGTAGCCAATAGCTGTCGGACCAGCATACAAAATATGGCCTTCCCAATAGGTATTGAGTCAGTCGGACAGATTTGAAACATGTTCTATTTCTAGGTCTGTTTCGATTTTTTTAAACGAAAAATGATCGGATTAGCCCACACACGATCGGATTGTCCAACAGACTGATTCCGTCGGACCTAGTTTGCCGGAAAGTCCGGTCGTGTGTGCGCGGCATTATGTGCACTGGAGTTGCACGTTTCCAAATATTATGAATCTAATCATTTGACTGTGGGAAAGGCACAACGCTCCTATTCAACACATTTTTTAGGTGTACAAGGATGCTAAATACCTACAGGTCTACAGGAAAGCTGCAACATTTCATTTCACACTACCATGAACTGATCTGGGTTGCTAGTAAAGGTAGGACCTCCCACTTAGCACACATTTTTGACAATTTTAGCAAGTAATGGCTTGTTCACACTTGACTAAATTTCTAATGCTTAACAAACGCTACTATAGCATTAATATGGGCGTTAGACTCGGTTTAATCAGCTTTAGTGTGGGCGTTAGACTGGCTTTTTACAATTGTTAATGACGAGTTAAAAATGCTCCCCAAACGCTCTATGGTCAGTTTTGAAGCTTTTGATGAGCGTTAAGGCACGTTAAAACGGTTCCACAAACGCCTATTCTATTACAGTTAAAAAGCTAATCTTGCGCCCCGCAACCGTACTGCAACTGCCTGCCAGAGTGTTTGTGAAGCGTTATCATAGACTTCAATGGAAGGTGTTGAAAGGCTTCAAACGCCTCCTGGCTTGACTTGAGGCTTCAATTTTTAAGCGATGCGACACTAACGCTTCACTGTGTGCTGTGCATTGCATAATTTCCATAGGTGTTTGAGGGGCGATTTTTAACGCCTCTCAAATGCCTGCTTTTAATGCCAGTGTGAACTTAGCCTGAAGGTAGCCATAATTGCATACTGTCCTTCTTTTTTTATTTTTTTTTATTTGCACCAATATACAATTTTTCAGGACAATCTTGTTGTTGCTTCTGTTGCAATGGCACTAATACGGCTACAATCACCTAAAGCAAAGTGCAGGGATAATTCTGGATGTTGCTTCCGGTTCAACCTTAAAGGAGTTGTAAAGAGTTTTTTTATCTTTTTGCATTCTGTGCATTAAGATAAAAAACCTTTTGTGTGTAGCAGCTTCCCCAGCACCCCCCCCCCCCCCATTACTTACCTGAGCCCCATCTTTCTCCAGTGATGTCCACGAGTGTCTAAGCAGTTCGGGACACTCCTCCAGATTGGCTGAGACACAACAGTGGCACTATTGGCTCCCGTGGCTGTCAGTCAGCCAATCGGAGGAGAGGGGGCATGGTCGGGGTTCTCCTCGCCTGTACTGAAGTTGCTTACTCTGAAATCAGAAGTCACAGTCTGCCTTATTTTCAGAATCCTCTACCTCAGTGGTTCTCAATTCCTGTCCTTAGGACCCACTAACAGGCCAGGTTTGCAAGATAGCTGAAATACATTACAGGTGATAGCATTTGCTGATCAGTGATTGCAGTATTCTAGTCTGCATCTCCCTAAAGGAATACTTAAAATCTGGCCTGTTGGTGGGTCCTGAGGCCTGGAGTTGAGAACCACTGATCTAGCTCTTTCTGTCTTAGCCTGACAGTCCCCTGGTTCCACCCTTTTATTCATAAGATTTTAATTTTTTTCAATCATGGAAGCTCGGTATCACACGGGAGTATTGCCACTCAGCACTATAGCACCCGCCCGGCCCCTGCCACTGACCATGATCTGGTTGCATTGCATAGAGAAGCACAATGCTTACATGACTGTGTTTAACCATTTGCCGACCTCCCCATGCAGATATATTGCAGCAGGGCAGGGTGCTCTTCACTGGATCAGGTACCTGATAGTTAATTAGCGCTTCCGGGTAGTGGATACGTGCCCACCCTGGCTATACTCTGATTTGTTACAGCACAAGCTGATCAGTAGATGCTGGCCCCACTGATCGGTTTTGTCATTCGGGGAAGGGAGCTACTATCACAGTCCCACTATAAATGATCACCGCCATTACTAGTAGAAGAAAAATACAATTAAAATTCCAGTACCTATATCAGATGCGATAACGTTCACGCAAACCAAATAATATACACTTATTGGGATTTTTTTAATTTTATTTTTTTATCAATGTAGAAGAATACATTTTTGGTCTAAATTAATGAAGACATTGGAAAACATTTAGAATTTTTTATTGGCTATGTTTTTCATTTATACTGTAAAAAATAAAAAACCCAGTGGTGATCAAATACCACCAAAAGAAAGCTCTATTTGGCAAATAAGAAGACAACTCTTATTTTGGCAACTGTCACAATTTTATATATAAAAAAAATTAAATCAAAAAAATGTTTTTATTAGAGAAAAACCAGCAGTAAGGGAAAAAAGTATTTGATTCCCTGCTGATTTTGTTTGTTTGCCCACTGACAAAGAAATGATCAGTCTATAATTTTAATGGTAGGTTTATTTTAACAGTGAGCGACGGAATAGCCCCCACAAAAATCCAGAAAACTGCATTTTAAAAAAGTTATAAATTATTTGCATTTTAATGAGTAAAATAGTATTGGACCCCTTCGCAAAACATGACTTAGTATTTGGTGGTAAAACCCTTGTTGGCAAGCCCAGAGGTCAGACGTTTCTTGTAGTTGGCCACCAGGTTGGCACACTTCTCAGGAGGGATTTTGTCCCACTCTTCTTTGCAGATCCTCTCCAAGTCTTTAAGGTTTTGAGGCGGACGTTTGGTAACTCAAACCTTCATCTCCCTCCACATATTGTCTATGGGATTAAGGTCTGGAGACTGGCTAGGCTACTCCAGGACCTTAATGTGCTTTTTCTTGAGCCACTCCTTTGTTGCCTTGGCCGTGTGTTTTGGGTCATTGTCATGTTGGAATACCCATCCACCACCCATTTTCAATGCCCTGGCTGAGGGAAGGTGGCTCTCACCCAAGATTTGACGGTACATGGCCCCGTCCATCGTCCCTTTGATGCGGTGAAGTTGTCCTGTCCCCTTAGCAAAAAAAACACCCACAAAACATAATGTTTTCACCTCCACATTTGACGGTGGGGATGGTGTTCTTGGGGTCATAGGCAGCATACCTCTTCCTCTAAACACGGCAAGTTGAGTTGATGCCAATGAGCTTGATTTTGGTCTCATCTGACCACAACACTTTCACCCAGTTCTCCTCGGAATCATTCAGATTTTCATTACCAAACTTCACACGGGCCTTTACATGTGCTTTCTTGAGCAGGGGGACCTTGCGGGCATTGCAGGATTTCAGTCCTTCACTGCGTAGTGTGTTACCAATTGTTTTCTTAATGACTATGGTCCCAGCTGCCTTGAGATCATTGACAAGATTCTCCATGTAGTTCTGGGCTGATTCCTCACCATTCTCATGATCATTGAAACTGCACAAGGTGAGCTCTTGCATGGATCCCCAGACCAAGGGCGATTGACAGTTATTTTGTGTTTCTTCCATTTGCAAATAATCACACCAACTGTTGTCACCCTCTCACCAAGATGCTTGGTCAATGGTCTTGTAGCCCATTCCAGCCTTGTGTAGGTCTACAATTTTATTACTGACATTGTTGGACAGATTATTATTATTTATTATTATACAGGATTTATATAGCGCCAACAGTTTGCGCAGTGCTTTACAACATGAGGGAAGACAGTACACTGACAAATCAATACAGGAGGGATCAGAGGGCCCTGTTCGTTAGAGCTTACAATATAGACAGATCTTT
The DNA here is from genome assembly GCF_037356315.1 of Lithobates pipiens. NCBI lineage: Eukaryota > Metazoa > Chordata > Amphibia > Anura > Ranidae > Lithobates > Lithobates pipiens. Next base: position 506,056,036 of record NW_027507903.1, on the reverse strand, counting down.
GGTGTTTGGCCATGGTGGAGAGATTAGAATGATTGCTTCCCTGGACAGGTGTCTTTTATACACGTAACAACCTGAGATTAGGAGCACTCCCTTTAAACACTTCCCGCCTGCCCACGGCGCAACTCTCGTTCTGGGTGGACGTCATATGACTGCCTCCCAGAATGACCGCTCTCGCACGCCCCCTAGGGCGCGGAGCACAGCAATCGTGGCCGCACCGTGTTGCTAGGACACAGCGTGACCCCAATCTGTGTAAAGAACTGTGGCTCTTTAACCATGTGATCAGCTGTGTCCAATCACAGCCAGTCACATGTAAACACGGAGATGCCGGTAATCGGCGCTCCTCTTCTCACATTGACAGATCAGCGGCATCTCCTCACAGAGGACATCTAGGGATATAATTAGGGCACTGATCATCCATGCCCTGATTACAATTAAATGCCAGCAGTATCACTGATGCCACTGCCAGCAATCAGTGGCAACCAGTGCCCACAATTGGCACCAGTCTGTGCCAGCAATCAGTGGCCGTCAGTGCTGCCCATCAATGCTCATCTCTGCTGCCCATTAATGCCACCCATCAATTCCCATCAGTGCTGCCTGTCTGTGCCCACCAATGCTGACTGTGCCCACTAGTGCCGCCTATCAGTGCTCATCAGTTGCCACATATCATTGCCCATAAGTGTGGCATATTCGTGCCACCTCATCAGTGCAGCCTATCAATGTCCATCAATGCTGCCTTATCAGCACCCATCAGTGAAGGAGAAAAATTACTTATTTACAAAATTTACTGATAGAAACTAAGAAAAAAAATTTTTTTTTTTAATTTTTGTTCTTAAAAAACCCAGGAGTGATTAAATACCACCTAAAGAAAGCTCTATTTGTGTGAATAAAATAATAAAAATTTCACATGGTTACAGTGTACCATGACCGTGCAAAAGTCATTCAAAGTGTGACAGTGCTGAAAAATGGCTTGCAAAGGAAGGGGGTGTATGTGCCCTGTATTGAGGTGGTTAACCACTTCAGCCCCAGAAGAATTTACCCCCTTCCTGACCAGAGCACTTTTTGCGATTTGGCACTGCATCACTTTAACTGATAATTGTGCGGTCGTGCGACGTGACGCCCAAACAAAATTGACGCACACAAATAGAGCTTTCTTTAGGTGGTATTTGATCACCCATTTTTTTGCACTATAAACAAAAAAAGAATGACAATTTTTCAAAACAAACACGCTATTTTTTTACATTATGCTATAATAAATATCCCCCAAAAATATATATTAAAAAAACAAATTTTTTCCTCAGTTTATGCCGATACGCATTTTCTACATATTTTTGGTAAAAAAATAAATAAATCGCAATAAGCATATACAGATTGGTTTGCGCAAAAGTTATAGCGTTTGCAAAATAGAGGATAGTTTTATGGCATTTTTATAAATTTTATTCATTTTTTTACTAGTAATGGCGGCAATAAGCAATTTTTATTGTGACTGCGACATTATGGCGGACATTTTTGACACATTTTTGGAATCATTGTAATTTATACAGCAATCAGTGCTATACAAATGCACCGATTCCTGTGTAAATGACACTGGCAATGAAGAAGTTAACCACTAGGGGGCAGGGTATGGGTTAAGTGTGCCCTGGGGAGTGTTTCTAACTGTGGGGGGGTGTGGCTACATGTGACACGTCACTGATTTCTGCTCCCGATCACAGGGAGCAGAGATCAGTGACACTGTCACTAGGCAGAACTGGAAGATGCTTGTTTACATTAGCACCTCCCAGTGAGGCGATCGCGGGTATCCCCGCGGCAATCGAGTCTGCAGGACCCGCGACCCGACTCATGGGGGGCAATGTACAGGTACGTTAGTTTGCCTGTATGAGCCCTTCTGCCAACATATATCGGCATGAAGCCGTCGGCAAGCGATTAAGAGAGTGCTCCCAATCTCAGCCCGCTATCTGTATAGAAGACACCTGGGAGCCAGAAATCTTGCTGATTGATAGGGGATCAAATACTTATTTCACACTTACTTCACATTAAAATGCAAATGTGACCCATTTTCAGCCGACAGTGGGTTAAATCTCACTGTCTGCTGACGTCACAGAGCCGGTCCAGGCTCTGTGAGGGTCCCGACAATAATGTTGGAATCTACCTAGAAGCTTCACCGGCAGCTGGCTCAGACTCTCAGCGCACTGCTGAGAGCCTCGGTCAGCCACTCCTGCCCCCTCTACAGTGTGCCGCTCCAGTAAGTGACTGTCATTCACCAGCTTTCTGCTCACTGAAGACTGAGAACTGAGATCAGTGGTGTTTCATTTATCAGTTCTCGGTGTAAAGGCAGCAAAGTACAGCTGCAGCTGGGATCGATGCTACATCCATCTAGGTATGATTTGTTATCTTAGTTTCTCACACTTCTGTTTTAAAACTTCCATGCAAGGGATGAAAAAATCAGAACAGACATGTTTTTTTTTCCTATGCTGATCTCACAAATGTATTTTACATTATAGTAAGATGTATCAGATCTTGGTGAATGAAAAGATCCACTGTACAGCCCAGACAGTACTTGGTAGGATGGAACCCTGTGTACATTTGTTCAAGATAACAGAAAAATGTGTGATTAGGTGTTTGATTTATGTTGTCTAAGAATTTGTTATAGTCGACCTTCCATGAACTTTTGATAGTCTGCAAAGGAAGCTGCAAAGCTGAACCAGGAAATATGATTAATTAGAGTAAAGGGCAGAGAAATTTTCCGAGAGATATCAGAGAAAACTGAGTACTGTCCGTGATACTTTTTTTTATTTGCACTAACATATCATTTTTCATGGATGAGCTTTCGGGGTGTGTCCCCTTCTTCAAAGTCCAAGCAGTACTGAGAGAGATATCAGGCAAGAGCTATTTTTTTGGAAGGTATGAAATATGTTGTAGGAAATGTAGAATGTGATCTGTTTGGGGTGCCATGATTTTAACAAAGGACAACAATTCTTAGTGTTATTAAATACTCCATAAGAAAGTAAGAAAAAAGTACGGTAAGTTATTGCTTGATTCCTATAAATGGTGTTGCGCTCCAGATAAATCAATATCACTACTAAATATATCAAGGAATCATAATGTCGTGCCTATAAAAGTCTTTAAAAAATATTATAAGTGCAAAATGTGCTAAAATAATAATTATGACTGCTTCATATATATTCAGCTTCTAAAGTGCATAAGTGCCTAAACCTTTAAAACATTCAATAAAGTGCAAAAGCCTTTTAAAAACTTGGCGGTTACCGCAGACATCGAGCTGCAAGTGGGGAAATATCTGCAGTGCTTACAGCAGTTGTCAGCAACACCTAGATTCCTGGAGCTAATAATGCTGTTTACCTTACAGCAGTAAGGTAAGGTGGCCACTGCACCCATTGTGTGAACACTCTGAGGAATTGCAAGATCACCTTTGGAATCACTTACCTGTTCACGGAGTTTCCTAGTTTTTTTTTGGCACTGTGTGGACTCAGATTGCATGATCTAATATAGATGGTTTGGTGTTGTGGATTCAGACACATCAAATTTCTATTGGACATTTTTTTATTTATTTAGGTTGTCACTAATGCACTTTATGGTATATGTGTATCTGCTACAGTATTTGAATAATGTACTGTATCAATTAGTTTTTGCACTTGACTATGCACTTTATTGAATGTTTTAAAGGTTTAGGCACTTATGCACTTTAGAAGCTGAATATTTATGAAGCAGTCATAATTATTATTTTACCACATTTTGCACTTATAATATTTTTTAAAGACTTTTATAGGCACGACATTATGATTCCTTGATATATTTAGTAGTGATATTGATTATTTATCTGGAGCACAACACCATATATTGATTTTTTTAATATACACATTTGGGGAGGGTTTGTACCCCTATCGGTGGTTTTCTGCAACCATAGTTTAATTGTATTTATATTTCTATACATAGTTTGGCGCGAGAATACCCCATAACTCCATTGCTTGATTCCTGTCCCTTATGTGAGAATATTCGGTCTACTTTATTTCTGCAGAAGACTGGGGCTGCGAGGAGATCTCTGTAGGACATGCATCCACATTATGTGCCCAGGATTTGGGAAGTCTGGGGCTGCTAGAAGATGTCCTTGGAGCATGTCTGTGCACTATGTTCTTGGGATGAAATGAGATGTCCTTGAGGGACACATGCACACTATATCATGCATGCCCAGAATAAGGGGCTATGCGGTCTTGGCATTTCAGATCAAACCCACTTGTAAAGCACGTATGGCAAATGTACCCTGTGTATATCAAGCGATCAGGCAGTTATACATCTCCACCATACAGATGATAGTTGGCATAACAGACTTACACTTTTATTCCCTCTGTTGCTGGCAGGGAATGGGGTAAGGAAGACTTGTCCAACAGATCATCGAAAAGGTTTGTAATTATCTGAGTAGAGATTTTGTGCAGATGCCTACATAGGATGAAAGTGTGATCATAACCCTTTGCCCCAGAAAGAATGCAGCCATACTGAACAGTTGGAAGTAAATAACTTTAGGGGGTTATACTAGTCAAATGTGCTAATGACCAACAGGCATTCCTACATCTTAAGATGAATTAGTGGCACTGCTTCGGAAGCCACTGATGGCTGTTTTGTGATCTTTATCTGCCCTAGAGCAAAGGTATTTGTAGTCTGCTTTCCAGGAGGTGTACAGTAGTTTTATATCAAAGCTACAGAGCAACCATCAGAATTTTTTGGGCCCCTTACACAACTTTAGGCCTGCCCCCCCCCCCCCCTCGAGCATGGCCACCAACATTCCCCAGGCCTTGCCCACTGAATCCACCCTCACCTGTACGCACTCAGCCCCCCAATCCTGTATATAGATGTCAGACCCCCCTCAATCCTGTATATATGCCAGTCCCCTTCACACCTGTATATATGTCAGCCCCACCCCCCACCTGTATATATGCCAGCCCCCCTTACACCTGTATATATGTCAGCCCCACCCCCACACCTGTATATATGCCAGCCCCCCACCTGTGTGTATGTATATATATATATATATATATATATATATATGTCAGCCCCACACATACACAATCTGTAAACATACAAGGCTCTGGTCCCTCCCTCTACACAAACAGCCCCCCTCCATTCCCTTCCCTTCATAGCCCCTACTTGTAAAGAAAATCCTCCTACCTAGTCCCAGCTCATTTTCACAAAGCTGACATGTTGCTAACACAGGGGAGCACAGTACAGGCAGCTCACACGAGGGGTGCACATGCACATAATAGCCAGAGGTGGCAATAAAGAGCTTGATGTCTGAGCTTAATGACACAGAGCAGCAGAAGCTGCCGAGATTGTTTCTATAGTGCACAACATGGCTCCCCTTAATCCATCCTGCCTTCTTTTGGCTCGGGCAGGCCCAAGGGCCCCTTACAGTTGTATTGGCTGTATCCCCCTTATGCAAAGCTGTATAGATATACATTTTATCAGCTCCAACAGGGAAAACAAAGTATTGCAAAATAAAGCAAGAGGAAAATAAATAGTCCATAAAAAATAATTACCTTTTAGATTTAACTTCACTCTAGAGATTTCCCCAAAATACTACATATTTTATTCTGTTATTAAATGTCCTTTGTCTGATCCAGCGTCGTTCAACCCACAACCCTCTCAGGTTGGACCCCTCGCAGCCAGTGACTGGATAGCGAAAAGAGAAGCAGCACAATGGTGAGCGTTTCTCTGTCACGCTTTTTTCTATCAGCCTGTTTCAGCACATTAACTGATTTGCCCCAGTACTGCTCCTTCTCAGACTCCAGACCTGCTGTACAGGGACTACAATAGGATGATACCAGGTAAAATTCAGTTTGCTTTTAAAAAAAAATAATACATTAGATTATGTATTAATGGTTGTGTTCATTTGTAGCTTTTATATCCGCTTTACAGGCTTAGTTCACCTTTTTTCTTTTTTTTTTTTTAAATGACAGAATGAACTAACATCCTATATGCTTCCCAACCTCAGGTCCCCACTGTACTTCTGTGGGTGATGAGCTGTAAGTGCTAACAAAGCTAGTGTAGCAGTCTTGGGATTTAAAAGGACAGCTCATCTTGCCCTTCTTTCTGCAGAGATTCTGGGGTGATTCTCTGTGCTGGTGCTCACCAATCAGTTGCTCTGATCCATCTCAGAAGCCTTGCATAAACAAGGGGTAGAAGAGTAGGGATTTCAGATTCCCAGACTGCCGCACTGGATGCGTGGACACTGACCACTCTTCACCCAAGAAGGAAAGTACAGCGGGGATTGGGGGGGGGGGGGTGCTAAGGATGTAGGAGGTTAGATCATCTTTTAAATTTTTTCTGAAAAGTTGAACTGTGAGGGGGGTTTTTTCCTCCTCATCGGGCAAAGTTCCATTTATGTCTGTACACTTTCACACTCCCAGTAATCAGGACTATTGTTAATTCTTAAATTTTTTTATACCTGCTCTACCAATTAATTAGCTTGCTATATTCCTTGTGGTTTCACACTTCACAACCCACTGCTTTTTATGTTTATAGACAGAGGTATATACAGTTTTGCTCATAAGCAAAGAAAAACCCACAAATATCTTCAGGTGAAATACAAGACTCTCTAAAAACATGTGGTGTGGCTGTTTCAAGATGCACAATAAGGATGCACTTGAAGAAAGATGGGCTGCATGATTGAGTCGCCAGAAGAAAGACATTACTACGCACATGCCACAAAGTATCCCGCTTACAATATGTCAACCAGCACAGAGAAAAACCTCAAACCTTATGCCACAAAGTAATTTGGAGTGATGAGACCAAAATTGAGCTTTTTGGCCACAGCCATAAACACTACAGTCAACTAGGCCTATGATGAAAGGTACACCATTCCTGTGAAACACAGAGGTGGATCGCTGGTGTTTTTGGGGAATGTGTGAGCTACAAAGGCACAGGAAATTCCAACATGACAATGATCCAAAACACAAGGCCAAGTCGACCTGTCATTGGCTACAACAGAATAAAGTGAAGGTTCTGGAGTGGCCATCTCAGTCTCCTGATCTCAATATCATTGAGCCACTCTGGGGAGATCTCAAACGTGCAGTTCATGCAAGACAGCCCAAGAATTTTACAGGTACTGGAGGCTTTTTGCCAAGAGGAATGGGCAGCTTTACCATCTGAGAAGATAAAGAGCCTCATCCACAAATATCACAAAAGACTTCAAGCTGTCATTGATGTTAAAGACACGGTATTAAGAACTGGGGTATGTAAACTTTTGATCAGGGTCATTTGGGTAGTTTCTGTTTTCATTATGATTTAAAAAGAGTGAACACAGTTGAATGAAAAATGGCCAAGAAATCATAATTTCTGCCAGGGTATGTAAACTTATGAGCACAACTGTATATACCCTCCTGACTGCCTATTATCATGCCCTGCTGATCTCCCCGTACCTTTCCCTCTTGTCCCCCAATACTTTAGACATCGGACCATCTGGACATTTGTAAACAGACCATAATATTTCTACACAATCATGTCCAAGAAATACAGTAGTTGTGTATCACATTCTCTATTACGCAATACAGTCATCTGGAAAGAATCTAAACTAAAGGTTAGAACATAACAATATTCATACTTAATACATATTTTGATTGTAGTTAAAGCATTACTTATTATACATCCTTGATAGACTCTGCATGCATACTTATTCCTTAAAGAGGGCGTTCCACTCTTTTTTGTATTCATGCTATAGGAAAAGTGATGTTTACTAAGGAAAAAAAAGATACAGTTTTAAATTACTGGCAAATGACATTCATTGCAAGCCTCTTCTTTTTTTTTTCTTCTAAGAATCAGCACACAGACTCCTCCAAATGTCCCCCAAAATACAAATCAGACCCTTGAATGTTTTTAAAAAAAAAAAAAAACCTGTTATTTGCTGGTAATTGTAACCAGTTGTCGCTGGGCAACGTACATCACCTGAATTTCAGTGGTTATACCGGGATGATGCCTGCAGCTGCAGGCATCATCCCAGTATATTTATTTTTTGAGCTGGCGAAGCACCTTTTATGTAAAAGCAATCCTAGTGGCTAAATAGCCATTGGATTGCTTTTACAAGCAGTGGGAAGTGCTCCCCCACACCTACCACCACCTTTTGCCACCTTCCTGGTCTTTCCTGTCCCACTGGGGAACCTGGGACTGCAGTTGGTGGTTCTGCCGGCTGATTATTGACAAGAACAGCCTGATTATCTCTTTGGTCTAAGAAACCCTTGAGACGAGTATTTATTTTGCGGGTTGTAAACAAACTATTACTGGTTTGAAAAAAGCATTGGAACATACAGATCTTGGTATGATCCGAAGATTTTACGGGCAAAAGGAGACATCTGGGGTCTCAGTAAAGAGGATCTGTCACTGCCTATTTATATCACAAGGGAGGTTTACACTCCTTATGATAACAATAAATATTATTTTAGGCCCCTTTCACACTGGGGCGGTGCGGGTGTCGGCGGTAAAGCTTTACCGTCATTTTAGCGACAGTATGCGGCAGCTAGCAGGCTGTTTTAACCCCCGCTAGCGAGCGAAAAAGGGTTAAAACCGCCCGCAAAGCGCCACTGCAGCGGCGCTTTGCCGGTGTTATAGCCGCGCTGCCCCATTGATTTCAATGGGTAGGAGCGGTAAATACACCGCTCCAAAGATGCGGCTAGCAGGACTTTTTTCAACGTCCTGCCAGCGCACCGCTCCAGTATGAAAGCCCTCCGGCCGTTTTTTTCAGGCGCTACAGCGCTAAAAATAGCGCCTGTGTAGTGCCTGAAAAAACTGGCCCCTTTCACTCCAGTGTGAAAGCCGGAGGGCTTTCATACTGGAGCGGTGCGCTGGCAGGACGTTGAAAAAGTCCTGCTAGCCACATAATTTCTATAATAATAACAATAACAGTGTTGCCACATGTGAGACTGGCCAACCAAAAGCAATTATTAAATTACAGTAAAGCACAAAGTAAGTACATAATTAAGGGTCTTTACAAGACCCTTACAATGGTGATCAGGAGTGTGCAGTGTGCTGGACTCACTCCAGCACTCCGGTGTTTGCAACAGCTAGACACACACATGGATGATGGAAACGCAGAACTGTACTGACAGGCAACATGTTTCAGGGAAGAATTTGTGAGCCCTCTTTCTTCAAGGGGTTGTAAACCCTGTTCATGAAATTTGAACTAAGCACATATCTTTAGTGTTTGCTTATCTCTCTCCAAAGCTTTACGTGCCGTTTCTCTCTGGTGCTTTGTTCCTCTGTTATCAGCATGTGTTACTTCTGACAAGTTCTCAGACACATAAACGGAAAATTTGTGTCGGGGAGGGAGTTTATAGGAGAATAAGCATGGAGCTTGTCTATTCGGCATATAGCTCTGCATGTTCCTTCATTCCTCTGCCTGTGTGGAGGTGCTATGTGTTTCGCTTTCCTCTAATCAGCTCTAACACAGTTTAAACCCAGTCTCCACACCCACCCCTATGTTCTGCTGAAAGAGGAAGAAGGATTTTTAACAAGATCTGCACTTTCTAACGATTGTAGAAAGCTGAAGACAGCAGATATACAAGTAAAGCATATGTAGGAGGATTTGTTTAATCACTGTGTATCATCTGAGGCTATTTATGACACTTAGTATATGTGAGGGTTTACAACCACTTTAAAGCGCAGGTTCACACAAAAAGTGAACTTCCGCTTTTCGGATCCCCCCTCCAGTGTCACATTTGGCACCTTTCAGGTGGGAGGGGGGTGCAGATACCTGTATATCAGATATCTGCACCCACTTCCGGAAATAGACACCCCTGCGGGAGTCACGCCCCTTCGTGTCACCCCCCGCTGTGTTCTGGGAAACACACAGGTCCCAGAACACAGCTGGGACTAGTGAGGATGCAGAGCGTGGCTCGCGCATGCGCAGTAGGGAACCGGAAAGTGAAGCCACAACGCTTCACTTCCTGATTCCCTCACCGAGGATGGCGGCGGGGGAAGCCAAGAGACGAGCGATCTTTTGCCAATATTTGTGGGGAAAAAATTCTTGAAGCTCTATTTGTGGGGAAAAAAAGACACAAACTTTGTTTGGGTACAGCGTCACATGACCGCACAACTGTCAGTTAAATTGACGCAGTGTGTATTGCAAAAAATGGCCTGTTCAGGAAGGGGGTAAATTCTTCCGGGGTTGAATTGGTTAAAGCGACGCAGTGCCGAATTTAAAAAAAATGGCCTGGTCATTAAGAGGGCAAATCCTTCCGGTCCTTAAGTGGTTAAAGGTTTTTTTTTTTAGCTTCTCAAGAACTACAGAGATATAGTTCAGTCTGGGTAGGCAATCCATCAGCTGCCAATTGACACAGTTTTTGTTACCTTTTTGAATATTTATGCGTTACAGTAATTGTTCTCACCACTGACTAGCTTATTATCTTTAGCATTGCTTAGTCATTCTGGCATTTATCTAATGCAGAGAAGTCTGATAGGTAAGAATGGATTCTTAGTCCCCTTTCACACATGCAGACATTATGTCCGTATTTCATCCATCCATTTGCGGATGAAATACGGACATACATGCATTCCTATGGGATAGCGGGTGTCTGCGGATGAACAGATATCGTCCACCTCCGCTATTGTCCGATTCTGCAGACGGAGGAAAATCCTATTCTTCTATCCGTCTGCAGAGCGGATCGGATGAACACGGACAGACGGTCCGTGTTCGTCCGATCCCCAATAGAGGAGAATGGAGAGCTGACAGGGCGGTCCCTGCACAGTGCCGGCTCAGCGGGGACAACGGAGCGATCCCTGCTGAGCAAGAGGATCATCACGAGGAGGATCATTACTGATCCGTCCCGTGTGAAAGGGGCCTTAAGGCCCATACACACGATCAGACTTTTTGACAAGAAACATGCAAATTAGCTGTTTTGGAGCAACATACGACCGTGTGTACGCTTCATCGGACAAACTTTTTCATCGTCTGACTTTTGTCGACTGTGCGAACGGACAAACTTTCTGGCAACAAAAGTCAGATGGAGCAAAGTTTGATCGTGTGTACAGAAAACCATAGGACTTTTGTACAAAGTACAAACACACATGCTCAGAACCAATGAAAAAGATCAGACAACAATACAGAAGTTGACCAAAGGTGGCGGTAAAGAGCAGAAAAACCACATGATTTGGTGAAAGTTGGCTGAAAAAGTCCTGCCGTGTGTATGCAATACAAGATCTCAGCTGACACCCTTTGTACAAAAATCCACAGAAAAGCTTGTACAAAGTCCGATCGTGTGTATGAGGCTTTACTGTCACAGACTTTGGGCTGCAACCATTGCCTAGAGAACTCTGTATTTTAATGTGTTCTTAAGTTATCCAGACAGAGCTGGCTACTAATTGCTTTTGGCATAAGTTTGTCCTATCTATGGGGGAGCCGGACTGTCTGGGGTGGTCATTGTCATGATAAAAGAGTTAGCTCTACTGTCTAAAGTGACATTGTGTGAGAGAATGGGAGTAGCCCTTATCTGATGGTTTTCTGTATAAATTCAGTGTGTGTTTCTCAAATAAAGCAGTTCTTATTCTAGTTCACTCCAAGACTTCACTCAGTGTGATGGAATCCGCTTTCCTTGTTGGATATTTCCACCAAGAAGCTGCTTCCCAAGTCCTGGAACATGAGCCTAATGGATCTGGCTATATAAACCCCAAGAACCAGACAACACCTGTCTTGGAGTGAACTAGAATAAGACCTGCTTTATTCAGTGGTGGCTGGTGCTAAAAAAGTTTTTGGGGGAGCGCAAACAAACTGAAAAATGAAAAGCCCCCGCCATCAAATGCAGCCACTGTGCCCATCAAATGCATCCATCATATGCAGCCACTGTGCCCACGACCCCCCCCCCCCCCTGTGCAGCTCCAGCAGCACCTACCCCCCCCCCCCCGTGCATGCGGCTCTGGCAGCACCTCCAACCCCCTGCGCGTAGCTCTGGCAGCACCGCCAAACCCCCCCGCGTGGCTCTGGAAGCACCTGCCTTCTAATTGGTGGAAGGAGGGTTAGTGTCAAAATAGTGAAAATGAATTCGCTATCATCACACAATTGGGTGGGATCAGGGCGCACTCTCTGCGCCCCGAGCAGACCCTATTTTGAAGCCTATTAGAGCCTCTGGCTCTAATTAGGTGCATCAAAAAGTATCACCCCCTGCCATAGGAATCCATGCATCCAGCGTCCTGAAAGAACAAAATATTACAGCACACACATGCAAACAAGACATTTACCTCCAGCAGGGCTTATTTAAAACGCCTAGACATTTTCAAAAAATATGGGGATTTGGTCTCACCATATTGCTATATGGTGCTTAAGCCCACTTACTGCAACAAAGTACCCCATGATTAGTGGGTCCTACACTATCTATAGACTGGGAGATCCTGCCTCTCTAAACCATGGGAACAATACACTCCTCTATATGTGAGAACTAGAGGTCTCCACCCATGACACAGGTGGACGCTAATGAGAGATACTAATGAGGAAGGATTTGGTCAGAATCCATACAGTAGAGAAAATATATATTTGGGGGGCACACCCTAAAAGATGCATTAAAGATGGTGCATCCATAAGACCATACAACAGAACCAAAATATTACAGTGCACACATGCAAAAAAGACATGTACATCCAGCAAGGCTTATTTAAAACACCTAGACCTTTTCAAAAAACATTATCAAAAAATATGGGGATTTGGTCACACCATATTGCTATATGGGGCTTAAGCCCTTAAGCAGGATCTCCCAGTCTGTGGATAGTGTAGGACCCACTAATCATGGGGTACTTTGTCACAGTAAAGCCTCATACACACGATCGGACTTTGTACAAACTTTCCCGTGGACTTTTGTACAAAGGGCGTAGTCCACAAGTTTGAATTGCATACACACGATCTGACTTTTTGACAACAAACACGAACGTAGTGACGTCACAACGTACTGATGACACTTCAAAAGAGGACGTTCAATTACTCCAGTGCCACCTTTAGTCAACTTCTGTATTGTAGTCTGATCTTTTGCATTGGTTCTGAGCATGCGTATTTGTACCTTGTACAAAAGTCCGATGGTTTTCTGTACACACAATCGGACTTTGCTCCATCGGACTATTGTTGCCAGAAAGTTTGTCCGCTCGCAATGCCAACAAAAGTCAGATGAAAACCAAAAAAGTTTGTCCGATGGAGCGTACACATGGTCGGATGTTGCTCCAAAACAGCTAATTTGCATGTTTGTTGTCAAAAAGTCTGATCGTGTGTACGGCCTTTAGTGGGCTTAAGCACCATATAGCAATATGGTGTGACCAAATCCCCATATTTGTTGATAATCACCAGAGAGTGACTGGACACCGTAAGACCGGAAGTGATGTAAGAGGCGTCTGTAACACCAATCATTTTACAGATTTGCCATTCATTTTCTTCTATCATTGTTGAAAGGTCATTCCTATCTCAGCCCCTCTTTCCTGTGCTCGAGCTGGACTTTGGTGGTCAATGGAAAAACTCCCTGACCAGTCAGGTAATCAAGACACCATACACAAGGTGTGGATGATCAAGAATACAAAGGTTTATTCCGGCTTCACAGAATATATACAATACAAAAGAAAGGGTTATATAGGGGGAACGTCCCATGAACAACCAATCATATTCAAGCAGTATGTTATACAATTAATATTAACCTAAAAGATATTCATAGTATTTCTGCCTAGAGACAGACTCAACATCACAATTCTAAGAATATTTAACCTTATCATCTTGGTTTTAGGCCAATGTCCCAAACGCGCAATATATGTTCTTAACATGCTATAGCTAAATGTCAACTCTAACCCTGCTTCGCACTTCGCCTTAGCACTTCTGGTAAACTTGCACAAGCTAGCATGGGATGAAAACATTTTCTAAATCATTATAGATTTGATTCTAAAAACATTATAGATCTAAGGAGTAACTCTACCTTTCCTTACAATTGTAAGTGCCCATTTGGCCGTTCATTTAATAAAATGTATAGTTAGTTTTAAACATATCACGCTATGGGAATTTATCTTTTATTCCCCACATATGCCTGGTGTATATGAATATCAGAATCACGCTGACCCATTAAAGGCACACATTAGAGCAGGGGGTCTCAAACTGGCGGCCCTCCAGCTGTTGCGAAACTACAAGTCCCATCATGCCTCTGTCTGTGGGAGTCATGCTTGTAACTGTCAGCCTTGCAATGCCTCATGGGACTTGTAGTTTCACAACAGCTGGAGGGCCGCCAGTTTGAGACCCCTGGACGCACAAGACTAGGAGGAATATCCCTAATGAACAGGGACCTTAGAAGACTCCACAACCATGCTAAGTTTATTAAGCTGGTTATCATTTGAATAGAGGTAAGAGCATAGAGAGCATTAAGTGACACACACGAAGATTTCACACTGGAGAACACAATTGAAGACTCTGGGTGAAGCACAGCTACACTTTTTACCCCTTTCCGGTTTTATCAGCTACATTGTATGGACTATTGGGTCATATTGTTATATGGAATACCATTTGTTTTTTGTACAGGATTATAGACATTTTGCACAGTAGTGCTCGCTAGCACAGGATTTCAGCATTACTTTTTTGCACAGGACTATTGCAGTCTGTTGTTTCAATGGATTATAGAATCCAGCACAGAACTGCTATTTTGCACGTTATTGCTTTTTGCACAGGATTGATTGCACGGAATTGCATTTTTGCACGCATTTTCTTTTTACACAGGATTTATTTTTATTTTTGTTTGCTGAGTATTGTTTTTGTATGTATATGTGAGCCACCCCTTACATCAGGGTCCCCAGAGGACCCTTGCTACTTTAGGGTCCGCAGTGGACCCCCCTTACTTCAGGGTCCCCAGAGGCACCCCTTACTTCGGGGTCCACAGAGGCCACCCTTACTACAGGGTCCCCAGAGGCCCCCCTTACTTCAGGGTCCCCAGACAGTCACCCCCTTCCAGAGGTTACCCTGTACCTGGCTGGTCTCCACTGTGCACCTTGGACCCCCAGCACATCTCTGTACCCCCCCCCCCCCCCCACACCTGGGGGGAGGCAGCAATCGACAGCTCTATGGTGTCCACGGGAGGCGGGATCTCCCTGGGGCTTGTAGATCTCTCTCTGTATCTGTATCCACTGGAGAGAGGAGGGGCCTCTGACCTGGGATAGCAGCCCCCCTAATACTTACCTGAGTTCCATCTTGATCCAGTGATGTTGCACAAGAGACTTGGCTGTCCGGGACTCTCCCTCCTGATTGACTGAGACACAAACATCATTGGCTAGCCCGCTGCTGTCAATCAAAGTCAGTGAGCCAATGAAGAGAGAGAGAAGGTGGGGTCTAGCCACGGCTCAGAGACTGAATGGACACATAGAGCTGCAGCTCAGCTTGGGTGCCCCCATAGCAAGTTGCTTACAGTGGGGCAGGAGGGTAGGGCCAGGAGCGCCGGCGAGGGCCCTGAGAAAAGAAGGACACAGAGCAGGTAGGTTTAACATGTTTGTCACCGCAAAACGAAAAAAAAAACAAGACTTTATTATTTACAATTTTATTTGTATTTTTTGGAGGGAGTGAAAGGGCGGAATCAAGGACTGTAAGAATAAGCAAATTACATTTCAGCTTTAGAAGCAGTATTAAACCTAGAAACAAAACATTAAATTGCAGCCCACCAATTCATAGATATGGTGACTGCATTTGTTTTGCTTTTTTGAAGGCTTTTCTTCCTTTATTTTCACCTGGTGATTTAGCCAGAAAGTCTGTTTTTTTTAACTTCCATTACGGACCAAGCTGTCCAGACAGAGTAGCAGAGGGTTGAGACAAACAATTTAACGCTGATCGTGGTGCTTGCAATGATCAGCTTTTATTCATTTATGGAAAACCTTTATTTCAAAAGGCCTGCAAGCTTTGGAAATTAGGATATTAGCTCTTCATCTTATCTTGTCTTTGTCTGGAAGGCTGGAACACAAAGGCTTATGCTATTGTTGCAGTATGCTAACACTGTTTGGGTCTAATGTTTGCCTGAGACCCCTTTCACACTGGGGCGTTTTTCAGGTGCTTTTGGGCTAAAAATAGTGCCTGTAAAGCACCTGAAAAACTGCTCCCCTGTAGTCTCAGTGTGAAAGCCCGAGTGCTTTCACACTAAGGCGATGTGCTGGCAGGACATTAAAAAAACTCCTGTAAGCAGCATCTTTGGATTGGTTAAGGACTGGTGTATACACCACTCCTAAAGCACCCCTGCCCATTGAAATGAATGGGCAGCGGCGCCGAACCGCCGGCAAAGCGCTGTTGCAGCCGAAAACCTCAGCAAAAACTACGGTACAGCGCCACTAAAAATAGCGGAGCTTTATTGCCAAGGCCCCAGTGTGAAAGCAGCCTAATATAATGGGAACAGTTGAGGATATGTGTTTTTCTTCGTGATAGCTAATACTATCCAACTGCCCTATTCTCTTCAACTAGTCTTAAGCAAACACTGTTTGGGTTTAATGTTTGTCTAAGACTTTCTCTAATATACTGGGAACAATTGCGGATATGTGTTTTTCTTAGCGAGTAGTTTGCAGTGCTTACTTTCATAGTTAATACTAATTGGCCTATTGTCTTCAACCAGTCTCGTGCAAACACTGTTTGATGTAACAAATGCAATTTGTTTGGTAGATACACTCAACTGAAACTGAAAGTTGTTTGTCAGACAGTTCTTAGTTACTTAGCTGGCTTTTTTTTTTTTAAATCTCTTATTGACCGATGAGTAATCTATTTTTGAAGAATGTATAAATCCAATTATACTTATACATTCTCTGCATTAAAGTAAGAAATAGGGATGAGCTTCGTGTTTGAGTCGAACATACGTTCGACTCAAACATCGGCTGTTCGCCTGTTCAGCGAATTCCGAACGTTGTGGGCCGTTCGCGCCAAATTTGTGTGGCGCTCACAGCCCACAATGCACTGCGCCATCGCAATGCATTGCTGGCTCATGATTGGCCAAGCATGCACTGTGACCCCGCATGCTTGGCCAATCATAGCGCCGGCAGGGAGGAGAGCCATGATTGGCCACAGGCAGCTCAGGCTGTGTAGTACACGCCCCACACTATATAAGGCCGCCAGCGCGGCGGCCTTGTGTAGTGTGTTGGTGTCTGTAGGAGTTAGTGGGTGTTCTGTGTACCTTCAACACAGTATACACCGATCGTTATCGGCCGATTTTTTTTCGTTCTTGCTCTTCTGTAGTGGTTGTTGTCTGCGTGCCCTGACCGCAGTATACACCGCTATATTCATCTATATAGCTAGCTATCTTGCTCGTTTTAAATAGAGCTTGCAGTCAGTGGTAGGAGATTGTGCGTGGATGTCTGCGTGCTCTGAACCCAGTATACAAAACTATATCCACCTATATAGCTAGCTATCTTGCTCATTTTAAATAGAGCTTGCAGTCAGTGGTAGGAGATTGTGCGTGCTGTCTGCGTGCTCTGAACCCAGTATACACCCCTGTATCCATCTATATAGCTTGCTATCTTGCTCGTTTTAAATAGAGCTTGCAGTCAGCGGTAGAAGATTGTGCGTGCTGTTTAACAGGGACATGTAATTACAATTCTTGATATAATATTTCACAGGAGGGCCCGTTCCTGTGCCCACCCAGAGTAACTGTGAGGACTTATAGTGTTGTGGCACCAGCACCACAACCACCAAAGGTCAATTTTTCTACCACTGTTCAACAATGGCATGTAATTACAATTCTTGATATAATCGTTCACAGCAGGGCGCTCCAGCGCCCACCAAGAAATCACTTTGAGGGCTTACAATGTTGTGGCAAAACCAAAACCTTGTTCCGCCATTTCTGCAGAGCATATAGGGCAGGCCCCTACTTTCAAACATCCAACTTACAAACATCTCCTACTTGCAAATGGAAGGAGACAACAGCAAGTGAGATGAAAAAAGATGGACGACAAAACAAATTATACAGAGGTGATAACCCTTCCCTATGTTTTCCAAAAAGCTTAAAAATAGTTTTTTTTAACTGGAGCTACACTTTAAAAATGTACCAGTTGAAAATTACAAACAGATTCTACTTAACACAACAAATCTACACAGTCCCTGTCTTGTTTGCACCGCCTGTATACTGCTGTTCTGAGTATATAGGGCCTGGGGGCCACACGTATTTCCTTTTTTAAATATGGGTACGGGGTTCCCCTTAATATCCGTACAAGACCCAAAGGGGCTGGTAATGGGCAGGGAGGGCTACCCATGCCATTTTTCTCAATGATTTTCAACCATATTGCAGGAACCAGATATAACATTAAAACCGCAAGCAGTTTTAAATGACGTTATTTCCGTTAAATGTAATTTTGTGCAGGGACTGTTCTAAACACAGGAAACACGTGGCACTTCACAGGCATACTATAGACACCCCCCAGGCACGATATTTAAAGGAATATTTCACTTTTTTTTTCACTTTAATCATCATTAAAATCAGTGCTCCCGCCAAAACGGCAATTTTTAAAAACATTTTAGGCATTGACCCAGGTCCCCAAACCCTTTTTAGGACAGTATCTTGCATATTAGCCCTTAAAATTGGCACTTTTAATTTCGAACATTCGAGTCCCATAGACTTCAATGGGGTTCTAACGTTCGTATGAATTTGGGGTCCGTTCTAAAGTTCTGGTGCGAACCGAACCGAGGGGGTGTTCGGCTCATCCCTAGTAAGAAACCTGCAAGCAGCGCCACACCCCCCATCCCCCTCCAGCCCTACCTAAGTACTTACCTGAGCCCAGTCTCGATCCAGCAATGTGCATAATAGCAGATGCTCTCTCAGCTCTCTCCCTCCTCATTGGGTCAGACACAGCAGCGGGAACCATTGGCTCATACTGATGTCAATCACAGCCAGTGAGGAGGGAACAGGGGCCGGGCTGGACCTTATGGACACACAAAACCGACTCAGGAGCAAGCACACATAGCGGCTTGCTATGGGAGCACTCAGCAGGGGGGGGAGCCAGAAGCACAGGCAGGGGACCCGAGGAGGATCGGGGCTGCTCTCTGCAAAACCATTGCACAGAGCAGGAAAGCATGACATTTTACAAAATAAAAAATCTGCCCTTACAATCACTTTAAATGGGAATATTCTGGTCATTGATCTTGCTGTCAGTGTTTTATATTTCTCATCCAATTGCAATCACAGTTTTTTTTTTCCCCTAAGAACAACAGGACTTGTTCAACAAGTTTCATTAAAACCTGCTTTTTTTTTTTTAAGTTCCTGCCTAGTATGATCCTTTACTGTTTTCCAAATCGCATACGATCGGCCACGTGGACACTGGCTCCCCGCTGCCACACCTATTTGCATGGATCCCTAATGCGTCTCCTGCAGGTAATAGCAAAGTGGGGCTTATCAACCAAGAAAGAGAAAAAAAAAAGTAAATATTGTGTAGAAATGCAAACCATCAAGTCTAAATAAGTCTCCTCATTGTATAACTTTTCTCGTCCATCCACCGTAGTACATTAATATCTCCAAAAACAGTGCTCTCCCACAACCAGTAGTGAACTCGCCATATGGTCTTGTCTTTATTATAAATTAAAGTGTGTATCGCTTGTTTAACCACTTGCCGCCCGCCCTATAGGCAATTGACGGCGGCAAAGTGGTTTCATAATCCTGACCGGACGTCATATGACGTGATCAGGATTATGAGCCACTGCGCGCCCCCGGGGGCGCGCATAGCGGCGATCGTTGATGCGGGGTGTCAGTCTGACACCCGGCAACTACGATCTCGGTAAAGAGTCTCCGACGGAGACTCTTTACCACGTGATCAGCCGTGTCCAATCACGGCTGATCACAGTGTAAATGGGAAGAGCCGGTGCTCGGCTTTCCCTCACTCGCGTCTGTCAGACGCGAGTAGAGGAGAGCCGATCGGCTGCTCCTCTGACAGGGAGGGTCTGTGCTGATCGATTATCAGCACAGCCCCCCCGAGGATGCCCACACTGGACCACCAGGGACGCCACCAGGGAAAAGGTAATCCTCCCTAGACCACCAGGGATGCCAGTCAGCACAATGGATGCCAATCAGTGCCCACAATGGGCATCACTGATTGGCATGCATTATTGTTTGGCACTGATTGGCATCCATTACTATAGTATAACACCAATGCCGCCTATGAGTGCCCACCTGTGCCGCCTATGAGTGCCCACCTGTGCCGCCTATGAGTGCCCACCTGTGCCGCCTATGAGTGCCCACCTGTGCCGCCTATGAGTGCCCACCTGTGCCGCCTATGAGTGCCCACCTGTGCCGCCTATCCATGCCCATCTGTGCCGCCTATCCATGCCCATCTGTGCCATCCATCCATGGCGACCATCCATGCCAGCTATCAGTGTCAATTTGTGCCACCTATCAGTGTCCGTCCGTGTCGCCCATCAGTGCCACTCCATTGGTGCCCATCAGTGCCGCCTTATCAGTGCCAATCAGTGTAGCCCCATCAGTGCCCATCAGTGAAGGAGAAAACGTACTTATTTACAAAGTTTTGAAACTGAAACAAAAAAAAACATTTTTTTTTTTCAAAATTTTCGGTATTTTTTTATTTGTAGAGCAAAAAATAAAAACCGTAGAGGTGATCAAATACCACCAAAAGAAAGCTCTGTTTGTGGGAAAAAAATGATAAAAATTTCATTTGGGTACAGTGTAGCATGACCGCGCAATTGTCATTCAAAGTGCGACAGCACTGAAAGCTCAAAATTGGTCTGGGCAGGAAGGTGTTTAAGTGCCCTGTATTGAAGTGGTTAAGGAAATCCACCTCCCGCGTTTCTCATGTTTCCATAGTCCTTCACTGTCAGGCAATGTGTTGTGACACTCCAGTTGAGAAACACTGTATTAAACCCTAAACTAGAAACCATGCACTCACTTTGAATGGTGCTATGAACTGCACTAGTCGAAATCCGCAAGAAAAAAAAGTGATTCCTTGCCATTCGTATGAATGGCATCTCCCACCCACCCATCCAAATGGCTAAGAAGTAGCCAGCCGTGTTCTCCTCAGTCAGCAGGGGGACCTCTGCAAATGTATGCACAAGCTTCCTCTCCTGATGCGTTTCGTCACCAGAAGACTTTGTCAAGGGATTTTTTCACTAAATAAGGGGGTGCATATCAATATGTTCACCTGTCAAAGCAAAGATAAGCTCTGTGTAAGCTAGTCAGGTTGGAGCTTACAGAAAGTTTAGGAATATCACTCTTTTCCCCCACAGACAGTGCTGCAGCATGACAATTTGCTGCCTTGGCAACTAGGCTATAAGAGGAAAAGCAGGAGTCGCATGCAGTGCCAAAACAAGAGGGGGGGGCAGAAGGGGTACATGCCCTGGCCGCACTGCTGCCATCTAGAGCAGAGGGCCCTGAGAGCTTATCCGAATGCTGTTCTCAAGCTGCCTGTTTTATAGAATAGAGCACAGTGCAGGGCTGCGATATCTCCTAGAGGGGGGATTCTGCTCTCTCTTCCCTCCAACAGAAGTGTAAAGTGGACAGGAGAGCAGGCATGGCAACACCTGTGCTGAGAACACAGACACCACCTTCTCAGCACAGGCATCTGCCCCGGAGAGTGAGGGAAGATGCCTTCATCTTAGCCCAGGTTGTCCTGGCCCTGTCCCAGCCTAAGATGATGTATTAATAATTATGAAGCTGCATTCATTTGTGTCTTTTATATTTACCTGGGACACTAGTTCAAAGGATCAGTTCAATAAGATTGTAGGGAAACAGACAGGGAAAGGGCAAGTAGTTGAAAGGAGGACCAAACCATGGTATTCATATGCCAAACATTCTTTAATTATGGAAAAATGTACTTAGTGAAAAACCACCCTCTAAGTACCGTAAAATAGTTAAAAATCAAAGAGACAACGTTGTCACTTAATAATTGTCACACGGGACGTGGCTGCAATAATCTGGAATAGCCGCATGAAACATGGAACACGTGTATCCCCATATATCTAAGCCAGAATGGTCTGTAAGTGGGTTATCTAGAGCACTGAGCAATACTTGTCCTGTTCAGGCTGATTGTATGCTGCATGTGTCATTGATTCCCAACAAGGATACTGACCAATTGGTGGCCAGATTGCCCAGGGCTTTAGCGATAAGGAAAATAATACACTGCTGAATAACTCAATTGCCTATGGCTATATTGGTATATCACATTGTTGAATACTGAAGTAGAATAATGACGCAGTTTTATTAACAGCTGGGAACATATAGGTTTATGTTCAAAGTATTACAAGATGCAGGTCTAATTTATACAGTTTCTTACAATGCAAGCATATTAGGTACAACATGATTGGTTTCTAAGATCTACGGCAATGTAACTAACCATAAATCTGACACTTGTCATACAACCAGACAAACTTATTCATTCCCTGAATTCCTACATGTTTATTAAAATGATTTATAACTGTTTTTGTCTATGGCTTTACCCATTAAAATACTTGTATAGAGACAATATAGCACCCAGTCATGTTAAATCAAACCCTCCTTGTCCTGATATAACTTCACCAACTCAAGGATAACAGATTTACGACTTTGGGAAAATGAACTTGCAATAACCCCACTTCTGTGTTATATGTCCTACAGTTATATTTTGGTTTCACAAAAAGGTGCTATATTATTTACAAATCATAATAATAAAAAAAATAATAATAATAATATATATATATATATATATATATATATATATATATATATATATATATATATTGTAAGGGATCTTCCCGGGGTAGGGTGAGTTTGGACACAGTTCACAGCAGACTTGGAATTTATAAAGCAGACCTTGGCGTTTATTCGTGGTACAAACAGTCCAACAAACAAAAATATACGGCAACACCGTGCTTTTTAAGTACAACAGAAAAAAAAATAAGAAAACAACCTAGCCCGGCTGGGCGCTTACTAACAGGTTCTTTTCACCTATCTGACACTTATAAACACAGCGTCTTTCGCCTGGATATCGCAGGGTGGGTTTTAGCTCCAGCAGTGGCTGCGCTCGCAGCTTCCTCCAACACCCAGACTGTTCATTTCCCTGGCTGAGAGCGCGCACCTGCAGGCCCCGCAGAGCCTTTACCTTCCCAGGCTAATTAGGATCAAAGCTCACCTGATCCAAATCCCAGAACTGGATCGGGGGGGTGTGTGGAATGACAGGTCCCTCTACCAAACCTACCTGCCATTCCATATAAACCCAGGCCCGGCAAGATTAAATAACCACTCAGCAGCATATTGCTGCTGAGAAACTGATCCATCCTGGACTTACCATCTCACACTGTGTAGCAACCTAGGTGAGATGTACACCCCCTCGACCACTTCTCCAGTGACATGTCTACATATCCCCCCCCCTCTTTTTCAGACCGGAGGGCTGAGCCTTTTGTCCCCACAGACAACTTACCCTCGACAATGCGTCAGCATTTGCCTGTAATTTCCCTGGCCTGTGTTCCACAGTGAAATTAAAGTTTTGTAAGGACAGAAACCATCTAGTCACTCTTGCATTTCTCTCCTTGTTTAACTTCATCCATGTTAGGGGGGCATGGTCTGTCACCAACTTGAATTTCCTGCCTAGCAAGTAATACTTTAAAGATTCTAGGGCCCACTTCACTGCCAAACATTCTCGCTCCACAATGGCATAATTTTTCTCGGCCGGGGTTAGTTTTCTACTCAAGTACGTCACCGGATGCTCCTCACCATTCACTACTTGTGAGAGTACTGCACCTAAGCCTGTGTTAGAGGCATCTGTCTGGACCAGAAATTCTCGCCTGAAATCGGGGGTAACTAACACAGGTGGTTGGCACAAGGCAGACTTAAGGCTTTGGAAAGCCTTCTCGGCCTCTGGGGTCCACGTGACCATTGCTGTCTTTCCGCCCTTTGTCAAGTCAGTTAGTGGAGCAGCAACTGAGGCAAAGTTCGGCACAAATCTACGGTAATAACCCGTAATACCCAGGAAAGCTCTAACCTGTTTCCTTGTCAGGGGTCTAGGCCAATTCTGTATTGCCTCAATTTTATTTAGCTGTGGCTTAATCAATCCTCTCCCAACAATGTAGCCCAGATATTTGGCCTCTTCTAGGGCTAGAGCACACTTCTCGGCATTTATGGTCAACCCTGCATCATTTATGGTATCCAACACGGCCTGTACCTTACAGAGGTGACTTTCCCAATCAGAGCTAAAAATGACCACATCATCGAGGTAGGCGGCTGAGTAATCCCGATGTGGTCGCAGAATCAAGTCCATCAACCTCTGGAAAGTTGCAGGCGCTCCATGTAACCCGAATGGCATCACTACATACTGGAATAGCCCATCAGGGGTGGAGAATGCAGTTTTCTCTTTAGCCTCACCAGAAAGTGGAATCTGCCAGTAGCCCTTTGTGAGATCGAGGGTGGTTATGTACCTGGCGTTACCTAACTTCTCAATCAACTCATCTACCCTGGGCATAGGATAAGCATCGAACTTGGAGATCTCATTCAACTTTCTGAAATCGTTACAGAACCTCCAAGTTCCATTGGGCTTTGGGATTAGCACAATCGGGCTGGACCATTCACTCTGTGACACCTCAATTACCCCCAGATCAAGCATACGTTTTACCTCGGCAGATACGGCTTTCCTACGTGCCTCCGGTATCCTATAGGGCTTCAGGTTTACTCTGCTTCTAGGCTCAGTTTCAATGTGATGATGGATGAGGTGGGTACGCCCTGGGAGGTCAGAGAACTTGTTTTTGTTTTTCTGTAAAAATTCCTGAGCCTCCTGTTTCTGTGACACTGATAGAGTATCACCTACCTTGACTGGAGGGATTGGTGGTGATAAATTATTAACAGTATTTGTCGCCACCAAGGATTCCCTGTCTTTCCAGGGCTTGATCAAGTTTATGTGATAAACTTGGAAAGGCTTCCTTCTACCTGGTTGGTGCACCTTGTAGTTCACCTCACTGATCTTTTCAACAATTTCATAAGGACCTTGCCACTTCGCCAAGAATTTACTCTCAACAGTGGGGACTAGTATAAGGACCCTATCGCCTGGGTTGAATGTCCTGATTCTTGCGGACCGGTTGTAAATTCTACTTTGGGCCTCTTGAGCTCTCTGGAGGTGTTCCCTTACCAGGGGCATTACAGTGGCTATACGGTCCTGCATTTGTGCTACATGCTCAATAACACTCTTGTATGGGGTGGACTCATTCTCCCATGTCTCTTTTGCAATGTCCAGTAGACCCCTAGGGTGACGACCATAGACCAACTCGAATGGTGAGAACCCTGTGGACGCTTGGGGCACTTCCCTAATAGCAAACATGAGGTAGGGTAATAAATTATCCCAGTCACGACCATCTTTTCCCACCACTTTCTTCAACATATGTTTCAAAGTTTTATTAAATCTCTCCACCAATCCGTCCGTCTGGGGGTGGTATACAGAGGTACGGATGTGTGAGACTTTAAATAGTTTGCATAATTCCTTCATCAGTTTTGACATAAATGGCGTACCTTGGTCAGTTAGGATTTCTTTGGGGATCCCAGTCCTAGAGAACATATAAAACAACTCACGTGCAATTGCTTTAGATGCAGTGTTTCTTAAGGGTACAGCCTCAGGATAGCGGGTCGCATAATCTATGACTACCAAAATATACTGGTGTCCTCTAGCTGACTTTACAACGGGACCCACTAAATCCATGGCAATACGCTCAAAAGGCACCTCTATAATAGGGAGCGAAACCAAAGGACTGCGAAAATGTGACACTGGGGCACTAACCTGACATGTGGGGCACGACTCGCAGTATTTTTTAATGTCATCATATATCGCCGGCCAAAAAAACCTCTGGAGAACCCTCTCTCGCGTTTTGTCAGTCCCCAAGTGTCCCCCAAGAACATGGTTATGTGCCATGTCAAGCACCTGACGCCGGTACGGCTTAGGTACCAGAAGCTGTTCCACAATCTCATCCTTAATCTTATTGACTCTATAGAAAAGATCATTAGTCACCGAAAAATGTGGAAATCTTTTTTCAGCATCTGGTTCCTGAGGTACCCCATTCATAACAGCAACCTGCTCTCTCGCATTTTTGAGAGTGGGGTCCTGTAATTGTGCAGCGCCAAAATTATCCCTAGACACCTCTAAGTCTAGTATATTTTGCTCAGTGGGAGGAGCCTCCTCCTCCCCAGCCAGGACCTGCAAAGGAGAACAATCATTTTCATCCTGCACACTTCTATCATTCACAGGGGACAAGGCAACCCCCTTAGAGGTATCCTCACTCCTTTTGGGGATTTTTCTTTTTTCCCAGAGAGCCCAGAATAATGGAAAATCGCGCCCCAATATTACATTATGCATGAGGTTTTTAACCACACCCACTTCATATTGTACGGTGCCTTGTTCAGTCCCGACTTTAGCCAGCACTATAGGGTACACTTTTGTATCACCATGTATGCACACAACACTCATATGCTTTTTAGACTCTAAGTCCCCAGCCACCAGGCTAGCATGCACCAAGGTTACGAGGCTTCCCGAGTCCATTAACGCTTTAACGGGAAGGTCATTGATTGTAATATTGCAGATTTGCGGTTCAGTCTCTAGTCCAGGAACTGCAGCACAAGATGGTTCCGCAAATAGCGACTGACGCCGGCTAGCGTCACACTCCATGGGTTCAGTGGTAAGAGGGCAATGGGCAGACACGTGTCCCGCCTCATGGCATCTCCAACACTGGATAGGGCCTGGTCTCTTTGGCAAGGAGTCCTTTTTAGAGCCCCTTAGCCACCCGGGACCATCACCAGTCTTTTGTCCCTGAGACACCACTTGAGCCCTTTTCCCTCCATCAGCACCCCTCCACACTCCCCCAATAGATGGAAGTCTCTTACCAGCTGACGGCACAGATCTGGCGCTCCGGGGAGGTGAAGATGCTGCAGGAACATCACGGAGGTAGTCCTCAGTCGCCTGGAACCTCTCCACAAGGTTGACAAGTTCGTTTGCATTCTTAGGATTTATAAAGCAGACCTTGGCGTTTATTCGTGGTACAAACAGTCCAACAAACAAAAATATACGGCAACACCGTGCTTTTTAAGTACAACAGAAAAAAAAATAAGAAAACAACCTAGCCCGGCTGGGCGCTTACTAACAGGTTCTTTTCACCTATCTGACACTTATAAACACAGCGTCTTTCGCCTGGATATCGCAGGGTGGGTTTTAGCTCCAGCAGTGGCTGCGCTCGCAGCTTCCTCCAACACCCAGACTGTTCATTTCCCTGGCTGAGAGCGCGCACCTGCAGGCCCCGCAGAGCCTTTACCTTCCCAGGCTAATTAGGATCAAAGCTCACCTGATCCAAATCCCAGAACTGGATCGGGGGGGGTGTGTGGAATGACAGGTCCCTCTACTAAACCTACCTGCCATTCCATATAAACCCAGGCCCGGCAAGATTAAATAACCACTCAGCAGCATATTGCTGCTGAGAAACTGATCCATCCTGGACTTACCATCTCACACTGTGTAGCAACCTAGGTGAGATGTACACCCCCTCGACCACTTCTCCAGTGACATGTCTACAATATATATATATATATATATATATATATATATAAAATATATACATTATCTCACAAAAGTAAGTACACCCCTCACATTTTTGTAAATATTTTATTACACCGAAGAAATTACACTTTGCTACAATGTAAAGTAGTAAGTGTACAGCTTGTATAACAGTGTAAATTTTCTGTCCCCTCAAAATAACTCAACACACAGCCATTAATGTCTAAACCACTAGCAACAAAAGTGAGTACACCCCTAAAAGAGAAAATGTCCACATTGGACCCAATTAGACAGTGTTATGTGACTCGTTACTGTAACAAGGTCTCAGGTGTGAATGGGGAACAGGTGTGTTAAATTTGGTGTTATCGCTCTCACTCTCTCATACTGGTCACTGGAAGTTCGACATGGTACCTCATGGCAAAGAACTCTCTGAGTATCTGAAAAAAAGAATTGTTGCTCTACATAAAGATGGCCTAGGCTATAAGAAGATTGCCAAGACCCTGAAACTGAGCTGCGGCACGGTGACCAAGACCATTCAGCAGTTTAACAGGACAGGTTCCACTCAGAACAGGCCTCGTTATAGTCGACCAAAGAAGTTGAGTGCACGTGCTCAGTGTCATATCCAGAGGTTGTCTTTGAGAAATAGACGTATGAGTGCTGCCAGCATTGCTGCAGAGGTTGAAGGGGTGGGGGATCAGCCTGTCAGTGCCCAGACCATATGCCGCACACTGCATCAAATTGGTCTGCATGGCTGTCGTCCCAGAAGGAAGCCTCTTCTAAAGATGATACACAAGAAAGCTCGCAACTAGTTTGCTAAAGACAAGCAGACTAAGGATATGGATTACTGGAACCATGTCCTGTGGTCTGATGAGACCAAGATAAACTTATTTGGTTCAGGTGTCAAGTGTGTGTGGCAGAAACCAGGTGAGGAGTACAAAGACAATTGTGTCTTGCCTATAGTCAAGCATGGTGGTGGGAATGTCATGGTCTGGGGGTGCATGAGTGGTGCTGGAACTGGGGAGCTACAGTTCATTGAGGGATCCATGAATGCCAACATGTACTGTGACATACTGAAGCAGAGCATGATCCTCTCCCTTCGGAGACTGGGCCACAGGGCAGTATTCAAACATGACAACCTCAAACATGCCTCCAAGATGACCACTTGCTAAAGAAGCTGAGGGTAAAGGTGATGGACTGGCCAAGCATGTCTCCAGACCTAAACCCTATTGAGCATCTGTGGGGCATCCTCAAACGGAAGGTGGAGGAGCGCAAGTTTTCTAACATCCACCCGCTCTGTGATGTCATCATGGAGAAGTAGAAGAAGACTCCAATGGCAACCTGTGAATCTCTGGTGAACTCTATGCCCAAGAGGGTTAAGGCAGTACTGGAAAATAACGGTGACCACAAAAAATATTGACACTTTGGGTCCAATTTGCACATTTTCACTTAGAGGTGTACTCACTTTTGTTGCCAGCGGTTTAGACATTAAATGGCTGTGCGTTGAGTTATTTTGAGGGGACACCACTTTACAAAAATGTGAGGGGTGTACTCCCTTTTGTGAGATAATGTGTGTGTGTGTGTGTGTGTGTGTATGTATATGTATATGTATATATATGTATGTGTATATGTAATTGTCAGCCTAAGGACCAGAGGTATTTTTACAATTTTGCACTGCACTGCTTTAACTGGTAATTGCGTGGTCATGCAATGTTGTAACCAAACAAAATTTGCGTCCTTTTCTTCCCACAAATAGAGCTTCCTTTTGATGGTATTTGATTGCCTCTGCGATTTTTATTTTTTACTATATAAAAGGAAAAAGACTGAAAATTTTGAAAAAAAAAGATATTTTCTACTTTTTGTTATAAGAAAAATCAAATAAACAAAATTTTAGTCATACATCTAGGCCAAAATGTATTCAGCCACATGTCTTTAGTAAAAAAAATGTCAATAAGCGTATATTTATTAGTTTGCGTGAAAGCTCTAGCGTCTACAAACTAGAGTACATTTTCTGGAATTTACACAGCTTTTAATTTATGACTGCCTATCTCATTTCTTGAGGTGCTAAAATGGCAGGGCAGTACAAGCCCCCCCAAATGACCCAATTTTGGAAAGTAGACACCGCAAGGAAATTGCTGAGGGGCATGTTGAGCCCATTGAATATATTTTTTTCAAGTGATTGAATAATGACACAAAAAAAAAAAAGTTTACAAAAAGTTGTCACTAAATGATATATTGCTCACACATGCCATAGTTTATATGTGGAATTGAACCCCAAAATATTTTCTGCTGCTTCTCCTGAGTACGGGGATACCACATATGTGGTACTTTTTGGGAGCCTAGCTGCATACGGCACCCCGAAAACCAATCACTGCCTTCAGGATTTCTAAGGGTGCAAATTTTTGATTTCACTCCTCACTACCTATCACAGTTTCGAAGGCCATATAATGCCAAAATAGCACAACCCCCCCCCCCCCCCCCATGACCCCATTTTGGAAAGTAGACACCCCAAGCTATTTACTGAGAGGCATGTTGAGTCCATGAAATATTTTATATTTTGCCACAAGTTGCGGGAATATTACAAACTTTTTTTTTTGCACAAAGTTGTCACTAAATTATATATTGCTCACACATGCTATAGGCATAAGTGAAATTACACCCAAAAATAAATTCTGCTGCTTCTCCTGAGTAGGGGATACCACATGTGGGGCACTTTTTGGGAGCTTAGCCACGTACGGGACCCCGAAAACCAAGCACCACCTTCAGGATTTAAATATAAAACGCTACCAAAAAAACTGTTAGCGATTGCAGGGATCAGGCCTGACTCTGCAAATGCTGCAGTTATGTGTTTTGTAAGTGACAGTGATCGATCGATACTGCACTTGGGTGGGCTGGGCAGAGGGGCAAAATGCAGGTGCTAGCAGGTATCTGGGCTGATCCCGCTAACAATGCTTTTTTGTTGGAACCCTAAACTGCTGGGGGCGCTAGTATAGATCTGATCAGATCAGATCTTGATCTGTTCAGATACTATACCACTACGGGAGGTGTATGCTTTGCGCGTGGGTGTTAGCGGTACTGGCACTAACCTAGCACTGCCTGGGGCGACGCAGACCCTGACCCTAAAACCTAATTGATATCACCCGCCGGGTGATCAGGGGGTTAAACCTTTATTGGGTAATAAATGGTGGGTGCCCTGATGCTATAAAAAGCAAACTAACCAGAGTCACCCGTAACACTTACGGTGATCACTGTTGAAAGGGTTAACTAGGGGCAATCAGGGGGTTAAAACCTTTATTGGGTAGTATATGGGGGTCCCGGACGCTATATAAAAACCTGACGGGGAACCTAAATAACTAACTGGCTATCCAGCATCACCAGTGACACTTATACGGTGATCGCTGGTGAAAGGGTTAACTCTAGGGGCAATCGGGGTTAAAACCTTTATTGGGTAGTGTATGGGGGTACCTAATGCTATAAAAACCTGGCGGTGAACCTAAAAAAATAACTACCTACCTAGCGGCACCAGTGACACTAATGCAGCGATCAGAAAAACGATCACTTAGTGACACTGGCAAAAGGGGGTGAAAGGTTAACTCTAGGGGCAATCAGGGGGTTAAACCTTTATTAGGGGGGGTAGGGGCTACCCTGGACCTAACACTAACTGCCCTGACACTTTTTACTGTCACAACTGACACTAAATGCAGTGATCAGTAAATAAATGATCACTGCAATCAGTGACACTGTGACTGGGAGGGGTGGGCTGGGGTGGATCGGGGGGGGGGCGATCAGGGGGTGATTTGTGTGCCTATGTGTACCTACGTGTCAGTGTAGTGATTGATGCACTTACTATGTCCTCTCCTCGCAGTCCGGTCAAAAAGACCACCCCGAGGAGAGTGACATCACTTCCTCCCTGCCTGTGTTTACACTACAGGCAGGGGAAGCTTCTCATTCGCCAGGAGCGATCGAGAGAGGATGGCCAGAAACCAACGGCCATCCCCTCATCCCAGATCGCTCCTGAAGCGAAACGGACCGCCTCAGCCAGTGGGAGGGGGTCCAATCGGACCCCCCACCCGCTGGAAGGCAAGCATGTACGGGTACGTGCTTGTGCCCGTACATGCCATTCTGACGACGTATAATTACATGCACCAGTGTAGGTTCAAAAAAATGTAAGAAAATAATAAGTTAATATTCTTTATATATAAATTTATTCAAATATAGAAAAGACGTACATGATAGAAAGGGTTACAAAGGTTTTTTGACACAGGGAATATATCCATACATTTATAAAGATCTACATCAGATACACATCGCAAATCAGATAATAAAAGAATTCAAGATCTATACAGGAGAACTAGTCACCCAACAAAAACATATAGATTGATGTATATGAATGCTATGGTGAAGAGCTGATGTAGAATCCACAGAACTTGCCCGACATGTTTCGCGTTGTTAGGAAAAACGCTTCTTCTGGGGCGTGAGTAAAAAACACTCTTAAAGGTTCAAAAGAAAAAAGAAAAAACAGAATGCATGAATACATCTTCCAAATAGGTTACAAAGCTTTAAAATAAAAACATATAAATTGCTGAATGCATGTTGATCAGAAATATATATACACCAAAATAATATATACAAGAGATGGACCATGCGGAGTTAGGGGTCATGTGTGTCGGTCATATATAGGGCACTGTGGGGGCATACACGTTATTATGAATATTTAATATTAGTTAAAAAGGAGTAATGCATTAATATGTACAACTAAATAAAGTCCTTGGAAAATATCACATATAGCACAGCAATTGTATTTCACTATATTGGTATCCCAATTAGATGAATCCAGTGGATTAGAGCATTGTAGCAATTAAAACAGTAGAAAATAATGTCCTCCTTAAATGTATCCTGAGTAGCCAGAAAATAAATGAGGGGAATAATGTCCTAGTGGCCCAAACTCATTAAATCCAGAATCCACAGGAAAGTCTATCTGGCGTTATTTGGATCCTATTGTGTCAGATTCCTGATTTTAGGTTGGGCCATTGATTGATTGGTATTACACCCAAAAGACTGGCATCAAAGGAGCATCAGTATAGATGATTCAAAGGGGACAATCAAGTTCAAGGGAAGACTGCTGTACATACCACTTCCCGTTGTCTTGGATAGGCAATTAAAGATGTCGGAGGCTGAACCAATTTGAAAAAGGGGGATGCCAGGTGTACTGCAGTGTTTTGTAACACAGTCGTGACTAATTAAAGAAATGTAAACTAAAATCGAAATAAAAAAAATAAAAAAACTGTTTAGAAATTCTTTCCTCTGTTTTTACTAAGTGGCCACTTCCAGACTGTAATTCTGTAATTGGGGATTCCCCATGTTTTAAAACCGACTTTTGGTCAGTGCCTCGAAGTCCTGATGAGGCAAACGTAAAGGTTTGTGAAATGCATTGATGTGAGCAGAGACCACAGGACGCCAAGCTGCATGCTGTATACCGCTGAGCCTAAACAAAACAGAGTGAGACTATAATACCCTGGAGACGTGACACCGCCTGTGTCTAAGGAATCTTGTTCAAGTTCGTGAGGACTGTGACCTGTACACTTTCCACTGGACGACAGAGAATCTAAGCAGCTGTAGGAGGATAGTTCCGCTGAGTTCAACTCAGAAGTGATGTGAGTCTAAATCGACCTGCCTCCGACATGCTTAACTGCCTATCCGAGACAACGGGATGCAGTATGTACAGCAGTCTTCCCTTGAACTTGATTGTCCCCTTTGAATCATCTATACTGATGCTCTTTTGATGCCAGTCTTTTGGATGTAATACCAATCAATGGCCCAACCTAAAATCAGCTGTTATGTCAGGATTCTGACACAATAGGATCCAAATAACGCCATATAGGCTTCCCTGTGGGTTCTGGATTCAATGAGTTTGGGCCACTAGGATATTATACATTTATTTTCTGGCTACTCGGGATACATTCAAGCAGGACATTATTTTCTACTGTTTTCATTGCTATAATGCTCTATTCCACTGGATTCATCTAATTGGGATACCAATATAGTGAAATACAATTGCTGTGCTATATGTAATATTTTCCAAGGACTTTATTCAGTTGTCCTGTATTCAGCTATGTGATATACCAATATAGCCCTAGGCAATTGTGTTATTCAGCTGTGTATTATTTCCCTTTTTATCGCTAAAGCTCTAGACGATCTGTCCACCAATTGTTCGGTATCCCTGTTGGGAATGAATGACTCATGTAGCATACAATCATCCCAAATAGGACAAGTATTGCTTGGTGCGCTAGATAACCCACTTACAAACC
The DNA here is from genome assembly GCF_037356315.1 of Lithobates pipiens. Lineage (NCBI taxonomy): Eukaryota > Metazoa > Chordata > Amphibia > Anura > Ranidae > Lithobates > Lithobates pipiens. The sequence goes on along the minus strand of NW_027507903.1, from coordinate 506,022,275 downwards.
ATTCCAGCTTAGATATATGGGAATACATGTGTTCCATGTTTGATTTGGCTATTCCAGATTATTGCAGCCATGTCCTATTTTAGACTGATATATTTTTTAACTATTTTACGGTACTTAGAGGCGGGTTTTTCACTAAGTAAATTTTTGCATAATTAAATATTTGGCATATGAATACCATGGTTTGGTCCTCCTTTCAACTACGTCCCCTTACCCTGTCTGTTTCCCTACAATCTTATTGATCTAATAGCTAAGTTGTAGAGGTACCCCTTCTCAAAAAGACAAACTGGTCTCTGTTGCCTAAAATTAACAATAGTTTGAGATCCATTTATACAATTTCTTATTAAAGGATAATTTCACCTTTATAAAAAATAAATAAATACACTTCTTTTTACATGTAAAAAATGTGCATTTATTATTTTTTTCAGGAGCGAATTAGATGTGGGTTTCCTGGCATCCAATACGCATGACGGGAGATTCTGACTGGCTCTCAATGGAGCCGGTTCACACATCCCTGGAGTGGCTACGGAGCAAATTGCACAGGAGTCATGTGCCTCTTTGGCCCCGTTTTTCATTCAGGCAAAAATTCGAGCCTGGTTCGTCCCTGAAACGGAGAACAGGAACGCCCCTGACCCCTGCTGTAAGGTCCTTGCTCTGTTGGGTGCTCGGTTTCCCTCTTCCTATCTTGCCTAGGCTGTGGTCTGGATGAACCGGGGAGTCCCGTCACTGGTGAGATAACCAAGACGCATACACGAGATGTACGTGAATAATGATTACATTTTAATGCTTTGAATACAACAAGTTATATGCTGAGACAATAGGGGCAGCACCCTGTGAAGGAGCCAATCAGGGATTCCCCTTGTAGTTATACACCAAACTTTTCCTAGTAACAGGTTTATTGACAGAACAAGCAGAATAAGCAAAAATCATGTCTTTATGGCAAAGCACACCATTAACCTTCACACGAGATAAGAGTGAGACTACAATATTCATCAACATCCTGCTGGTAGCCTGTGATCCAGACGTTCTATGTCACAGACACAGTTAAAGGAATGTGGGATGACCGCAAGTCTGGCTTTCTTTGCACAAACTCTCGCGGCCAAGGGCATTCTAAGAAAAAAGCATATTTTCCAAATAGAGAGCAGCTATGTCTTAGTAATTAGAATTCTAACAAAGTTTAAACATGGGAGACAGTATAACAAAATGGAGACTCGATAATCCTTATACCTGCTGCGAGCCACATCCGGCATACGTGTGAACCCAGCCTGAAACATTGCACCCACGATCAGGAAATCGGGAGTGTAATCTCAGGTTCCTGCAGACTGTCAGTGTAGCTGCCTGCTCTTATCTTGTATGGGCAGGCAGTTACTGAATGAATGAAGAATCATTGAACTACTTAGTTCTCAGCACTGCCCTGGTAGTTCATTGGGAACTACAAGCCTTCAGCCGCAATGGCTAACAGTAGTTGTAGTTTCCCCATCCACAGTAACTGTGAGTGAGTAACAGGGCCAGTTGGGCGTCTTTTTAAATTGTGACAGTGGGTGCGGGGAGTAGATGCTGTTGCATCACTAACATGTTACACGCTGAATATGGGTGTAACATGATAGGAAAAGGTGAACTTTAAGAAATTGAAAGAAGAGTCTTCAGCAGTTTTCTGTTATCTATTATTTTCAGATAATAAAAATGCAGATCTGCATCTGGTGCGAGACAATTTCTATACATTTGTGAGCAGACAATATTAAATTATCAAAATAGATTAGATATTTGACCTCTCTCCCAATTACTAGTGTTATGCCGCGTACACACGATCGGTATTTTGGTCGAAAAAAGCTCTGATGGTTTTCCTGACGGAATTCCGATGGGATTTCGCTCAAGCTGTCTTGCATACACACAGTCACACCAAATTCCAACCGTCAAGACTGTGGTGACGTACAACACGTATGATGGGACTAGAAAAAGGAAGTTCAATACCCATTAGCCAATAGCATCCATCCCGTAGTTGAATCTGAGCATGAGTGAGTTTTTGCGCGTCGGAATTTCATACACACGATCGGAATTTCCGATAGAAAGTTTTTCCGTCGGAAAAATTTAGAACATGCTCTCCAATTTTTGCTGCCAGGAATTCGGCCAGCTAAATTTCCGATGGAGCGTACACATAGTCGCATTTTCCGATGAAAAGCTCTCATCTGTCTTTTGCTGGCAGAAATTCTGATCTTGTGTACACGGCATAAGATGTACACAGAGAAAGGAAACTTTCATCAGTAAAATATTTATGAGCTACTCTAGTCAGTGAGACTACCTTGAACTGGCCTCAAAACATAAAAGGTATCACATTTTGCATTAGACAGATTGTCTTAATCCTAGAACTTTAGGAACAAAACTCCCCTACAGCTGATAAGGCTTCAGGTGCTAGGGTTCTTGGTCCCACAAATTAAACTGTTGTTATCTTTTTGATGTAGCAGAACTATTTTAATCACTAAGGCTTAATTAACACGAGACGTTTTAAAACCTCTCCTGAACGATTTAAATTGACAGATAGTAACGGACGATTAAAAACATCAGTTTTGCCACATTTAGCTGCGTTTGCGTTCAGAAGCATTTTAGTTTTTTCAAATAGTCAAAAATGTATCTCCATTAAAAACACTTGTAAACGAAATGCGGCTAAACACGAGTTACCACATTTACACGCATTTACAAGCTGGTACAGGCATTTGATTTTTTTAAATGCCTCTGAACATCCATCATGAATGCATTTTTTGCTTTCCAAAAATTGCTTCTAAACTCAACTGCCTAGAAACTACTATAAACAACCCTGTGTACATGTGTATAAAGTGAATATCAATCTGCGCAATGTCGTGAAATAAAGTGATGTAAACTAATTTTGAATTATTAACCACTTGCTTACTGGGCACTTAAACACCCTTCCTGCCCAGACCAATTTTCAGCTTTCGGTGCTCTCACACTTTGAATGACAATTACTCAGTCATGCAACACTGTACTCAAATGAATTTTTTGTCCTTTTTTCCCACAAATAGAGCTTTCTTTTGGTGGTATTTGATCACCTCTGGGGTTTTTATTTTTTGCGCTATAAATGAAAAAAGACCGAAAATTTTGAAAAAAAACACATATTTCTTTGTTTCTGTGACAAAATTATGCAAATTATTAATTTTTCTTCATATATTTTGCCCACAATTTATACTGCTACATATCTTTGGTAAAAATAACCAAAATTAGTGGATATTATTTGGTCTTTGTGAAAGTTAGAGAGTCTATAAGCTGTGGTGCGAATCGCACAAAATTGATCACATCTGATGTACTGGTGGCCTATCTCGCTTCTTGTGACCCGAACAAGTCAGGAAAGTACAAATACCCCCCAAATGACCCCTTTTTGGAAAGTAGACATTCCAAGGTATTTAGTAGGAGGCATGGTGAGCTTTTTGATGTTGTCATTTTTTTTCCCACAATTCTTTGCAAAATTACGATTTTTCATTTTTCTTTTTTCCTCCACAAAATTGTCATTGTAATAGGTTATTTTTCTCACAGGGCATGTGTATACCACAAATGACACCCCCAAAAAAATTCTGCTACTCCTCCTGAGTATTACAATACCACATGTGTGGGACTTTTTCACAGCCTGGCCACATAGAGAGGCCCAACATGCAGGGAGCGCCATCATGTGTTCTAGGAACATAAATTACACATCTAACTTGTTGACTACTTATTACACTTTTGAAATACCAGGACAATGACACGTGACACTGATGACAGATGGCACTGATACGTGGCAATGATGACACGTGGCACTGATGACAGATGGCACTAATATGTGGCACTGATGACAGATGGCACTAATATGTGGCACTGATGACAGATGGCACTAATATGTGGCACTGATGACAGATGGCACTAATATGTGGCACTGATGACACGTGGCACTGATGACACGTGGCATTGATGACACGTGGCACTAATACGTGCCACCGATGACAGATGGCACTAATACGTGGCACCGATGATGCGTGACACTGACAACAGATGGCAAGTGACACTGACAGGTGGCACTGATAACAAATGGCACTGATACGTGGCACTGATGACAGATGGCACTAATATGTGGCACTGATGACAGATGGCACTATGTGGCACTGATGACACGTGGCACTGATGACAGATGGCACTTATACGTGGCACTGATGACAGATGGCACTGGGGACAAATAGCACTGACAACAGGTGGCACTGGGGGCAGATAGCACTAACAGGTGGCACTGGGGGCAGGTGGCACTGGGGGCAGGTGGCACTGGGGGCAGGATGGCACTGGGGCAGGATGGCACTTTTTTTTTTACACTTTTTTTTTTTTTTTTTTACACTGACGGCTGCTGCAGCCGTTCATCTCTCCCCTCTCACACTCTGTGTGAGGAGGGAGAGCGGCTCTGAGAGATGATCTCATATGTTTACATATGAGATCATCTCCCATTGGACACGCCGATCGTGCTGTAAACGGCCGCTGTGATTGGCCGTTTACAGCGATCTGTGTTTGTCTGTCCCTGGGGGACACGGCGAACACAGAACTTCCGCGATGCGCGCTCGCGGCGGCGCGCATTGCGGAAGTAAACAGGACGTCCAGGGACGGCCACCCGGAAGAAAAGCGCCTGCTCTACGGCCGTCATTCCGCTATAGGGCGGGCGCGAGGTGGTTAATAATAGCTGCTATCACTAACAAGTTTTCTCACTTCACTTAAAAGGTGCAAATAATCGATAGGGCTGCGCTATAAAAAAAACACCAATAATAATAAAAGTGTAACTAAAAATGGTAATCAGTAAACATATATTGCTGAAAGTTCTAATAGTGATCTGCGACTGATTGAAGTGCATTTAAAAAAAATCAATACATCAACAGTGCAAAAATCCAAAATATTTGTTCCTCCACCAGTCTCACAGGCTGCTCACCTCACATCTGAGACAAATCAGCAGTGTTTCCCTCTGGGGATAGTAAAGGGCTGGCGTGGTGCTGGTAATCACTTTCCTCCTTCAAATTGCTTATTCCCATGGATATGCAGAAGAAGGAAGGCAGAACTTAGTGCTCTCCATTTAAAATGTTTAACCACTTGACCACTGGGCACTTAAACACCCTTAATAACCAGACCAATTTTCAGCTTTCGGTGCTCTCGCATTTTGAATGACAATTACTCAGTCATGCAACACTGGACCTATATGAAATTTTTGTCCTTTTTTTCACACAAATAGAGCTTTCTTTTGGTGGTATTTAATCACCGCTGGGTTTTTTTTTTTTTTGTGCTATAAAAGAAAAAATACCGAAAATTCTGTAAAAAAACGAATTTTTCTTTGTTTCTGTTAGAAAATTTAGCAGATTAGAAATTTTTTCTTCATAAATTTTGGCCAAAATTTATACTACTACATATCTTTGGTAAAAATAAGTACAAATTGGTGGATATTATTTGGTCTTTGTGAAAGTTATAGAGTCCACAAGCTATGGTGCCAATATCTGAAAATTGATCACACCTGAAGGACTGACGGCCTATTTCAATTCTTGAGACCCTAACATGCCAGAAAAGTACAAATACCCCCCAAATGACCCCTTTTTGGAAAGAAGACATTCCAAGGTATTTAGTAAGAGGCATGATGAGTTTTTTGAAGTTGTCATTTTTTCCCACAATTCTTTGCAAAATCAAGATTCTTTTTACTTTTTTTTTTTTTTTCACAAAATTGTCATATTATCAGGTTATTTCTCACACACAGCATATGCATACCACAAATTACACCCCAAAACACATTCTGCTATTACTCCCGAGTATGGTGATACCACATGTGTGAGACTTTTACACAGCGTGGCCACATACAGAGGCCCAACATGCAGGGAGCGCCATCAGGCGTTCTGGAGCACCCAGGACAATTCTGACATTTCTCTCCTACATGTAAAAATCATCATTTATTTGCTAGAAAATTACATAGAACTCCAAAACATTATATATGTTTTTTTAGCAAACACCCTGGAGAATACAATGGTGGTCTTTGCAACTTTTTATCTCGCACGGTATTTGCGCAGTAATTTTTCGAATGCTTTTTTTTGGAAAAAAAACTGTTTTGTGCTTAAAAAAAAAAAAAACACAGTAAAGTTAGCCCAATTTTTGCATAATGTGAAAGATGAAGTTACGCTGAGTAAATAGATACCTAATATGTCACTCTTCAAAATTGCACACGCTCGTGGAATGGCGGCAAACGTCGCTACTTAAAAATCCCCATAGGCGACGATTTACATTTTTTTTACTGGTTATATGTTTTGAGTTACAGAGGAGGTCTAGGGCTAGAATTATTTCTCTCGCTCTAACGTTCGCAGCGATACCTCACATGTGTGGTTTGAACACCGTTTTCATATGTGGGCGGGACTTACGCATGCGTTCGCTTCTGCATGCGAGCACATGGGGACAGGGGCGCTTTAAAAAAAACATTTTTTTTTTATTGTTCATTTTACTTTATTTATTTTAGTTTGACATTTTTTTCCCCAAAAATAATTTTTTTGATCACTTTTATTCCTATTACAAGGAATGTAAACATCCCTTGTAATAGGAATATGGCATGACAGGTCCTCTTTACAGTGAGATGTGGGGTCAATAAGACCCACATCTCACCTCTAAGCTGGGAAGCCTGAAAAAAAAAAAGATTCTGGCTTTGATCGTATTAGCGATTCGGTAGAAGCACCGGAGGGCGGAGGGCGGCGGGAGATGTCTATGGCTGGGTATTGCAGGGTATCACCGACTATGGCTGGGTATCTCAGAGCATGGTGTTGCAGAGTACTGCGTTGCAGAGCATTGCAGGGTATTGGCGGGTGTTGCAGAGCATTGCAGAGTGTTGCAGGGTATTGGCGGGTGTTGCAGAGCATTGCAGAGTGTTGCAGGGTATCGGCGGGGGTTGCAGAGCATTGCAGAGTGTTGCAGGGTATCGGCGGGGGTTGCAGAGCATTGCAGAGTGTTGCAGGGTATCGGCGGGGGTTGCAGAGCATTGCAGAGTGTTGCAGGGTATCGGCGGGGGTTGCAGAGCATTGCAGAGTGTTGCAGGGTATCGGCGGGGGTTGCAGAGCATTGCAGAGTGTTGCAGGGTATTGGCGGGTGTTGCAGAGTGTTGCAGGGTATTGCAGAGCGTTGCGGAGTGTTGCAGGGCATTGCGGAGTGTTGCAGGGCATTGCGGAGTGTTGCAGGGCATTGCGGAGTGTTGCAGGGCATTGCAGAGTGTTGCAGGGCAATGCAGAGTATTTGCAGGGCATTGCAGAGTATTTGCAGGGAATTGCAGAGTATTTGCAGGGAATTGCAGAGTATTTGCAGGGAATTGCAGAGTATTTGCAGGGAATTGCAGAGTATTTGCAGGGAATTGCAGAGTAATGCAGAGTATTTGCAGGGAATTGCAGAGTAATGCAGAGTATTTGCAGGGAATTGCAGAGTAATGCAGAGTATTTGCAGGGAATTGCAGAGTAATGCAGAGTATTTGCAGGGAATTGCAGAGTAATGCAGAGTATTTGCAGGGAATTGCAGAGTAATGCAGAGTATTTGCAGGGAATTGCAGAGTAATGCAGAGTATTTGCAGGGATTTGAGGGGTTAATTTTCGGTGAGCAGCGATGTGGGCACTGCAGATGCAGCCCACATCGCTGCTGACACCGATCTCTTCCCCCTCCGCTGTACCGATCGGTACAGAGAGGGGGAGGGAGGAACCGGCGTCATAACATGACGCCGGCTTGTTTACAAGTGATCACTCCGTCATTTGACGGAGCGATCACGTGGTAAACGGCCGCGATGAGCGGCCGTTTACCGTGATTCGTGATGCGCCGGGTCCACTGGACCCAGCGGTCACGGATGCTCTCGTGTGCGCGCCCCAGGGGGCGCGCGTAGAGCAGAATTCTAGGAGGCCGTTAATTAACGGCCTCTTAGAGTTAAACAACCGCCCTGATGCCGTTAATCGGCAATGGGCGGTTGTTAAGTGGTTAATATATAAAAAAAAAAGTAAGGTATAAAACGCACAAAGATGGCACTGTAAGCCTTGCAAGCTGAAAACACATTTCAGAGACCTCAAGATGACTACAATGTATTGTCAAAGCACTGATTTCTTCAGTACATGTACTGATAAGATAACATAGAGGAGAGCTTAGGGGCAGCTGAAAAAATGCCCAACGGCTCCAAAATGTCTGTTTACCAGCAACAGTGTACATGAAGCCTTACATGCTAATTGTCTGTATTTTCCCAGTTCATGTACAAGGGCAACATAACACAGAGGAGAATAATAATTTTTAACATGAAGCCATTTTCTATCCTGTGCATTTGCTTAAAACAAGGAATCTTAATATTTTGCGAAGAAATTCCAATGGCTTGGCTGTCAACCTACATTTTAAAGTGGAACAATAGTCGAAATATAAAATTACATATATGATGCATTCTGCCACTAGTATTAAAGAGGTAGTAAATTTCCTCCTAATGTTTGTACCTATAGATAAGCCTGAATTAAGGCTCACCTATAGGTACTGTAAATGTCTCCTAAACTTGCACTGTTTATGAGATATTTACTCAATACTGTGGCAATGACGTAATCGGCATGCACTCTGAATGCGCTTGCACCCCATACTCATTCACATAGAGTGGGCAGCCAGGATCTGGGGACCCCCTTGTTAAGGGGAGCTTCAAGATTCTGATTATCCCCCCACCTGCGGACCCCCACAACCACCGGCCAGGGTTGTTGGGAAGAGGCCCTTGTCCTCATCAACATGGGGACTATGTAGGCGAAACATGTTGGGACTTCATTCAAACAGCCAAGAACTTTCTTTTTGAATGAACTGACGGATCGTGATTATTGTTTATACAGATATTAATGTTTGTAGTGTCAAAATTCAAAATTTACTTTACTTTTTGTGATTGTTTTTATTGTACCTAATAAAATTCTCTTTTTATATACAGCATATTTCTTACATACTTACCTAAGCACCATAATAGTCCCATCCATTTTTCTCTTTCTCCATGGGGACAAAGTGCTTTGGGGCACAGGGCCCCCCCACCCCAAAGCACCCACCCCCTTATGTTGAGGGCATGTGGCCTGGTATCGTTCAGAAGGCGGGGGACGTTCGCTCGTCTCCCCCTTTCCTAACCTGCCGGGCTGTGTGCTAAGATAAGGGTCTGGTGTGGATCTTGGGGAGGAACCCTCTCTTGTTTTTTTTTTTTTTTGGGGTTCCCCTTAAAATTCATACCAGACTGAAGGGCCTGGTATGCTTTTGGATGAGGAACCCCTTGCCATTTTTTTTCTTTTTTAATTTGGCATGGCGTTCCCCTTCAAGATCCTCAGAGCACAAGTCACATGCCAAAGTCGGATTAGTTAAGACGATGATTCGACTTTGATCCAACTTCAGTGATATTCAATGGGATGAAGTAGGATCAAAGTCAGACCAAAGTAGTGCAGGAACCTTTTTCAAAGTCGGACCAACTTGTGTCAGATCGGGGCGTGGCTTAGCGGCTGATGTAGGAGGACGTGTATGCCTTGAGCTCCGCCGGCCATCCGTGCTTACATCCTTACAGTCTGTTCTGAAAAGCTACTTTTGGAGCCCTTACCTCCTGCCACACTGGGAGAAGCATCCCGGACCACCGCGGCATATCTCGGGACCCCCGCTGTGATGTCCAGATGCCATACCGGAGGGAAGGGGCTGACGGACCCCCCAGGCCAAGATGGCGCCGGCGCGCGGCGTGCAGCCAGAGACCAGTACAAGGAAGCGGCACAGAAGCTCCTCTATGGTGGTAAATCGTATAAAGATGCCTTGGCTGGCCAGCCCTCGCCTCAAGCTACCCCTGGCAGTTCTCCTGAGGCAGATGACACAGTCCCCTTGGAGGATGATGATGGATTGTCCGCAGCATGGCGCACAGTGAGTACACCTAGAGACAGTGATAGGCCTGAGCCACAGACCATCCCCTCTCCAGTACTGGAGGGTGAGCCTACGCTAAGAGACATATTTGCTGCTGTCACCTCCTGTAATCATTCTATTGCAGCCCTCTCAGAGGACATCAAAGGGGTTAAGGCGGAAATAACTTTTGTCCGCCATGACATGCAAAAGCTAAGGGAGAGGACAGCTGCCCTTGAAGGCAGGCTGAGCACAGTAGAAGATGATCTGGCCCCCATGCAAAGGGATCTGAAATATAATTGCCATCTTACCGAACAGCACGCTATGCGACTTGATGAGATGGAAAATCGCATGAGACGCAATAATATTCGCGCTCTGGGGATTCCGGAATGTGTTGAGGGTAAAAACCCGGTTGACTTTATTGAAAACTGGTTAATTGCCACCTTTGGTAAGGACTCCTTATCACCGCTTTTTGCTGTGGAACGCGCTCACCGGGTACCGTCTCGCCCCCTACCTCCGGGCAACCGCCCCAGGCCCTTCTTGTTTAAACTCCTCAACTATAGAGACAGGGACACCATTCTCTCTAAAGCGCGGGGGTTGTCAGACAAAATGGAGATTGAGAACTCCAGAATTTCGCTATTCCTGGACTTTTCAGCAGAGCTTCAGAAAAAGCGTGCAACATTTCTTGAGGTTAAGAGACGCCTTCGGGACCTTAACGTTCAATATGGTATGCTATATCCGGCCCGGCTCAGGGTTACGGCTCTGGGCTCCACGCACTTTTTTGATCGCCCTGCGGCGGCGGCACAGTGGCTTGACCAGGAGCACAACGCACTCAAAGCCGCCAAGCTTCAAAGATCTCCTCCACGATAATGACACCTTCAGACAAGATGACTGGACTTACATTTCTTCAGGCCCGGCGGAAGGCAAAGGTTTATGGCTCCATTACAAACCCACCAGAGCTACAGGATGCCTGCACATGTGAAACCCTGTTTGCCATCTAGAAGAGTCTTCTATGGGTGTTTCCATGGCCTTCCCCCCGCCCCAGAGTTCCGGATGGGGGCTATTAGACTGCTACTTCTCCCGTTTGGGAGCCCAGCGGGCTTCGATACAGAAGTTACCACGGTTTTTTGCTGTTTAACTGTTTCTCTTTTCTTTTTCCTTTTTACTTAATTTTTTCTCTCTCGGGATCACAATGGACACGGACTATATCCCAGCATGTCTGCACCCGTCTGGGCGACTCTTCCTCGGTACTGCTGCTCATGAAGGACTTTTTTATCCCCCTTTTTGGGGCATCTCAGGTGATGCGACTTCTCAGTCGCTTGTTGTTATATATGTGTTAAATGCATCTTTCCTCCCTAGTTGCTTACGAATGTTAATAAGGTCACTCCTATCTACACTTATGTTTTGTATTCCTGATGGCAAAGGTTAGATTTCTCTCTTGGAATGTCAGAGGGCTGGGCAGCCCGGTAAAAAGGCTGGCGGTGTTAAAACACCTCAAAGATATGAAGGCTGGAATTGTGTGTCTGCAGGAGACACATTTTGCTCCTGTTGGTACGCATAGCCTTGGGCCTAGACTGTATACCCAGCAATTCCACTCTACATACTCTGCTTATGCAAGGGGAGTGAGTATCCTAATTAGACAACATATCCAATTCTCTTGCTCCCAACAGGTTATTGACCCAGGGGGGAGGTACATCTTTTTGCTGTGTAAGATTGCCACTGTACATTGCATTATCGCCAACGTATATATCCCACCTCCGTACTCAGCAGTGGTTCTCAGGCGCCTCGCTGGGTTTATGGCACAGTTCCCTGGCATACCCCTACTGGCGATGGGCAATTTTAATAACTATGTTAATGGCATGTGGGATAAGATTCCAACGCCTCCTTTGGTCCCCTCCCGCCCTAATGGCGATACTCCCTTTGCTGCCCTATTAGCTGAACTTGGGCTGGTGGATGTCTGGCGGAGAGCCCACCCCCACACCCGATTGTACTCCTGTTGCTCTCCAGCGTTTGGGAGCTTGTCTAGAATAGACTTGGGACTGGGAAACTCCGCCCTTCTCCCCCTAATTAGTGACTCTGGGTATGGGGATAGACACATATCCGACCACTCCTCTTTGTGGATTGAGATGTCCCTATCTACTGACCTCGCACCTAGGAGTTGGAAGCTTAACCCCTTTTGGCTTACACTCTTTCCGCAGCCTGACCCCATAGCGACTGCCCTTAAACTCTTCCTGCAGGACAATTTAGACTCGGCCTCTATAGATGTAGTCTGGGATGCAGCTAAGGCCTTCCTTAGAGGGCAATTTATCACTGCTATAAATGGTATAAAACAGAATACTAAAGCTTGGGAAATGGAGGTCGGTAGGGCACTCGGAGAGTTAGAGCAGGCCTATATTGCCAACCCCTCAGAGGACACAAAGAGAACTTGGTTGGGGGCGCAGTCTATGTCCAGACAGGTGGCTCTACAACTGGCAGAAAATAAACGATTTTTCCTACAACAAACACACTTTGAGGAAGGGGAATCGACAGGTCATATGCTGGCAAAGGCTCAGGGTTCTACACCTATGGTTCACTCGCTGTGCGATTCGCAGGGGGTGACCCACTCGGATACCCCTGGGATCTTACAGATATTTCGGTCCTTTTATGCAGACTTGTACTCATCCAAGGTGCAGCCCGGTGACGGGGAGATTGTGGGCTTCCTGGACGGATGTGATATCCCATGCTTGTCTGCGTCGGATGGGGAGCTGTTGAACGCCCCCATAACGGAGGATGAATTGGCCTCTGCACTGGAACCCTCCCATAATAATAAAGCTCCGGGGGCGGATGGCCTCCCATCCGAGGTATACAAGCGTTACGCTGGTGTTCTTCTACCCACTCTTTTGAAAGTGTTTAACAACGCCCTAGAGACAGGGGTCCTGCCTGCTTCTATGAACGAAGCAATCATAATTGTGCTTCTAAAACCGGGTAAGGTAGCGACATCACCGGACGCATACAGGCCCATCTCCTTGCTCACGACGGACGTTAAACTATTGGCTCGAGATTGTCCCTGGTAATACATAAACTGATCCATAGGGATCAATCAGGGTTTATTCCCTCACGTTCGACTGCCCTAAACATTCGCCGTTTATTTCTAAACCTACAGGTCCCTGTGGATAACCCCGGTAATCAGGCCGTCCTCTCGCTGGACGCAGCTAAGGCCTTCGATAGTGTTGAATGGCCTTATCTGTGGAAAGTGATGGAAAGGATGGGGTTGGGCAGTACATTTATTAGCTGGGTCCAACTACTATATGCTAAGCCTACGGCTAGCATTAGAGCTAATGCGGAACTCTCCGAACCATTCATGCTGTATAGAGGCACGAGACAGGGGTGCCCTTTGTCGCCCCTGCTCTTTGCCATGGCGCTTGAGCCACTGGCAGCAAGAATGAGATCGGCTCCGGACATTGTTGGATTCTGCAGGCCCACTGGGACGGATGTGGTATCACTATACGCGGATGACACCCTTATTTACCTGGGGGACACACAGGGTTCCCTAACAGCAACTATGCACTTGATTACCCTATTTGGTACACTATCCGGTTTCAAGATAAACTGGGACAAGTCTGTATTAATGCCCTTGTCCCCTTTAACGGCACCTCTACCCCCATGCGCAAACATGATACAGACGGTTGCGTCCTTTAAATACCTGGGGGTACAGATATCCCCCGAGGTGACTAACTACGCCAATCTGAATCTTCTACCCCTATTACTTAAGTTCAGGGAAAAATGTAAAACTTGGTGCAAACTACCGCTATCGGTAGTGGGAAGGGTGAACCTCATCAAAATGGTATGGGCTCCGCAGTTGCTCTACGTTTGTCATAACTCGCCGACCTGGATTCCGAAACGTTGGTTCGATAAAATTGACTCTCAGTTTAGGGAATTAATATGGTGTAGGAAGACGGCCAGGCTTAGTTTACTTACCCTGCAATATAAAAAGGACGAAGGGGGATTGGCACTACCACATGCTAGATTGTATTTCTTGGCTTCACAGCTTCAACACTTGGGTGGTTGGGGGTCGGATGATCCCCTGGACCCGATACGTAGGATACTTGATGACACTGTCGCCCCGGACACAGCATTGTCCAGGTTGGAAGCAGGCTTCCCTCATATGGACAGGAGTTCCCCAACTATTATATTACTGAATACCCTGTGGTCCCATGTTAAACGACTGCTACGAATACGTGGCTTCCTTGGTCTCACCCCTATTTGGCGGAACGCTAACTATGGCGAGCTTTTTAAGCTCAAGGGATTTGGTAACTGGAGAAGGAGCGGCCTCCGGTACCTCTCGCAGTTGTATAGTGGCCGGGTGCTGAAGTCCTTCATGGAAATACAGGCTGAGTTTGGCATACCGCGTAGGGACTTTTTTAAATACTTACAGTTACGACATGCGCTACAGGCGCAAGCCCGCAGTATGCAGCTTTGCCTAACGGATCATGCTGTAGTACAAGGGATATTCATGCAGACTGAACGAAAGGGTATGATATCTAGGGGGTATGACATGCTTCTTGACGCAATGCAGGACCCGGCACGTCTTCCATGTCGGCAGAAGTGGGAGGCAGACCTGGGGCCTATGGACGCGGAGACCTGGAACCTTTGCTTGTGGTCCGCTCCGTTGGTGTCGGTATCGGCCTCCCATAAACTCTCCCATCTATATCTACTGCATAGGGTTTATAGGACGCCAGTTAAACTGCACAGCTGGGGTGTTAGGGGGTCTCCCCTTTGCCCAAAATGTATGCGGGACCATGGGGATCTCATGCATATGTTCGGAAGGTGCCCGAAACTAAAAAGGTATTGGGATGAGATCCTTGACACTATCTCTTCTGTATTCTCTGTTGGTATTCTGCGGTGTCCGTTGGTCTGCCTGTTGGGGGCCCTAGACGAAGAATCGTTAACGCCTTCGGCTCATACTGCCATTATTCGGTTATTATTTGTAGCCAGGAAATTAATAGCGCGATTGTGGATAACACACAGGGTTCCCACCAGGCAGCAATGGACGGACCAAGTGAACCAGATGCTGATCAGGGAAAAAATAACATACCAACACAGAAACGCACCGCACAAATTTAATGCTATGTGGAAGGGATGGCTCGAGGTTCCGGGGCTAGCCCCCCACCAACTTATACAGGACAGACTTTTACAGGGCTGAATGTGGGTCCAGGGGCATGTACATGGAGGTACATAGACACTCTTGATCTCGTCATGGGGCTAATTCTATGTCTCTCCCTCACCCGGCATTTGTGGGGGGTGTGAGGAGAAACCAGCAGGACTGGGTGGAGGGATGCTGGACGTTGTGCATAACATTGTACTTATATAGTTGTCTCAAAATGCAATATGGTCTCAGAGAGAATGCCACTTTTGTTTCTATTCTTGGTTTATTTTTCTTATTTTTCAGTTTCAATGACATTTCCTATGTCTCAGCGGTCTACAAACCGGGTCAATTTGTACTTTGTATTCCCAGTATACCTTTAGACGTAAAAACCAATGCTGCTGTACGACTGTATTTTCTATCTATGTTTGGTTTGTACCATATATGTTTTGCAATAAAAACTTATTTGATTTAAAAAAAAAAAAAAAAACTTGTGTCAGATCAGTTAAGGCGGCTCTCATAGGTAAACATTGATTTCCATACGTCATGCGACATGTGCTCACAATGTCGGAGCGTTTGTCATACAACTGTAAACCCGGCTGGGCAGAAAGCCTGTGATGGCCTCTAAGTTCTATTAACCCTTGCGGCACCAGAATATTATGGTGGCTGGGGTAGAGTTTATGGGTGGAGGAGGATTTCTATTAACAGAAAAGCCATCAGCACAGAGACACATCCTACTGATTGTAAATTATGTGCCTTTTGCTGATATTTCTGTTTTTTTATTCAAAAGAAAAATCCAGGCGCACAGAGTAGAGGTTAAGTAAAAAGTCAAAAAGAAAAATTAAATGTAGCTGTGGTTGCTGCTGTCAAAAACTCATAGACAAATGAGGACAGAAGATATAATCAAAGGGGTGAACAATTATAAAGAACAATGTGAAGTGCTGGTGGAGATGCTGGGTCCAATAGCCCTTCTCCTGCCATTGGTGTCGTGATAGACATTGGGTCCTAGAGTCCTTCTCTTACCATTGGTTCCCTGGCAGTGCCCCCCCCGATGGGCAGCCACCGGATGCCCATTTGGGCATTTTCCCTGGGTAATTGGCCGAAACTCTCAGAGAAGTCTGGGGGCAGGTATATTGGCTTTGAGTTTCAAAATAATATTACTGGGTAAGCCATGGAGTATAATGATCTCTTTGATAAAGATGTGGGTAGTTTCTGTAGCAGAAGGAGTACCCAACATGGGCAGGAAATGAGCCATCTTGGACAGCCGATCTACCACTACCAAAATGGTGTTAAATCCTTCAAAGGGAGGTAGGTTAACAATGAAATCCATGAAGATCATCTCCCAGAGATGGTTAGGGATGAGCAGGGTCCTTAATAACCCCCAGGCTTTAGCTTTAATGCCCTTGCTGCGTAGACAGACTGTGCAGGGATTTCCCTACAGTACCGGTTAAGGTTCGTCCACCAGAGGGGCTGTTGGATGAGCTTGCAAGTTTTATGAGCTCTAAAGTGTCCGGCTAGCTGGTGGTCATGAAATGTCTTGAGAACCTGCGGCTTTGCCTCCAGAGGTATGAAGACCTTATCTTTGTGCCACAGAAGTCGATCCTGCTTTTCTTAGTGAGGTTTGGTCGGATTTGGGACATTATGCAGAAGCCTGCCTGATGAATGATTCCAGACTAGGCTGATTTGGCATACAATTTTGAGCAGAAAGAATGGTGCTTGGGGGAACAAGTTCAGAAGATTCAGGGAACATCTGGCATAGGGCACCTGCCCTACCGTTCTTGGATCTTTGTCGGTACGTCAAATTGAAACTAAACCTGGAGAATAACAATGCCCATCGAGCCTGCCGAGGTCTTCAGCTTTAGCGGATCTAAAGTACTCCAAGTTCTTGTGATCTGTAAAGATCATGATTGGGTGACTAGCACCCTCCAGCAGGTACCTCCACTCCTCGAAGGCTACTTTTATTGCCAGGAGCCCCTCATCACCCACGTCATAATTCCTTTCAGCCTGTTTTAGTCTCTTGGAACAAAAACCTACTGGGTGAAGCAGAGCCTTTGGGCCTTGACGTTGAGAGAGAGAGTGGAGCTCCAGTTGCTACTTCAGAGGCATCTACCTCAAGAACAAAGGGGAGTGCTGGGTCTGGGTGTTGTAACACAGGGGCAGAGGTAAATAGGGCTTTCAGCTGTTCAAAGCCTGCTTGGGATTTTTGATTCCAAAAAAAGCATGTATGTGAGCGAGTGAGCCTAGAGGCGATTCAGTTCGCATTGTGCGCTATACAAGTATTTCATTAATTCATTCATTCAGTAATCGGGGCAATGATAGCTGAGAAACCCATAATACTCCCTTCCTGTCCGAATGTACAGGCCATTCCATAATTGCTAAGACTTTCAGAGGAACCATAGAGATTCCCTTGGTAGAGATTATTCTGCTTTGGCGTACAAGCCACGAGTTCTTAGGATATTTACAGTAGCACCTTTTTGACATAGTCTAGATGGAGCTCGAGTGAGGCTGAGAAGATCAGTATATCATCCAGGTAGAATATGAGAAAAAGGTTGAGGTACTCTCCGAAGATGTTGTTCACAAAGCGCTGGAATGTTGCAGGAGCATTAAAAAGCCTGAAGGGAATCACTAGGTTTTCAATATGACCAAGGCGTGTTCGGAAGGCGGTCTTCCATTCATCTCCTTCCCTTATGCGGACTAGGTTGCAGACCCCCCTTAAAGCGGAGTTCCACCCAAAAATGGAACTTCCGCTTTAAGCACTCCTCGCCCCCTTATATGCCACATTTGGCATGTAATTTTTTTTTGGGGGGGGGGGGGAGTGGAGGCTTTGTTAGAAAGGGGACTTCCTGACCCACTACCTCCTTCCGCCCAGGGACCGCCAAGGTGACTCCTCCTTTAGCCTTAGGTGGCCCCTCCCTCTAGGCGATCTCCTGGGACATGTGACAGGTCCCAGGAGATCGCCTGTCCACTCCTTGCACCATGAGTGCCCGGCCGTGAAGCCGAAAGCTGTCATGGCCAGGTGCCCAAAGTGGTAATGGAGGCACCGGCGGAGCGGAGGGGGAGAGGCGCAATACTCCGTTCGACCACATCACTGAACCATGGAACAGGTAAGTGTCTGTTTATTAAAAGTCAGCAACTACACTTTTTGTAGATACTGACTTTTAATAAACATAAAAAGTCTGGAACTCCGCTTTAAGTTCAACTTTGTGAATACCTGGGCTGCTTGGAACCTCCGGGAACAAGGGGAAGTGGGTAACTATTCTTGATAGTGATCTTGTTAAGCTCTCTGTAGTTAACACATGAGAGAGTCTGAGAGTGATCCTTTTTCTCTGACAGAAGAAACCCACAGGGATACAGGAGAAGATGTATATGTTTTTCAAAACAATGGGATTAGTTGTCAGGCTGCAGAAAGAAGAAGCATAATGAGCTTTGTTTTTGAGATGCCATTGAGAAGCGTAGACAGAAGTACTACTTCTGGGTTAGGTGTTAAGCATTCCTTTATATATTTTATTATAGACAGTAGAAAATTGAGTACTGTCCGTGATACTTTTTATATTTGCACTAACATACAATTTTTCTGGACAAGCTTTCGGGGTATGTCACCTTCTTCAAGGTCCAAGCAGTTCTGATTTACAAATTTTTAAGCAGAATGTAAAAAAAAAAAAAAGAAGAAGGTGACATACCCCGAAAGCTTGTCCGGAAAAATTGTATGTTAGTGCAAATAAAAAAAAGTATCACGGACAGTACTCAATTTTCTCTGTCACAATTGCACTAATACGGCTACAATCACATTAAGTATTATAGACAGTAAAAACTTGGGACCAAAAGGGTTGAATCCAGCTGCACTCCCAGTCCCGCCAGATGTGTAAGTAATTCTCTTCTGCTGAGCCACATCTCCAACAGGTGGCTGGCATGGATAGGAACATCCTATGTAAGGAGAGAGGATCAATGTACCACCTGGAGAGAGAAGTTTGTAACTATTTTCTTGCACATATCAAGAGGTCATTGACTTATGGGTAAAACAAAAGGAGGTCTGCCAGTCTGCAATCGTCAGCTCTTTCCCCAATTCCGTGAAACCATAACCTTGTGTATGGTGGAAGCTTGTCATGTAATAATGCATGGAGTCGTTTATAAATTGAGAAGAGTAGATTTTGGGGGGAAAAAAACTGTTTCGCCTCGTTTCTGGTATCGAACGTATTTCTTATAACTTTAGGAAACAAATGTATTCTGCTGCATTCATTTGGTGAACAAAAGTGTATTGTTTTTAGACTCTGGAATAATTATAGTCTATAAACTAATGATGTACATAAAATTGAAATGTATTAGAAATATATGAGCCATGATGTTCTAATTGCCTGTTGCATTTCTCGAGACCCTAAAATGCTAGGACAGTACAAACATACCTAAAAATTACCCCTTTTTGGAAATTAGACACACTAAAGATATTTAGAGATTTGATAGAAAACATGGACTTTATAGGCACCAGATTTAAAAAGAAATAATTTTATTAGGGTACATAACCCCATAGAAAATTTTCCTCCAATGATTTTTTTTTTAAACCATGACTTAAAAAGAAAAAGTCAGATCAGGCTACTAATGTGATCAAATGACCCAGCTCAATACCATAGAAGTATCACACCAACAGCTGATTGCTTGAAGGCTGATATGATCCAAAGGAGTTTGGCATATGTCAATGTAGCTTGCTGAAGCTCAACATGTTTTGCAAAAGATCGCTTCCTCAGGAGCTTAAGTATTATTGAATTGTAGAAATTCCAACAATGATTATGGTCAGTGACTTAATGGGTCATGTTGAGGCATCATTTAATTAGCCACAGATTTATATTGGAGGGATTATTACAACCTGCCGACATATACAGGAATCGCACTGATCTCTACCAGGAAAGCTCCCAGAAGTTCATAAAACTTAAATCTTTCTTGCCAAGTATATTAGCATCCTTTCATTCCAAAAAGTCATTACCTGGTCCGCAAAGAACATTCCTCCAAATTGGACACCAGCAGCCAGGACGGCATCTGACACTAAAGGTATTTAGTCAGAGACCTGGCTAGTTCTTTGAAAATCGAATTTCTTTGGAAATTAAAGAAAGTAAATGATATTTTTTTTCAATGATTTCTTTAATAAGATATTTCTCGCATGGGCTTACTTAGAATTTCAACCTAAAACACATTCTGCTACTCCTCCTGAGGATGGGGATACCACATGTGAGACTTTGCTTGCTGCCTAGCCACATAAAGGGGAATCCAGATAAGACGTATTTGGTTGTAATATCCCCCACCCCCCAAAAAAAATTAAAAATGTGACCGAGGTCCCAACCCTTCCATGCTATGCTGTATATACATAACTATAAAGAAACAAGCATGTAGCTTAAGGAGATAGTTGGCACATCCCCATTTTTTTTTTTAACTCTTTTTATGCAAGCATTAAATAAGGAATATTTATTTGCTGTGTCTTCATAGTTTCATAGTTTCATAGTTAGTAAGGTTGAATAAAGACACCAGTCCATCTAGTTCAACCTGAGTGTCTACAATTGTCCCTATCCCTGTACATTGCACACTTACATTGGTCCCTACCCTCAAGGAGCCCACAATCCAAGGCCCCCATTCATATACTATGGCCAATTTTGGACAGAAGCCAATTAACCTACCTGCATGTCTTTGGATTGTGGGAGGAAACCGGAGTACCCGGAGGAAACCCACGCAGGCACAGGGAGAACATGCAAACTCCAGGCAGGTAGTGTCGTGGTTGGGATTCGAACCAGCGACCCTTCTTACTGCTAGGTGAGAGTGCTAACCACTACACCACTGTGCTGCCCTAACCACTACACCACTGTGCTGCCCTAACCACTGCACCACTGTGTCTTATAGGTGTACACAGCTCTTTGGTGGTAGACTGTTGATATCTCTCAAAAATCCGTTATGGGATTGTAGAGTTTAAAGCATATTTAAACCTGATTGAAATGTAATAAACCAGTCCCTAGATGTGGTGGTTGCATTAGGTTTCTTTTCTCAGTTTTTTTTCTTTTGTTTTCACCTAGTGCTAGATACGGGAAACGTGCAGGGATTAAATCCTTTTTCGGCACCACATGTGTGTGTGAACCTAGGCCAACTTTCTGATGATACATAGATCATTAAGCCTTGCAGATTTTTTGAATACTTAGTGATATGGGTCTGGAGATCTGTGCAATATGTTACATAACAGAGGAAGCAGAAATATAGCCAAAGAAATATTCCAACATTAACAACTTGCTTTTGGGTCAATCTGCAGGAAACTGAAAACAATAGCTTTCATTAAAATAGAAAGAGCAAAAATGTTTTTCTAAGTAAATATTTGCCTTTCAGATGGTGGATCAGGAAACTGTAACATCATGTCAAACACACAAAAAGCAGCCCAAAAACAATTGAGTGTTGCCATCCTAGGGCAAAAGGGAGTTTTCTAGCACTTTCTTTCCTAGGGTGGCAACACCCAATTGCCATTCTGTTTTATGACTACAGAAACAAGACAACTACAAAATGCAGTCGATCTCCAGTTGTCCATAATTGATTTTGTAGTTCTTAGCCCTTGTACACAAGGTCGGAGAATCCGTCGGAATGTGTCCTATCGGACGGTTTTGTCGGATAATCCGACTGTGTGTGGTATGCATCGGACTGTTTCCGTCGGAATATCCGTCGGACCAAATTTTCCAACTTGCTGGAAATATTTTCCGACAAACTGGTCCGATCGGACATACTCCGATCATGTGTAGAGAATTCCGATTGGACAAAGTGCCACGCATGCTCAGATCAAATTCCTACACCAAAGCTATTGGCTACTAGCCTGAACGTAGTCCCGTCGTAACGAAATAACGTCATCATTGTTCCAGTTTCCTGCTTCACCATCTGAAATGCAAATGTTTACTTGGAAACACATTTTTGCTCTTTCTATTGTTTTCATTTTCCTGCAGATTGACCCATAAGATTAGTTAACCAAGTTGTTACTGTTGAAATATTTATTTGGCTGTATTTCTGCTTCCTTTGTTGTGGTTGAACTGGATGGACTTGTGTCTTTTTTCAACCTGACTAACTATGTAACTATGTATAACACATTGCACAGATCTCCAAGCCTGTATAACTAAGTATCTAAATAATCTGCAAAGCTCAATAACTCATATAGAGCTGCAACTAACGATTAATTTGTCTGTCGACTAATCTATCGATTATTTCTTCGATTTATTTTTTTTATTTTTATTTTTTAATGAATCTAGTGTTTTTTTTGATTAGCTAATTAATCCTTTGGATAACCTTGAGAGTATTGTATTGCAGAGTATTGTATTGCAGAGTATTGTATTGGCGGGCAGTGTATTGGCGGGCAGAGTATTGTACTGCATTGGCTTGCAGAGTATTGTATTGGCTGGCAGAGTATTGTATTGCATTGGCTGGCAGAGTATAGTATTGTAGAGTATTGCATTGGCTGGCAGAGTATAGTATTGCAGAGTATTGCAATGGCTGGCAGAGTATAGTATTGCAGAGTATAGTATTGCAGAGTATTGCATTGGCGGGCAGAGTATTGTATTGCAGAGTATTGTATTGCAGAGTATTGTATTGCAGAGTATTGGCGGGCAGAGTATTGGCGGGCAGAGCATTGCATTGGCTGGCAGAGCATTGCATTGGCTGGCAGAGCATTGCATTGGCGGGCAGAGCATTGCATTGGCGGGCAGAGTATTGGCAGGGTATGGAGGGATGGCTGCATCCATCCGACCTCTCCCCTCTACTGCACAGATCAGTACAGGGAGGGGAGAGATAAACAGTTAGTTTACAAGTGATCGCTCCATCGGAGCGATCACATTGTAAATGCCTGGGTGTAGAAAGATGGCGGCCGCTTCGGAGCTAGGCCGAAGCCGCGGCCTCTCCTAAGGCCGAGACTGCGGAGCGCTCCGCGGATCGCGGCATGTGCGCACGGATCGGTGACGATCCGTTGCACCCTTAGGTACGGCGGCACGGAGGAGGAGAAGAGAGGGGGACGGCGGCACGGAGGGGAAGAAGAGAGGGGGCCGGCGGCACAGAGGGGAGCGGTAGATGCTAAGCACTGCCCCCATTGTGACGCATCAACGCCCTGCACGCACGTCGACGTATTTTCTTAGTCCACGTAGTCGATTACGTTGACGCGTCGTGGCAGCTCTAAACTCATATATCACCAGAAAGTTAGCCTAGGTTCACACACATGTGGTGCGGGAAATGTAGTGATCCCTGCACGTTTCCCACATCGCATTGCAATTGCACTGGGTTTGCAATCTGCTGCGGGTGTCAATACAAAGTTAACACCCAAACATATCACAAATGCGGTGCAAATAGCCTGCATCGAAATGCATTACACAAAATGACCATATGATCCTGTTGTGGTGCGGCTCCAAAAAAGGTGCCTGCACATCTTTAGTGCGATGCTGTGCGATTCAAGTCCATTTAAAAGCTTCTATTTAGGCTGTGGCTAAAAAAAATGAACTGCAAGCATTTGTATAGTTTTTATTTTGATCCACCTGTAATGCATTTACCTACTTTAACCTGTAGGCTTAGCTGGACTTAAATGTAAAATATCTCATAGAGGCAGGGCACATTAGCTACTCCAATAACGCTTCCAAACTGCTCAAAGTGTATGTTTAGCTAAAACTTTTTTTTATTTTTATTTTTTATAGCTTTGAATAGAGTAGAGCAGGGTTAAAATCCCTATGTGCTTATTGTTTTATAATTGTATCCTGTTTGGGAGATTTTCCTTTACTTTAATTTTTGGAGATGCTACAGGAAGTGAGCAAAAACCTCCCCAAAGCGCTTTTGCTCTCCCTTAAGTTACAGTGACAATGGTTATCAAGAGAAATCTTCACATATCTTGACACATTTGGCATGTATTTTTTTGTTGGGGGTGGTTGAGTGGGTTCCTAGTTTTGAGTGGGAATTCCTGTCCCACTTCCTCCTTCCGACTTCGGGCCGCCTAGGCAACTCCTCCTCTCCCCCTAGGCGCCCCCTCCCTCCGGCAATCTTCTGGGACACATCACATGTTCCAGAAGATTGCCTGTCCACTCGGAGAGCATATCACAACTCGCACATGCGCAGTGCATGCCCGGCCGTGAAGCCATAAGCTGTCACGGCCAGGGGGCCCACAGTTTTAATGGTGGCGCCGCAGAGAGGAGTGGGAGAGGAGCGAGGCCGCATCGCTGGACCGTGGGACAGGTGAGTGTCTGTTGATTAAAAGTCAGCAGCTAAACCTTTTGTAGCTGCTGACTTTTAATAATCTAAAAAAAGCCTGAAACTCCGCTTTAAGCCAGCTACAGATGAATCAAATCTTGGGCGGTTCAACAGGGACCAGCCAAGATTCAATCCATCTATGGGCAGGCTGGTTAATCGACTTGGGTGCAATCAGCCTGTCTGGTTTTTTACCTGCGATTACAGCTGGTGGCTATAAACACTAATAGTAATCATTGTGTTCTGCCTTGGAAGCAATTCCTCCTTCAACACAACACACTAACCAAAAGTTTAAAAAGTAAAATACTTTAGCAGCTGTTGATATATGATATATCTGTTAAACAGGGACTGAATTGTTTTCAATTAGCAGGCCAGCTCATAGACATTTTTGTTTTACACATAATGATAAATACCCACTGGTGCGAATCGACCCTTCAAAAGATTGAATAACAACAGTGACTTTCTCAGAATATATGTACTGTATAAAGGGTAATCCGTTATATGAATGTAATTCATATATCCCAGCACAACCAAGGTAGGGAGTTTATGTATTCCCCCAAATGCTCAGGCCCGGTTTGAAGCCTGTAACCCCTTGCCGCCAAGCGTACGCAGGTGTGCGTACTCGGCTTTTGGGGGTTATACTGGGATGATGCCCGCAGCTGCATCAGGTACTGTTTTTAGAGACGGCAATCGGCTTTCCTAAAAGCCACTCGGTTGTTATACCGGAAGAGCGGGAGGGGACGCCCCCCCCACTGCTCTTACCGGGGCTCCCGTTCCTGATCACTAATCCGCCACTTCTGGCGGCTAGGGACAATCTGGCTTGAAGCCGTAAGCGGCTTCATTCCAGTCTCCTGATCGTAAACACGGAAGCGACATCATGACGCCACTTCCCATTTACTCAGCTGCCAATGGCGCCGGTTTAAAAAAAATATACAGTATTAAGAATTGCCAAAAATTATGATCTGAATACTTTGAAGTGCAAAGGACCCCCGATCCCTCCATAAAGAGTACCTGTCACCATCTATTACTGTCACAAGGGATGTTTACATTCCTTGTGACAGCAATAAAAGTGATAATTTTCTTTTCCTACATCAGGGGACACAGAGCCATAGTAATAACTATGTGGGTTATATCGGTGTATCAGGTGCTGGACTCTGGCACGCCCCTTAAGGCATGAACTTCCCCCATATAACCCCTCCCATTACTGGGAGTCCTCAGTTTTTTCGCCAGTGTCTAAGGTGTTGGGAACGTGTAAGGATGTGTCGTACTGAGCTCTACGGCCAGATCCATTCTGATGTCTCCGTAATGGACTAAATGAACGGTACCCTTTGAACAAAAAAATCCCCCTATATAAATGGGATTATAAGTGACCACCAACACCACACACAAATCAAAAACATGAATATTTTATTAACAAATACAAAACAAAAGATGCACATAAATACATTAAAACCAGAAGGACCACTAAGCAAACAGTGTCCCAATGCTGTAGCAAAATGTTATAAACACATAATTGCATAAAAAAACAACAACCAATAAATATTAATCATACTCTAAGCTGATGACGCCACACCCAACGTGTTTCTAGTTGCTGAAAACTTTCCTCAGGGGTGAAGAGCAAAAAGTTGGGTGGTAAGTTGATAATTCTGAGATATTAAATCAAAGATAGATGTATTGGGACCATTCCATACAAATGCCTGTCATTGGTTTGTGTGGCTTTGTCCCAGACTGGTATTTGGCCATGAATACTTCCCTTTTGGTCCACCCTTCCCAATCTTCTGTGTAAAGAAAGAACGGGTTGCACAAATCTGTAGGTGCCTCAATTCTCATATACAAGGTTTTACTCAAAATAAGCAAAAGGCCTCAATAGGCTCAAGATTTGCAAAGAGAATGTCCCCGCATGAGAGACTGAAGCCAGGGGCTCGGCAATGCGGCCCATAGATTAATTGACAAGTCACAGAGTGTTTCCATGTATGTGGCAAAGGGATGTAGCGTGTGAATGGTACCCGGGCCTCGTCATCCGAAGACACAAGGTTTTGCTTGCGAATGCTTTTAAAGCTGGGCCCTGGGATCCAGTACTTTTTGGTAGTGATGCCAAAAAAAGTTTACTGTCAGGGACTTCTTGCAGGTCCAGGATTGCGGGATTACCTGAGTGTACCCCTGTTCCTGAAGGTTTCCTTTTAAAGTCTCGGAGACTACCGTGAAGGGCGAAGATTGGGTTCTTTATCCCTGATAAAACCCTGCAAAAAAACTAGGGGAGATTTTCTGCAAGGAATCTCTCCTTCCATATATTGTGTTGTCATGTCATGTCATGTCTATGTGTCACCACTGGAGGCTGTATTGAGCACTCACCATTCTGACGCTGGAAACAGCAGAAGCTTTCACTCTCCTCTCCGTTCAAGCCAGCTCAGGCCCTCAGGTATGAAGGTGGGTTCTGATCACTTCCTGGGCCCCCAGATTGGCGGTTTTTGACTCGTTGAATGGCAGCCAGCTGCCTCTTTTTTTTTTCTTTAAAAAAAATTTGGGGGGGGCAAATTGCGCCCGTTTTACCCCGCCTCCGGCCGCCATGATGCCGGCGCTCACACACTTCCCTGTTGAAAGAGGAGAGGGGGCGCGTTTTCGCGCGGGGGTGTGGCTGAACGGCGTCAGATGCCGGTCACACGTGGAGGAAGTAATTTAAGCTATACAGGAAAAGCTGCAGTCTGGCGGTGGAGGGACAGAGCAGAGTGGTTACTGGTCAGGTTTGGTGACACAGGCATCTCCCTTTTTTGACAACATTGTACTGTATAGCTAGGACTAATAGCAGCTTTTGTACTGTACTATAGCCTAGCAAGTGTTACATTCTTTTTCTGGTACTGCCTCTGCTTTGTACTGTAAGCTATGAGTGAGAAAGGGACCAGGAACTCCTCTAAGGGTTCCAAGGGGTTAATGATATACAACAAACTAAAAACCCTTCCAAAAGAATGTCTTCCTCACGTGAGAGGTAAAAAAGAAAAATACGGCCAGTCAGATGAGATGTCAAGGGTAGAACACTTCTGTCCCTGTGTATTTCATACGAACAGGTTTTTTCTTCTACCATTTAAAGGATTATTGCTATGATGTTTCTCCATAGTAGGACTAAACATAGCAGATTCCCATCTAGTCATGTGGGCCCTTTTGTTGAGGTGCAGGAGGCTGGGGATCAGGTACATCTTCCCAAATATTGGAAGATACTTATTTTTCTTCTTCGGAGGATCCTAACAGGGAGGGAGTAGCCGCATAAGTCAGATGTTTGTCTACTCCGTTACTTGACCCTTTTGTTGCCTGCAGCACAGGCTCTTGTGGTATCTACCTCTAATAAGGGTTCATTTGAACCTCCCCCACCTGGGGTTGTTTTTCCTATTCATGCATAGCTATGTATTCTGAATGGGAGCATTTCTATGAAAAATGGGGGGTTACAGCCATTAATGCTGCAATCACCTCAGTGAGCAGAGTCTCACATGTCTTTTGCAGTTCTGGCTGCAATTGGAGTAGCTCAGTCCATTAACCCTTAAACGTCTGCTCCACTATTTTGGTGGAGCACATTATGAGTCACGCCCATGCATTGGAATATGGACTCCAAGGGGTTAAGGAACAGGTGTGAGATACCTGAAAGTTCTGCCTGATCAGCAGGCCCGGCAAGGGGCTGGTATATTTGATGCACTGTGTCTCACAGATGCTATGAAGGACTCGATCGTTTAAGCCCTATGGTTTATACTTGGACTAGTGCATTTTTGCAGAGGTCCGTGGCTGAAATATTAATCAGCCGAAGCACCAGGTGAAAACCCTTAGCCAGTCTGTGTCCCTTCCTGGGGTATGATTATTTAGAGTGGATAAGTACATCCAAAAGGGGTAAAGCTCTCTTTACCAGTAAAAGGAGGTTCAGACAGTTCCCCTTTAATCGTGCAGCCTCTCCTAGGCCTTAGTTCCCAGGGGCAGCACCAGGATCTTGGGGGCAGAAAGCCCATAAAGCAGAATGCTAAGGCCTTCTCATGAAGGAGCACCCCCACTCGTTCGGGTGAGGGGAAAAGTCCTCTGATTCTCAAAGTCTGGCGGGAACAATGTTAAGAGCAGAGGTATTTCTGCAATTTTCTTCTCTAGGTTACATCTAGAGTTTCAAGAGCCCGGATTGCCCAGTCGGCTTTCGATCTGAGGGTCCGGGGTTCGAGTCCAGTTTGGGTGCTGCCTGTGGGGTCCTTGGGGCTGCTGATGCGGCAGTCTTTATGCAATAGTGTCCGTCTCCTCAAAGAATGCTCCTAAGGTTCCAGAGAAGAAAAAAAAAAGAAAGAAAGGGAAAGAAGAGAATTCTCTTTCTGGCCTCTGGATCAACTGTTATCTCAGTCGGTGATATCAGAGATTCCCTTAGTGGGGCAGGTTTTTTTTGGCGCCAACCTTTTTAGGTCTCAGAGCCAAACAGAGAGGTAAGACCTATTCTAGATCTCGGAGATCTGAATCGGCTTGAACATCCGATCCTTTCATAATTCGATCGGCTGTTTTCATCCTGCAAGGAGGGGAGTTGCATATGTCCATGTGCCAAAGTTTCCCGCTTACCAGAAATTTCTGCGTTTTGAAATATAAAATTATTTTTCAATCGTGGCACTGCCATCCGGCTTAGCCACAGCACTACGAGTGTTCTGAAAGATTCTGGCACCTCCTTTAGCCAGGTTAATGGCTCAAGGCATAGCGGTCCTAGCCTATTAAAAGGATCTACTTTTAATAGATCATTCAGTCTCAGGTCTAAAAGCAGAGTCTGATCTCAGCTGTAGATATCTGAAATCTCTAGGTTGGATTCTCAGCTTAGGAAGATTCTCCTTAAAACCATCAAGGAGGTTACTTGGGGGCTGGTTATAGATACTATACACAAGAAGGTATTCTTACCCCAGACGTAAATCAGTTAAATTGTAGGACTAATTCAACTTATCAGGATAAAGGAAAATTCCTTCATTCGGCTGCAGGAGATTTTTAGGGGAAATGGTGGCCTCCTTCAGGGCCGTCCCTTATGCGCAGTTTTAGTCAAAGACTGCTTCAAAACACCATCCTGTCGGTCTGGAATAAAGAGGATTCAGGCCTTGTTTGTTTCCAATACGCTTGGCTCCCAACATAGGTCATAGCCTAAATTGGTGATTGTTATCCAGCAGGAGGGAAAATCTTTATCCTGCAAGGTGTTAACAACAGATGCCAGCCTTCCAGACTGGGGAGCAGCCCTGAAAGAAGATTCTGTCCAGGGGAGATGGTCCAGGTTAGAGGACCTTGCAGATCAACTTTGTTGGAAGTTTCAGGCAGTACATCTGGCCATAGAATCTTGGCGGTCAGATTACAGGACTGTCCTGACAGGATTCAGTCTGACAGAGCCACGGCAGTGGCTTACATAGATCACCAGGGGAGGCTCGAGAAGTCGTGCAGCCCAAAAGAGAAGTGAAGAATGTTCTAGCTTTGGCAGAACACAACACTCCTTGCCTATCAGCAATTTTAATATTTCAGGCGTACTACTTGAGACACCAACAATTATTTCCGGGAGAATGATCTCTTCACCCCGACATCTTCCTAGCAATATGTCAGATGGGGTACTCCGGACATGGACCTATTTGCGTCCAGATTCATTAATAAGGTTGACAACTTTATGTCAATCAAGGGGTCCGCTAGCAGGCGGAACAGACACCTTAGTCTTCCCAGGGGATCAGTTTTCACTGATCTATGCATTTCCTCCAGCTCTGCTACTTTCGCGCCTTCTCCGCAGGATTAAGCAGGAACAGAAGGAGGTGATTCTGGTGGCCCCAGCCGGGCCCAGAAGATTTTCATTTATCGAGATCATAAAGAGGGCAGTAGAAGTCCTTTGGACTCTGCCATTATAGCCAGACCTTCTTGCACAAGGTTCGGTATTTCATCCTACTTTACGGACAAGGAGTTTAACAGGTTTGACTGTTGAATCCTACTCTATAAAAGATCGTGGGTGATCTCCTTCAGTAGTGTCTACTTTGACTAATGCCAGGAATCCGGCTTCCGGAATCACTTACTATAGAATCTGGAAGGCATAGGTTTCTTGGTATAGATCCAAGGGGTTGGCACCACAGGAAGTATGTCAATAGGCAGGATTCCTGCAAATAGGATCTGAAATGAAGCTGGCCTTGATCCAGGGCGTGTCGATCTCTTTTCCTATGGCCTCTTGCCTCCCACTCTTGCCTCCCACTCTTGGGGCATAGCTTATTCAGGAGGTAACATGGTTTATTCCCCCTATCAGTCTATGGTCTTATCGGTTTTGTTAAATCAGCCATTTGAACCTTATGAGAAATTCTCTTGGTTCTTTGAAAAGAAAGATAATCTTTTTTTGCTTGCCATTTCTTCTGCTAGAAGAGTATCGGAACTAACAGCTCTGTCTTGTAAGAGCCATATTTCATCATCCATAAGGATGAGGTTTTTTTATGTCCTCATTCTGAATTCTTACCAAAAGTGGTAACAGGTTTTCATTTAAACCAAGATATTATTCTTCCTTCTCTCTCCCCAGAAGCCTTAATCTGGGAAGAGAAAGCACTTGTCTCTTGATGTAGTAAGAGCGATCAGAATCTATTTAAAGGCAACCGCTCAGGTTTGCAAAACACAGGTTTTGTTTGTACTGCCAGAGGGTCCAAGATATGGACAGGCAGCGTCAAGATCCACTATTTTCCAAATGGATTTGTCAAGTGATTGTTCAAGCTTCAGCTTAAAGAAGAAAAGAAGAAAATTCTTCCTTCTCAGATTAAGAGCACACTCATCCAAGGCGGGTAGTGCATCATCAGGCCTCTATGGCTCAGATCTGTAAGACCGCAACTTGGTCTTCGGTTCAGATGTTTATCCAATTTTATAAAATCAATATTAAAGGTCATGAGGATATTGCCTTTAGGCACAGCATACACTGCAGGCTGCAGTATGAGTCCTTCCGACCTCCTGTTTCCTTGATTCTGTCCCCCCCTTCCGTTGCCATTGCTAAGGGACATCCCACATAGTTATTACTATGGCTCTGTGTCCCCTGATGTAAGAAAAGAAAATAGGATTTTTAAAACAGCTTACAGAAAAATCTTTTTCTTTGATGTACATCAGGGGACACAGAGGTCCCTCCCTTCTTCTTCTTATACACTTTGATTGCTTGGCTACAAAACTGAGGACCCCAGTAATGGGAGGGGTTATATGGTGGAAGGTCACGCCTTAAGGGGTGTGCCAGTGTCCAGCACCTGATACGCCGATATAACCCACATATTTATTACTATGGCTCTGTGTCCCCTGATGTACATCAAAGAAAAGGATTTTACAGGTAAGCTGTTTT
Source organism: Lithobates pipiens (assembly GCF_037356315.1). NCBI lineage: Eukaryota > Metazoa > Chordata > Amphibia > Anura > Ranidae > Lithobates > Lithobates pipiens. Next base: position 505,990,731 of record NW_027507903.1, on the reverse strand, counting down.
AAAAATCCTTTTTGTTTTTTGTTTTTTTTTAAACAATTTATTAATTTTAAAGTAAATAAAAGAAATAAGCTCGCGCAGCAAAGAAAACGCATAAGGAAGTCGTGCCCGCATATGTAAACGTTGTTCAAATCACACATGTGAGGTATCGCCGCGATCATCGGAGCTAGACCAATAATTCTAGCACTAGACCTCCTCTGTAACTCTAACCTGGTAACTGTAAAAAAAAATTAAAGCGTCGCCTATGGAGATTTTTAGGTACCGTCGTTTGTCGTAATTCCACGAGTGCGTGCAATTATAAAGTGTGACCTGTAACATCATCTTTCACATTATACAAAAAAATTGGGCTAACTTTACTGTTTCGTTTTTTTTTAATTCTTAAAAGTGTCCCTTTTCCCAAAAAGTTGCATTTAAAACACCACTGCACAAATACTGTGTGACATAAAATATTGCAACAATCGCCATTTTATTCTCTAGATTCTCTGCTAAAAAATATATATCTAATGTTTGGGGGTACTAAGTAATTTTCTAGCAAAAAATACAGATTTTAACTTGTAAACACCAAATGTCAAAAATAGGCTTAGTCATGAAAGGTTTAACAGCAAATTTTAATGCAAAAAAATGCTCAATCTCCCCACCAACACAGTCAGTGTTGATGGGGGGAGTGCCTTCCATGGTGCTATTGTGTTCTGTGGGGGGGGGGGGGTCGGGGCAGAGCACAATGATTACTGATAGTGCCTATAGCCGCCGGCACTAATCACATGATAACAATGCGTGAGGCTATTTGTACCCAAGTTGATTGATGGATTGACTTGGGTACAGTCAGCCTGCCCATACATATACATGGCAAGAAAATGAGCTGGTACCTGCTATACTGGCTGAATTTTGATCCATGTATGACTGGCTTAAGGGGTTGGTTTACTAAAGGCAAATGGATTGTTTGCTTTACAATTCCAGTTGTACTCTGCAAAGGAATTTTCTCCAGAGATTAGTAAATGATGTGAAGCTTCACTTTGCAAAAAATACTCAACCACATGCAAGGGAAATAAAAAAAGACAGCATTTTCCTCTGCATTTCCCTCATTTACTAAGCAGAGCAGAGATTTCTCTTATTTCCCTTGCAAAATGCAACTTCACGTACAAAGTGCACAGCTTACCGTATTTTCCAAACCATAAGACGCTCTTTTTTTCCCCCCAGAAATATAGGGGAAAATGTCTCTGCGTCTTATGGAACGAATGTATGCTAGGCACCGCCCGCCCACCACCTCTGGTAACTCCCCCCCCGCCGCCACTGCCAGAAGAGAGGCAGGAGAGAACGGAGGACAGACATCTGAAGCCCCTGTGAGTGCAGGGTGATCTGCCGACTAGGCCTGACATTGTTGCTGAGACAGAAGACAGAGCATTCAGCCGCTCGGGTTGCTCTGTCTTCTGTCAAGAGGATGGAATGACATGAGGTAAGGCTATGTTTATGGCAATGGTCAGGCTGCGTTTATGGCAATGGTCAGGCTGCGTTTATGGCAATGGTCAGGCTGCGTTTATGGCAATGGTCAGGCTGCGTTTATGGCAATGGTCAGGCTGCGTTTTATGGCAATGGTCAGGCTGCGTTTTATGGCAATGGTCAGGCTGCGTTTTATGGCAATGGTCAGGCTGCGTTTTATGGCAATGGCCAGGCTGCGTTTTATGGCAATAATAAGGCTGCATTTTTTTTCATTTCACCTTCAGGCTGCATTTCATGAGTACTGGTAAATAATTTTGGTTCAGAATATCTTTTGGTTCAGAATATTTTTTTCTTGTTTTCATCCTCTAAAACATAGGTGTGTCTTATGGAGCAAGAAATGTGGTATTTACCTTCAGTTAATCGACCCCATAGACTTGGCTCTATAGTAAATTCACATACTAAAGCTTGTTAGTTGTATATGCATGGGTGGGCGTGTGTATATGCATGGGTGTTGTTAAATGCTTTGTGAAGGTTAGGCATACGTTGATTTATTTTTTATTTTTTTCATTCAACCAGTCTATAAATGCAGTCTATAAAGATATTTTATGCTCTCACCAGAAAAACAGACTCTTAAAGTATTTGTTACCCTAAAAATTTTTTTGATGCTGTTCCTTTTAAAGCATGTTACACAGTACAGTGCTTGTGCTGTGTTCTGGCCCCCGTATCACCTGAAATACCTGGCTGATCCTGCCTGGTTCTGACCTCCCCCCAGTAAAATGACCATGGTTTACCATGACACCATTGTCAGTTTACGTGCCTAGTCATCCGCAGCCCTGCTCTGTGCTCTCCCCCTCCCTCCCTGTGCGCTCATGACAGTGCCTGCCCCCTCCCGTTTTGCTGCTTTAAAAACTATAATATATCCCTTTCCCGCCGAGCGTACGCAGATCTGCGTACTCGGCTTCCGGGGGGTATACCGGGATGATGCCCGCACCTGCAGGCATCATCCCGGTACTGTTTTTTGCAGCAGGCGATTGGCTATCCAGGCATAACAACCGATGCGGCTAAAAGCCGCTTGGCTGTTATGCCGGAGGAGCGGGAGGGGACGTCCCCCCCTCCCGCCGCCTCTCGTCGCTGTTACCGGTGCTCCCGCTCGATCGGGAGCACCGATTCGCAATCCGACGCCTCCGGCTGCTGCGGAGGAACTGGAACGAAGCCGTAATCGGCTTCGTTCCAGTCTCCTCATCGTAAACACGGAAGCGACATCATGACGTCACTTCCCGTTTACTCGGCTGCCAATGGCGCCGGTTTTAAACAAAATATCCGGTATTCAGAATCGCCGTTTTCGGCGATCTGAATACATTGAAGTGTAAAGGAGGGGTGGGGGGTCTTTTAGACCCCCGATCCATCCATAAAGAGGACCTGTCACCACCTATTACTGTCACAAGGGATGTTTACATTCCTTGTGACAGCAATAAAAGTGATCAATTTTATATTATTTTTTTAAAACAATTTAGTCATTTTAAAATCCCCGCGAGCTCGCAAAGCAAAGAAAACGCATATGGAAGTCGCGCCCGCATATGTAAACGGTGTTCAAATCACACATGTGAGGTATCGCCGCGATCGTCAGAGCGAGAGCAATAATTCTAGCACTAGACCTCCTCTGTAACGCTAACCTGGTAACCGTAAAAAAAATTTAAAGCGTCGCCTATTGAGATTTTTAGGTACCGTACTTTGTCGTCAATCTACAAGTGCGCGCAATTATAAAGTGTGACATGTTTGGTATCTATTTACTCGGCGTAACATTATCTTTCACATTACGCAAAAAAATTGGGCTAATTTTACTGTTTTTTTTTTTTTTATTATCATGAAAGTGTCCCTTTTCCCAAAAAGTTGCGTTTAAAACACCACTGCGCAAATATCGTGTGACATAAAATATTGCAACAATCGCCGTTTTATTCTCTAGAGTCTCTGCTAAAAAAATATATATAATGTTTGGGGGTTCCAAGTAATTTTCTAGCAAAAAATATGGATTTTAACTTGTAAACACCAAATTCCAAAAATAGGCTTAGTCATGAAAGGGATATTCATGCCATTCCCTCTGTTATATAACAATATGTGTCCCAGTGTCTGCTCTATATCAAAAGAATGCAGATTATACCTTATATCAGAGCATCTCCAGGCACTCACGTGACTCGTCTGCTCTCTCCTCTCTCTCCTCCCCTCCATCCTGACTGATGTCAGTGGGTGTGCTCGGCCATGCCTGTTATAGCTGCCAGCTGGGGAGAGGAGAGAGCTGAGGAGTCATGTGAGTTCCGGAAGATGCTCTGATATAAGGTATAATCTCCATTTTTTTATATATAGATGAGACACTGGGACGCATATTCTTATATAACAGAGGGGATGGCATGATTAACAACCACTTTAATATTACATATGGGTCAAATAAAGTCTGTTGTGAACCATACAATCCAATGCAATCCTCCGTTCATCACAGATATGGCGTTGCAGCATGTAAGAAGGATTGAAATATGTCCATAGTGCAGTTTTTTTTATTAAGTCACATTTATTCAACCATAAAATTACATGTATTAATGAGGTAACCAGAATATAGAAAAGCCCAGCAACAAAATGGCTGACAAGATACTTCCTGTTCCGTTCAACCGGACTTCGTCAGAGGATGTGGCATCAGACTGCATTGGACATTGGGATGTTTAAGAAAAGCATTGGTCCTGTTTTATATATTTTGCCCACACAGTGGGGCCCATACATGGATCGAAATTCAGCCGATCCCTGTCCCAGCAGCCAGTTTTTCCAGCAGCTGGGAATGTATCGACCTTTTTCTATACGGCAATATCATCTTTTATAATCCTCCTGAAGTGCTATTTGTATTCGTATACAATGATCATATACACCGTGTGCAGTATTATTAGACAAGTTGTATTTTTGAGGATTCATTTCATTATTGTACAACTACAGTGCTGTCAGTCAGTCCAAAATGGTAATAAACCTCAAACCTGAATATTTAATAAAGTAAAAGTGAGGTTTTGGCTTTCTTTTTTTTAAATCAAAATAAACTTTATTGAGCATAAAAAATCAATACAGAATGTTACATATTAAGCATCCGGTGCAATAAGCACCAACCATCAATAAAAGGGTGTACAAAGTTTGTATGACATACATGTCTTGATTCACCATCCTTGTAACTATTTGACATTTATACAAAAATATAAGTGTTCATGAGATTCCGCTGAAATGGGTAGTGAGAGTGATATAAGACTATCGTTGCGGTTTTGCTTTATTAGAGTAATGGCCCTTATCTGTACAGGTGTGGGAGTTTTCGATCCACCTATCCCATATCTTCTGAAACTTGCTTGGGCAACCACGGTGGGAGTATAGGACTTTCTTATACAGTAGCGTGAGATTCACAGCCCTTTTCCACTGCTGAACCGTGAGAAATTTGGGTCTGAGTCAAAGTTGGGCTATCTGCATCCTGGCTGTAAAGAGGGTTTGCTGCAAGAATGTTGTGAGATATTTCTCTGGGTAGAGGAAGAAGACCAAGGATGCATTGGCGTGGGCACAGTGTCAGGTAGGAGCCCATATAATCATGGAGGAATTTAATGATCTGTGCCCAGTACTGTTGGATAGTTGGGCAGGTACAGATGAGGTGGTGGAAAGTGCTGTCAGTGTCCCCGCACCTAGGACATGTAGGGTCGGTGTTCGGTTTGTATTTAGACTGTCTAGCGGGTGTGATGTACGATTTGTGGTGAATATAGAGGTGGGTGAGCCTGTCAGTTTGGGGGATACCTTTTTGGGTGTTTCTAGTATCTCCCCCCACTGTTCATCTTCAATTACCCTGAGTTCCGCCTCCCATTTCGCTTTCAGCTGATATGCATGGGCCGTAGCCCTAGGGTTAAGGAGGTGTGTGTATAGTAGGGAGATCAGTTTCTTGGGGTCATCCCCAAGTACTATGTCTACTAGGGTAGTGGTTTCACATAAAGGTGCAGAGTTCCCGAACTTAGTCTGGATGGCATGGCGTACCTGCAAATAGCGAAAGAATGTGTGATTAGGTCGAATTCCTCTTTGAGGTTCTGAAACGTCTTAATGTTATGGTTGGTAAAAAGCTGAGAGAGATGATCCTCTTGGCTATCCATATTTTATAATCTGGGATACTCAGCAGCTCCGGTAGATGAAGGTTCTCCCATAGAGGTGTGTGTGCGTGTATGGAAGGAGACCCAGTAAAGGTCTGCGCCATGTGCCAAATTTTACAGTGGTGCGATAGCATGTGTCACCTGTCGCCTAGGAGCAAGAGGCCCTGATGTTTGCAGAAGATTATTTGGAAGGGATGGGCCACAACATCTGTAGCCGCCATGCATACTAATGTGGAGTATCTAAGCCTATCATGCTTATCAACATAATAAAAGTGGGACAATTGGGAAGCAAAATAATATAGTGCCAAATCAGATAAGGCGGTACCGCCCAGGTGGGTAGGGCATTTCAGGGTCTGCCATGCCAATTTGTGTCTGGAGGAGCCCCATATAAAAGTATTAAGAATAGATTCCATATTTCTGAACATACGGGCTGGGACAGGGAGAGGGGCATGCCAGAAGAGATAGAGGAGTTTGGGAAGAAGGATAATTTTTACTAAATAAAGCTGGCCCATGACTCCAAGAAGGAGTCTGGACCAGACCTGGGTTTTGCGTTTTAAAAGTTCAAAGAGAGATTCTAGATTTAAGCTAGTATAATCTGTAAGGGATCGGGAGCATTGTACACCTAAGTATTTAATTTGGTCTGTTCGTACTAGAGGTAAGGCTGCCTGCATTTCCTGTGGGACTGTGACATCTATTAGGAGAATTTGGGATTTGGACCAATTGATCTGAAGTGCAGAGAAAGCGCTAAATTAGTTGTAGAGCTGCTGTTAGGGAGGGGCCGGCGTCCTCCAGATAAAGCAACATGTCATCGGCATAAAGGCTGATCACCTCAGTCACCTGGCCCAAGTGGAGGCCTCGAATATCTGAGTGTGCCCTGATGGCAATGGCCAGGGGCTCCATGGCCAGTGCATAAAGCATGGGTGAGATGGGGCACCCCTGGCGAGTTCCCCTGGGACAGAGGGAAAGGGTTGGATATCTGACTGTTTATTTGGATATGAGCGGTTGGGGCTTGGTATAGGAGCTGTAGCCACTTGATAAATCTGGGGCCAAATACAAATCTCCGCAAGCACTCCCACAGATAGCCCCATTCCACCGAATCAAACGATTTGGTGGCATCGAGACTGACTACTACCTGTGTGCCGGTGTTACCGTGTGGGGCTTGGAGTTTCATAAATAACCTTCTATGGTTGAATGTTGTATTCTTATTTGGCATGAAACCCGTTTGGTCAGGATGGATGAGGTTGAGTATTACTTTGTTAAGTCTAAGGGCAAGAATTTTAGCCAGGATTTTAACGTCTAATTGCAATAGGGAGATAGGGCGGTAGGACTCGGGGCATAGGGGGTCCTTGCCGGTTTCGGGATAAGGACAATCAGGGCCTCACTCATAGTGTGCGGGAGTGTGTCGGTATCATATATGTGGGAGTATAATGCATGAAGTTTAGGGAGAAGGGTTTCTTGGAAATGGATGTAGAAATCTAGGGGGAGGCCATCAGAGCCTGGGGCTTTGGATGGTGACAGACACGCTATGGCCTCCGCAATACATTCCTCTGTAATGGCGGCATCAAGGAGCTCCACCTGGGGGTCTGTAAGGGTAGGGAAGTCTATGTTCTGTAAAAGGGCTTGGAGTTCACATGGTGGGCGGTTGGCCTTTGAGGTGTATAGATTGGCGTAGAAGCGTCTGAACTCCTGGGCCACTTCTACCGTATCTGTTAGGGTGACCTCAGTTTCTGAGACAAGCATGACCACCACTGGGGGGCTGTGATGTAAATGGGCCATATGTGCCAGGAGTTTCCCTGCCCTCTCCCCATGTTTGTATGTTTTTTGCTTGCTAAAAAAGATTCCTCTCTTGGCCTTTTCAAAATGCAGGTGATCTGTAAGTCTGGATTGCAGACGTAGCTTGGCTGAGTTCGAGGCTGTGGGATTTGCCAGGAACACCTGCTCTAACGAGTCCAGCGCCTCCTCGGCTTGCTGTAGAGCAAGTCTTGAGGAGGCCTTATGCCTATTCATATGGTTTGTTAAGATCATGCGGGCATGTACTTTAGGTTTTGGCTTTCTTAGGAAAATACTTATTTGTGTGCACAATTACTGGGCAACTATTAGTGTGCACAGTTATTATGCAACTAAATGAAAAATTATAATTTTCCCATCTGACTTGTTTGTTTTCATCTGTTAAAGAGTGAATAATAAACAACTCCATAAAAAAAAAAGGGGCCAGTATAGCCACCCTTCTTTCCAATAACAGTCATAAGCCTTCCATTCATGGAGTCTGTTTTTTGATCTGTTGACCATCAACTTTTTGTGCATCAGCAACCACAGCCTCCCAGACACTGTTCAGAGAGGTGTATTGGCTTCCTTGAACCAGGGCTAGATTAAGAGTATCATGGGCCTGGTGCAGTGGGAATCTAATGGACAGTCTTGGGTGATCAGTACAGGGGGGGGCGCAATTACAAGCACCGATCTCCCTCTAGAGGAGGTATAGTGGCTTTCAGCTGCTTCATGAAGAGTCATAGAGGGAGTGGTGATGGTGTCGTGGTGACGGTGCTTGTGATTGCCTGCCGCACCAATCACCCCCGACTTTCAGATTCCCCTTGCTGCAGGAGGTACAAGGAGCAGTGCAGTATCCAAATGGTCAGTTCGTCCCTGCTGTGCCTATATTAAGGTAGGAGCCTGGAGCTGCAGCTCCAATAGCCTCTACCTTAATCTGGCCCTGCTTCCTTCACCATAAATGTCACCTTTAAGAAGGGCCCACAAGTTCTCAATAGGGTTTAGGTCAGGTGAGGAAGTGGGCCATGTCATTATCCTTTCATCTTTTCGGCCTTTAATGGATAGCCACACAGTGGAGTTCTTTGATGCATGTGATGGAGCATTGTCTTGCATAAATATTATGGTCTTGAAAGATGCAGACTTTTTCCTGTGCCACTGCTTGAAGAAAGTGTCTTCTAAAAACTGGCAGTAGGTATAGGACAGTGATGGCGAACCTATGGCACGCGTGCCACAGCTGGCACGTCAAGCCCTCCCTGTCGGCACGCCAGGGGAATCCCCCAGCCAGGCAGTCACTTGCACTGACATTGCAGGCAGGGAGGAGCCGACTCTCTTCCTTGCTTCATTGCTAGTGACATCGGCAGGGGAGTGGACAGCCAGTCATCTTATTCCTTGTGTGTCATTTAAGTGTAAAATTCTTCTTTCTCCACCATCCAGACTCTGTTCAGCAGCTTATTGCCTCCTGCGGACCCCTACACTTCTGGTAAGGCATTCAGGGATTCCTTTCTGCAGGTACCCTATTTCAGCTCCCCCTGCTCCAGGAAGACTTTGGTTCAGTCTGTCCTAGTGCAGCCTGTGAAAAAGAGAAGGGGGAGGGGCGGTGCTGGGAGCTGATTTTCAATGGGGAGAGGTGCAATGGCTGCTAGCTGGCATCCAGGCGGCGGGGATATCAAGGAATGGCTGGATGTCGGGGATTCCTTCAATGCTGTCTGGGGAGAGCTGGACGATGAGGCAATAGAAAGGTAAGGAGGAGGGTGGATCCTCCGATTTACATTGTACTGTGTGGGGGCATGTTAGTAGTGCAGGAAGCATGTGTCATGTACAGTAGGTGAGTGTAATGGTCAGGTAGGTGAGTGCATGTGTCAGGTAGGTGAGTGCATGTGTCATGTAGGTGAGTTCATGTGTAGTTCATGTGTCATGTAGGTGAGTTCATGTGTAGTTCATGTGTCATGTAGGTGAGTTCATGTGTCATGTAGGTGAGTTCATGTGTCATGTAGGTGAGTTCATGTGTAGTTCATGTGTCATGTAGGTGAGTTCATGTGTCATGTAGGTGAGTTCATGTGTCATGTAGGTGAGTTCATGTGTAGTTCATGTGTCATGTAGGTGAGTTCATGTGTAGTTCATGTGTCATGTAGGTGAGTTCATGTGTAGTTCATGTGTCATGTAGGTGAGTTCATGTGTAGTTCATGTGTCATGTAGGTGAGTGCATGTGTCATGTAGGTGAGTGCATGTGTCATGTAGGTGAGTTCATGTGTCATGTAGGTGAGTTCATGTGTCATGTAGGTGAGTTCATGTGTCATGTAGGTGAGTTCATGTGTCATGTAGGTGAGTTCATGTGTAGTTCATGTGTCATGTAGGTGAGTTCATGTGTCATGTAGGTGAGTTCATGTGTCATGTAGGTGAGTTCATGTGTAGTTCATGTGTCATGTAGGTGAGTTCATGTGTAGTTCATGTGTCATGTAGGTGAGTTCATGTGTAGTTCATGTGTCATGTAGGTGAGTTCATGTGTAGTTCATGTGTCATGTAGGTGAGTTCATGTGTAGTTCATGTGTCATGTAGGTGAGTTCATGTGTAGTTCATGTGTCATGTAGGTGAGTTCATGTGTAGTTCATGTGTCATGTAGGTGAGTTCATGTGTAGTTCATGTGTCATGTAGGTGAGTTCATGTGTAGTTCATGTGTCATGTAGGTGAGTTCATGTGTAGTTCATGTGTCATGTAGGTGAGTTCATGTGTCATGTAGGTGAGTTCATGTGTCATGTAGGTGAGTTCATGTGTCATGTAGGTGAGTTCATGTGTCATGTAGGTGAGTTCATGTGTAGTTCATGTGTCATGTAGGTGAGTTCATGTGTCATGTAGGTGAGTTCATGTGTCATGTAGGTGAGTTCATGTGTCATGTAGGTGAGTTCATGTGTCATGTAGGTGAGTTCATGTGTAGTTCATGTGTCATGTAGGTGAGTTCATGTGTCATGTAGGTGAGTTCATGTGTAGTTCATGTGTCATGTAGGTGAGTTCATGTGTAGTTCATGTGTCATGTAGGTGAGTTCATGTGTAGTTCATGTGTCATGTAGGTGAGTTCATGTGTAGTTCATGTGTCATGTAGGTGAGTTCATGTGTAGTTCATGTGTCATGTAGGTGAGTTCATGTGTAGTTCATGTGTCATGTAGGTGAGTTCATGTGTAGTTCATGTGTCATGTAGGTGAGTGCATGTGTCATGTAGGTGAGTTCATGTGTCATGTAGGTGAGTTCATGTGTCATGTAGGTGAGTTCATGTGTAGTTCATGTGTCATGTAGGTGAGTTCATGTGTCATGTAGGTGAGTTCATGTGTAGTTCATGTGTCATGTAGGTGAGTTCATGTGTAGTTCATGTGTCATGTAGGTGAGTTCATGTGTAGTTCATGTGTCATGTAGGTGAGTTCATGTGTAGTTCATGTGTCATGTAGGTGAGTTCATGTGTAGTTCATGTGTCATGTAGGTGAGTTCATGTGTCATGTAGGTGAGTTCATGTGTAGTTCATGTGTCATGTAGGTGAGTTCATGTGTCATGTAGGTGAGTTCATGTGTCATGTAGGTGAGTTCATGTGTCATGTAGGTGAGTTCATGTGTCATGTAGGTGAGTTCATGTGTAGTTCATGTGTCATGTAGGTGAGTTCATGTGTCATGTAGGTGAGTTCATGTGTCATGTAGGTGAGTTCATGTGTAGTTCATGTGTCATGTAGGTGAGTTCATGTGTAGTTCATGTGTCATGTAGGTGAGTTCATGTGTAGTTCATGTGTCATGTAGGTGAGTTCATGTGTAGTTCATGTGTCATGTAGGTGAGTTCATGTGTAGTTCATGTGTCATGTAGGTGAGTTCATGTGTAGTTCATGTGTCATGTAGGTGAGTTCATGTGTAGTTCATGTGTCATGTAGGTGAGTGCATGTGTCATGTAGGTGAGTTCATGTGTAGTTCATGTGTCATGTAGGTGAGTTCATGTGTAGTTCATGTGTCATGTAGGTGAGTTCATGTGTAGTTCATGTGTCATGTAGGTGAGTTCATGTGTCATGTAGGTGAGTTCATGTGTCATGTAGGTGAGTTCATGTGTCATGTAGGTGAGTTCATGTGTCATGTAGGTGAGTTCATGTGTAGTTCATGTGTCATGTAGGTGAGTTCATGTGTCATGTAGGTGAGTTCATGTGTCATGTAGGTGAGTTCATGTGTAGTTCATGTGTCATGTAGGTGAGTTCATGTGTAGTTCATGTGTCATGTAGGTGAGTTCATGTGTAGTTCATGTGTCATGTAGGTGAGTTCATGTGTAGTTCATGTGTCATGTAGGTGAGTTCATGTGTAGTTCATGTGTCATGTAGGTGAGTGCATGTGTCATGTAGGTGAGTTCATGTGTCATGTAGGTGAGTTCATGTGTCATGTAGGTGAGTTCATGTGTCATGTAGGTGAGTTCATGTGTAGTTCATGTGTCATGTAGGTGAGTTCATGTGTAGTTCATGTGTCATGTAGGTGAGTTCATGTGTAGTTCATGTGTCGTTCATGTGTCATGTAGGTGAGTTCATGTGTAGTTCATGTGTCATGTAGGTGAGTTCATGTGTAGTTCATGTGTCATGTAGGTGAGTTCATGTGTCATGTAGGTGAGTTCATGTGTCATGTAGGTGAGTTCATGTGTAGTTCATGTGTCATGTAGGTGAGTTCATGTGTCATGTAGGTGAGTTCATGTGTCATGTAGGTGAGTTCATGTGTAGTTCATGTAGGTGAATGCAATGGTCAGGTAGGTCAGTGTATGTTGCACAGTGCATTCTGCATTCTTTTTGGTCCCTTAGGGCTCATTCAAAGCTGGCAGGTTAAATTCTGTGTTGGCACTTTGAAAGAAATAAGTTGGTTTTGCGTTGCGGTTTGGGTACTCGGGTTCAAAAAGGTTCGCCATCACTGGTATAGGAGTTGATTGGGAGTTGATTTTGAGTCCTTCTTAACCTGCTCATCAACTAGGTCATCTTTAATAATACCAATACCCCAGCTCCATATTGCTGGCATCAAAGTGGAGCTCTGGGCCCTTTACCGATCAAGCCACAGGCCCATTTACCTGGTCCGTCAAGAGTCACTCTCAGTCCATAAAACATTTGAAATATCTCTCTTTAGATGTTTGTTGGCCCAGTCTTGATGTTCCAACTTATGTGTCTTGTTCAGTGGTGGTCAGGTTTTAGCCTTCATTACTGAAGGCGTATGTACATTCCCTAGACCCACTGTGATGCCATTTTAGGTTTAGTATCCATTTTGTCAGAATGCATATAGTCAAACATTGCTTGTTTAAATCTTAGGTATTCGCCCACGCAGGTTCCCATGAAGATGTTTTTCTTTATCAGTTTGTTCTGTGACTTCTTAGAAATAGATACTGATTACACTGTCTTTAAAACAGTGTGTCTCCAAGTTTGTTATGTAGTATATGTATTGTTATGGATTGTATGTCTGGAACAAAATTGTTTTGCATAACTGTGAAAGGTCAAATGACGCACATGGGGGGGTTGTATAACGTTGTATGACCAATCTTCCCTATATAAGCGTGAGAGAAATAAAAGCTTATCAGATTTACTCTGACCAAACTACAGCAACCTATCTGTGTCATTGTTTGTAATGAGTATATCCCCAGGCCTGTCGGTATAGGATGAAGGGAAATGAGACTGCGGTCTATAAATAGTTTTAACCCTTAAAATTACCTAGGCCATGTCTCTGAGCACTAAAAACCTTGTACTTCTGGGCACTCCGGGTAGGTTGCAGTTCTGGAATATGACAGCACTGGAGGATAATGGGTTCCCAGTAGCTTCATATTTGATTCTTCTCAAATCTTTGGCAGTTTATTTGTGTCTTTTTTTTTTTTTTCTTACAACCCTGTTGACTATTTGCAAAAACAAAACGTGTGATGGTTCTGCGATCACACCCAAATCTATTAGCAATTTCAAGAGTGCTTCATACCTCTGAAAGACTTTTTAATTTGTTTTACTTTTCAGAGTCGGTTAAATCTCTTTTTTGGCCCATGTTGCCTGGGGAAAAGAAGCTTGACATAGGGTGTTGATCTCCTTAGGCCACACCCTCCCTCATTACACAAATACACCTCACCTGATATGCTTAAATCCAATAAGCATTCAAGTTTATACCGCTTGGAGTTGGACAATATGCATAAAAATTAAGATTTGGTCAAAATACTCACTTGCCTAATAATTGTGCACATAGTGTACAATGATCAGTTTTGCCAGCTTCAGCTGGCGGCACTGATCATTCAAGAAAAAACTGTCAGACTGGTTGTACACAAGTCAATTGATCCTCTTGCGTACAACCAGCTAGCCCATCCGTGGATTGAAGTTCATCCGGTCCCTGCTGAACAAGCCGAGTTTCTGTCCATGTATGGCCATCTTTACAGTATCTATAGTGCATAATAACGCATTTTTTTTAGAAGTTAAGGGCCCTCTAATAGGGCACAGCAAAGAGCATGGTGTTTTAACAATGTATTTGGACAATGGATTGAATGTCAGAGAAGTGTCAGTTTGACTCACTGTGGAAGGTGTTGTGAACCAGTACAAAGAGCCACCTTTTTAATGGCCTCACTAAACATGCATCACCCTCATATTGTGGACCTTTCCCTAGGTGTTGCATCCATCGGTCAAAAAACTGGACCTCCGCGATTGTGTTGTTTCAGACGATGCACTACGGGTGATATCGCTATGCAAGCAGCTCAATAAAATCAATTTAAACTCTTGCAAAGGGGAAGAGAGGACTTCAGTCACTTCAGAAGGTAAGCAGAAAAAAAAGTTTTCAAAAGTCTTCTGCACATTTGTTTCTTTTATTGTGGCATAATACCCTTAAAATGGCTCTGGCAGAAAATGTAAACTTTAATGTATACCTAAAGGCAAAACTTTTTTTTTTCCCGTTTTGAATGGGGAATAATTAGAACACCTGTCAGGTTTTGCTGTCTGTACCCCTGTTAAGTAGATTCACCCTCTCTATTTGTCCTGTTTACCATTATTATTGAAAGTGAAAGTAAAAGATATTTCAAAATTTGTGTTGACACCAAAACAGAAAGAGAAGGGAAATCTTCCAATGGGGACACTAGCTCTGGTGACCCTGGTGACACCCAGGGATTCCCTCACTTTGGAGTTTTGCAGGGATTTCCTCTCACTTGCTTTTTTGGCCATGGGACAAGGGAGTGAAAGGGAAATCTCCCCAATGGGACACAGATGGTGAAAAAAAACTTACAGGGGTTATAATCCTCCTTTGCTGTATCCAAAAAACATAATTTAGCACTACCGTATATACTCGAGTATAAGCCGAGATTTTCAGCCTCTTTTTTTGAGGCTGAAAGTGCCCCCCTCGGCTTATACTCGAGTCATCGCTGTCTGTCTGCCCGATCAGCGTGTCGAGCAGACAGACAGCGGCCATTCTAGGATTCAAAGGCCGCGCCTCCGTCGGTGATAGGCGGAACACTGAATTTCCCAGCAGTCTGTGTTCCGCCTATCACGGACATCCTCTCATCCTCGTCCGTAGTATGATGATGAGCGGACGTCCGTGATAGGCGGACCACTGACTGCTGGGAAATTGAGTGTTCCGCCTATCACGGACATCCGATAGGCGGAACACTCAATTTCCCAGCAGTCAGTGGGAAATTGAGTGTTCCGCCTATCACCGACGGAGGCGCGGCTTTTGAATCCTAGAATGGCCGCCGACGAAGAGCTGAAGGACGGAGGCTCGGCTCGGGACGGGCCGGGACGGGCCGGGACGGGACGGGCCGGGACGGGACGGGCCGGGACGGGACGGGCCGGACCGGACGCAGGCTGGACGGACACAGGCTGGACGGACACAGGCTGGACGGACACAGGCTGGACGGACACAGGCTGGACGGACACAGGCTGGACGGACACAGGCTGGACGGACACAGGCAGGCTGGACACAGGTAGGCTGCACGGACACACACACACACACACACACACACACACACAGGGATGGATGGACGGACACACACACACATGGATGCATGGACACACACACACACACAGGGATGGATGGACACACACACACACACGGATGCATGGACACACACACACACACACACGGATGCATGGACACACACACACACACACACACACGGATGCATGGACACACACACACACACACACACACGGATGCATGGACACACACAGGGATGGATGGACACACACACAGGGATGGATGGACCCACAGGGATGGACGGACACACAGGGATGGACAGGCATGTCTCACCCTCGGCTTATACACGAGTCAATAATTTTTTCCAGTTTTTTGGGGGTAAATTGGGGGCCTCGGCTTATATTCGGGTCGGCCTATACTCGAGTATATACGGTACTATAAAAATTATTTTCACTTTTAGAGTTAAATACAAAAACTTCCTAATGTGGATTGTGTACAAGTTGGAAACTTATGAACATTTCTAAGGCTTTTGTGCTCAATATAAGAGTGACTTTTGTGCTTAAAATTTCACTACCATTTTGCTAGAGCCTAACCTAAAGACTGTCATGTGCTTAGTTAATCTTTTCATGGTGTAAAAAATGGCTATATATTGTATATAATAAGCTTTCAATTACGATTGTGAGACGAATTTCCTTAATTATTTCTGAGTCAGCTTAAATCAAAATGTGTGTTTTATAGTACACACCAAAGTAGAAAAATAATACTTACAAAAATAGTACAATGATACAAAAGAATGTGTTGCTTCATATATGATTAAATCTTCTAGTATTGTTCATTCATTTCACAAGGTATGAAAAGAGTTCTTACAAGTTACATGTGTTAGACCATGTGGTCTATTGTCTTGGCTTTTAAAATGGCCGAATAACCCTTTCTATGCTGAAGAGAAGATTGTGTGCTGAGATAAATGGATAGATGTAGTCAGAGCTGTGTGTAGGTGATCAAGAAAGCGTCTTCAAGCAAACTTTTGCTTATATGAAGCTTCTAAATTTACGCCAAAAGAAATACACCCTCCTTCTATTCAGAAGTGGGGGCTACTTTTCACATCTGGTATTCTTCAGACCCACAGACTACTCTTCTAATGACATAAAATGGGGGAAGAGAACCTTAGACTTTAAACAAAATATCAGTTACATAGGAAATGGTTTTAAAAGCATGTATAAGATTTACGATATCCATCAAAATCCTGACAGTTTTTAAATGTTTACTTTTTCAGTCCATCGTGTCACCATCTAGAATTTATTAATTCAAAGTTGTCTTTCACACAATTATAAGGAATTCACATTCTCAATAAAGTATAATAAAGCCAAATTAAATTTTAGATATTTGAATATAACACATGGACATCTGTTATAGAAGTGGGATAATAGTTTTAATGACCTTCACTTTATATTCTTCTAATGTCATTTGCTGGTGATATGTTATTTCATATTTATTGTTTAATTAGAACACCTACATAATCTGGCCTTCAGCTGGCCATATCTAAAAATCAATCACAGTTGGTATGAGTGGCCTTCAGCTGGTAGGCAACAGTTGTTTTGAAAAAATGATGTTAAATGTGTATATCTCATTGGCTCTGTAATATGTTATGTAATATCATCTCATGTCTTTGGGTTGTAATAATAGAAGTTTATATCTGATATAGAATCAGAATGATGACTTGCTTTCATCGTTCTCCCACATGTGGTAAATAACCTTCGCTTTGCATATCAAGAAGTCTTCCTTCTTTTATCAAGGGGTATGTCCAGCCCAGACATTCCCCCACTAGTTTTTTGTGTTCCCATGCACACAGCATACCCATGCCTCCCAACCATCCCTGATTCACCGGGACCGTCCTGAGTCCCGGGCATCTTGGTTCCCGAGCTACACTTTGCATGGCAGCTGGCATCTCTCCCCGGCTGCCTCTGACACACAGACAGTGGAGAGCGGAGTGCACTGAAACTGCCCCTCCTCCTCCTCCTCTGTTTTCCTGTACTCAGAGGAGGATGCGGGAAGCAGTACACCACTCTGCCAGAACAGGGTTGATCTGAGGTCTGTGATGATTTCTGTGTACATGAGACTTGCAGAAGAGGGAGGCATGGGGAAGTGAGTAAGGGGGTGACATGGACATTCACTGTACTGTTCATTTAAGCACAAGAGACTCCATTTTGTCCTCGCTGCTGAAATGTGTTCTGTAACCTTCACCTAACACACAGAAACATCTTCTACTAAACACTCTCTACTCCCTCCTCCCTTCTCAATGTTTTACTTTTGCAATTGTTCTATTCTCTAGCTTTTAATAATATATTTCTATTTGTTAGCTCTTAATAACATATTTCTATTTGTTAGTTTTTAATAACATCTCACACCACCCCTTTCTTATCTATGTATAAAATAACATGTAATAATACATTTTGACACTGAACGGACATTTTAAACACAGTGATTGAGTCCTGTGAATCTGTTCCTGCAGCTGCAGTATTAACTTTGTTTTAGAGTCCCAATCAGAAATCAGTCATAACAGGGGGAATGGATGGAGCTGGGATAGGATTAGGGGAATGGATGGAGCAGGGATTGGATCGGGAGAATGGATGGAGCCAGAATGGGATTGGGGGAATGGATGGAGCCGCAATGGGATCAGGGTGGTGGATGGAGCTGGGATGGGATCGGCAAGGAATGGCTTTGTTTTTAACAAAAACGAATAAGTACATTATGACTTCTTAAAAGAGGGGGTGGAAGTGAATTTTTCTACTAGCAGCGGTGGGGGGGGGGGGCATTGAGTGGAGACAGAAGACACACGAGCTGACAGGCAGATGGGGGGGGAGAGGAGGACAGAGGAGAGTTGAGGATGATGGAGGCACGTAAATTGACCATGGTGTCAGGGCTCAGCAGCCATGATGAACTATGGTCCATTCACAGGAGGCAGGATCAGCAAGGTTTTTTTTTTACAGCTTCCAGAGGGACAGGTTATACAGCACAAGCACTGTTCTGTTTAACCTGCTATGAGGAAACAGGATCTTCTTCTTTTTATTTAATTTTTTTAGGGTTACACACACTTTAATGCAGGGATTGCAGGATTTTGAATTTAGAACCACTTTATTCTTTGTTAGGCTTTAAATTTAAAGTAGAATGTAAATGTTTGTGGCTTTTAAATTCGACCAGTAATAAAGCATTGGACTAACTGTGAATGCTCTGCTGCTCCTTTCTTTATCTATGAGTTGGCTAAGTGTGCATCATATACAGGGACACATTTTTACATATCAAGATAGGCAATGGCCTAGGCTAGCAGGGCTGCCATGAGTGGCAACCGGCCATGCACATGTAGTTGCTGACTGACAGCAACACATCCCTGTGTTAAAAAAAAAAAAAGTTTCTACAATATAGCTGCTCAATTCTGTGAATTTTCGTTTGTGGACTATTATTGTATGTTCTTATTTTACCCATCCAAGGTTTATACATCTATGAAGAAACTTCATACAGGACATCAGTAGACTTATTAATTCTAGGTGTAACAACACATCTTGGGCAAACTGTCGCTCCAACCTTGGCTTAAGCCTCATTGTGCCATTGAAGTAAATGCGTGATGTATTGGACTAGGCAGGACCTTCAGTGATGCAGGTTTAATAATAACAGCTGGGAACATACAAGATCATGTTCAATGTATAGGGCATGCAAATCTAATTTATACCGTTAATTTATACAGTTCCTTACAATGCAAGCATATTAGGTACAATATGATTGGTTGCGAAGATCTTTATCATTGGGGGTTATTTGTTAAAACTGCCATTGTCTCCTGCTGCTGTCAATCAAAGTCAATAGCCAATGAGCAGAGAGGGGGCAGGGCCAAACCACGGCTCCATGTCTGAATGGATACTCGAGTTGTGGCTCCACTCAGGTGCCCCCATAGCAAGCTGCTTGCTGTGAGAACACTCAACAGGAGGGAGGGACCAGGAGTGCCGATGAGGGACCCGAGAAGAGGAGAATCTGGGCTGCTCTGTGAAAAATCACTGCAACAGATCAGGTAAGTAGGACATGTTTGATGTTTTTAACCAAAAAGAAAACAAGTCTTACTTGTCTTACTTGTCTTACTTAGTCTTACTTTAATTGAGCAAGCTGAAGTTAGAAGCTGACTGGCTACTATGCTCAGCTGCTGCAGATTCTAAGTGCTCCAGTTTTAGTAAATTATCCCCATTGCAACTAACCATAAAACTGACACCTGTAATGCATCCAGGCAAATCTATTCATTCCCATAATTCCTATATATTTATTCAAAATGATTTATAAGAGTTTTTGTCTATAGTTTTACCCATTAAAATACCTTGTCTGCAGACAGTATGATGCCCAACGTGTTCATCATTAAATCAAACTCTTCTTGGTAAGACTTCTCCAGCCCAAGAACATATTTATGACTGGGGAAATTAACTTTTCACCCCACTCTGTGTTAAATGTCTTAATAGTGTTTAACCATACAATTCTATATATGTATGTATTCATATACTGGTTACATAAAGTTAATTTTCCCAAAGTTAACTGTTTTATTTAATATTGTCTAACTATTAAAAAAAAAATATGTATATGTATGTATGTATCACACGTAGTGTTTTCCTATGCAAGTATAGTTCAAAGTATTAGTTAAGCCACAGGCAGACCCTTTTCTGTGAACCTGTCAACTTAATGTACATAGCTTTCACATGTTATACGCGATATACTTCTTACAGACAGTACAAAGATTTATTTAATTTCTTGTCAATGGTTGTTTTCCTATTTCAAAGAATAGCATTCTACCAGGTTGTATTTCATTTTTTTAGGTTGTTTTCCTTAATAGTGGTCACCAGTTCAACTGTAACTGTGGATTTTCTCTATTATGAAATAGTATTATATAATTTTCTAGAGACTAAAAACTATTGCATAATATTGAATTAATAATGATAATACTACTACCACATTAATAATATGAATAATAATTATATTATCAATAGCATATGCAAATGAATATGAATAATATGAAATACATGGGTTAATATGACATCCTACTACACTATGATACCTAATCTTGATAGTTCAATGAGTTTGGCCAGTTGACTAACAAAGGGAAAGGTATAAACATTCTCTTATGATCACCTGTAATTGCTGATATGCCATTCCAAAAGCCCATTTGATGAATTGAAAAATGAAAAAAAAAAAAAAAAAAAAAGAATTACGACTCAGAAGAGAGAAATGGAACCCAGCTGAGTGTCTAGTTGAAAATATAAACAAATTAACTTGCTTCCGTCACTGAATTTGCTGTCCAGAGCTGTTATCCATATTTCTCCTATCTCTATCTAGGTATTGAAGCAGTCGCACAGTCTTGTCCATACCTCTATGAGATCACACTGAAGAAATGCCGTAATATTACTGATGGTGCCATCCTGTCGCTTTCCCTGCATTGTCCTCTGCTACAGATCGTCAACCTCAGTGGCTGCACCCAGCTCTCTGATGTTTCACTGCAGGCTCTGGGGCAGAATTGCCCTCTTTTACACAGCGTGGACTTCTCTGTTACAGCAGTATGTATAGCTAGGGGCCTTATTTCAGAAAAATGCTCTTAAAGTTCATCTGTTGCCATTTTTATTTAGTTTGTGTCACATTTGGGAAATTTACCTCTCACTTTCAGTAACTATTGGCATGAAAAATACATATATGATGCAGTCTGTCAATAGTGTTAACATAGTAAGTTATGTTTTTCTGAGTTTTTCTTTATCACAGTATTATTAGGCATTTATTTAACACTGTGGGAGCTGCTTACAACAGTGAGGTTTTATTCATATGACTTAAAGATTATCTTCGGGTTTTAGTGAACTTTAAATAGTTTGTTTAGACTAAAGTAACATTAAACCTTTGTTTTTGTTTTTTAACTAAAGTGAGTGTATTTTTTTTTTTTGTGAGAACACTATAGAAGCATTAAACACTTCAATTATGTTTTTATTTATCCTGTGGGATGCCATCATTTGGCTTTGCCTGAGGTAGGTGGGCAGAAGAGCAAATAATGGAGGTATCCTACCACTGGAATGCCTATGGGATCTAAAAAGATAAGTTGTTTCTGTAGCCTGCAATACTAAAATATTAGTTTTGGATGGAATAGGCATTTAAAGCTGGATTCGAGTGTCTCTAAATGCTCATTATCTCAGAGGGAAGTGACAAAGAAATAATTGTAGACTGATTGTAAATATAAAAGATTGTATTGAAGGTGATTTTATCAGACTGCATATAAATACTGTAAAAAAAAAAAAATTACCTATCCAGGGATCCGCCACTATCTTCTTCTGGGCTGTTTCATTGCCGGTCTTCAGGTCCTCGGCACAGGCATGTTTATTGTGGGAAGCCAGCTGTGACTCCTTGTGGCTTCACAGCCAGCTTCCCACTATGCATATATGAGTCACGCTTTGTGAATGGTCCTGCAGCTTTCTATGGCCTGTGAGGTGTCTCAGAAGGCTGTGGGCAGAGAGGGGGCTAACTGGAAGTAGGAGCGGGTACCTGTGAAAACTAGGTACCTGCTCCCCCCAAAAAAGTTAATATAACAAATGTGATAGAGAAGGTGGGGGGGGGGGGGTGTTGGTGTGGACATAAAGCAGAACTTCTCCACTTTATGTTTCGCTTTAAATGCATATAATAACCAAGATGTCTAACCCTTGACTTACTCATAAGACCATTCTATATTGACCTAATCTGTAATGTAAATGACATGGCTGAAATATGACTTGCATTCTCTTATATACCGTATTTATCGACATACAACATGCACTTTTTTCCCCCTAAAAATCGGGGTCAAATAAGGGGTGTGTGTTGTATGCCAACAGCGTACTTTCGGAGGGGGACGAGAGCTTCCCGGAATTCACAGAGCCATCACCTCCTTTCCACTCGGCTCCTCGGCTCTCACTCGGCTTTCACGTCACACACACACACACAGTCCCGCCTCCGCCACCAGCATTTAACCAGTGTTCTGCCTATCACAGGATCTGGTCCAATGCCGATGGCGGAGGCAGGACTGTGTGTGTGTGTGATGTGAGAGCTGAGTGGAGAGGAGATGACGGCTCAGTGATTTCCATATTCAGACTGCTTTTTTGAGAGATGGTGAGGCTGCAAATTATGAGAGATGGCGAGGCTGCAAATTGTGAGAGATGGTGAGGCTGCAAACTAACTAAAATTCGTTTTAAAAAACTTCATTAATCAGGCCATTGATGTATTGATCAGGCTGCATTGAGGACTTTATTTAGGCTGCATTGAGGACATTAATCAGGCTGCATTGAGGGCATTAATCAAGCTGCAGATTGACATTGACGGGCACTGACCCTTAATTTGCTTCAAAGTTGTTTATTTTAAAAATATGTTTTTTTTCCTGAAACCTCCCTCTTAAAATGAGGGTGCGCGTTATAAGCCGGTGCGTGTTATACGTCAGTAAATACAATACTTGTAATCTAAATATCCTGTGATCTTCACAAGGCTTTCAATAGTCCACTTTATTTTACGCTTATGTAATTTTGCCTATATGTTTGGACCTGTGGAAGAATTAATAGTAGTACAGTATTTTGACACCAGGACTCCATGCAGTCTTTACTCTGTGATATCACCTATTGAGCTTCACCAAACAATGTCCACAACAGTAAGCAATAAGTTGAAATCCTGATTCTGTGTTCCTGCATGCTTCCTTCTCTCTGTACAACTGGTTGCTCAAAGCCATTTATTTTTGTTGTGCAACCAGTCAGAGCTCTTTGACATCATTACGTACAATTCAGGACCAGCAGTTCTGGGCTTATTCCAATTCTCCTAAACAAAATGAACGTTTAACCCTTGTAGTACAGAGGGAGGAGGGACCCACTGCAAAGTGCCATTTTAAAGATACCCAAATTTAAGCTTTAATGTGCCACCTAGATAATCTGAGAAGATTGCAGATATGGAATCAAATACATCAAATGAGATTGAAGATCTCAGGTAATTCTAATAAGATATACGATCAGGAAGGAAGCTGGAACTTTTTAAAACAATTAGGCATGAATACGCTATGTACTGAAAAGGACACGCCCAATGTGCTCCTGGAAAAGTTTTCCTGCCAGTGCCAGCTTCCCAGAATGCATTGTACATAAAAAATTGTTCCTTTGTTAACTGGCTTTTATGGATGAGACTTGTCTAAAATAGGAAATATTATCTAACATGTTTTGCGCTTTTTGTAGGTGACAGATGATGGAGTTATGGCTCTTGCGGCTGGAAGATGTTCACAAAATTTAAAGGTATGGCTACATAATTATCTACAGTGTTCCTGTAACCATGCTTCACATTCTATTCACCATTTGGCAATCTAGGAAGTGCTGATGGCCAGCCACACTGTGGCTGTGCTTAAAAGCAGTCAAGGACAGAATCTTTTCACTGGCAAGAACTGCTGTTAAAGACAAGAGGTTCAATTCACTAAGCTAAAGGTGGCCACACACATAATATGATCATCCAATTGATGCAAATAAAATGATCAGATTTAACATGAATCATAAACCACAGGCTTACCATTCAAACAAATTAGCAAGCTTATGATCAACTTTGACACGGACATGTTGACCAGATGTGGTTGAATTTTATCAGTTGTTTATGTTTTTGTCACGCACCAAGCATGATATGAATTCTTTTTTTTTTTTTTTTTTTTATATGTTTTTTATTGGAGAAAAAGGAACAGTACATAACAAAACGTTATATATACCATGGAAAAAGGGTGTATATGGTACATATGACTAGTCATAATAGCAAGTACAACATTTTGAACAACCTTGGGAAGGATAACAATCAAACCCTTGTTACTAAACATCCTGATAACTATTATAAAGCAAGAGGAGGGTAAGTGGGTCTCGTTGTGAAGTAACTGGATATCTAATAGGGCAGCGGGTCAGTTGGACAGCCCACGAGATGAATTCTATGTACATTATGTCTACCTTGGATTAGGTCATGTGAGCCATCAGGCATGGTGAGCCATCCCTGCTGGGAGAACAGACAGTGATTATTGCTAGTGGCTATAGCCGCTGACTATAATTGCATGAAACATCTGCTGTGCTGGTTGTACCCAAGTCGATTGATATGGATCGACTTGAGTACAATCAGCCTGCCCACACATAGTTCGAATCCCGGCCAGTCCCTGTTAAACTGGGCAAGATTCAAACTATGGCCAGCTTTAGGAGGACCCTGCTCCTGAGAGCTTACAGTCTAATAGGGAGGGGCAAGTAGTACTAAATGTTATAACTTTGGGGGATGAACTGATGGGAGAATACAAATCCCCATTCTTACAACATAGTTTGAGGCGCATCAGACTTTACCATGACAGGCATATCTTGCACATCTAAGGGTTGATGTGCTGCAATGAGTTGTTGTTTTTTTTGGATTAAATTATGCTTTAATTGTCCTTACACTTGTGATAACTAAAGCATTTTGTTTCTATATCAAGTAGACTTCTGTTCCCAGGCAGGGAAATTGTCCTTTAAATGGAAACTAAAGGCTGAAAAAATCAACTTATCATAAAAAAAAATACTGGCCCTTTTGCAAAAAAGAAGCTCTATTGGCTTCCTTCAGAAAGTCCTTGGGATGCAGAGCTCTGCGCCCAGAACATTCCCAATATAGCTTTGTTCCCTGATGCGGTGTGTGATTAGCGGGTCCTGTGCCTTCACTTCCAGTTTCTCTGACTCATCTGGCCGGTCTGAAGGTGGATGACTTGTGTGAGAGCTGTGAGTACGAGCGGACATCTAATGTAAGGGAGGACTCTGATGGGGACAGCTAGTGTAAAGGGGGACTCTGATGGAGACATCTAATGTAAAGGGGGACTCCGATGGGGACATCTAATGTAAAAGAGGACTCTGTTGGGGACATCTAATGTAAAGGGGGAGACTCTTATGGGGACATCTAATGTAAAGGGGGACTCTGATGGTAACATCTGATGTAAGGGGGTCTCTGATGGGGATATCTGATGTAAAGGGGGACTCTGATGGGGACATCTGATGTTAAAGGGGGACTCTGATGGCGACATCTGATGTAAAGGAGAACTCTGGGGAAATCTGATGTAAAGGGGGACTCTGGGGACATTTGATGTAAAGGAAGACACCAATGGGGACATCTGATGTAAAGGAGGACTCTGATGAGGACACCTGATTTATAGGGGTTGCTGATGGGGACACCTGTTGTAAAAGGGGACTCTGATTGGGTCTCCTGCTGTAAAGGGGGCACCTGCTGTAAGGAGGGACTCTGATTGGGACACCTGATGTATAGGGGGACTCTGATGAGAACATCTGATGTATAGGGAGACTTTGATTGGGACACCTGATGTAAAGGAGGGCACCTGTGTAAAAGGGGGCTCACACTTTATGTTAAGTGATTTTATTTTATTTTACTTGAAATGTGAATGTGATTGGCCTACTGTTATGGGCACAGTGAGGCTGCATAAGATGGAGACAGTTTTATCTAACAGTAATGCTACACAACCAACTGATAAATGGCTATTTACAGTCCTGCATTACTAACAGTTTAATTTTTCAGTTTGTTTGCGCTAACTGGGCACTGGGCACAATAGTTATGGTGACACCCTGGGATTCTGTCACTTTGAAGGGATTTCCTCTCACTTGTTTTAGCTGTGGGACAAGAAGTGAAGGAAAATCCCCCTAATGGGACACAGAAGGGACAATAAACTGGCGGGTTCAAACCTCCCTTACTCTATCAACAATGAAGATAAGTTTTTGCCTTTAGTTACACTTTAAGCCAGAATGTAATGTACAGAACTTCATAGTTCACAGTCAATAAACATCCACAGAAAAATAATATGTTACTGATATAATCCTTTTCTATAGCATATTTACGGAGCATTGTTTTTGTTACATTGGGATGTTATTTTGTCATTTGTTCCTGGTATGCGTAAATCAGATCTCTGTAAAGTTTACTACCTAGGCAATGCTTATAGGTAGTGACCGATACAATATTTTATTCACTTCCTAGGTCTATAAAAAGGACTATACAACTCTAAGTGTAACCCTTATGCCGCACACATGATCGTACTTTCCAGCAGAAAAGGTCCGATGGAATCATTTCTTCGGATATTCCGATCATGTGTGGGCTTCATCTGACTTTCTTTTTCAAAAATTCTGACGGACCTAGAAATAGAATCTTTCCAACGGAATCAATTCCTATCAAGAAAACCATTCGTCTGTATGCTATTCTGACGGACCAAAAACGCAAGGGCAGCTATTGGCTACTGGCTATTGAACTTCCTTTTTCTAGTCCCATCGTACATCATCGTGTTCTAAACTAACGGACTTTGGTGTGATCTTGTGTAGGCAAGTGCGTTTCGGCGGAACACCGTCGAAAAGTCCGCCAGAGTTTATTCTGACGGAAAAAACTGTCATGTGTACGCAGCATAACTCTTTCTCTTATTCTTCATAGGAAGTTCACATGGATCGTTGTGTTCATCTTACTGATGACGCGGTGGAAGCCATCTTGACGTGTTGTCCAAACATTTACATCCTGCTTTTCCACGGCTGTCCACAAATTACAGGTCAGTCTTTGTCACAGACATCATACCTATGTATCTCATGCAGACACTGTCATTCTCAATAGAAAATTATTGGAAATTAGGGTTTAAAATGATCATTATTATACAGGATTCATATAGCACTAACAGTTTGCACAGCACTTTACAATATAAAGGGGGACAGTAAATTTACAAAACAGTTCAAAACAGACGAAATATGAGGGCCTTGCCCATTGAGCTTACAATCTAAAGGGAGGGGGAGGTGGTACAAAAGGTAATAGCTTCAGGGGATGATCTAATGGAAGTGACTCAAGTACAGTTTGTGGGGGTAGGCTTCCCTGAATAAATACGTTTTCGAGGATCACCTAAAGGCAGACAGGGTAGAAGCTGGGCACTGAGGTAGGGAGTTTCAGAGGATGGGGGAGATTCTGGAAAAATCTTGGACACGAGCATGAGAGGAGGTAACGAGAGCTAGAGAGCAAGATGTCTTGGGAGGAGCAGAGAGGACAATTTGGACAATATCTGCAGGTGAGGTTGGTGATGTAGCTGGGGGTAGTGTTGTGGATGGCTTTGTACATTGTAGTTAGTATTTTGAATTTCAAAGGTTGGGCTAGTGGTAGGCAGTGAAGGGATTGGCAGAGAGGGACAGCAGTCACGGATCGGTTAGTAAGGTGTATAAGTATAGCAGTAGCATTCATAATAGACTGAAAGGGGGATAGCCTGTGTAAAGGTAGGCCAATGAGGAGGGAGATGCAATAGTCAAGGTGGGATTTAATCAAGGAGTGAATAAGTTGTTTTGTGTCGTTAGTAAGAAATGGGCCAATTCTGTAAATGTTTTGAAGGTTAAAGTGGAAAGATTTAGCCAGTGATTGGATGTGGGGCCCAAAAGAGAGGTCAGAGTCTAGGATTACACCTAGCATCCTGGCATGTGTGGAGGGACCAATGGTTGTGCTGTTGATCTCAATAGTAAAGTC
The DNA here is from genome assembly GCF_037356315.1 of Lithobates pipiens. Classification (NCBI taxonomy): domain Eukaryota; kingdom Metazoa; phylum Chordata; class Amphibia; order Anura; family Ranidae; genus Lithobates; species Lithobates pipiens. Next base: position 505,962,938 of record NW_027507903.1, on the reverse strand, counting down.
ATGAGGGGGGGGGGGGAGGGGGCCGAGGAGGAGAAAATATTACAAGCTCCGTTTTAGAAAGACTGAGTTTTGAGGAAGTGGTGTGGTATCCATACTGATATGGCACTCAGTAATTTTGTGGTATGTGAGGAGATCGAGAGGGTGAGCTGAGGAGTAGAGAGATAGATGTGGGTGTCATGGGCATAGGCATAGTATTGGAAGCCATGGGAGGTTATCAACTGGCCCAGGGAAGAGGTGTAGAGAGAGAATAGGAGGGGCCCTGGGATACCTCAACAGAAAGAGGAAGAGGAGCGTAGGAGGAGGAGATGGTGTATGTGACGCTGAGAGTGCGCTGAGATAGTTAAAGGAGTACCAGGAAAGAGCAGAGTCTGGAGTGGAGTTTATTAATGAGGAGCGGGTGGTCAACTATATCAAAAGCAGAGGAACGGTCTAATGCCACGTACACACGACCAGTTTTTCCATCAGAATAAACTCTGACGGTTTTTCCGACAGAGTTCCAATGGAATTCCGCTGAACAGACTTGCCTACACACGATCACACCAAAGTCTGATCGTTTACAACGCGGTGACGTACAACGCGTACGTATGGGACTAGAAAAAGGAAGAAAGCGATATGGTAGACTAAATAAATGTAAAATTACTGGACCAATTAGAAGAACGCCGGGAACTTAAACAGATCTTTCGGGATTGAGTAATAACTAGATGAGGGTGCGTTCCCCTCCTCCATCTCCTTTATATCCCCCCCGGTTAAAATTTTAGGATTTATTTTTTATTTATTTTTTTATATTTTATTTTTCTTTGTTTTTGTTTAGAATATTAAATTTGAGAAAATTTGAGGTACAGGAACACATACGCCAATAGGTTATAACATGACGGAATAGACATCAAGGTATAAAGAAATAACGTGGGAAGCTTAGATGTCTGTTGGGAGCATGTATTATATATCTTGATATTCTGTATTGTTAGGTTCTAGACAAATGATGTTAGTTTGATATATTTGAATTGTTATTATTTTCTTATTTGGACATATCTAGAGAAGATGTGTGTTTGGTTGTCTCTTGAAATAAATAAAATAATTATAAAAAGAAAAAGGAAGTTCATTAGCCAGTAGCCAATAGCTGCTCTTGCGCCATTTTTGGTCCGTCGGAACAGCATACAGGCGAACAGTTTTCCCGACAGAAATTGATTCCATCGGAAAGATTTAAAACCTGTTCTATTTCTAGGTCCGTCAGAATTTTCAAAAAAAAAAGTCAGCTGAAGCCCACACACGACCGGAATATCAGATGAAATGATTCCGTCTGACTTTTTCTGCCGGAAAGTCCGACCATGTGTACAAGTGATGGCTGTTGGTTTTAGCATTTAGTAGGTCGTTAGTGAGTTTTAGTAGGGCAGGTTCAGTGAAATGTTGTGGGCGA